>NC_135627.1:31060000-31715000 GCF_053574225.1 Canis aureus | reverse complement strand
TCCATATCCATCTTCAGAGATATTTTTGTTCTCCAATTCCTAAATCTATCTAATGTTATATGGCATTAATTTTCTTGATGATTCATCAGGTTTCCTAAATTAGATGTTTTTCAGTTTTCCAAGTATCATTTACATCACTTTACTTGTCATTTATTTTGTTCTCTTTGTGTTTGTATTTTTCCTTTTTCTGTCATTTTAGTTGCCATTTAGTGTATTTGGGTAACAGTAAATCTGTATATTCTTCTTTTCATGTTGAAGCATAAATTATAGTTAGCAAATTCTAGATAATAAAACAAACTCTTCATTCTTCCAGGTTTCAGTGATTAGCACAACAGAAGTTGATTTTTCTCTTATGTAATTGCCCAAGTGTGCATTCTTGATTGTTGTATATCTTTCCTCCTCCATGTGATAATCCAGGGATCCAAGAACCTCCCATTTTATGCCTTACTGTCCCTTGGGAACTCTTTGTCTTTAAATCAAGCTGTCTGAACCAAAAGAAAGCATTGAGAACACATACCTGCTTCTTCAAAACCTTGGCCTACAAATCATAGGCATTATTTTTTTAATCATTTCATTAATAAGAGATTGCCAAATGGCTGCATAAAAGGGAGGGAGCAGGAGCTGTTGGCTGCTGGGGAATCACAATATTTTTGCTTGCCTTTGCTAACCTTCCCTTCTGGCTGCCAAATTTCCATTTGTACCCCTTTTTTTTCTGTAATATAGAACCAACTTACTCCCTTATCAATGAGGGTAGCCTTAATTCTCAATTTTATTTCTTTATCTATTTCAAAATCCAGTATACCTGTGCAATGTCAATCAGTTTTATCAGATCCAGATGTGGCTCTTGAAGGTTTGACAGCTTACAGAGTAAGATAAAAGTTTCTTAATTTCCAGACACCTTTCTGTACAAACACATACACAATGTAAAATGATGGAGTAGAGGCACCCCATCTAGTAAGAGAACTGATAAACCCAGTAATTATTGGTTTATAGCAGTGATAGAATTCTGACGACAGGATTCTGCCAAAAGAGGAAATTCCTTATTTAGGAACTTGATTTTTCTTTTCTTTTTTTTTAATAAAATAATTTTTTATTGGTGTTCAATTTACCAACATACAGAATAACACCCAGTGCTCTTCCCGTCAAGTGTCCCCCTCAGTGCCCATCACCCACTCACCCCCACCCTCCACCCTCCTCCCCTTCCACCACCCCTAGTTCATTTCCCAGAGTTAGGAGTCTTTATGTTCTGTCTCCCTTTCTGATATTTCCCACACATTTCTTCTCCCTTCCCTTATATTCCCTTTCACTATTATTTATATTCCCCAAATGAATGAGAACATACACTGTTTGTCCTTCTCCGATTGACTTACTTCACTCAGCATAATACCCTCCAGTTACATCCACGTTGAAGCAAATGGTGGGTATTTGTCGTTTAAAATGGCTGAGTAATATTCCATCGTATACATAAACCACATTTTCTTTATCACTCATCTTTCGATGGACACCGAGGCTCCTTCCACAGTTTGGCTATTGTGGACATTGCTGCTATAAACATCAGGGTGCAGGTGTCCCGGAGTTTCATTGCATCTGAATCTTTGGGGTAAATCCCCAACAGTGCAATTGCTGGGTCGTAGGGCAGGTCTATTTTTAACTCTTTGAGGAACCTCCACACAGTTTTCCAGAGTGGCTGCACCAGTTCACATTCCCACCAACGGTGTAAGAGGGTTCCCTTTTCTCCACATCCTCTCCAACATTTGTTGTTTCCTGCCTTGTTAATTTGCCCCATTCTCCCTGGTGTGAGGTGGTATCTCATTGTGGTTTTGATTTGTATTTCCCTGATGGCAAGTGATGCAGAGCATTTTCTCATGTGCATGTTGGCCATGTCTATGTCTTCCTCTGTGAGATTTCTCTTCATGTCTTTTGCCCATTTCATGATTGGATTGTTTGTTTCTTTGGTGTTGAGTTTAATAAGTTCTTTATAGATCTTGGAAACTAGCCCTTTATCTGATATGCCATTTGCAAATATCTTCTCCCATTCTGTAGGTTGTCTTTTAGTGTTGTTGACTGTATCCTTTGCTGTGCAAAAGCTTCTTATCTTGATGAAGTCCCAATAGTTCATTTTTGCTTTTGTTTCTTTTGCCTTCGTGGATGTATCTTGCAAGAAGTTACTGTGGCCAAGTTCAAAAAGGGTGTTGCCTGTGTTCTCCTCTAGGATTTTGATGGAATCTTGTCTCACATTTAGATCTTTCATCCATTTTGAGTTTATCTTTGTGTATGGTGCAAGAGAGTGGTCTAGTTTCATTCTTCTGCATGTGGATGTCCTATTTTCCCAGCACCATTTACTGAAGAGACTGTCTTTCTTCCAATGGATAGAATTTCCTCCTTTATAGAATATTAGTTGACCATAAAGTTGAGGGTCCACTTCTGGGTTCTCTATTCTGTTCCATTGATCTATGTGTCTGTTTTTGTGCCAGTACCACACTGTCTTGATGACCACAGCCTTGTAGTACAACCTGAAATCTGGCATTGTGATGCCCCCAGCTATGTTTTTCTTTTTTAAAATTTCCCTGGCTATTCGGGGTCTTTTCTGATTCCACACAAATCTTAAAATAATTTGTTCTAACTCTCTGAAGAAAGTCCATGGTATTTTGATAGGGATTGCATTAAATGTGTATATTGCCCTGGGTAACATTGACATTTTCACAATATTAATTCTGCCAATCCATGAGCATGGAATATTTTTCCATCTCTTTGTGTCTTCCTCAATTTCTTTCAGAAGTGTTCTATAGTTTTTAGGGTATAGATCCTTTACCTCTTTGGTTAGGTTTATTCCTAGGTATCTTATGCTTTCGGGTGCAATTGTAAATGGGATTGACTCCTTAATTTCTCTTTCTTCAGTCTCATTGTTAGTGTGTAGAAATGCCATTGATTTCTGGGCATTGATTTTGTATCCTGCCACGCTACCAAATTGCTGTATGAGTTCTAGCAATCTTGGGGTGGAGGCTTTTGGGTTTTCTAGGTAGAGTATCATGTCATTGGTAAAGAGGTAGAATTTGACTTCTTCTTTGCCAATTTGAATGCCTTTAATGTCTTTTTGTTGTCTGATTGCTGAGGCTAGGACTTCCAGTACTATGTTGAATAGCAGTGGTGAGAGTGGACATCCCTGTCTTGTTCCTGATCTTAGGGGAAAGGCTCCCAGTGCTTCCCCATTGAGAATGATATTTGCTGTGGGCTTTTCGTAGATGGCTTTTAAGATGTCGAGGAATGTTCCCTCTATCCCTACACTCTGAAGAGTTTTCATCAGGAATGGATGCTGTATTTTGTCAAATGCTTTCTCTGCATCTAATGAGAGGATCATATGGTTCTTGGTTTTTCTCTTGCTGATATGATGAATCACATTGATTGTTTTACGAGTGTTGAACCAGCCTTGTGTCCCAGGGATAAATCCTACTTGGTCATGGTGAATAATTTTCTTAATGTGTTGTTGGATCCTATTGGCTAGTATCTTGTTGAGAATTTTTGCATCCATGTTCATCAGGGATATTGGTCTGTAATTCTCCTTTTTGGTGGGGTCTTTGTCTGGTTTTGGAATTAAGGTGATGCTGGCCTCATAGAACGAATTTGTACTCCATCACTTTCTATCTTTCCAAACAGCTTTAGGAGAATAAGTATGATTTCTTCTTTAAACATTTGATAAAATTCCCCTGGGAAGCCATCTGGCCCTGGACTCTTGTGTCTTGGGAGGTTTTTGATGACTGCTTCAATTTCCTCCCTGGTTATTGGCCTGTTCAGGTTTTCTATTTCTTCCTGTTCCAGTTTTGGTAGTTTGTGGCTTTCCAGGAATGCGTCCATTTCTTCTAGATTGCCTAATTTATTGGCGTATAGCTGTTCATAATATGTTTTTAAAATCGTTTGTATTTCCTTGGTGTTGGTAGTGATCTCTCCTTTCTCATTCATGATTTTTTTAATTTGAGTCTCCTCTCTCTTCTTTTTAATAAGGCTGGCTAATGGTTTATCTATCTTATTAATTCTTTCAAAGAACCAACTCCTGGTTCTGTTGATCTGTTCCACAGTTCTTCTGGTCTCGATTTCATTGAGTTCTGCTCGAATTTTAATTAACTCTCTTCTTCTGCTGGGCGTGGGGTCCATCTGCTGTTTTTTCTCTAGCTCCTTTATGTGTAAGGTTAGCTTTTGTATTTGAGTTCTTCCCAGTTTTTGAATGGGTGCTTGTATTGCAATGTATTTCCCCCTTAGGACTGCTTTTGCTGCACCCCAAAGATTTTGAACGGTCGTATCTTAATTCTCATTAGTTTCCATGAATCTTTTTAATTCTTCCTTAATTTCGTGGTTGACCCTTTCATCTTTTACAGGATGGTCCTTAACCTCTACGTGTTTGAGGTCCTTCCAAACTTCTTGTTGTGATTTAGTTCTAATTTCAAGGCATTATGGTCTGAGAATATGCAGGGGACGATCCCAATCTTTTGGTATCGGTTCAGACCCGATTTGTGACCCAGTATGTGGTCTATTCTGGAGAAAGTTCCATGTGCACTTGAGAAGAATGTGTATTCAGTTGAGTTTGGATGTAAAGTTCTGTAGATATCTGTGAAATCCATCTGGTCCAGTGTATCATTTAAAGCTCTCGTTTCTTTGGAGATGTTGTGCTTAGAAGACCTATCGAGGGGAGAAAGAGCTAGATTGAAGTCACCAAGTGTAAGTGTATTATTATCTAAGTATTTCTTCACTTTGGTTATTAATTGGTTTAAATGTTTGCAGCTCCCACATTCGGGGCATATATATTGAGGATTGTTAAGTCCTCTTGTTAGATCCTTTAAGTATGAGATAGTGTCCCTCTTCATCTCTCACTATAGTCTTCGGGGTAAATTTAGTTTATCTGATATAAGGATGGCTACCCCTGCTTTCTTTTGAGGACCATGTGGATGGTAAATGGTTCTCCAACCTTTTATTTTCAGGTTGTAGTTGTCCTTCTGTCTAAAATGAGTCTCTTGTAGACAGCAAATAGATGGGTCCTACTTTTTTATCCAGTCTGAAACCCTGCGCCTTTTGATGGGGTCATTAAGCCCGTTCACGTTCAGAGTTACTATTGAGAGATATGAGTTAGTGTCATCATGATATCTATTCAGTCCTTGTTTTTGTGGACTGTTCCACTGAACTTTTCTTAAAGGGGAATTTTAAGAGTCCCCCTTAAAATTTCTTGCAGAGCTGGTTGGGAGGTCATATATTCTTTCAGTTGCTGCCTGTCTTGGAAGCTCTTTATCTCTCCTTCCATTCTGAATGGGAGCCTTGCTGGATAAAGTATTCTTGGTTGCATGTTCTTCTCATTTAGGACCCTGAATATATCCTGCCAGCCCTTTCTGGCCTGCCAGGTCTCTGTGGAGAGGTCTGCTGTTACCCTAATATTCTTTCCCATAAAAGTCAGGGATTTCTTTTCTCTTGCTGCTTTAAGGATCTTCTCTTTATCTTTGGAATTTGCAAGCTTCACTATTAAATGTCGAGGTGTTGAACGGTTTGTATTGATTTTAGGGGGGGGTCTCTCTATTTCCTGGATCTGAATGCCTGTTTCCCTTCCCAGATTAGGAAAGTTTTCAGCTAGGATTTGTTCAAATACATATTCTGGCTCTCTGTCCCTTTCGGCGCCCTCGGGAACCCCAATTAAAGGTAGGTTTTCCTTCCTCAGGCCGTCGTTTATTTCCCTTAATCTGTCTTCATGGTCTTTTGTCTGTCTCTTTTTTCCTCGGTTTCCCTCTTTGCCATCAACTTGTCTTCTATGTCACTCACTCGTTCTTCCACCTCGTTAACCCTCATCATTAGGACTTCTAGTTTGGATTGCATCTCATTCAATTGATTTTTAATTTCTGCCTGATTGGATCTAAATTCTGCAGTCATGAAGTCTTTTGAGTCCTTTATGCTTTTTTCTAGAGCCACCAGTAGCTGTATAATAGTGCTTCTGAATTGGCTTTCTGACATTGAATTGTAATCCAGATTTTGTAACACTGTGGGAGAGAGGACTGTTTCCGATTCTTTCTTTTGAGGTGAGGTTTTCCTTCTAGTCATTTTGCTCAGTGCGGAGTGGCCAAAAACAAGTTGTATTGGGAAAAGGAGAAAAAGAGAGAGAGAAAAGCAAAGAAAGCAGAAAAAGAAAAAAGAAAAAAGGAAGAAAAAACGGAAAAAAGAGAAGAAAAAGAGAAAGAAAAAGAAGGAAAGGTGAAAAAAAGGGTGGGGGAAGCAATCAGAAATCAAAAAGAAAAAAAAAAACACGGAGAAGTATCTTCTGATTCTGTATACTTTAAGTCCCTTGACTTCCCCTAGAACTTGTCCGTCTAGCTGGTCTTCTGGGGAAGAGGCCTGTTGTGATTTTCAGGTGTTAGCAGTTGGGGGAGCTGCTGTGCCCCCCTCCTGGTGCAGGGCTCAGTGGGGGTTGTTTACCCCGTGAGGCCCCAGGAGGAACAACCACAGTGGTGGGGCCAGCTCTGGAAACCTGGAGTCAGCTCCCGCAGGAACTCCGGAGCTCTCCGTCTGCAGGGCCTGGAGGCTCCGGGCCGGGGCCGCTGATCTGCTCAGCTGGGGCAGGAGCATCCTCGCTGTCCTGGGCCCTCCCGGCCTCTGCCTGTCCCGGGGGAGGCGGGATCCTGGGCTGTGTCCCCGCGCCCTGTGCTCGGGGCCTGCGCTGTTGGATTCGCGCTCCTGCCCCGCAGCCCCCTCCGCGGAGCCCCCCCGAGCTGCTCCCGCCCCGCAGCCCCCTCCGCGGAGCCGCCCCCGAGCCCCCCGAGCTGCTCCCGCCCGGCAGCCCCTCCGCGGAGCCGCCCCCGAGCCCCCCGAGCTGCTCCCGCCCCGCAGCCCCCTCCGCGGAGCCGCCCCCGAGCCCCCCGAGCTGCTCCGGGTCCCGCCGTGCGCGCTGCAGCCCTTGGGGAGCTCGGCCGTGGGGTGTGGGGCTCTCCCGGGGCGCAGGTGTCTGTTAGTGTCCCCGGGAGCCCGAGGGCATCCCCGCCCCCCTGGGTCCTGCTCCACCTCCCCGCGAGCCCCTTTCCGCCCGGGAAGGTCGGTGCAGCTCCTGCTCCTCCGGGACGGGGCTCTCCTGTCCTGGGGACACTCGCCCCGGCCTCAGCCCGGCTCCTCGCGGGGCCCCTCCCCCTTGGAGGCCTTTGTTCCTTTATTTCTTTTTCCCCGTCTTCCTACCTTGATAGAAGCGCAAACTCTTCTCACTGTAGCATTCCAGGTGGTCTCTCTTTAAATCTCAGGCCGAATTCGTAGATTTTCAGGATAATTTGAAGGTTATCTAGGTAATTTGGTGGGGACAGGTGACCTGGGGACCCTACTCTTCCGCCATCTTGCCCCTCCTACCCAGGAACTTGATTTTTCCTTTTTCTTTTCTTTTTTCTTTTCTCTTTTCTTTTCTTTTCTTTTCCTTTTCTTCTTTTTCTTTGTAAAAAGAGTACAAGGGAGAGGGGAGGGGAGGGTAGAGAGAGAGAATCTTAAGTAGGCTCCTCACCCAGCATGAAGCCTGATGTGGGGCTCGATCTCATGGCCTTGGGATCATGACCTGAGCTGAAATCAAGAGTTGGACATTTAACCAACTGAGCCACTCAGGTACCCCATGGAATTCCATTTAACTTTGGAAGAAACCTTTGCCCTCTGAAGTAACCAGCACTCCTTCTTGCCCGTTACCTTACATGGGCACACTGAATTGGGTGTTGGTGAGTAATCATACTTTGTATTTGCTCATATTTTCCAGCAAGTTTCAGTGTATTTAAGTTTGCAGAGGGAACTCCTAGAAATGTTTGAAAGTCTTAATGGTCAAAAGCTTTTTGAGGATGTCTGTGGTGTCTTTGACCAAACATCTGATTTATTTGTTTCCAGTCTGTTTCATTGTCAGGATTCAACCCTCCAACAGTGTAATTTTCTATATCTAGTTCTCCAAAATGTTATTTCTTTGGTTCCTAGTCCTTTTATCTTTTTTCTGATTGTAATGGTGGTTATCTTGAAGCCATCTGAAACAAAAGTTTTGACATAGAAGGCAACATACCTAATCATTTTTTATAAGGCTAAACACTTTGAGAAGTTTAACTGAGAAGTTTAAAGTTTTAAAAAATTTATTTAATGTTTGTTATTGAAGTATAGTTAACACACTTGCATTAGTTTTAAGGTGTGATGTGACAATTCTATGCATTACTCAGTGCTCACACAAATGTAGTCACCATTCACCATTATTACAATATTATTGACTATATTCCCTATACTGTACTCTTCATCTATGTAACTTATTTATTTTATAACTAAAGTTAACAGTTCTTTCCTCCCACAAAGTACTTTTATATTTCACCTCCTGCCTATTTGAGTTCTAGAAGTGGTCAGACCTTATAAACTCTTTGTCCTTACATCATAAGCCAGCTAACTTTTGCCTGAACTCATCTCTTTCTTGTAATATTTTGCTAAATGTTCATCCAAAACAATATATTATTCTGGCTTTTTCACCTCTTCTGCAGTCAAATTCTGGATTAATTCTATCTGCTATGATAAATAGACTCCCAAAATTTAATGGTTTAACACAAGTAAAAGCATATTTCTTGTTCATGTAATAGTTCCTGGCTGGTCGGAGGCTTTCCTCTATGAGGAATTTCAGAAACCTTGGCTCCTTCCATTAGTTGTGCCATTCCGCAGTACCAGCCAACAGAAAGGGAAGAGCACATGGAGAAGCTCATGTGCATCTTAAAAGTCTGTGTAGACAGTAACACACACACACATTCCACTCACTGTCTATTGTGAAAAACTGGAGACATGGGGGCCCTTCTAGATAGTTGCAAGTATACCTGGGAAATATAGCTATGGTTATGCATAAATGGGCTTCCTCAAAACAATTCTGCAATATAAAGGGGGAAGGAAAAAATTTGGAAGACAGCTGTCTCTCTCTATGACATTTGTGAGGAAGCAGAGATAAATAGCCCAGAATGGCAAATAATTTTTCTACCACTTGATTTCAGCATTAGTCAAAAAATGTTTATTTCAGAATTTTTTATATTTTTTTTTAAAGACTTCTCATTTTACTGGAACCAAGGAAGCTGTTTTTATCTCTCTCTCTCTTTTTTTTTTTTTAATTTTTTTAATTTATTTATGATAGGCATGCAGTGAGAGAGAGAGAGGCAGAGACCCAGGCAGAGGGAGAAGCAGGCTCCATGCACCGGGAGCCCGACATGGGATTCGATCCCGGGTCTACAGGATCGCGCCCTGGGCCAAAGGCAGGCGCCAAACCGCTGCGCCACCCAGGGATCCCCTCTCTCTCTTTTTAATTCTTTGTGTTGTCTCTAACTCAATAAATAGAAGTTATTTGGGGTCCTATTGTATTAGTTGTAAAAAAATGAAATTGTTTTTAATGCTGAACAACTTAGTTGCATAAGTTGTTTTCAAAAAGCTCATGACACTTTATCCTCTCTTTGGGAATAGTTTCTATAAGATATAACCCTAGCCCTTGGTCAAGGCTAGTGATACAAACTGAACTACACATTATGTTTTAAAAAATTGAAAATATGAAAACAGTGAGACTCAGTGATTATGATTGATTAGAGCTGAGTCACTTGAGTGGTAGTTTTCTAGCAATAAATGTGTCCTTGAAATTCTGTGCTGAGATTCCTAGAGCTGCCTTATTTTCTTCCTTTCCTGACCTTTATTGTTCAATACCTTCTGTAAGATCTTGAGAAATAGCAGCACTCTTCCAATAAATTCTCTCATATTTAATCTACCAAGAGTATCTGTTGCCTGTGGACTACAACTCAGAGACTCTTAATTACTATCCCAGGGAAAGCAGATTTATTGTGGGATCTTCAGTATCTGTCCAATATCCACTGGCATTTTGAAGATTTTTTTTCTCATTTATCCTCACATTAATAGCTTAGATTGACTGTGTTATAGTATGGGCTGTATGTCTTTTCAGAAGCCCAAGAAATGATTTCTTAGAACTAGATAAATGTCAGCTCCTCTGTTTAATGGTGTGAAGTTCACTCATATTCTGCTTGTTTGTTAACAACATCATGGCCATAGAAGAGGTAACAACACTTTTGGGGGATAGTGGCCTATAGAGAGTAAATATCTTGCTCCGGGTTATTTAATAGGTAACTGATCGAGATGGAATTTTAATCCTTACCTGTAAAACTTCAGAACCGAAGTTCAAGACTTCTAGATACACAACCGTTTATGTGCCATACGTTTGAATAGATGCTAGGAGATTGAAGATAAATTTTTAAAAAATTCTGCTCTTTGTTCTTTAAAGTCCTATAGTCTATTAAGTAATTAGGTGATATCAGCATAATATGGTGGGTAAAGAGAAAGATACACTGAAGATAATGGAATGTGGAAGAGAAACATGCATCCTCACATAGGTGTATATGATATCTTATTAACTACTTTCTGCCTGTTTTGCAGTTCCATTGTCCTTTTTTTCCCTCTTGCTGCCTACCTTTGTGAATTGGTGGTTTTCTGTGGTAATAACCTTCTCTTCATTTTTTTGTGAATTTACTATAGGTTTTTGCTTTGTGGTTACCATGAGGCTTACATAAAACATCATATATATATATATATATATATATATATATATATATATATATCCGTTTTATGTTGAGAGCAACTTTTCTTCACTCACATATAAAAACTCTACCCTTTTGCTCCTCCCTTTGTTTTTGATTTTTGATGTCACAATTTACCTCTTTTTAGATTGTGTATTCATTAAGAATTTACACTAGTGATAGGTAGTTTTAATACTTTAACTTTTTATAATGTAGTTAGGTGATTAACACACCATCATATTACAGAATTAGTGTTCTGAATCTGTATACTTTTACCAATGTGTTGTATATTTTTGTGTATTTTCATGTTACTAATGAGTGTCTTTTCATTTTAGTTTGAAGAACTCACTTCAGCATTTCTTGTAAAGCTGTTTTACTGTCAACAAAGTCCCTCAGCTTCTGTTTGTCCTTTGTTTCTGAAGGATAACTGCCAGATAGACTATTCTTGGCTGGCAGTTTTTTTCCTTCAACACTTGGAATACATTATCCCACTCTCTCCTGACCTGTAAGGATTCTGCTGAGAAATCTGTTGCTAGCCTAAGGGGGTTTTCTTTGTAGGTTACAATCTTTTAGGATTTTATATTTGATTTTTGACAGTTTAATTCTAATAATGTCTCTTGGAGAAGGTCATTTTGAGTTGAAATAATGGATGCTTTATTAGCTTCATGAACTTGGATGTCCAAGTCTCTTCCTGGGTTTGAGAAGTTCTCAACCATCATTTCTTCCAATAAGCTTTTTGCCTTCTTTCCCCTCTCTTCTTCCAGAACTCTGATGACTCTGTTGTTGCTTCTTTTGATGGTGTTCCATAGATTATTTAGGTTTCCTTTGCTTTTTCACATTTTTTGTTTGTTTGTTCTCCTCTGACTGGGTTATTTCAATGTTCCCATTCTCTAACTTGCTGATTCTGTCTTCTGCTGACTAATCTATTACAATATTGATGTCCTCTATTGCATTCTTTATTTCATTCCTTGATTCTTCAGCTCCAGAATTTCTATTTGGTTCTTTCTTTATTCTATCTCTTTGTTCAATTCCTCATTTTGTTTGTGTATTGTTTTCCTGATTTTGTTGACTTGTCTTTCTGTGTCTTATTGTAGCTCATTGAATTTTCACAAAATAGATATTTTGAGTTCTTTATTGAGTAAGTCCCAGATGTCTATTTCTTTGGGTTTGGTTGTTGGAGCATTATGATGATCTTTTGTTGATGTCATGTTTCCTTGACTCTTCCTGTTCTTTGAAGGTTTGCACTATTTTCACATTTGAAGCAGAGGTCACCTGCTGTAATCTTCACTAGCTGCCTTCAGTGGAAAGATATCTTTTGTTGCTCCTGCTTACATTCTGAGGCTTTCTCTGACTTGTATGGATACACTGCATTCATTCTTCTTGCTCCCTCTTAGAATTTTAAAGCTTGTATGTCTTCTCTTGGTTTTACAAGGCACCAGGCTGGCTGTTGGTAACTTCTCTTTTGTTTTCCTAAAGGTAGTGGTACAGTAAAAATTGTGGTTTCTCCCTTGTCTGTAGATCCTGGCTCATTTTCCATGTTCGCTCCTTCTCTATCTGAGCTAACACTCACCATCACCTTCAGGAGCTTACATAAGGACCTGGCTGCAGTGTGGAGGGAAGTATGGGTTTGGCACTCAGGGCCTTAGGGGTGTATATAGACCAGTTGGGAAGATCCTTGGGTGAGAGTTTCCTAGCAGCTCATGGGCAGGTTTCCTGCCAGACTGAATACTTAAGCAGAAACAGTGTCCCTTTAATGCTCTCTGATAATCTTATCTATCTCTTTCCTTATCTCCTTCCTCCTTCCAGTCATGGAGCTCTTATTTTAATGCTCTGGGTACTTCAGGAAAGGAGTTTCTTTAGTAGCATCCTACACAGCTGGGTGCTCACTCACTGTTCTCCCTTTCCCCCATGGGAGGAATCCCTGGCCTCTTTCTAAACTGTGCCACCTTTGTAGGGAGGGGTGATATAGGCAAGGCTTCTTTTACCACTCTAAAGAACACAAACTTTGTTTTTCTCCCCTGTGGAATGTTGAAACTTCTCTAGAAACTTGGACTTCCAGAAATGCTCTCTCATCTGTTAGTATCTGCCGAAGTCAGTGTTTTCCAGGTGCTTTGGGAGCATAGCTGAGAGGGCCTGGAGCCAGTTCACAGACTTCTGCTAGTTCCAGCCCATACTGGGGTCTGTTTGCCTATAACACAATTCATAACTGGGATAGACTCTTCTTGGGTCCCTTAGTGTATCGTGCTGGATCCCACAGGTCCCATAAAGGCACGTTTGTTCATGCCTAGTTGCTGAATTTTAGATGGTAAAGAGGGACAAAAATGAGATATGTCTTATGTCACCACGATGTTGACATCACCTATGTCTATGTTTTTAATTATTGCTTTAAGAAATAATCTAGCAGCACCTGGGTGCCTCAGCCAGTTAAGTGTCTGACTCTTGACTTTGGCTCAGGTCATGATGATAAGGTTCTGAGATGGAGCCCCTTGTTGGGCTCTGCACTTAGGAGTCTGTTTCTCTCCCTCTCCCACTCCTGCCTCACTCACTAGTGAGCACACACACACACTGTCTCAAACAAACAAACAAACAAACAAACAGTCTTAAGAAAAAAGAAATAATCTAAAAGTGGGATCATTAAGTCAAAGGAAATGACATAGTTTTACTTTTTTACTTATTTGGTATTTTAATGTTGTTCTAATTAGACTATATGTTCTTTTTTATTTTTATTTTTTATTTTTTTTAATATTTTTTATTTATTTATGATAGTCACACACACAGAGAGAGAGAGAGAAGCAGAGACATAGGCAGAGGGTGAAGCAGGCTCCATGCACCGGGAGCCCGACGTGGGATTCGATCCTGGGTCTCCAGGATCACGCCCCGGGCCAAAGGCAGGCGCCAAACCGCTGTGCCACCCAGGGATCCCTATATGTTCTTTTTTAAAAAAATATTTTATTTATTTATTTGACAGAGAAAGAGAGAGAGAGAGAGAGAGTACACAAGCAGGGGGAGCAGCAGGCAGAGGGAGAGGGAGAGGGAGAAGCAGGTTCCCTGAGTAAGGAGCCTGATGCAGAGCTCAGTCCCCGGACCCTTGGATCATGACCTGAGTTTAATGATTAAGCTGCCCAGGTGCTCCTATACTGTATGTTCTTTTATGATAAGTCCAACTCTTATTTATGGATGAATTCACTTAATCATTGGAAGAATAACTTGCATGTAGCAGGCAGAGGGCCCGCGCTTCGATTTTCTCCATGGAAGAAATTGATAATCTAGAAAGGTGCCTGGTCTATAGTAGATGCTCAAAATTTGTTGAATGAATGAGTAACTCTAGTTTAAGATTTTGATCAGGCTATGTTTACTGATGGGCAAGGTTGCTGTGTTCAGAATCATAACCCTATACCCTTCTTCTCTTCAACATCACTGCTTCTAGAAGCTGGATGTGTATATATTGAGTCAGGTAGAACTTTTGGGGATAGTCTAGTTATTTAAATCTACTCTCTTTTTTGATGCTTGCCTGATTCACTGATCACGATCCTGAGTTTATTTATCATGGGACTGGCCAAAAAATTTGGATTCTGATATAGGACAAGGTAAAGATCCTGCTTTAGATTCTGGCCTGAACCATGGGCACTAAACTTTTTTTACCATGTAATTCTGTATTAGAGAAGTAGGATATGACTCAGGTTATGACAAAATAGTAGTTTCTTTCCCCCCACATTGGTCAGTGTGTGTGTGTGTGTGTGTGTGTGTGTGTGTCTGTTTCCACATGTCTCAGGAACCATGAGGAGGGAAAGTAAGAATTTTGTAGAGAAAGATGCAGACATTCTTAGACATTGGCTGCAATACCATAAATGTCATCTTATTTTTAACAGTAATCATGCAAAATCACTTTTGACTTTAATACACTTGAATCCTGACAAGTTTAGAATAAGAATAAATTAGACAACACTGTGAATTAGTTTGGAGGGTTATGTAGGGTATATGCAGACCTAAGCAAAAAATTATTTTAGAACCAGTTTTGTCTTAACATGTTTTGGAGAATATCCAAGTTTGACTGAAAAACAAAATGCTGAACTAAATTAGTGCTGAAATTGAACAGTTTGTATGTCAATTACCATCAAAATAATCCTTCAGCCTTTTTCTTTCTAAATTCTTCCATTGGTAGATAAAACTTCACATTGTACATTTCCTCCAAGCCTTCACTTTGGGTAGATCTTGCAAACTTTAGGTGGCTTTGTCCTTTCACAAGGTTTCAGGCACTATGGAGTCTGCCTTGAACATAGTTGGATACCCTCACTTTTTTTTTTCATCAACAATATAAGAACTTTCCTTATAGCTTAGAAGGATTGATACTTTTGCATTCTACCTTTGTTTATAGAAAAAGTAGATTGGAAAAGATAAAACCAGAGAGAGCAGCAAGAGTCTGGACTATTTCAGCTCCCATTAACTTTGTTTTCTGTTGTCTCTATTTCAGCAGGCCCCTGAAGTTTAGTATTGGTCATGCTTGAGGTACATCAGGCAAAAACAGAAGGTTTTCCAGAGCAGGTCTAAAGGAGCTTAGAAGTTAGTTGGAGCACACAAGGAGGAGGGCTAAAAGATTAGAGAGGAAATGATGTGATGTTCTGAGGGAAATTGCATTCCCCTCTCTTTTTCCTTTGTGGCCTTGGGTAAGTGGAGTGTGAGAGATAAGAACATACTGGAGCAATAATGTTTAATTTTGATTATTAGGTTAAAATTTTTGAAAATGATACTACACTGAGAATAAAATTCCAACCTAACTTTCTCTACTTTCATGTAGGAATTCTCCTGCTTCCTTTTTTTACGATAGTAATGTTTCAAGTGCTTATTTTTGATCATTTCTCTAGTAAAGTATTGAACGTTTTATTCTTATTGATAGTCACGATAAACATAGGTAGATTATATGCTTTTGTTCTCAAATGCTACTTTAGTATTATAACAAATTCTGTAACCTGTGATGCTTACCAAGCAAGGAACATAGGAATACAGTTTTCTCATCTTATAGTCCATGATACCCAAGAATTTTGACATAAATATGTAGATCATGTTTCAATAGGTGTGCATTTTAGAAGATCAAATAGAACAAACCTAACTCTTGTCATACAAGCTAAATGGCATTTCCAAATTCATTTAATTTATTTTGAAAATGCACACATCTCATTTTGTATAGTAATGAAACATTGAGTAAGGAAGAGGCGGGGCTAGGTAGGGAGAAAAAAGTAGGGGGCTATGTGATCATGCTTACAGAAAAATGCTGTGAGGTAAGGAAATCAGAGATAAGGAAATAGACCAGACTACTAGGCCCCAGATGTTAGGGAGTATTTTTCTTTGGTGGCTACAAGGTAATCACAGAAAATGACAGACCACAAAGAAGTCATTAAGGGTGTTATTAATAGTCCTTGGTTAAACTAAGACAGTACAAGAATCTCAAGGCCACAAACATCCTGGTCAAGTTTTCAATAAACAACCAGCCTAAAAAGCCTTCAGTGGCAACCCTGTCAGGACCCCTCTCACTCCTCAGAGCTTTTTCTGTATCCCTGCTTAATAAACTTCTATTGCTATACTCGCTTTCCTTTGTCCATGAGGTTCATTCTTCAACTCTGTGAGACAAGAACCTAGTTCTCCCACTTCAACACCAATAATAGCATTTTTGTGTGTGTGTTACATATTTCATAAATGGAGATACAATGGTTTTCTGAATTTTACCTTGAGTGCTAGCTAGATAAAAATCTAAATGATCTGAGGAGAAAAAACTAGTGCAATTAATTAGGCCTGAGAAAAAGTTTTATAGAATCCATTTTCCTTCATTTAACCCAACAAATTTTTGTGAGGTGTGCCATGTACAAGTTATTATGGATAGAAGATAGGTCACAAATCTGATTCTCAATGTGTTCACTCTCAAATAAGGATCAGTGACAGATTCACATAAAACTAACTTTTCATTTTATTCATTTTTTTAGAAGGCCTAAATAGCATATCTCTATTTATTGAATATATTGCTTAGGATGTAGTTCTAATATAATACATAATAATAAACAGGATATATCTTTTTGATTTAATAATATGACTTGTTTAAGAAGTTGGAATTTCAATTGGGAAGTGAAATGTTATATATACCCCCCCCCAAAAAAAAAGAGCCAAAATAGGCTGAATCAGCATTTTAGACCGATCGTTTTGACTGAATGAAACAAATATTTTTGACTGCTTACTTCAGTTAAATTCATCTAGGAACTCAAAACTTATGTGTTAAAGAAGCATTTTTGAGCATCTATTAAGTGAATAATAAGACTAGACACTGAGGATATGGTTAGAAATGCTTTCAAAAGAATGCTAGAAAAGTATTTAGTCACTAAAACTTGCTTAAATTTCATATTAAATTTGTCAAGTATCAATGAGATTCTAATAATAAATGATCATCTAAAGTATTTATGTAGGTTTGTAAATTAGTCTTCTTGGGTAGGTCTATCAGAAGAGCTATTGCTCATGTTTCTAAATTGAGGGATTTTGTGGATATCCCTAGTTGTAAATAAATATCTTTGTCACTGTCCTACCAAAGCTCATTGTCCATCGTGGAAACCACATTATTTTGAGTTATTGATTTAATTTCACACATATTTACTGAACACCAATTATGTACCAGCCACTGTGCTAGATATTTAGAGTATTCAGAAATTACTTAAGATTATGAGAAAATTATTAAGCTTTGCAAATCCTCAGTATGAACACACTTTTCACAGGAGTTTGCATAGACTTTTATCTGAGAGCAAGAGGCAGGAAGGAGGTGTGCCACAGATGGTAGGAGGAAGGTGAGATACTTGAATCAGAAAACTGGAGAGGGGCTTTTAAGATAGTAAGCTAAATTTAGTATTCAAAAGAAAATATCATGAAATATTTCATTTAATATAGTGATTTCATATATTATATTTATGAATTCAATGATTTGCAAATTGAAGAATCTGGAAAAAATTCTCTCTGATCTTTGGTAGTTCTGATATAGTTTATAAAGTTTTAATGCAGTCTAATTTTTTAATTGAAAAAGAATGAAGTTGCTTGATATTTAAATAATAATCAAGTAGCTAAATAAGATGTTAACAGAATGAAAAATGTCATTTAACAACATGATGCCACTACTAAACTTGTTTTGTAATAATATACTATTTAGAGGTAATATTATTCAAATGCATTGAATTTGACATTGAATTTATAGTTGACTTGGAACAGTAAGATCTTTTTTACTTTATTTCCATTTGTTTCTATGAACTCTTGTGTTGCATAACATCTAGTTCATCTTAAAATCATTGGTTCTATATATTAAAAATTTTGAAAGCCATACATATTTCAGTAGCAGTGCAGTTATATTAGATGTTCTGACTTTGGTTGTTTACATTATAAGAAAACCCGTCAATTTCTCTGAATTGTCTCAGCCACATTGAAAAGTCTAAAGGTATTAAAAATGGAAGAGACAAAAACTCTCTGCTTATATTGAAGTTTCTGCTCTCAAATTAATATATTCTGGTTTCTTTTCTTAAAAAGTAAAAGAAATCTGGACATATAAATGCGGAGATAAGTTATCTTCCTGTTGGCTGGTTAATGTGCATTTTATTAGCTTTGTAAATATGAATTTACATAATAGTTGCTAATGGATTTGAAGAAGTTGTTAAGGCCCAACAGGTCAATGATCCATGATTTCTAAATTCCTTAAATACATATTTGCATAATTTACCTTTCAAAAATTTCATAAATGCATATTTATAGGATAGACTACAGTTTAATATTTATTGCCAATTCTGTGCTTCATTGTATAGAAACCACATTAGTTTATTGGTTCTTGCACACAAGCTCCAGGGACATTTTTGACTGTATTAAAATTTTAATCAATCAGAAGCAGCTAGCTGGAAAACTAAATATTTAGATTCTCCCATTTGGGTGCATGTTATACATGATAATTTTATGAGACTAGTTAGTAAATATGTATTTCATACCTATGTACCTGCTATGTATACTGTGTTGGAAACCATAGTTACAAATTGAATAAGGCATTGGATCTTTATTTCCTGAGCTCTTACTTAGTTGGTTAAGTTAGAGTAGAAAACTGGTAATATAGTTTCATTTTTCTAAAATTCATTTTAGGAGAAAGAGACATAAAGACATGTTAGGATCAGTTTTTATTTAAAAGTCTCTGGACTATGTTCTTGCATCACCAAAGCTTTTGTCCTTTTTTGGACACTGCTTGCATCTTTATCTACCCTATACCATTGTGAAAATTACCAGCCAGAACAATATGTTCTCTCTCACTGTTGGCTGTGGCCACCATGGCTCACCTCATTTCCTTTTTCATATTGTTAAAAATCTCTCATCATTTTCTCATAAATTCAGGGTTTAAAAGCATTGCTTAATTGCTGGTGAAGTTAATTCAGATCACTTTACTTGAGTTCAGCAGAGTAGTCTGGTTCCGATTAGTGCAGTTCATGTCAACTCCCCAAAGGGTTTAGTTTTTCTGTCAGTTTTTCCTCTCATGATCACAATGGAAAAGCAGGTAAAACCAGCATGCAGGTCTGTAAATATATTTTCTTCATGATATGTGGTATGTTCAATTTAGGTAATGATTAACCTTGTCCTCTTTCCTTCTTTACACTGTTCAATTTTTGTGGAATTTTCTTTAAGACAGTGTTCTAGAAATTCTTTTTATAACCCTACCTCTTCTTAAAATTACATATCTATATCTATATAAGCTTTTAAATATATTTAAATATATTCAAATAGAAATATATTCAAATATATTCATATTTAAGGATATATAAGGATACACAGACATATATATCAGTCTCTGAACAAAGCATTTTATGGTCAACATAATTGAAAAATGTTTTTATTCACTGGTTTCTCTATAATCCTTCAACTTCACTCACTCTCAAATGCTCCCAATTTCTTTTTCCCTACACTCTCCCCCACTATCACCCTCATTTTCAAATTCTAATTCTTTATGCAGTGGAAACTTCCATGTCTTAATGTTACTGATAATTTCCTGGTAAACAAATGCTACTCTAAAGCTTTTTATTTCAAACTTGGTTAAATATGTGCACTTCAGTTCACCTCAACAAATGTTCTATTGTTTCCTTGTTAGTAAGCAAGATAGCATAGATATTGTGTTTTTAAATGTAATTTAAATTATTGAGGCTCTGTGTCTTCATCTGTGAAGATGTTGTGAAGAAAGACATACTAGCAGATTCAGGAAATGTCAGCTCCCTTTCTTCATTGCAGAATTTTAAATTCTGTGCCTGCAAATTTTTGACTTATAAATGACAGGTTGAAACTTTTAGGGTTGGGAAGTCTTCCAGGAAGAATAAAGCATTTGTTTGACAATGTCATCACAAGTTGTAAATCATAATTCCATGCTCTCCTCCTGGTTTTTGGCAACCTGGATGGAAGGCAAATTAGGATAGGAGAGTTGTCAGCAATATGCAGAATAGAGGAGATTCCTGAAAAAGAGCAACAGGCCAGGCTATGATTCCAAATTTCTTTGTCTTGCCAAAGCCAGGTTAGATTCCTGACATGGGGCTCCTTCATTTAGGGAAATGAAGGGAAATCATTTAGGGAAATCTTATATAGCATGGTCAGGGAAGGCTTCTCTAAGAACATATTATATATGTCAAGTTCAGTATGATACCAGGTAATCGTCATGAAAAGTAATGTCTTCTTCTGTTGAAAGAATCCACACAAACCTGCTGGCTGAGATTTTCTTTCTTATTGTATTCTGTAATGTTTACTCTCCATTTTTTCCTTATTGCTTTCACTGTTTGATCTAGAGATGATGAGACATTGGCAGGTGCTGCAGTGACATCTTTTAATCTTCTTCTGTCACTCTTTAAGCTGTTATTTCAAGATTACTTCATTCACCTGCCATTCACCTTCTCATCTAAATTTCAGCTTGTTTCCACATGTTCAGTGTACCATTTTTGGGGGAAGGCATTTATGAGGCATCTTTTCAGATAGCCAACAAATGAAATTTCTTTTGAATTCAAACACTTTTTGTTTTTTTATGCACTACCCACCCCTTCCTGAACAGACCCTCAGTGATGAGGAAAGCAGATTAAAGCAAAGGAATAAAGTTAAGAAAAAATTTTCTGGATCAAGTATCCAATCGAAGGTCATTTATTGTAATTAGTTACCATGTTTTATTTAATCTAGAATAGTTCCTTAGTCTCTTTTTTCAAAACCTTGACATTTTTAACAAATACAGGTCAGATATTTTATAGAATTTACCTGAAATTGGGTTTGTCTGATGTTTCCTCAATATTAGATTTAGGTTATGCAATTTTGGGGGTGTAGTGGGGGATAATACAGAAAGATACAACATTGTCTTTCTCATTGCCAATTAGTAGGCACATGGTATTAATTTGTTCCACTACTGATGATGTTACCATTCATCTCTTCGTTGAGGTGATGTCAGCTAGGTTTCTTCACTGTAAAGTTACTATTTTCCTCTATGTTATTTTTAGGTATCTTGTAGAGCATACATTAAATTATTTAAATGTCCTGTTTGTCATCAAACTTTTACCTACTGGTTTTTTTTTAAGATTTTTTTTTCATGATAGACACACACACACACAGAGAGAGAGAGAAAGAGAGAGAGAGAGAGAGGGAGAGAGGCAGACACAGGCAGAGGGAGAAGCAGGCTCCATGCTGGGAGCCCGACGCGGTACTCGATCCCGGGACTCCAGGATCGCGCCCTGGACCAAAGGCCGGCACCAAACCGCTGAGCCACCCAGGGATCCCCTACCTACTGGTTTTAATATCCAAATTGGTAAAATTCAAAGACTATTAATTAGGTAATATTATTATGTTAATTTCCTGATTTTGATAAGTATACCATGTTTATGTCAGAGAATGTATAAACCAGAACTAAACAATGAAACATTTACAATGAAACATATGTAATTATTAATTGTACGAAAAACTTTGAAGGAGGCAAACAAGTTGTAGTGTTGTTGAATGATAAGAAATCTACTTATATAGCATGGTCAGGGAAGGCTTCTCTAAGGACATATTATATATGTCAAGTTCAGTATGATACCAGGTAAATTTATCCAAATATAAAGGTTAAACTAATATCATATAAATAATATTTACTGAATTTAATGGCACATTAAAAAATCATTTACTATAAAAGGTTTATCCAAATGCAATGATAGTTTTCTATCAGGAAATCTATTAATGTAATTTATCACATCTATATGTCCATTAAAAAAAGATATTTAAATAAGGGATATAGCTTTTACAAATGAAGATTCAAATTATTATTTTAGTTAGTATGATTGTATGTAACTGGAAATTCTGAGAATAAACTAAACTCTTATCAAAAATAGAGGGGCTCAAGAAAATAGGCACAAGACAAATATAAGAAATATCAATGTCTACACTATTTAGAAGTAATTTCCAGCTAACAGATGAGATGATAAACATTTCTAAGCCAAGAGCAATGTAAAATCTTAAGTAGCTAAAAATAACTCTGGTATGAAATGTGCAGGACTTATTGAAATAAAGCATAAAATTTTATTAAGAAAAGTAAAGATCAGAGCAAACAGGTCTGCCATATTAAAGCAATAGTACTTCATCCGTCAGGCTAGGACTTAAACATTTGGAATTCCTGCAGAAAATATTAGAGTGAAGAGTACAAAGGGAAGTATTTCACACTCTTTAAAATTATACTCCAAGAATCAATAATCTGAGCACCATAATGAACAACTGATTGGGAGGACAAAAGAGAGTGGTGAGAACTATAGGCACAAAGAAACATGCATTCTGTTGAAAGGCAGCGGTGTTACTCAGCAGCTTCCTAGTTGATACCATGTGGGAATTTGGGCACAATTCAAATTCATTGTTTTCAGATATTATACTTTTGCTTTTCAAGAGGTTCTACAAGTTTAAAATTTTGTGTGAAGTGATCTGACTTGCGGATTTTGACAACCACTTCAATTTTTTAAAAGAGTGTTTATATACACCAATACTGTGAAGACCAAACAAAATATATCTGAAAACTGAATCTAGATTGAAGAACACAAGTTTGTGGACCTCTTTTAAGCAATAGGCAGAATAAATATCTGAAAAAAACACTTCATTAATATTCTATGTGTAGTTTGAGGCCCAGCCACTGATCAAAGGGTTGGAATACAATAAAATACAATTGGTTACTAAATTGTAATATAATGTGAATGCCCTTTGATGGTTTAGAAGGGACTCTAATTTTTGGTGAAGCCCCAATTTTGATAAATAATTTTTTTCTATGGAACAGAAGTCCAATTAGTCATATAAAGTGTCAATTAATAGATTGTGATACATCATCATCTTTTTGTTCACTAACTTAGAACAATTTTGAGTGCCTACTAAGTGCCCCTACTATATAAGGCACAGAGGACTGAGTATTGACAAGTATAGACAAAATCTCTGCCCTCAGGGAGTTTTCATTTGACAGTACCTTTCTAAATAGATGAAGTTATCATTTCTATGTACTAGATCACATAGTCATATGCTTTAGAAATAGTAATGGTCCCTTCAAGTGTTCTTGTTTTGAAAGATAATTACATTGTGTTGGATTTCATTAGCTTCTCCTAATAATGTCCTTGGCCCCTGTGCTCAATTCATTAGTGTGTGTTAATTAGAATTCCAGAAATATACTTGAAATGCCATAACCTTAATTTTATAAATGAAATTACTGGTTGCATGTTTAAACATTAGATACTACACATAATTTATGAATGGCCCCTGTGAGGTGGCCTATACCTAGATGAGATTGTGGGAATTTATACTATATTTGGCAAACCATTAATGCTAACTTAACTTTACCTGTATAATCCTCAAATTAAAAAAGACTTAAGTTTTTACATAAGCTTTTTTTTCTTTAATAGGGCTAACATGGATTGGAAATGGAGATTATATGAAATAATTGCTACTGGGGGCATAACAGGACAAAATACGAACATGGAACAGTGATACGACACATTTCCCCTTTATCTGTTTATAGAGATTTCTTTCAGAGTTAAAGAAATTTCTGTCAGGTCAGTTAAAGGGAGAAATTCTGTAGAGGTACTTTGATATTCTTATATTGTACTTTTGGTTTGTAGCGAAGAAAAATGAGTAAAGAGCAATACTCATAGGTCTATAAGATCTATAAATTATCTTTTTTTTTAAAGATCTTATTTTTTAAAAATTTTTATTTATTTATGATAGTCACAGAGAGAGAGAGAGAGAGAGAGAGAGAGAGAGGCAGAGGGAGAAGCAGGCTCCATGCACCGGGAGCCTGACGTGGGATTCAATCCGGGGTCTCCAGGATCGCACCCTGGGCCAAAGGCAGGCTCCAAACCGCTGCACCACTCAGGGATCCCTGTAAGATCTATAAATTATCAAGGCATGCTACAGACATAAAACATTGTGAAAAGTAAAATGAATTTAGAGCCAATTTGGATAGTTTGTGGCCACAAGTTGTATAAATGGGTAAAAATCTTGATCAGATTTTCTACAGTATCACTTCTAGAATTGGGTCTGGCAAAGAGACACAGGAGCCAAGGGAACTGGCCTGGAGCTAGAGTGTGGTAGGAGTAAATAAGGAAAGAAGCAAGACAGGAAGGCTAGAGACTTGGCATGAAAAAGTAACAGATGAGCATGCTTTTCCAAATGTCATACAGTATTGAGAGACACAAGGTCCTTGTCTCACCTCTTTCCATTTCTAGTCCTGTTTCCCAGGAGCAACTATATATGTGTGATTGAATTAGTAGCAGCCAATGTTTAAATTATGCCTGGATAATTATGCTGTCAGCTAATTGATTTACTGTGATATTCCATTTTCTACTTTTTCTTCCTTAGAGTTAATATTAATAATTGCATATTTCATTTGGATATATTTCAATAGTCTCTGTTATTAATATATTTTCAAAATGCTCTATGAACCTGATATGGACAAGCATAATTATTAGTTGCATTTCTTTCTTAGAAGGCATAGAGCCAGCTATTCTCTTGCCTGTATCAAAATTGGCAGATCTCTTGGTTTGCTAGCCAATAGTACCCTGGTATTCCCTTTCACAACTTCTTGGATTTCATCTTTCTGTTTCTTGGTTTTCATCCCTGTTTTGTTGGAGCACTTCCTCTTACAGCTTCCTAAAAAAATTATGACCATTAATGGAAAGTTTCAATTTATAGAATGTGGAACAAACTTTTCATTCATTCATTCATTCATTCATTCATTCATTCATTCATTCATTCATCCAACACATGTCTTTTGAGCTCTATCCAAATGCCAAACACTCAAGAATTTTGCAGGAAAGGTTGTATTAAGATATTAAATAGATTATGCTACTTTTTAAAAACTCTTTGGTTGCTTCCCTTTAGCCATAAAATAAATTCCATACTGGCTCCTGAATGATTTGACTCCATTTCATGACACTCTATCTCTTGCATCCCATGCACCTGTCACTCTGGCAGTCTTTGTTTCTAGGAACACAGTTGGTTGTTTAGCAGCATGGCCTCTTCCAACATTTATGTTTCTCTTGCCCTGACTGTTTGCATGACTGGCTCCTCATCATGTAGAATGTAGCTTAAATGTTATTTCCTAAGAGAGACCTCTTTGATCCTCTCTAAAAAGTCTCCCATCCCTTTTCATCTTTATCACAGTTCCTTGTTTATTTCCTTCAGGACAATAATAAACATTTTAATAAATATATTAATTTATTGACTTATTGGCTATCTCCTTCATGAGAATGTGAACTTGACAAGGACAGGTACTTCAGCTTATTCTTCATTGTATTCTTGCAGACTAGTGCAGTGCAAGGAATGGAATAGCTTCCAAAGAAATATTTGTTGATGCATTTATCAGTTTGAAAAAATTAACTGAGGGGCACCTGGGTGGCTCAGTTGGTTAAATGTCCAACTCTTGGTTTTGGCTGAGGTTACGATCTCATGGGTCATGGGACTGAGCCCTACATTGGGTTCCACACTCAGTGGGAAGTCTGCTTGAAGATTCTCTCCCTCTGCCCCTCTTCCCCCGCACACCTTTTCTCTCTTTCTTAATTAAATAAATAAATCTTAAAAAAAGAAAACATGAACTGAAATGACTGGTTCATAGATTCTACTGTTCTGGGCAAAGTGCTGGGAGAAATGAACTGTATATCTGGTTCCTGTGGCCTACTCTGATATCTCTTTTCTCAGCACTTGGCCTCATGAGCTCCAGCTGCACTGAGCTTGCTCCAGTTTCTTCAATAAGCCACATGCTCTCCGACCTTGGATCTGCAGCATGATGCTTTATCTTCTGATACACCTCATGTTCTCTACTCTCCTGTGCCAGATGAATTTCCACTGGCATCCCACCAAATTTTGGCTCCTCTGTGGAATTTATGCTGACATTCTAAGACTGAATCAGGTAGTTGTTTCATAAGTGCCTCTACTCTCTTGTATTAAGCCTTTTAAAAAATATTTTATTCATTTATTTGAGAGACACAGAGAGAAAGTGAGAGAGCAAGAGAGAGCATAAGCAGGCTTACTGTTCCCTGTTGAGCAGGGAGCCCGACGTGGGGCTTGATCTCAAGACCCTGGGATCATGACCTGAGCCGAAGGCAGACGCTTAACTGACTGAGCCACCTAGGCACACTTTGTATTAAGCCTTTAATTGCACTTTGCATATGATCAGAATTGGCTCTTTTCCTTTACTGTCATTCATATAAGAAATAAACTCCTAGAAAGCAGAGAGACTGAGACTTGTTCACTCTTTTCTCAGCATGCACATGGGATGCTTCAAAATAGGTACGCAGTTTATAATTGTTGAACGAAAAACATGTACGTAAATGAATACAAATAGAGAATATTCTACAGAGGAAAAAATATCTTCAGAAAAAATGTTTTGGAGATGGAACGGACAAACAGCAATCTGTAGAGAGAACTTTTTAAAAATTTTAATGAGGTCATAGGTTATAAGAACATAGCCTGAGGAAAATGGCAATAATAATTTTGCATAAGCATATCAGAAATGAAGGAATGCATCAATGCCCAGGCCACTATAGGAAGAATCTTTTGGTGGGTGTGACAGAGTTCTGATTGTAACGCAGAAAGCGATCCTGGCTCTCAAATGAGGAGGTTGTGTTGATGAACGTAGATGTACCTGAACCCACAGTGGTGACAACTAACATACAGTGAGAAATTTGATGCAAATCAAATTATTATTACTCTAATATGAAAATCAAATTATTATTACTCTAGTATGTGCTGGGTATGTATTACTGTGCTTTCTATACATCATCTCTACAGGAAAATATGTTATCTCTCCTTCAGAGATAAGATTGGGGAACCTGGGTGGCTCAGGGGTTGAGCATCTGCCTTCGGCTCAGGATGTGATCCTGGAGTTCCAGGATCGAGTCCCACATCGGGCTCCTGCATGGAGCCTGATTCTCCTCCCTCTGCTTCTGTCTCTGTGTCTCTCATGAATAAATAAATAAATAAATAATCTTTAAAAAAAAAAAGACCGGGGGAACCAGGACTTGTTCCCATCTATGGTGGTCTTCAAAACTGGTGTTCTTCCTTTAGCTCCATAACTTGTCACTGTGACTAAGAAAACCAAGAAAACAAATTTAAGTGAGTTTTAACTTTGAGACAATGTGGTTACTTAATGTAACTGTCTAACTTAAAAATATTAAAATGAAACTCCTGATTTATAATCTAACCTAGCTGCAGAGAATGATGTGTATGCTCTGAGTCTTAACTCCCCCAACTCTGATAGAAAATAATATTCATGAAGTTTTAATAGCTTGAATTTTAATATGAAAGTTTGGACTTTAAAAATTGGAAAACTGTTCATGATTTATAGAATGCATACTGAAAAAGTACAGAAATTACAAGTGTGCAACTTGATTAATTTTTATAATTTGAACACATATGTGACTGTCCTAAGAATGAAGATGTTGAATGTAATAGGGTAAAGTCAGTATGGCCATAGGATGAAATAAGAAGGAGGCTTGGAAGAAAGACTCATACTCACCAGGTCCAGAGGTGGGGGTCACCATGTGCCATGCAGGGTCGCAGGGGAAGCACCAGGTAGTAATACAGAAAACAGAAGGCAGGATAAAACCTAGACCAGAGCTTGTATTGGAGTTTCCACAGGAAAGGCAAGGAAGTGAAGTTATTGATTTAAATTCTTTAGTAATATATGCCTATTGAGATTGTATGTTCTTGTGTAAGTTTTGGCAGATTGTATCTTTCAAGGAACTGGTTCATTGCATCTAGGTTATCAAATTTATTGGCATTGAGTTGTTCATAGTGTTCCTTGATTATCCTTTTGATGTCAGTGGGATTGGAATAATGTACCCTCTTTAATTTTAGATACTAGTAATTTGTGTTCTCCATTACTTTGTTTTTCTGGGCAGAGGCTTATTGATTTTATTGATTTTTTCAAAGAACTAGATTTTGATTTTGTTGTTTTTCTCTATTAATTTTCTGTTTTTCAACTTCATTGATTTCTGTTCTAATTTTATTTCTTTCCTTTGCTTCCTTTGGACTTAATATTCTTTTCATTTTGTAGTGTTCTAAGGTGGAAGCTTAGGTGATTGATTGTATCTATTTATTTAAGAGAGAGAGAAAGTGATCATAGAGGGAGAGGGAGAAACAGACTCCCCACTGAGCAGAGAGCTGAATGCAGGGCTCTCTCCTAGGACCCTGAGATCATGACCTGAGCCAAAGGTAGACGCTTAATTGACTCAGCCACCCAGGTGCCCCATTTTTTTCTTTTTAAAATATATTCATTCCATGCCATAAATTTCCTATTTAGTACAGATTTCACTGTATCCCATAAATTTTGATAAATTGTGTTTCCAGTTTCATTTAGTTAAAAATATTTAAAAATTCTCTTGATTTTTGTTGACTCATGTATTATTTAGAAGTCTGTTGTTTAATCTCTAAGTATTTCGTGATTTTCTACCTATCATTCTATTACTGATTTCCAGTTTGGTTCTACTGTGATCTGAGAGCAGACATTGTATGATTTCTTTTTTTTTTTTCTTTTTTTGATTTCTTTTTAAAAAAAAATTTGTTAATGTGTGTTTTATGGCCCAGTATGTAGTCTGTCTTGGTGAATATTCCCTGATATTTTGAGAAGATGTGTATTCTGCTGTTGCTGTATCACATAGTCTGCAGATATCTATTATATCCAATTGATTTGTGGTATTGTTGAATTCAAATATGTCCTTAATTTTATATGTACCAAATCTGTCCATTTCTGAGAGGGGTGTTGGAGTCTGCGACTATCATAGTGAATTCATGTATTTCTCCCTGGAGTTTTTCAAAATTTTTGAAGATTTTATTTATTTATTCATGAGAGATACACAGAGAGAGGCAGAGACATAGGCAGAAAGAGAAGCAGGCTTCCTGCAGGGAGCCTGATGTGGGACTCGATCCCAGGACCCCGGGATCACGCCCGGAGCCGAAGGCAGATGCTCAACCACTGAGCCACCCTGCTGTCCTGAGTTTTTCAATTTTTGCCTCATGTAATTTGTCATGTAGGTGATGCTCTGTTGCTAGGCATATACAGATTAAGGATTGTTATATCTTCTTGGGGGAATTCCATCATGTATAATGTATAATGCCACTTTTTATCCATGATAACTTTCTTTGCCACTTTATCATGTATAATGCCACTTTTTATCCATGATAACGTTCTTTGCAGTAAAGTATATTCTTTCTGAAAGTAATATAGTTACTCCAACTTTCTTTTAATTAGTGTTAGCATGGCATATTTTTCTCCATCCATTTGCTTTTATTCTATATATGACGTTACATTGATTTTCTTGTAGAAAACATATGGTTGGGTCTTACTTTCATTTTTTAAATCTTTTTACAAATTTTAATTCTGGTGTAGTTAATATAGTGTTATATTAGTTTCAGGTGTACAATATAGTGATTCAACAATTACATACAGCACCTGGTGTTCATCACTACAAGTGCATTCCTTAATCTCCATCACCTCTTTCACCCATGCCCCACCCATCCCCCGGTAATAGTTTGTTCTCTACAGTTAAGAGTCTGCTTCTTGGATTGTTTCTCTTTCTTTTTTACTTTTGCTTGTTTGTTTTCTTTCTTAAATTCCACATATGAGTAAAATCATATGGTATTTGTCTTTCTCTGACTGGCTTATTTTGCTTAGAATTATACTCTACTCCATCCACATCATTGCAAATGGTAAGATTTCATTCTTTTTCTATGACTAATATTCCGTTGTATGTATTCTTTCCCCACTCACCTGTTGATGGCAACTTCCATAAATTGGCTATTGTAAATAATGCTGCTCTGAACATAGGGGTGCATGTATCCCTTTAAATTAGTGTTTTAAAAATTTTTTGGGTAAATAGGTTGGGTCTTAATTTTTGACCCATACTGACAACCCCTGTTTTGTTCTTCTATATTTTTCAGTCTTTTGTGCTTTTTTTTTGGAGCATATTATATATTATATGTATATAATATATATTATATGATTCCATTTTCTATCTTTTCTTAGCATATCAGTTTTACCACTGGAAAAAAAAAAGTGTTTTCCCTAGAGTTTGCAATATACATTTACAACTAATCCAAGTCTAACTTTATATAACAATATACTACTACACAGGTTATGCAAGTATTTTATAATAACAGAATAATACTAATTACTCTTTCCTGTCTCTCGTATCACTATTGTCATTCATTTTACTTATAGATAACTACACATATAAAGTTGATCCTTGAACAACACAGGGGTTAAGAGTGCCAACTCTCCTTGCAGTTGAAAATCCACATATAACTTTTAACTTCAAAAACTTAATTACTAATAGCTTACTGTTAAAGTCTTACTGGTAACATAGTCAATGAACATATGCTTTGTATATGTATTAAATACTATATTCTTTCAATAAATTAAGCTAGAGAAAGGAAAATGTTACTAATAAAATCATAAGGAAGAGAAAATATATTTATAGTACTTTATTGAAAAAACTCTGTATAAGTGGGCCTGAACATTATAATCCTGCATTGTTCAAAGGTCAACTATATATTTGAGATAACCAAATATATACACATACATGAGCATACATAATTGAAAAACTTGTTGCTGTTATTTTGAACAAACTGTTAGATTAAGAGAAAAATAAGAGTTTTAATTTTATTTTCACCTATTCCTTCTTCAAAGCTCTTCCTTCTCTCTAAAGAACTTCTTTTAACATTTCTTACAAAAATCTTAAAAAAAAAAAAAAAGGGCAGCCCCCATGGCTCAGCGGTTTAGCACCGCCTTCAGCCTGGGGTGTGATCCTGGAGACCCAGGATCAAGTACCATGTCAGGCTCCCTGCATGGAGCCTGCTTCTCCCTCTGCCTATGTCTCTGCCTCTCTCTCTCTCTCTCTCTCTCTCTCTCTCTCCATGTCTCTCTCATGAATAAATAAATAAAATCTTAAAAAAAATTTCTTACAGGGCAGGTCTACTGGCAACAAATTCACTCAGTTTTCTCTTTGCTGTGAAAGTGTTTATTACTACTTAACCTCTGTAGGATAATTTCACAGAGTACAGAATTCTGGATTGGTGGTGTTTTTACTCTTTTAACACTTTAAATCCATTCTCTACTTGCTACATGATTTCTAAGTCAGACCTGATTTTTATCTTTGCTCCTCTTTTGGTAAGGTTTGTTATTGGCTCCATGGTGGGGACAACATGGGACCTGAACTCATGAGCCTGAAATCAAAACATCAGCCAAAATCAAGAGTTGGAAGCTCAATTGACTGAGCCACCCAGGGGTTCTTGGTAAGGGTTTTCCCCAGATATTTTTTTCAGGATTTTTTCTTTGATTTTCTGAAGCTTGAAAATGATGTGCTTATGTGTAGATTTTTTTCTTTTGACATTTATCTTACTTGGCGTTCTTTGAGCTTTATGGATCTTAGGTTTGGTATCAAACATTAATTTTGGGTAATTCTCAGTCATTATACTTTCAAATATTCTATTCCTGTCTTCTTCTGATATTCCCATTACACATATGTTACATCTTTTATCATTGTCCCACTGTTCTTAGATATGCTGTTCTGTTTTTTTGGGGTCTTTTTTCTCTTTAATTTTGAATGTTCTTTTAGTTTTGAATGCTTCCTATGGGATATCCTCAGACTTGGAGATTCTTTCCTCAGCTGTATCCAGTCTAGTAATAAGCCCATGAAAGGCTTATTTCATTTTTGTTATAGTGTTTTTGAGCTTTAGCACTTCTATTTGGTTCATAGAATTTCCATCTTTCTGTTAACATTGCCTATTCTTTTTTTAAAAAAAGTTTTATTTGAGAGTGAGAGCATGAGCAGGAGGGGCAGAGGAAGAAGGAGAGAGAATCACAAGCAGACTCTGTGCTGAGTGCCCAGCTCAACGTAGGGCTCAATCCCAGGACCCTGAAATCATGACCTGAGCAGAAACCAAGAGTGGGACAGTTAACTGACTGCACCACCCAAGCACCTCTGCTTATCTCTTCTTGTGTATGTCTACTTAATCCAACAGAGCCCATAGCATGTGAATCATAGCTGTTTATTTTGAATTCTTGTTCTGGTAATTCAGCGTCCCTGACATATCTGTGATTTTGATGCCTGCATTGTCTCTTCAAACCATTTTCACCTTTTAGTATGTCTTACAATGTTTTCCTAATAGCCAGGCATGATATATACTGGGCAAAAGGAGTTGCTATAATTAGTAATGTAGTGGTAAGCTGTCAGAGAAAGGGAAGTATAGTCGTGTGATCAGGTGTCAGTCTTTGAGTAACCTTGTCCCTCTAGATTGTGAAATTTATACATGCTTCTCAGTTCCTCCTCCCCACGCAGGTGTGAGAGGATGATGGATGGGGATGGAGTTGTATCTTTCATTTCACCTTGTGGAAAACTATCCCCAGCTGGAATTGGTTATTTCCCTTCTCCAGGTCAGTTAGACTCTGAGGAAACTCTAGCAGATCAGGCTCTGATTTAGTTTCTCCTGAGGGCCAACCTTGTTAAGAACAGATGCTCTAAGGTATTTCGAAATGGCTCCTTTTTCACTCCTTCTATCAAAGAGGTATGGTGGATTTTTCTCTAGTATATACTGTGAGAGCTGCTAGAGCAGCTAAACTTACTAAAATGCACAAAAATGTAGGGTCGCCTGATGATTGGATTATCCTGGAGTTTTTGTGTCTCAGACTGTCCACTCTGGGCTTTCGGGAATTTGTGAATTATAGTTCAGGTTTCCCTACCTTGCACTGGTTCATGTGGAGGTTGCTGCTCCTGGATCTGTTCGGGAGATTTGGGAGTCTCTGAATTCTCTAGTGGGTCTCTTTAATTATGGTGGTAGCAGTTTGCTCTCTGACCTTCTCTTTTGGATCTAGGAATTGTTGTTTGTTTCAGTTTGTTTAGCTTTTTACTTGTTAGGATGGATTGGCAACTCCCAATCTGCTTATATGCTGGGCTGGAAATTCTTCATACAACTTTGATATTATCCTCTAATCAGCTTTTTTTAGAAAAAAAAATAGTTGGATGCTTAACTGACTGAGACATTCAGGCATCCCTAGGATCACTTTAAATGTATAGATTAATTTGAGTCATCCTATTCAAGAGCATGAGGTATTTTTCCATTAATTTGGATCATCTTCTGTGTTGATTTCTAGAGTTTTAACATTTTTTTCCATAGAAATTTCATCAATTCTTGTTAGTTCCTAGATAATTTGCAGATTTTATTGCAAGAGTAATCAATTTCAAATTTTGTTTTCTAGTTGAGTATTGTAGATATATAGGAAATTAATTTTTATATGTTCCACTAATCTTTATGTATTGTCTTTTGTATATATTGTGGTAGCTATCACCTAGAAGACTTTGTGACCAGTTGATCTAAATTAAGGGCTTAAATTGATCAGAGTAGTTCAAGGCATAGATTATATTGAATTCTTCTTGCACACTGCCTGTGTGCATTCTGCCTCATCTCTGATTCCAGCCAATAGTTCTACATGGGATTTGACCAGCCTATGCTGGTGTTTTGTTTCTTGTCCTGGAACTTCTCTGGCTTAGGGAATGGATAATTATGGGAGCACACATGACCCTCAGAGTAAGTAACTCATAGCTACTGTTGGACAATTTTGAGATGCATTCTACAGTTTCACAATTGATTGAACATCAGTTATCCACACTGGTTTACAACCTATTAACATGTCTACATCATCTTGTCTCCCTTTTCTTTTTTATCCTCCGTATTAATCAGGTTCCCCAGAGATACAGAACCAATCAGAATTGTGTATGTATAAGTTGATTAAAGCAGTGAGTACACATGATTCTTCAGCATGAATTGGTAGGCTCAACTCATAGAAGTCTGTGTTTCAGTTTAAGTCCAAAGGCAGGAAAAAAGCCAATATCCCAGTTTGAAGGTAGTCAAAAAGGAGGAATTCTCTCTTACTTGGTAGAGGATGAACCATTTTGTTTTATTTGCACCTTCAACTGATTGGATGAGGCCCACTCACATTTGTGGGGAGCAATCTGCATTACTCAGATTAAATTACTGATTTACATGTTAATCTCATTGAAAAGCAGCCCCCCAAAACACACGAAGTAATGTTTGACCAGATATCTGGGCATCCCATGGCTCAGTCAAGTTGACACACAAAATTTGCCATCATGCCCCTCTTCCTAGTCCTTCACTTCTGCTCCCTGGTATCACCTGCATACCAATCCTGTCTGGTTTTCAGATAAGAACTGAGCTAAGACATTCATGTAGCATTTAGTATGTGGAGTAAGGCTTTGATTATGGGTGCTAATACTGACGCAAGAGCTATTTGTAATTGTTGTAATTGCTGTTTAAGTCATTGAGCAATAATAAAATAATATTCTATATGCATATATATTTTCTACAGTTCTATTGAGTTCCTTTGACATTTAGAACTGCTTTATGTGAAATATAATTCTCACATTTTTCCAAGCATTAAAGCTGGGTGCCCATTTGAACACATGGATACTCTTTTTAAAGGGAAGGATAGCACCCAAGAATGTTTCCAACTTTCTGCAATCATTCCTTTCACAAAGTAAAGAACAGCAGAGAAGTCATTATAATGTGAGAAGAGGCAGAAAACGTATTAGATTCTTGCTCTAATTTGACATGCTGAGTTTAACTAAATTTATCCTAAGAATAGCTGCAAAGTGCTTGTTGCTAATAAGACCCATTATTGTCATTAATGGCTTGAACAGTCAAATTCACTTTTATTTATTGAATGAAAGAAAACTGTTAAAATCTTTGAATAACTCAACATGGTCTAACGATTTAAGAAAATTGTACTACTTAACATGTTTGTACTAGAAAAGAATTTATTTTTCCTTATTGACAGTATATGTGTGTGTGTATATATATACATATATATATACACATATATATACACATATATATACACACACAATATAAATATATATATTTGTTTTGGCTTCATATAAATAAAAAAAGACCTACCTTTCTGATACTGTATATCCTTATTACAATAAGGCTTCATAACAAGTGATATTTATTACATAGTAGAAGTATTGGAATAATGCAAAAAGGATTATATATTGCTTTTGTGTACACTTGACCTTTTAAGCTGCCTATCAATTGGAAAGATTTTTAGCTCTTAGCAATACTGACAGCCCTTTTTTGTAGCTGACTATTGGGAAATGTAGCTAAATCATTGACACCAGTTAACCTCTGACATTTTCCTTTAAATCATGCAGTGTTATTGTCTGTTGAGTGAAGGCAATTCATTTCTTTCTCCCAGACTCTTGGTTCTATTCAGCCGATCATGCTTATACAGCGGTATTTAAAATGAAGAGTGGTAAGCTTTGCTAAGTTCTGCTCAATTTTAGGTTTGCTCTGAAAATTTCTGAAGATATGCTATACAAACCAATGATTGCTGTGCCACTAAATAGAAGTTTACTCAAAGAGAGGGGGAGTGGGGTACCCAGAAGGTGGATAACCAATTGTCTCTTGCTTTCATGTTGGTGACCCTGAGTGCAGAGGATTCTTTTCTATTAGAAGTTTAGGGGAAAGGCTATTAAGTATCTGAAATTTAAAATTTACTCTATAAATGCTCAGAAGCTGACTAGTATGATATTAGATCCAAGTTGGTCTTTTCAGGGAAAATAAAAAAGGAAATACACGTGTATTAGTTCAGTCTTTTTGAAAGCCAAGAGATGTAATTGAAAGTAAAAGCAAACAGGGGTGCCTGGGTGTACAGTTGGTTAAGTATCTGACTCTTGTTTTTGGGTCAGGTTCTAATCTCAGGGTTGTGGAATTGAGCCCCATATTGGCCTCCATGATCATGGAGTCTACTGGAGATTCTCTCTCCTTCTTTCTCTGACCCTCCTGCTTGCATACTCTCTCTCTCTCAAGTAGATAATTAAAAGTAAAAGCAAACAGTATGATTCCTAAAAAATATGATACTAATTCAGATGTGGCCTCTTCTAATTTGTTGCTGGTTGTCTATTAAACAGTGGTAATTATTCAGTCTTGTCAAGAATTTTTGTGTTTAATATATGAACAATTTTTGGAGCTGAATGATAGGAGGGTTAGTAGGTTCTGCAGGTTCTGGATTCAGTTACATCTGGATTAAAGTTCTGACCCTCTAATTTATCACCTGTGTGACCCTGGGTAGATTATTTAACCTACATGAGTTTTAGTTTCTATGTAAGTAGAAAGGGGATTAAAATACTTACCTCCCAAGATCACTCCAAGATTAGAAGTATTATATGTAAAATAGCTGGCACAAAGTAGGTCCTCAGTTATAGTAGCCATTCTTAGGTTTATTATCCAAAGGTTAGACATTCTGGGTGTCTTGGGGGGCCCTGCAGATCTGAAAAACAGAATGGTCTCCCTACTGCATCTTTGACATGGACTTCAATTTCATTATTAGCTCTGCTCTTTCTTGTCAAGGTCATGCCTGTACTCAGATGAGGGATATACATGGATGGGTTTGCAGACAGCAAGCAGGAAGAAGACTAAGCTACTTTTTAAACCTATTTCATGGGCATCATTCTAGCAAGTGTAAGATTCTTTAAATGTTTGTCTTATAGCTAAAAAGAAAGACTTGAAGATTTTTATCTGCTCTCTTTGTAAGTGATCCTTTGTATTAGTCATTATTGAAGTTTTCCTTTTTTATTGACTTTCAGGTTATTTGTGTGTATTCCTTGTGAAATAGCTCTTACTGGTAAAATAATATAAAGGATGATCATGAAACAAACACTTGTGTAGCTACCACAGAGCTTAAAAAAATATAAAACGCTATATATCTTTCCTATATTCATCACCAATCGTTCATTCTCTTTTTTTTTTTTAAAGATTTATTTATTTGACAGAGAGAGAGAAAGAGAACACAAGCAGGGGGAGTGGAAGGGTAGAGGGTGAGAGAGAAGCAGTCTCTGCTGAGCAGGGAGCCTGACCTGGTGTTCAATCCCAGGACCCTGGGATCATGACCTCTGCCGACTGAGCCACCAATGCGCCACCCGCCCAATCTCTCATTCTTTAAGCTAAGCTAACCTCAGACTTAGTTTTGGCCTGATGATTATTTTGCTTTTCTAAAAATAGCTTTACTGCATATAAATATACCTATGAACAACATGCAGCTTATTTTTGTAAATTTATTAATGTTTTGTAAAAAATAATCACAAATATGTACTTTTAGCAATTGCTTTAAAAAATTTTTTTTGAAGATTTTATTTATTTATTCATGATCCTGAGCTTAGAAAATAGTCTTTAGTATTTTTTGTAATGTTTCTGAGAATTGATTTATGGCATATGGAGTTTTGGTAATGTCCTATGTATGATGAAAAGTATGTGATTTTTCCAGTTCTTAAGTGCAGTATTCTACATGTGTCTCTTGAATTAAGCTTGCTAATTTTAGTTTTACTATTTCTTTCCTACTTTATCATTTGATTATTGAATGAAGAATGTAAAAATACTCCAATGTCACAGTGGACTTGATGACTTTTCTTTGCCTTTGCTCATTGTTGGCATAGAAGCTAGTTTTTTACATCATATAATTTAGAATTATATCTTTTTGGAAGTTAAAATTTTATTAATAATGACTCCTTTAATGTCTAGCAACATATATGTATTTTATAATGTCTATTTGGTCTGATTTTAATATAGTTATATATAGTTATATATTAAATATATTGGCTAGGCATATAGCTTCTAAACGTTTGCTTTCAAATTTAAATATTTCATGTTTTATGTTGGCAAGTTAACTTGAGAGTTTAATCCATTTATATTGATTTGAATTAGTTATTAGTTGTAGTTATATTTATTGGATAAATTACTTATAGTTGTTTAGTGTGCTTTTTCTGTAGTTCTCCTTTCACTCCTTCTGACTTTTTTCCATGAAAGATTTGTACTTTTGTTGTTTATATTTTTCCTCCCTTCTTCCCAACAATACTAGTTTGGATGTTACTTTATCTCTGATTTTTTAGTACAAATTTTAACATGCATTTTTAAATAGCTTTATTGGGGGTGCACCTGGTTGGCTCAGTCAGTTGAGTGTCTGCCTTCAGCTTGGGTCATGATCCCAGGGTGCTGTGATCAAGCCCCATGTTGGGGGGGGGGGGTCCCTGCCCAGTGGGGAGCCTGCTTCTCCCCCACCCTCTACCAGTCCTCCCAGCTCCTATTCTCTGTCTCTCCCTCTGCTGTCTCTGTTTCTCACTCTCTCAAATAAATAAATAAATAAATAAATAAAAGCTCATTTAATTATTTATTCATGAGAGAGGCAGAGACATAGGCAGAGAGAGAATCATATTCAGAGTTGTGCAACCGTCATTGTAATTTTAAACAGTTTTCATTACCTCATAAAGAAATCTCATATTTATTAGTTGTCACTGCTGACTTACCCTCAACCCTACTGACACTGAGCAACAACTGCTCTACTTTCTTTCTCTATTGATTTGTCTGTTCTGGACAATTAAATGCAATAAATGGAATACAATATATTTTCTTTGAAAACTGGTGTCTTTTGCTTAGACTAATATCACAAGGTTCATCCATGTTGTAGCATTAGTAGTACATCCTCCCTTTTATGGCCAAATAACATTCCGTTTTATGATTATACTATTTTCTATTTATTCATCAGTTGCTTGACATTTGGGTTATTTACATTTTTTAGCTGTTTTGAATAATGCTGTAATGAATATTCACATACTAGTTTTCATGTGGACTTGTGTTTTCATTTCTTGTGTGTATATACCTAAGGGAGGAATTGCAAGATCATACGGTAATTCTATGTTTACATTTTTGAGAACTGCCACACTGTTTTCTGGTTTAGCATTTTCCTAATGGCTAATGATGTTAAACATCTTTTTGTGTGCTTATTGGTTATTTGCATATCTTCTTCAGAACAATGTCCATTCAGATCCTTTGCCCATTTTAAAATTGGGTTATGTCTTTTTATTACTCAGTCACAAGTTTTCTTTGAGTATTCTGAATACAAGTCCCTTATGAGATATATGTTTGCAAATATTTTCTCTTAATAGGTTGGTTGTCTTTTCATTTTTCTGAGACTGTTTTTTGATGCACAGTTTTTATTTTGATGAAGTCTAACTTATATTTTCTTTTGGAACATGGAGGAACTATCCTTTAGCCATAGGACTAGGTGAGTTAGGATCTGGGAATTTAAGAATTTCAATAAATTTCTTTAAGAGACAATTATTAATAGGAAGAAATGCAAATAAACATCTCATACTCCCTGTATCTTAGAAGTCTACAATCCACCTAGGTAGAAAATAAGTGCAATAAAATATTTAATAAGGTTTATAATTATTTAAGACCTTAATATTGGCTCCAGAGTCACTCAAAAGCTACTCTATAAAAACTTTCCTGCCACCACCAGCCATAATTAATAGTTTATTTATATCCAGTTCAGGACCTGCCTGAACCTTTTTCAGAAGTGTTTTTCCCAATTTAAAAATGGCTACTTTTTAGCTTTTTAATTGTAAAAGGGATGGCAAATTAGATTTGCATAACCGAAAAACATTATCAGTCTTTGAGTCTTATGGTTGGTTAAAAAAACAAAATTGGCTGATTTTATTTTCATTTTTTGAAGTTTCTAAATTTATTTTGGAAAGCATTCTAATGTCTATCCAGATGCTCAAGTTTTGGAGTAGCCTAGGGAAATGAGTCAGAGAAGTGCCTGACCTGGAGAGATAATTATTATCTAAGCAAGCCCAGGGATATTTTTGAAGAGCTTAAAAAGAATAGGTTCCTAGGATAGTTCTGTAGAGGATAAAAGTAGATATTTCCTCTCACTACTTGTGTGTGTGTGTGTGTGTGTGTGTGTGTGTGTGACTTCAAAATTAAATGATTCCCATGGCTGGGTTGGCCTTCAGGAAGATAATCAGGCATTGTTAATCCAGTGTTGACAGAACATGGGAAGGTTTTCTGATCACTGTCATGTGTATCTGGTATTTGGCATTTATAGTATTGTGCAGTTCTATGCAACAAGAGTTGCTAGAGTCCAGGGCATGAAGATAAATAAAACACTTTCTTTCCCCACTAAGCTGAAATAATAGAGCAGAAAAATGAGAAACTAGAAAAACTCCCAGTTTATTATTTATTATTTTTATTTTTAAAAAAGATTATTTATCTGAGACAGTGTGTGTGTATGTGTGTGTCCATGTGCACACACGAGGGGGGGTGGGGACGGGAGGGAGAGAGTGACTCTCCAGCAGACTCCCCCCCGCCACCCCCCGAGTGCCAAGCCTGATGTGGGCTGGAGCCCACAACCCCGAGATCATGACCTGAGCTGAAATCAAGAGCTAGATTCAATCGACTGAGCCACCCAGACCATCCCCAAGGCCCCAGATTAAAATACTGTTATAAGTACTAGAAGAATTTTTGAGTCTGCTAAGACAGTGTTAGTATAATAATATAAGGTAACCATGAGAGTGACTTCCTATGATCTTTGACAAACTACTGGTTAGAAGCAAGTCACAGGTTCTGTCTATACTTAAGAAAAGATTACACAAATCCATGTCCTACTGTGGTTTTTAGTGCAGTTTTTAGTGTTTTAGGCTCTGCAATACACACATTGGAAGAGACGATGAGAAAGCCAGTCTGCTGTACCTATACCATGATGTTTCAGGGCAGGGAAGTGGTCCATTGTGGATGGAGCCTAGGATCTTGGGAACAATTCAGTAGATGAAGCTGGAAAGGCAGGTGAGCCTAAGTTATAAAGGGTCTGGTATGTCATAATAGGAGTAAGGAGAATTCATTTCCTTTCTATAAGGGAGCCTGTAAAGCCTTCAAGCAAGGAAATGATATAATCAAATCAGAATTTTAGATTTAAACAAATCCAAATTTAAGAATGGGGCAAATTAACAAGGCAGGAAACAACAAATGTTGGAGGGGATGCAGAGAAAAGGGAACCCTCTTACACTGTTGGTGGGAATGTGAACTGGTGCAGCCACTCTGGAAAACTGTGTGGAGGTTCCTCAAAGAGTTAAAAATAGACCTGCCCTACGACCCAGCAATTGCACTGTTGGGGATTTACCCCAAAGATACAGATGCAGTGAAACGCCGGGACACCTGCACCCCGATGTTTCTAGCAGCAATGGCCACGATAGCCAAACTGTGGAAGGAGCCTCGGTGTCCAACGAAAGATGAATGGACAAAGAAGATGTGGTTTATGTATACAATGGAATATTACTCAGCTATTAGAAATGACAAATACCCACCATTTGCTTCAACATGGATGGAACTGGAGGGTATTATGCTGAGTGAAGTAAGTCAGTTGGAGAAGGACAAACATTATATGTTCTCATTCATTTGGGGAATATAAATAATAGTGAAAGGGAATATAAGGGAAGGGAGAAGAAATGTGTGGGAAATATCAGAAAGGGAGACAGAACGTAAAGACTGCTAACTCTGGGAAATGAACTAGGGGTGGTGGAAGGGGAGGAGGGCGGGGGGTGGGAGTGAATGGGTGACGGGCACTGGGGGTTATTCTGTATGTTAGTAAATTGAACACCAATAAAAAATTAAAAAAAATTTAAACTTAAATTTTACAGGGAATGTATTAGGCTTTTATTGCTATGTAATAAATGAAATAAATTAGTAAAAATAAGTGTAATAAATGAAATAAATTTTATTGCTGTGTAACACAAACTTAGTAGCTTTAAACAAAGTACATTTATCAGCACACAATTTTGTAGGACAGAAGTCTGGGTGCAATACCAGGTTGGGTTCTCTGCCTAGGATCTCACAAGGCCAAAATCAAGATGTTAATGGGGCTGTTCTTAACTAGGGGCCCTAGTTAAGAAAAAAACCACTTCGAAGTTTTGGGTTGTTGGCTGAATTCAGTTCCTTGTGGTGGTTAGGATTCTGGTCCCTGTTTTCTTACTGGCTATCAGTAGGGGGCCTGTCCCAAGACCTTGCACAGGGCCCAGGGTCCCTTTCATCTCAGTGATGGAAAATCTCCCTTCTGTCAAATCCCTCTCATGCTTTGAGTCTCTCTGAAATACCCACTGCTTCCAGCTGGAAAAATCTTTTTGCTTTTAAAGGATTCATGTGATTAAATTAGGCCCACTAAGATAATCTCCCTATCTTCAGGTCAATAAATTAGCAACCTTAATTACATCCACAAGATCCGTTTGTTAAATTTGGAAACATGATTTCCAAATATATTTCATTATATTTACAGGTTCTGCACATACTAGGGAAGAGACTATATAAGGATGCAGGTCCCGGGGGTCATTCTTCGAATTCTGCCTACCACATAGGAGAAAGAAAAAGGGATTGGAAGCTTCTAGCTGGTGTGGTTGCCTCCACCCACTGGAGTCTTAAATAACAGGTTGGTTACTCAAGATTCTTTTAGATCATGTATCAGCATATAATGGTATCTGAAGGGGATTCTCAGGATTTCAGGGAGACCATGCAACAGAAGAAAATTTCTGCACATTTTTGAGCTCAAGCTCTGTAATAAGAAATCATGTACAGCTTTTTATAAATGATATGCAGTATATTTCTATATAATTTTCTAATTCAGTGTCATTAATATTTGGTGATTACTATCTGTATAGCTGAGGAAACACTCTTTGATCTGGTTCTGAATTGTGAGTCCCCATTGCTATGCTTTTCCTTTCAGCTATTTGTTCTGGATGACTAGATTGTTGTTTCTGGGCCCTTATTACCAAATCCTGGGCTTTACTTCTACATTTGGTCAAAACACCATCTTTAAGCATCAAATGTCACGGATTTCTTTGCTGTATCCAATATGCTCTGCAAAGTTGTAGCTGCCTGTTTATATCTTAAAAGCAAATTTAAAAAAACCAGAAAGAAAACCCAAAGTGATGGTTTAAAAAAAAACACCAGAAAATAGACACTATAAAGAGAAATGAGCCAGACAATGAGATAAGAAATAGAAAAATAACTTCAACTTCAAAAATAACTTCAACAAATGTGTATATACATATATGAATATATATATATATATACACACACATTTCTTAGAATCCTTTATTTTTTTTTCCAATCTGCTTTTATTCTGGATAGTCTCCTCTTCTGTGCTCAGTATTGTGATCATTTCTCTTACTTATTTATATTGCATATATGGCCCTTCTGCAGATCTTGGAGATCTCTTGTTGATTCTATCAGCTGTGATTCATAGTGGCTTGCACTGTGACCTTGGTTTTAATTGTGGGCTCATTCCTTCTGTGGGCCTGACTCAAGGAAGCTTTTGTTTAAAGTGTATATGCTTCTATTACAGATGGTTACCAACCTATATCTGCATTTGTCCTCCTGAAGGATATTGACTTGATAGAGGGCAACTAGTGTCACTATTTTACCTTAGTTCTCTTCACTCAGACCCCAGCTCACTTTTCTTTGCTCTTTTCAAGGAATGGGAGAAGGAGTCCTTTGAAAGTCCCCTCCCCTTCAGTATGTGTAGTGAAAGCTTTGATTGCCATACATGGGAGGGACTACCAGTACCTTACTGGCCATACTGCTGCATCAGAATCAGATGTTAAATTGTTCAGACACAAAGTTAAGATTACATTTGATTCGTGATACTACTACATATTCTTTTCCCTGGCTCTTTTACTTATTTCTCACTTTATGTCCATTGATTTTTGGGTAATGGGGCAGAGATATATGATTGTTAAGGGAATGTTGGTTAAGCCATAGAGATAGGTGGGACTTCTTGAAATAAAGTTAGTTGAATTTATATTTCATTTTACTTTTTTTTAAAAAAAAGATTTTATTTATTCATTTATGAGAGACAAAGAGAGAGAGAGAGAGAGAGAGTGTGCAAGAGAGAGGCAGAGACATAGGCAGAGGGAGAAGCAGAGCCCATGCAGGGAGCCTGATGTGGGACTCGATCCTGGGACTCCAGGATCACACCCTGGGCTGAAGGCAGGCGCTAAACCACTTAGCCACCCAGATTCCCTTCATTTTACTTTTAATAAGAAATAGGACAGCGGTTTAGAACAGAAATACTTCATATTTATTAGTAAGAAAGGCCTTTTATTCAAATTACATTTCTAGAAAAGTCTTTCATTAGGAATAATTGTTTTGACTCTGATTTTCTGTAGAAACAATGCTATACGATGAATAGTACTTCATATCTGATATTTAAAAATATATTAATGGTGTATTTATGTGCACCTAACATATTGAGGCTGGAACTTGATTTCCTCTCTTTTGTGATTATCTTAACACCTTGTGCATTCTTAAAGTAATTGTGAATGAGTCTGTCTCCCTAACTGAAGAATCATCTCTGAAGGAATGGGTTGTATTTTATTCATTTGTGTGTCCCCAGAACTTTTGTATCCCTTGATCACAATCCTGGCATATGATAGTTATGCAATAGTTGCTTGTTAATAAAAAAAAGAGAAATATCTCATTAGACAAAGTTTTTGAAAAAAAAACCCAACACTTATTATTAAAAATGAAGGAACCTATTAGTACAAGACACATTTTTCTTAATAATTATCTTTATACTACCTCTTGCCTATCTTCAGTCAGTTCTGATTATGACTGTAAGAATGAATTTCGAAGAGGGCGTTTGATTATGAGGGAATAGAAATATTCTGAGGATCAGTAGAAAAATATTTTAAAGTTCAACTAGAGTTGTATGAATAAATAAATAAACAAAACCAGAAAAGAGGAATGCTGATATAGTTTTGGTATTTTTTCTTAACATAAGTTTTAGTTACTTCATTAAAAAGTCATGGCCAGTGGAGGGAGAACCAAAAGCTGTACCAAATATCAGTTGTGGAACTTTAATCATATCTCAGAAATCAAGATTTGTTTTTATAATTATTAGGGGCCCCATGAAGCATTTTAAAAATTCCTGGGGTAGCCACAGTCTTGCTATTTTCTGGTTTTGTGTCAATGGAAAAGTCTCTCAAATTTTCCACTGTGAAGAAAATGTACCCAATTGCTGTCAATCTTCTGTATTTTTGCTCCTCATTTTCAGCTACATATACTCAAGCATGCAGTCTGAGCTCCAAAGTCCTCCTTTTGTGTGTCTGCAGGACATGCTTTCTGCACAAAGAATTTAATTTCAGAGACTCTCTTGGTAGAGCAGAACGATACGCAGAGTGGGGGAAATGGTTGGAAGTGGTTTTCTTTTTGAAGAAACACCAGTTGCTGGTCAAGTACATAGCTGCTGCTGTAATTAAGTCACTAGAACAATTGCAAAAGATATTCTTTATCTTCTTAAGCAATGCAACAAAAACAGAGTTCTTGGTGTATTGTTTCAATAGTAGTTGGAGTTACATATACTTTGTACAAAATTCACCATATCTGAAACTTTTAAGGATTCTATCCCAGAAGACAGTGCTGTGGTTAATTTTATTTCCCAAGCATTAAGTAACCTGCTTGATAAGTGATCTTGGTCAAATATGATTTCTCCTTTGTCTCTCGAAGCCCTTTTGCCACTTTTCCTTATCAGTTCATTGAATCCAAGAGTTGGAATGGATGTTATCCGGATGATTATACTATCCAGATTCTCAGGAAATGAAGACTTTACTCCATCACAGCTTTGACAACCTTTGCTTTATACAATACTAAAAATAATATCCACCCTTAACCTATTCTATAAAAAGGTTACCATTAATAATTAAAAAGATATCTAAGTATAAACTGTAACCTGCCCTCCTCAACTCTAACCTGTTTATTTGTGTTTTGTATTCAGAAGATATTTGTGAAGTTTCTCTTTGACAGCTTTATATAATCATCTAATTTTACCCCTCATTCCCAAACATTCACATACTGTTGGTTCTACTAATGCTCAGTTCTCATAAAATATGTAAGCCAAGGTGGGGTGTCAGCTATAAAGTGATCTTTGAATGGAAGTTATTGTTCATCCACATTATATTAATAAGCTATAATCCTCTTTAATCTTGAGATTTATACTTTCTATGAGTTTTTAGTCTCCCTGCTCTTTAACTTCCTAGTTATTAGAAACAGATGAGCAGTAATAACTTTTGCTGTTTGTCTATAACATCAAAGGACTTCAAAGGACTCTTGTTGATAGGAAGTAAGAAATCTATAATTTAGTAGGGTATTAGTTTTCTGCACCTAAGGTATATTTATGCAAATATAAGCATAGTATGTTATAGGTCTTTTCCCCTGTTTTTTTTTTTTCCAATTTATTTTTTACACGTATGCAACCTCAAAAAAAATTGAAGGAAGATCAGGGGAAAAAAATCGCCATTTTTAACTTTCAAAACAATGTTAAGTATATATTTTTAATTTCCATTTTATAGAGGAGAAAACCGATTTTCAGGGAAGGTACTAAATTTTCCCAAGTTTACAACTAATAAGTGGCCTTAAAAAAACTTTACACATAGAAAAAGGAAACACAAAATGATATACTTGGGCCTTATGTTTTAATAGATAATGGGGAAAGAGGCAAATCTAGGATAAAGTAAAAGAAAGAATTATTCAAGAATATTTCAAGATTATGGAGCTATAATTAATAATTACTCAGGTAAAAATAAATCAATAATTATTTCCAGAAAATTCCATAAGAGACAAAATAATGAGAAGAAGTAGAAGAACGCCATCTTGAATGTTGAGCTTTATGAAATGGCTTAGGTAAAATAGAAGACAATGATAGTGATACTTAATAAATAGTAATAGGACAGTAATAAGTACTGTAATAAATACTAATACTGATATAAATAAATATATATAAAGAACATACCTAATATCTGTGTCTTGTTTCATGATTTACAAATGTCTTTCTCATACTGTATTTCATTTATTGATCAAGGTAAGCATACCAAAGAAACATGAGAAAAATAGGTAAAGCAAAGTTAGTCAAGAACTACACGTGTCACTCTGGATATAAAGAAGTGTGTCCAGGATGTCACCTTCCCCTGACCAACAGAGTAGATATTCTGATGACTGATAGCAAGTATAGAATTAGAAAATAATTAAAGATAATATTTAAAGAAATTTAAGAGAGAGTCTGATATATTCTCTTTATTATTTATAATAAAAATTTGTGTGTATATCATATTGTAATAATATAAAGAATCTGCCCAACTTAGGAAAGAGCATGAATTTGAAGCCAAGGAGGTTTGGTCTCTGATCTCAATTCTTTAAATGATGGAAACTGTCAATTGAAGTCTTTGGTCTTTATTATTTTATCTGTAAAAGAAAGAGGTTTGGATAAAATCAACAGTTCCCAGTTGAGGGTGCACTGATCTTCTCAAGGTGTTTTAGGAACTGTGGGCATTTTCCTATAGAAGGCTCTCAAGCAGTCAGTCTGTGGCATGGCCAAGTGTTGGCTGTATAAATGCCCCATACATCTCTTTCTGTGATTCAGGATACTCAGATCCACTTGTTCAGAAGCTACTCTCTTTACTTATTCACTTACTGAAGGAGGACACCACAGAGCAAGTTTTAGTCAGGAAAATATTAATTTTTTTTTGCTTATTTTTTCCCCTAAGTTTAAGAAAAGCTAGGCAGATTTCTTTAAGGAAATACTTAAAATATTCAGATGCTTAATTTAAGGTAAGATATTCTATAGCAACAGTGTGAGACATTCTAGGGACTTGAAAGGAAGAATCTAACACAGTAGGACCAAGTCACTAAAATCGGTGCTGCCTGAATAATTTTAAAAGAATATTCCAAGATATCTGGCCATAGCATCAGGCTAACCCTGAGTGATCAATTTTCTGTTGATATTTTGTTTTTTCAATTTCTATTTAAGATTACTAAACAAAACCGTTCAGCCTTGACAAAACTTTCCTTGGGAGTAACTCAAAAGTGTTTTCAAGCGCCATTGACTTTTACTTGAGTTTTTCAAGCAAAAGTGTTTACCAAGAATTAAACACTTTATTTATACTCTCAGTGGATAGTTTAGCTTCAACTGAAGATGCTGGAAAATTCTCAGGAAGTGAGGCGTGCCTCATAAAATGAGATATTTTTCTCTATTTTAGGATTATTGCTGAAGTCACAAAGCTTCATGGTTTTTGAGTTTGGAATGTTTCCTGTGCTTTTATCCTTTCTGAAGTACATCAAACAGCAATGATAAAGAAAGCATTTCAGCATTGCTCTGACCTGCTGGAATATCTCTGGAGAAGTTTTGGTTGCTAAAGATTGCTTCTCCAACTTTGGAAAAGAAAAAGTTAATTTGGGAGAAGTCAAGATAAGCATCTAGCCTTGGTAGAAATCTATGACCCCAAAATATCAACTCTTAGGGACCTTACCCTTTGCTAATCTCAGTCAGCAGATTTCTCCCAGGTGGATATAGTTCAGTGGAGCAGCAGCATTGAGTCTGTGAGACCCGAGAAAAGAAAGTTTCATAGATTTAAAGTGATTGGTTGCAGTGGAGTATAAAGTATCTAAAAGAAAAAGTGAAATATAAAAATGTCTGCACCCTCCTAGATTTTGCATAATGAAGATTTTGAGAGCAATAGATAATCACCGTGTAATTGATTTCATTCCTAGGGAACTTGAAATACCAGTAGGAAAAACACATTTACCTTTATTTTTAGAAGTGAAAGTTTTTTGCCATGGTTTGAAGAGATTTCTTATAGATTGGATGCAAATTATATCTGCAAAATGAGATGAAAACAGTGATTTAGCAGCAGTGTTCTTTCTAGCTGCACCTGTGCTCAGTCATAAACAGCATAAAGGACCCCAAGAAGTACCATCTACTTACTACCACAGTGGAAGGTAACCAGGGCAGTCCCTGGGCAAAATTATAAGACACAGAGAGTAAGATTAAAAAAAAAAAAAGTCTTAAACTTCTTTGGATATATTGAAAGGACTTCTTTAAAAAACAACTTTCTGTCCATTCTCCAAATTCCTCTCCTTCTTAAAAAATACCTAGAGGTGTCCTTACATCTGCCCTCTTAATTTGCTATTTTTATTTTATTTTTAGTGTAAATGAGTGTAAGTTTCTTTTACTGTGTAGTGTATTTGTATTTGTAACTATTTCTCTAAACCTTTGTTTTCTCATTAGAATATAAGCGCCATTAAGATAGGTGGTATTTTTAAGGTTTTGTTCTGCTGATGTATTCCCCAGAGCTGTGCACATAGTTGGTGCTCAAAAGCATCTGCGGAGTGGATTTGAATTTACGGTTAAATTATTCAGAGGTAGAATGCCTGACTTTGTCATTTGGTTTGACCATTTTAGGTTGGGGTGAAGCACAGAAAAATTGAGGTGGGCCATCTTAGGTGACTGCAACTGGATAAAGCAAAATCAGCTCCATAAATTGTCAGGTCCAGGTGGAATTGTTCTGCCGCATAGCCTTAGTTTGAGATGGGAAAGAAAAGCTGTGGGCGCCATCTGGTGGTAAATGTGCCCCCCCCCAACATCTCAGGGCTTCTCTGTCAGGTGGCAGAGGGCCTCTGACTTGAGCCACTAAAGAACAGAATATTGAGATATGCATCTGACCCGTTTTGGTGACTGGCATTCCACCTCACCCCTGAAACCTGGAGGTGCCCTAGATATGACATTCCCCACAGCCACTCATTCTAGGCCCCTCCCTTGAACTTCTTTGCATGTTCTCCACTCCCATATACATTCATTTGCCTGCTCTTGCAAGGATCTTGCCTTCTGTCCATCTATCTCTCCTTCCTTTCTTTTGCTACAAGGCCCCCAGCACTGGGAAACAAGAATATGACCTCATTGCCAGCTATATAGTGAATATCCTATGTCTTTCTATCATAACCTAGGCCTCAAACCTTTCAGCACTATCTACTGCATATGGTGAAATTTATGGTAACTTCTGTTCCTTGAACATCTACTTTATGAGAAAGGCAATGTGTTTCATCCTCGAAACCACTTGCAAGATCACTTTTATTAACAGTTGAGGAATTTTGGACAAAGAGAAGTTGATGGTTATAATCTAAACTCCTTAGATGTGACATGAGTATTCAGAGTTATTTCTAGTCTAGCAATTTGCTCAGTCCTTGAACTAAATAGAAGGAACATTGTTAAGAACACTTTTTTTTAACATGTAAGAGAATTGGTTTGATTTTCTATAAAGAGTTCATTCTGCAGATCAAAGAAACTGAATTAATTGATTTTTGATCTCACATACTTAAATTGGTCTAGTTGGGTTTCAAATATATATAAAAGGCAGAAATTCTTCCTGTTTAGAAACTTGTAATTAATCATAAAGAGGACTGACTTCTATCTCTTTCAGCTCACATTTCCATCCCTTTTCCTATATTTCTGTTCTGTGACAACTCACATGTTTGGAATATTGTTCATTGGGTGAGGCAGAGTTTCCATGTCAGCACCACACTACTCTATTGTCACAGTGTAAATTCCATCCTGTTCATTTATTCCATTACTTCATCCCACAGGGGACTAGTTGAAGTAGTAGAAACCAGAGATTCCAAACTGGTGGCTAAGGGGTTGCATCTGGCTCTCAGATGTATTTTATTTGACCCATATATCACTTTATTTTTAAAAAATTGAGCCAGCATTTATATATTAGGAGAGATCCTGATTCTAGATTCTTAAAAAACAAACAGCCTAGGCATACTGGTAACAATTAGCTGGAAATGAGTATCTGCTGATCTGTTTATTTGGACACCTTCTTTCCAGTCAGCCATAGTCCCCATCACTCCATATTGTATTCCCGACCTAGAGACTAAAGAATTCATCTGTAGTATTGAAGAGTGAATGTATGATACTGGAATGTTATAATTCTTATGTTAGGTCCACTTTATTCCACACCCCCTGTTACCCTATAGAAACCAAAGTCTGCAAACTTTGTTGTGACAATCTGTACCTCTGGAAAGTAGCTGATAGCTGATTGATATAGTACTTGTCATTTACAAACCCAAGAACTCCTTCTGAAATGCTGTTTCACCCTTAGGTAACACAGTAATCTGGTGACCTTCACTAAAAGAAAAGGCATTTCTCAGGAATAGGATTTTAAACCACTCTGTATTCCAGAGATGCAAGATGAACTCTCTAAAAGAGAGGGTTTGCTTTAAAGATGTGAATTCCATCTATTTCCCACAATCTCTAGCTCTCAGGTACCTCAGAGGTGGTTCAGGATGGTGTTTGAGGTTCTTCATACTTATGGTTAAGAACCTTGCTCAAGGTTATACAGTTACTAAGAGGACGAGCCAGTATTCAAAGTCAGACCACCAACACTCTCAATCAATGTGCCTGGACCTCCAGAAATATTTGTCAAATGTGCAAATGAATCGAGCTAATATATAACATTATCCATACCATACAATTATAAGATTAAATTAGAACCTCAGAAACCTCAGAAATTAGAGAATTGCCTTGATTTCTCTACTTATCATCATTGACTAATTAATTTTGTTTTCATGATGTATCTCAGGTGTGTCCATTCCTTTCATCTGCACAGTTACCACCTGAGTCCAAGCAGTTACCATCTCTCATTTGGCCTGGTACAATAGTATCTGAACTGGTGTCTATGCTTCCACTTTTGTGCCCTCTACCGTCTGTTCTCCACATTGCAGCTACAGGGCACTTGACACTAATTCTTAGGACTCCCAGGAGAAATTTCAGAATCCTTAATGTGGTCTGCAAGGCCCTGCCGGGCCTGGTCTCCATCCTCACCTAGCGTGGTGTGGCACTTCCCCTAGAGCAGCTCATTCTGTTTCAGGGCCTTCCTAGATCTTACCTGGGATATTCTTTTATTTTTACTTCAAATTTATACTTACATTCCAATTAGTTAATATACCATATAATATTAGTTTCACATTGTTGTGATATTGTTATTATCACAACAATAGCCAGTGCTCATCATTGCCTGAGATATTCTTATCCTTCTTTTTTTTTTTCATTTTGATAGCCCAAATTGATCCTTTCCAAAAATCCTTAGTCTTTAAGTCTTATCACTCTACTTTAGTTCTTTGATACATGTGTACACACACACACATACACACACACATTTTCTTACTATGCTTTGCTTTTCCTCCATATAATCTCTGTTTGTAGCTGTATAATTAATTAATTGTATCACTATTTGATTAACAAACTCCTGAACAGGGATGTACCTTGGTTACTATCAGTGCCCCAGCACTGAGCACAGACCACATTCTTAACAGAGATTTGTTCAATTGCATTATATAAGGTACTTGCAGGGACATAGGCTTTCCAGAAGGCTGAAGAGGAAGAAGCAGACACATAGTTAACGTATCCTGGTGCAGACTCTGATTCTCTCTCCTCCAGATAAGGATCCCCTTAAAGGGAAGTACTTGATAATTAGTATAGAGAGTCTCCCCAAAGAATATAAATTCTGACTGAAAAAGACTGTGGTCCATCAAAATTGGGCAATTTCTTGGATCATACAAGAGTCCTTGCTTATGGAGGGAAGTGGAAAAATTTGGGGAAATACAACTGAATTACTTTGTGATTAGTTGTAAGATTAAGACTGCTAATCAAAGCTGACTCTCTTGTTTATGGTTTTCTCAGATCATTTTCATACTTCCCTGATGGGTAATATTATCCGTGCTTTGTCGTACAGATACAATTCAGATATCCCTGGCAGCTTTACTTTCCGTTGGAGAAGTAGTAGTTGGGGAAGGCCCCACTGAGCTGGGTTCTTTCTGCTCTGTGTGCTCAACTGACTTCTGAGGAGTATATGTTCCCTTGGCTAATGAGGATGAAAACTTAATTTATCTAGAGGGGATATGAGAGGTAGGTAGAAGAGTGGGATTGTCTTCTTCCAGCTATTCTGTAACCTGTGGAAACACTGAAGTACAAATAAAAAACACTTGTTTAAGATAGAGTAGAAATTTAAGATGTAACTATAATTATTAGGTTGTATACTTCTCAGAGTAATAGTACCCCACTCTTAGAAAGCATTTGCTAAAATACATGTATCATGACATTGTTTTCCATTATCCTGGTTCATAGAGCTGTGAGGTATTAGATGGCTTTGAACATTGACCTTTCCTTTCTTGTTCTATTGGCACATTATAATTTAACCTGTTGCCATGCCCCAAATTATTACCAATTAATCTTGTTTGTGTACGATGAACTGAACAGAAATTTGAGGCTTAATCTCTTCAGAATTCTTATGGATTCCATGAGATTCCTGGTTAAGTTCTTGATTTGTTCAAAAGCCTTTCAGACTAAATGTGTCTTAGTTAAGAATAGTCAAAGATGCCATTAACTGCTTAGAAAAGCTAGATTTAGCAACAGTTCAATGAACAGTTCATAAACAATTACCTGTGACCACATATGATAAACCTGACTACTGAGACTGGAGTAAAGTAAAACTTTCTTTCATAGGTGTTTATGAGTGAAACAGAAGCTTTCTAGTCATGTCATTTCTGTATGTACATGAAATTTTTGAAATGATCATCTTCATATTAGAAATTGGAGTCTGGGGGGGTCCTTGAAAAATTTTATATATGGAGTGCTCTCTCTCTCTCTCTCTCTCTCTCCTGAGTTGACTGACAGTCTGTCAAGATAGTTTGCATATATGGTGAAACAATCTGCATCCAAATCTTCAATGGGCCTTGCCAGCATCGCTGATCTTGTTCATTGAGCCATGTGCATAAGGCCCAGAGATACAAGTAGCACGCGTACAGTCTTCACTTAGTCATCTAGGGACATTCTCATGTGTTGTATCAAACTCATGAATATTCAGGGTGCAAATTTTTTCATGATCATTCCTAAGAAAACATTGTGGATGATAATCAAAACTAAGTGAAGCAGAAATGATAGACATTTCTTTTTTTAAAAGGATTCATTCAAACTGACAAAATTGGCTCGATCCTTATATATTTTTTCTCCCCACTGGAAGCTTCTCTTAGTGGAGGGGGATTGCTAGGTTTTAAACGGTGTTCATGGAAAGCTATAATAATTTTTTTATGAAAAAGATAATTGGATGAAATGGAAAGTTGGAAAATAATGATGTGAGAAGAAAAATGTAAGGAAAACAGATGAGTAAGACAATTACTCGTTCTGAAGATGGTTATTTATCTACTAATCAAAAGGACTCCTTAAAAAATATTGATAACACTTTACTCATGGGTCTACCACAATTCCTCCTGAATCAGTCATAAAAAAGGAATGAACTTTTATGTAGTATTTTTTTTATGATATACTATCTGGCTTTATCATGAAAAAACCCAGCAACTTAAAAGCCCACAGGTCTACCTTTTGAATTTTAACCCTATTCTGCTGAACCTATAGAATGCCCATACTTTGGCCACCTGGGAATTAGAATTATGTGATCATCTGAGAGCCTGATTGCATGGAGTATGCTGTGGGAGGCAGAAAAGAAATGGGAGATGTGACTCTTGTTCTCAGAAAGCTCACAATTTAATTTGAGAGAAATCGCCTCATCCTTACATACACATGCTCTTGAGCTGTCCTCAAAGCAAGGATTAATTATTTATCTAGGGTTTACTAGGGAAGAGAAAACTTCTTATACATTTCTATATTCTGAAAAATCCAACTAATCAAGGAATTATAGAATGTCAGAAACAGGAAGGTACATTAAGAATCATTCTAGTCTAGCCCCTTGAAATGCCAATTGGGCCAATCATTCTTTTGAAACATTGTGAAAGGAAATTTTAGAGCATTTTTAAAAATAGAAATTAACAGGTTATGTAGGCTATTAATCGATTTTACTTGAGCAAGTTTGAAGTGACCAAAATGTCTAGGCCAATCTAAATGCCAAGGACAAGCAGAGATTTTTAATCAAAGGAACTTAAGTCTTTGATTTTTTTTTTTTTTTTTGAGCACAGGAGAGGAAACTAGAGAATTAACCTTAAAGTAGCATGAATAGGAATTATATATGTACATTTTTCTGAAACCTTTAGTCCATAAAATTTGACTGAAGAACTGGCATAACTGACACCTTAAATTAGGATCTTATAAAAGAACTTGTATTCCATTTTATATATGAATTCAGAAATACTGTCTTCCTGGATTGAAAACTTTTAACAACCCAGAGGTGTGATGTGCACACCAGTCCTGTAATGTACTATTATTATTGTGTTGGTGAGAAGATGGCTCACCGAGGTTAAAGAATTTTGAAGGCTTCAGAACTTCTGAGTGGCACAGCTGCCATTTGACTAAATCTGTGTAATCACCAGAGCTAGGGTCCAGGGTACTGACAACAGCCAGCTTGTTCCTAGCAGCTAAGGGGTAACATCTTAACTTGCTGCATAACATCCCTGGCAGCCAGGGAAATGGCCCTGGACACCCAAATTTACCGGGAAAAAAAGCAGAAGACTTCTCCCCCAACTTCTGAGCGTGGCAGGAGACCCCATTTGTTGCTCGCTTCAGGGCATATCAGGAGAAAACAACAATTAGCTCACCACACTTGGTGGTGCTTTGACCTTTGATGTTCTTCCCAATCCATCTGCTATTTTTTTAAAGCCCCCAATACCTGTAGTTATTACAGGTGTTGTAGCTGCATTCAGCAGGAGAGACCAGATGGAGTGTGACTACTCCATTTTACCCAGAAGCAGACCTATAAATTAAATATATATATTATTTATAGAAGGGGAAAGACTTGGGAAATAGGATGGTCCAACCATCTGTCTTTAAAAAAAATTAGTTTATTTAAATTCAATTAATTCACAAATAGTGTATCATTAGTTTCAGAGGTAGAGTTCAGTTATTCATCAGTTGTGTATAACACCTAGTGCTCATTAGGTCACGTGCCCTCCTTAATGCCTATCACCCAGTTACCCCATTGCCCCACCCACCTCCCCCCTAGCAACCCTTGGTTTGTTTCCTATAGTTAAGAGTCTCTTACAGTTTGTCTCCCCCTCTGATTTCATCTTATTTTATTTTTCCTACTCTTCCCCTGTGGTCCTTTGTTTTGTTTCTAAAATTCCATATATGAGTGAAATCCTATGAGAATATGAGAATTGTCTTTCTCTAATGACTTATTTTGCTTAGCATAATACCCTCTAGTTCCTGTCATTGCAAAAAGTAAGATTTCATTTTTTGATGGCTGAGTAATATTCTGGTGTGTGTGTGTGTGTGTGTGTGTGTGTGTGTGTATGTGTGTATACAACACACCATATCTTCTTTACCAATTCATCTGTCAGTGGACATCTGGGTTCTTTCTGTAGTTTGGCTGTTGTGGACATTGCTGCTATAAACATTGGGGTGCAGATTCCCCTTTGGATCCATCTGTCTTTATATCACAGAATCACAGGACTTTCAGACCAGGAGCTTCTTTCTTCCTAGCAATCTACAGAGAAGGACTTTTCATATCATCCTTTCCCAGCTCCTTCCAGTGTTGGATCACCCTGTTGGTCAGAAAATTTCATAGATAAGGATGGAATCTTCTTTGTTAATAAAATTCTCATTTAACATTTCGCTTAGTAAAATTCACCAAATTTTGAGTGCCTATCACAACTGGAAATCTGGTATTTTGAGAAATGAACATTCTGGTTGTCAACCTCCTTTTGCTGTTTCTCAGTTAAGTATCACCACTTATTCCTCAGCGTTAAGCTGGATAAGCTAATTTGGCTTTCTCTTTGGAGAATTTGCTCTTGTAACATACTCCCTCAAGAAAAGTTTCCTCATTTGTCCTAAGCACTGAGCAGGACAGAGGCCCAATAAGGGCTCCTAAATATGGGATGAATTGTCTTGAGGCTGCAGCTTTTAAAAGGGAGACATTAAATTTAAAGAATCTTAAGGAATATTAATATTTTTAAAGAAAGAATAAATGGAGGCTTTTTTACTATCCTTCCAGATACAGACTCCACTCTAAAAACAGCCTGTGCATCCAAAGTCCCCTCACTCTAATTTTTTGAAAGCACAGATATTTCGTGTTTCCATGTTTTGCTGCAAATGTGTCCCTTGGGCACTGCATTTCCTTATTATTGGGAAAAGTCCATAGACTGAACTCTTAATTTTCCACTATACTTAGAGCTTTAAATAGTTCCAGCTTCTCTCTTTCTCATAGCCTAGTTCAATAATGCTTAGCAATGTCAAGGTTAGTGATGTCAGTCCAGGCTGACTTGTTAATTTGGAGAGAATAACAGGGGGACAAAAATGAGGTAATTTGGTGTGACAATGTGGGGAAATAACTTTAGATTCCATTGATGTGCTGTTCACAATCTAATCAAGTCTTATCCTCCTTCTTGTTCCTATTCTCCCCACCCCCCACCACCCCCGCCATCTTTCCTCTTTTTGCCTGAAGGGGAGAAGTACCTCCCATTTACCTATATATATGGGAATGCTTTTGCATATAAAGTTTCTGCTTTTTTCAATGATCAAGGCAAAAGCATTCATTCTGTACTTTAGTTCTATAATCTAAATGTAAGCATAAAGAAAACAAAAACAGTGCAGACCATGGAGAGGCGGCACTGCTGAGCTGTGTGAGCTTTTTCCAGAACAATGTGTAAAATATGGAACTTGCCTGTTGGTTATTTGTTCTACTTGGACATTCCATGGTCGAGACCTTAATATTTAAATGGTACTTCACTTCCATTTAATCTGAAGACTTGGACCTATGGAAAATAGGTGAAATTAAAACCATACTTTAGATTGTCAGGGATAAGGAACCACTTCCTCCTTAAAGAATAACAAGAAAAGTCAGCTCTTATAGATCAAAATTTATTTCTTAAGATCTTAAACCACATTTTATATTTGTATGTGGCAAAGTCTTTTCCTTTCTGCCCAATTAAAAAAACCTACTTGAATTGCTAACTAAGTAGTGTTGAGTCACTGGATTCATTTACTACGAATCTGAAAGCTAAATAAAGACTCCTGCAATGAATAGCTAGGTAGTAGACTTGTCAAAGCACTGTATAATTATAGGACTCAGACAAAAAGTAATCCTCAAATCTCTCCTCAAGTATTTGGCCTTAGGTAAAGAGGTTTGACAAGAGGTCCAGTGAGTACTATACTATGGCTTTTATGAACAAGCACTAATGCCTTGCTTTTAGATGCTCAGTTTGGCAATTGGGCATAAGTGCATAAAAATTTGCACAATGTGAAGTCTCTTGACAAAGTAGTATCTGACAGCTCACATGTCTTAGAAATGATGCAATATTTAGTTCTGATTAATTGCATGAGAAGGTATTCACCTTCAATTATGAATTGAATGTTTATGTTCCCCCAGAATTCATTGTATGCAGCCCTAATCTTCCAATGTAGTGATATTTGGAGAGGGGTCTTCAGGAGATAGTTTGGTTTAGATGTGGTCATGAGGGATTATAAGAAAAGGAAGAGAGGCCAGATCTCTCTCTTTCTGTCATGTGAAGATATAGCAGCAGGAAGAGAGTCTTCACCAGGCACTGAATCAGCTGGCTTTTAGAATTCCTGGCCTTCAGAACTGTGAGACAGAAATTCCTGTTGCTTAAGCCACCCAGTTTATGGATTTTGTTATGGCAGCCCAAGCTAACTAATCCAGTGAGCTATAGAAGTGAAAATATAATAGCATTTGAAATCACCAGACTTTTATTAGTTCCTGGCTTAGTTAGAGTGTTCTATAAAAAGAAAGAAAATTTTAAGCTTTTGAAGCTGCTTAAATTGAATCTTAATAATTCTAAGGAAAAATAATTGATAGATGTTAAATTGTATATCATTACTGGCAACCATTAAGCTTTTGACTCTCAACTAAAATCTCAGACTGAAACCTCAAAGCAACATAGCCAAAATTAATTTTCAAATTTAATTTTTTTCTTTAGAGTTCTGTGTAGGGTATTTTTATAGCATTTGGTAATTTTCCAATCACTTTGATAGGGACTGCTAGAAATTGTTATTTCAACTTAAAGTTAAAAGGGGAGCATGACATTGAAGAAATAACACAAAAATCTTTTTTTCCCCAAACTATAGTAATATATTTTACATATATAATTCACACAAAGAATGGATAGTAAAATGTGTGGAATTGGAAACTCAGAAACATCTTTTTAAATCAACTTATTACAGGAAACTTACATTGCACTGGTATCTGAAAAATTCAAGATTTTCCAAAATAAGAAATTAAGACCTTTCTCAAATCAGTGTTGAATATACTTGAAGACATTTCCTTCCAATTTTTTTCATGAGAAATCTCAAGCCTCCAAAAAAATTACATCAAATTTTGATTCAGCTCATACAACTCTGCCTAGAGGACTGAGTTGTGTGTGACTATGTTTTTCTTCTTACAGTTGTGGAGAAAACAATTTGAAGGACTCATTTTTGAAAGCTTGGGTGAGTTCCCTATGATCAGCTGAATTAAGCATTGCAAATATGAGCCAGACACCGTCTTCAGGTGTGAGTGGGAGTGTGTAATTCCAAACATGTGGGGCACTTTTTATAGGTGCACATATTCTAAGACCCAACTAGTCATCTTATTATCTAAAAACTAAAACCAACCAAACAAACCCCCAAACAAACAAACCAAACACCACAAAATAAAATAACGACTCTATACAAAGCTGAAATATCTATCTAAAGTATACAGGCTACATTAGAAGAACTAGTGTGTCCTTACCTAAGGCCAAATGCTTCCTCATGGACTATATTCTGTTCCCTCTTTGCCTACTTGACTTTTATAATTTTGCTTTCTCTCTTGCATCATCAGTTTCTTCTTCTCTAATGAAATGTTTCTATTAACTTAAAAATGCCTTGCTTCCATCTTTGAAAAAAGTTTTTTTTTTGTGGTCTTTTCAGCTAATGACCCCTTTCCCTGTTCTTTTTTAAAATTTAAATTCGACTTGTGAACATATATGGTCCATCATTAATTTCAGATGTAGTTTTCAATAATTCATCATTTCTGTATAACACCTGTGCTCATCACATCACCTACCCTCTAACTCCTGTCATTCCTGCTCTCTTTTATAAGAAAGCTCCTAAGAAAGCTATCTAGACTCACCACCTCAACTTCTCCATCCTTTTTTTCTCTTTAAACCATTCCTATCAGATGTGCATCTCTATCACTCGCTCCACTGAAACTTCTCTTACCACGGTCACTACCAATCTCCACATTTCCAAACCTTTGATCAATTCTCAGCCCTTACTCAGTTGGTTTCTCAGAAACTTATGATATAGCCTTTTTTCTTTCTTCATGAAATACTTAGGTGGCTTCTAGGATAAGATCTTCTGGGCTTCTTTTCTCTTACTGGCCACTCAGTTTCCTGTGCTGGTTCTTTCCATTCTTCTTAATCCTAATTAATGGAATTCCTCAGGGTTAAGTCCTTCACACTTTCTTCCCCAACCATTCTTACTCCTTAGGCAATCTTGTCAATTTCGATGGCCTTAGGTAATATCCATAAGCTTCCAACTTCCTGATTTTTATTTCCAGATCTGATTTTCCCCCAGACCTCAGACTCCTATATTCAACTAGCTAATCCACACTCATAGGAACTTCAATTCTAGTTTGCCCAAAGAAAATTCCTAATATTTCTTTTCCAGCTTGCTCTTCCTCTGTCTTCCTGAACCTAGTATTTAGCACATGATTTTTCTATTGCTCAAGCCAAAAAATGTTGGGCCATCTTGACTACCCTTTCTTCCCAATATATTTTCAAGACCTATTAACTTTACTTTCAAAATGTATCTTGACCCCAACCTGTTTCACTTATTTATCTTTGTACAACATCCCAAACTCATTAAGATAGTTTATATTCTTAAAGTTTTTATTTTTCCTTTGATGTAGGTCTTTGGGCCTTCTGAAATTTGTGAATATAGTGTGAGGTTGGATTCTATTTTCCCCCCTCTCTTTTTATAGTTAAAAAGTGTTCTGTTGCTTTCAATCTGCCCCTGGCACTAGTACATGACCTGTTTTAGAATGATATTTTACTTTTTTTTTTATGATGATATTGTGAATATCAGGAATCCAGTCACAGAACCAGCAATTAGCTTCTCTTAGTTGCTGGTTGTGAGGCTATGTCTTTGTCACCCTACCTCCTGAGGTTCACAGAGTCCAGTAAAGTACAAATGGTCAGTGACAAATGATCACAAATAAAATGACAAATGATCATCCTCTTTTCATGAAGGAGAGTCTTATGTGAGCCCTGGATTTAAGGAGTTAGCATGAGTCTTATCTTATATAGAAATCATTTAGTCCCATCATCCCCCAGAAAATCAGCTCCTCTTTACTATTGCCTACTTCCTATCCAGGAATCCATGAAGCTTGGATTTGAGGTCTAATGTTTTTGTTTTATATTTGATCCACAACAGGTTAAACATTCGGAGCCTAATTTTATCTCATTCTTTTTATCTGTTAATATTTTATCTCTCTTTGTTTCAAGCAGGAGAATTGGGTTAAGGCAGGAACTCAGAGCTATGTGGATTGGAAGTCAAGATTTCACCTTTGGCAATTACCTTTAACTGCAGTGCTTCAATCCAAACAAGTAGTCCCAAAGATGGCATTTAAGTCTCCAAGATAGACTGATAGAGAAGGTATTTTAAGCCCTTCATATAACATCATATAGGCATCTGTCAATATCATCAAGAGAACTTGGGACAACTGCCTGACTTGAGAGAGAGAAGCAGAGGATATTTCCTTCTACAACTACATGTCTTCGAAAATATTATTAATGATATAAAAACAACCTCAGGATGAGAGACTTCAGATTCAGCACTAGCACAATATTGCTTTGCAGAGTTTTGAACTCCCCCAACCTAGTTATTTCTAAAATATCAATTAAAATATGTGGAACCATAATTGTGTGTAACTCAGTGCACTTAGGTGTTTTCATACATTACGTATTTGTATCTTCATTTTATAAATAGAATCTCCAAGGGTTATATTATTTACCCAGGTGTGGAGTAGTCTGGATGTGAATTCCAGATTCCAATTTATTTCATGTTGCTATTTATTTATTGAGAGAGAGAGAGAGAGAGAGAGAGAACTGAGTAAGGAGCCTAATGCAGGGCTTGATGTGGGGCTTGACGTGGGACTTGACATTGGGTTCCACACGGGGCTCAATCCCAGGACCCTGAGATCATGACTTGAGCCTAAGGCGGCAGATGCTTAACAGAATGAGCCACTGAGGCACCACTCATGTTGCTATACTTTTATAGATGAGGTGAGAAACAGTGGGCCCCACAAGAAAAGATGACTAATGAAACTGATATTAATCTCTTTTCCATTTGATTTGCTTCTCACTTATAAATCTTGGCTGGCACCATTCCAACATTCCTCATTCATTCATTCATTCATTTGATATTCTGTGTGTCTGCAGTGTGATAGACATGGTTTTACAAAGTCAAATAAGACAGAGTCATTTACTGGGGGCACCTGGATGGCTCAGTGGTTGAGTGTCTGCCTTTAGCTCAGGTCGTGATCCTGGGGTCCTGAAATAAAGTCCTGCATCAGGCTCCCTGTAGGGAGCCTGCTTCTTCCTCTGCCTACCTCTCTGCTTCTCTCTGTGTGGCTCTCATGAATAAATAAATACAATCTTAAAAAAAATAAAACATAGTCATTTACTGTAACTTACTAGAAACACTAATTCTTCCCATTTAGCATCCTTAATAACTGAAATATTTTATATCTGACAATAAAAATTTGTACGTATTATCATTTTTGAATAATTTACAAAATATATCCACTGTTTTTTAAATAATTGGCGAATGACTTAATGAACAGATAAAAATCTCTTTTAGACATATACTTTTCAATGGAACTATTTCTCTAAGAAAACAACTTTTTATGTGACATTGAAGGTCCACATTAAGAATATTTTTATGGTCTGGTCAGAGTAAATTCTGCACTTGCAAATAAGGCACTATAGTTTATATTCAAAATTCTCTATAGCAATCTTCATAGCACAATACTGAATACTAAAATAAATAGCATAGCTCCTGCGCACACAAATTCATGACATTTCCCCCCCTACCACTTGTGATTGCCTTTAAGGCATGAAGTATGTCTCACCTGTCATTTATTTCACTGGCAACTTGGCACCTAGTAGATGCTCAAAACATATTTGTATAATACATTATTTATTGAATGGATATTCAGTGCTGTTGGTTGAATGGCTGGATTGTAAGGAAGAAGGGATATATGAATTGATGGCTGTATTTACATGCAACACTGTGAGATATTTGATATTTCATCATGTGTCTTTAGAAAAAAAGCCTGATAGTTTTTCTGGAAGCATGTACTTCATATTTGGCTTTTATTCCCAGGCTTCAGAAGTGTGGGGCTACAAATAAATGCCAATTTTTTTTTTTTTTGTATCTCACTGCTAATTTGTTATTACGAATTTGAAAGGATCATCCATATTCTGTATTTTTTCTGTATTTAACTACTTAGCCTGTTGCTTAGATACATAGATTGTCAATAAGAGCTTGAAATTATTTTCTTGAACACAGAACTTCATTACAGTGTTGCTTGCAGTAATGAGCTACTCTGCGATTGAATAAGTTGTTTTTAATTATTAGATGAATTTAAGTAATAAAGAGATGCCATATAACTTTCTCCTTTATGAAGTTTTTTACATTATATTTGTATATATCACTTAAACCTCACAATAACCCCAAAGAAGCTATTTTTTTGGTTTTAATTTACACATGGAAAAATGAAACTCAGGGAAGTGAAATGACTTCTTTACTAGCATTTATTTCACAGTCATGCCAGATATTCTTCTCAGTAGGAAGAGACAATCATTGCCTTAAAAGAACTTATAGTTCTAGGGGGTTGGGAGGGACCAATAAAGAGATAATTACCCTACAGTGAATGGAATTTACTTAATCCGTGTGCAGGGCGCTGTAAATACATGTGGGATGTGTATTTCTAGCAGTTGTGCAGAAGTCTGTGGAACTTCAACCAAGTGTATGGTTCTAAGTGCAAGGCTCGTTCTTCCATATCCAGCCTTTCTCTCTCTTATCTTTTTTTTTCTCTCTTCTATCTTTGATTCAATCTTCTACCTCGTGAAAGTTGGTTAACAAAAGTTAATATGACATGTGAGAAATGAAGTTTCAAATGAAGAAAAGATCTGGGTCTTGACAATGTTGCATTTTGGTATTTACAGCCTTCTACAGAAGATTACCAATGAAACAGGGAAGTGGGCAAGGAGGAACAAGAGAGCCGGATCCCTTAGCAGCAATACTAGTAAACAATTGATTTCAAACTCTAGACCTCCTCTTCTCAGTCTCCTGCTCAGGGAAACCCATCCTGCCTTCCAACACACACGCACAAGACTTTGTGACTAAGAAAAGATGAGGTGCATACTTAATAGTTCCTTAAAACTAAGTAGCTGCAAAGGTTTGTTCCCCACCCCCCCTACTTCTTAATTCACAGCAACTCCTGGTTGAACTAGAGAGGCCTTTGCTTTCCAAGATCTCTTGACTGGGAATAGAACATTCATGGTAATGAAATTCTAGACAACAGAAAATGGATGTACTATGGAGTTCGTTGGTAATGAGATTTGAAAATAGAATTTTAACTGGAGACTAATATTAGAATATTCCTGCGTAATATCTGACCTTTGTGGCTTGGAGCACCAGAGCTTCCTTCTCTTGCATATTTCCATTTCTAATATCCTGAAGTCATTTCCTGTGTGTCAATTTCATCACTGGGCCACTGTTTAACTGTTCTGCCCATACGCTCCCTCCAATGCGTGTTCTTTCACTCTCAATTTAGGACTGTAGAATCGAAGTCAATTTCAGGGTAATTTAAATTCCAGTGATCACATTTTCTGGTTTCCTGGCCACTAGCCTTTCCTTCCTCATTTCCTCTCTTCTCTCCCCCCTTCTTTTTTTTAAGGAGCTAAAAATTTCTTGGTATATAAATATTCTCAGTGCCACTCTGTTTATCTTGTGCCTAATTCCCCATATGGGGGTGCTGCAGTGATTGTTGCTTCTTTCCATTATCTCCCCTAAAGTCATGGTTGAAGTTTTTGTCCTGTCTTAAGAATACGGATTTTCAGCAAAATTGACAAATATTATATAAGATTTCCAACTTCCATAAAATATTTAGTATTTTGTGAGTCTGTGGATTGCCTCTGTATTATATAAAAGTTACCTGATGTCATCGTTCCTCATCAAAGTTATAATTTCTTAGTCAGTTTGTTAAAATCTATATCATATACAAGAATATTTGGTTTTCAGGGGATCTGACTTAAAGCTGAAGATTTTTTATGTATAATACATATTTAAAAATAACTTTATTGAGGTATAAGTTACATATTGTAAAATACACACATTTTAAGAATAGTTGATAGGTTTTGATAAATATATAAAGTCATGCAGTAACTACCACAGTCAAGATTTAGAGCACATTCATCACCCTCAAAGGTAGTCCCTCTTTACAATCAAAGTTCACACACCCTCTGCACAAACCCTGGAACCTCTCTGATCTATTTTTTTTTCTATAATATTATCTTTCTATAATGCCATATAATTTGAGTCCTACAGCATTGCCACACTTTTAACATAGTTTCCAAGGTTTCATTTCTCTAGTATCTCCATTTTACAGATAAATAACTTGGAGAAAAGTAGTATAAATACTACAGGAAATTTTGCTGGAGATATGGTTTTTACATAAGTCAATAGACATTTATGTAAGGACCTGTGTATACAAATACATGTAACACATATAGACTTGGAAATATGGGCAATATTGACCCACATACATATTTGATTTATTCTTGGAACAGTCTTGTCAACTCATTTCAGCAAAAGCTGGTGGTGCAAAGCATTGTTCTAGTCTTGTGTAGGATTGAAAGACTAAGAAAACACAGTATTTGTTCTTATGAAAATTTTGGTATAAACTTAATTCTATAAGGCAAATGGGATAGATAGAACAAAGGAAGAACAAAGGAAGTGGATTGGGTACTTAGGAGAGGTAGGAATTTGTTTAAGGTATAATATTAGAACAGATTTCATTAAAATGATGGTCTCTAGGTAGATGGCCTTGGTGGGTAAATAGAAGTTTGATGGGTAAAGATGGTGAAGATTGACATGCCAACAGAAAGAACTAGATGAGAAAAGCCAGGGAGGAATTAAAAGAGCAAAGAACTTGGCGCCACACTGTGGGGACAAGCTTGGCTCACTAAATATTTGTTGAGTGAATGAAAATTTATCCTATTTATAAAGTAAGTGCTAATAAAGCACAATTCAAATGGATCTATTATTAATAATCCATGTTGGGGAAGTGTGTTGAAATATAATGCTAAGAAACCTCACTTCCCTGCCTGCAGAGACAACTACTTGCTTCCATCTCCCTGACCCATGCCTCCCAACTGGCCTCAGAGCTGCTTTTTTATATTTCAAGGATAAAAGGTTGAGTTTTCTTCCTGTCTTCCCAGGAAGCCTCCTTTGACTTTCCTCCCCAGAGTCAGCTATTCTATCTCTTTGCCTACCCTTAGAGTCCTTATATTGAAAACATTGAATTATGTGTTGATCTCCACCACTTAACTATAAGAAACTCAAGAGTGGAAAATTTGTTTCACTTGTCTATGCACAAGCAGTTCCTGGATCTATCTAGTAGATGCTCGAGACCGTCTAACTGAAGGACTGACACACCGTAAGTGGAGTACTGAGTGGATCACTTTCTCTCCTGCCTTTATATTATTCCTTCTTTCAGTCTCCATATAGTATTCTTAGCCTTGCTGAAGAGGAGGTGGTTGGGGGACAATGGGATAACTGGGTGATGGGCATTAAGGAGGGCACGTGATGTGATGAGCACTGTGTGTTCTACTAAACTGATAAATTATTGAGCACTACATCTGAAACTAATGATGGACTATATGTTGGCAAATTGAATTTAAATTAAAAAAATAAAAAATAGGGATGCCTGGGTGGCTCAGCAGTTGAGCATCTGCCTTCAGCTCAGGGCGTGATCCCAGGGTCCTGGGATCGAGTCCCACATCAGGTTCCCTGCATGGAGCCTGCTTCTCCCTCTCGCTGTGTCTCTGCCTCTCTCTCTCTGTGTTTCTCATGAATAAATAAGTAAAATCTTAAAGAAAAAAATAGAATAAAACCAAGAACTCTTAGTCTTTAGTTGGGAACTGAACTGCCTGTACACATTTTACAATTCTATGCTTTTTCCATGTCCGCTCAGCCCATGATGGCCTTAGCCTATGTCTCCACAGACCTAAATTTTAAATATCTCTTTAGTTCAAGCTCAAAGGCCTCCTTTGTCAGAGTGGATCTCTGATACCCCCAGCAGGGAGTAATTCTGTGTCTTCTGAACTTACATGATCATTTTCTATGCCACTTTCATGATATTTTTCTACTTTCTAGACCAGATCTAGAGGTAGAACTTGCACTTTATGTACTTTCTATCCCCCCAAAGGCTACGGGTGCCCTCAGAATAGACACATATTCCAGTTGCATTGAGTGGCTTTCTTTTTTTTTTATTGAGCGCTGTTTGTCAGACACTACGTTGGCTGCTAGCTATTCAATAAATATTTACTAAACAAATGGTTCACTCATCACTTGCTTTGGGGGGAAACTGCAGAGCAACAGAGTATAAATGAAAATGTAATTTGGAAGCAGAAAAATAAAAAGGAACAAATCAGAAGATATCCTCTAGCAAATTATAGAATTTCACAAAACCATTTGAAACTTTGCTTTGTTTATGAAAATCTCCACGAAAATCTAGCAAGCCTGAAAGCAGTTTGAATAAAATGATACCCTGGAAGACATAAATGTTTGCTTGGCATAGAAGAAGTTTTAGAGTTTTGTAGTTTCCTTTATGGTTATGAACATATCTTTTGAGTAAATTACATAGTGACTAATTTTATATTAAAGCTAAGCATTTAACTTCAAATGTGTTTGATTCTATAGAACAAGTATAGACTAGGAAGCTTTGAATGGAAAACTAAGTATGGGTTATAACAATAAGAAAAAAAAAAGGAAATCTACTTGAAGTTCTTTCCTTTTATCTAAACAAATAATCAGCTTTTATTATTTTAGTGGCACTCATTCTTTCTTTCCTTACAAAAGCATTCACTCTGGTCACAGTTTTCTCTTTTCTCTCTTGATCGCCTTAGAGACTCAAGCTAACATGCCAGCTTTTACTCTCACTAACTCCTCCTGTTTCTCTTTCCCTGCAAAGCTGAATGTGGTTGAGGACCTTAGCATAGTAGAATGGGTTCTGCTTCCAGAGTAAAGGGCTTTTATACTAAATTTCACCAGGATTTAAAAAAATAAAATATAAATATTTCATTTTAAAATTATTAACTGAATAAACATTCATGAGAAATAACATGAGATGATGAGAAATAACATCATCTAGTTTGCCCCAGAGCATCTCAGTCACCCTGAGGCATGCAGGCTACCCACCCTCCAGGTTTGGAGACTTGAGCTAAAGCTTCTTCCAGGATGAATAAGCAAAGCTCTGGAGAAAATGATCAGTTGGGAGCCAGTTCAGTTTGGTACAGCAATAATAATAGTGCTCCTATCCATAGTTGTGGAAGGAATGGTGATAGTTGGCTGGCAGAGTCTTCTCTTACTGAGTTGTTTCCTCCTCTTTTCTAGGAGACGCTGCAAAAACTCAGACTGTATATGACGTTTCCCCAGGCACAGTGAGTAGATTCATTACTATTTTCTTATTAACTTGTTTACTATTTTTTTGTCCCTTTAGCAATGCCTACTTCCTCCTTTCCTCACTGAGGCCTCTTTCCTCTAACATTTCTCTAAAAAATGGGAGCAGTTTCCTACATCAAGTATCTACTATATTCTTTTTTTTTAAATTTTTTTTATTGCTCATGTTTGTTCTAGTCTCTAAGCTCATTTTTAAAAGACAGAGAACATGGCCAATTTTCCTTGAGTTCTTCAATATTGACAAAACCAGCATTTTCTAAATAGTTTTATCTTATGTACATTTGGAAAACTTCTGCCCTGGCATAGGAGCCTACTGTATGCCTTGGGAAAATTTCAGAAAGAGTTTGCCTCGTGCTGTGGATGTGCTTCCTGGAATGCAGGTGCCCAAATGGGAATGATCAGTGAATGTTCGTTGAATGAATGAGTGAATAAAGAATGAGAATGAGGGATCCCTGGGTGGCGCAGCGGTTTGGCACCTGCCTTTGGTCCAGGGCGTGATCCTGGGACCCGGGATCGAATCCCACGTCGGGCTCCCGGTGCATGGAGCCTGCTTCTCCCTCTGCCTATGTCTCTGCCTCTCTCTCTCTCTCTCTCTCTCTCTGTGACTATCATAAATAAGTAAAAATAAAAAAAAAAAAGAATGAGAATGAGAGCTAGTCCTACAGAACACACAGGAAGGTCATTCATGTTTTGTAATAGAATCTAGGATTGTAAATGCTATTATTATCTGGCAGGCTATGTCCTGATTATGTTAATATAGTTTCATCAGCAGTGGTTTGAGGCTAGAACTTGTTCTGAACATGTGGTCAACTGGGAATATGATTCTTGGTGAAAGGCTGTGATTTTTGGATCTCTCTTCAGTCTTCCTTTAAAATAATTCTATTTTATGCACTTTATTATTGTAAACTTATTTTTTTTCATAAGTAGGTTAGAAATATTCTGTAAATAAAATAAAGACACAGAAAGACTGAAGAAACACTTCCTTTTACCTAGTGAAATTCCAGTGTAATTCACTGGAAAGTGAATTACCAGTCAAGGTAATTAACATACCATCTCCTGACTTTAGTTACCATTTTTGTGTGTGTGTGTGTTATGAGAGCATCTGAAATCTATTGTCTTAGCAAATATTTAATAAGTATTACTAACTGTAGTCCTCAAGCTGGGTATTGAATCTCTATACTTACTCATCCTGCAAAGCTGCAGCTTTGACCAACATCTCCTCATTTTCCTCACTTCTCCTCTCTCTGGTAACCATGGATCTATTCTCTGCTTCTATGTATTTAGCTTTTTTAGATTCCACATACAAGTGAGATTATGTAATTTGTTTTTTCTTTCTGTGTCTGGCTTATTTCACTTAGCATACTGTAGTAATCATTTCACTGCGTGTGTATGTGTGTGTGCTCATCATGTTGTATGACTTAAATATATACAATTTTTATTTTAAAAAGGTTTATTTTATGATTCCACTTATATAAAAGAAAAGGCAAAACTATATTGACAGAAAACAGATCGCTGGTCATTGGGGCCAGGAAGTGGAGGAAGGAATTGACTACAAAGAAAATGAGTGAACTTTTGGGGCGGATGGAAATGTTTGATACTATGATTGTGGTGGTGGTGACAGCAGGCATATTTAAGACTATATATGTAAATTAGTGAATTTTATTGTTTTTTTTACCCCAACACAGCTGATTAAAAAAGTAAAAAAGCAAATAAATGAATACATCTTTGTTGTTTGGGAAAGAATGAGAAAAAATATACACTGCCTTTGGAGGTTGACACTGGTGGAGAATCTCATGGTACGGCTGCACTCTGAGGCTGTCACCATCCCCTTTGGATTATTTGCTATGCCTGTACAGCCTCCAGGGGCACAGCTTGTCCTTCAACTTTCTGGTCCCAATTTAGAGAAAGAAACTTGCTCTTGCTTTACTATAATTTAATTGAGACATAGTAGAATATTTTTTAATATTGATTATGAAAAATTCAGGAATAAAAAGGAAAATAATCCTAGAACAATACTGTGAATCTCCTAGATAACAACATGCTTGCATCTTGTTCTCTACATCAGATATTGGCAAACTTTTTCTGTAAAGGACTAGGTAGTGAATACATTCTGCTTACGGCTATACTGCTCACCTTCTGCAGTTGTAGTGAAAGCAACTATAGACAGTGTATCAATAAATGGATTGTGTTCCAACAAAGTGCAGGAAATCAGGCAGGCAGGGCCAGATTTTGCCTGCAGGCTGTAGTGTGCTGACCTCTGCTTTAGATTGTTAGACCTGGTCCATCCCCATGGACAAAATGAACTCTTGACAAGTTCTCCACGTCACTAGCTCCATCCTATGGGAGTTCCCCTTTGGACATTTGCATTCCTCAACTTCCAGATGAATGAGAAGTGATAAGGGTGATGATCTCTTAATTGATTGATTTATCTGAGGTCTGTCCCTTCTGTGGTTCAATGACATCAACATTCAGGGGCTACTCACTGTCTACAGTCTGAAGTGGCCCTACCTTTGTAAATCTAAAAAATCATAATCTTGTGAAAAAAATGATGCAAGAAATGCAACATCACTGTAAGATGCAAACACATCTAGTTAAAAACCAGAGACTCATTTCCTCATGAAATTTTTAGAAACATAATACAATTATTCTTGTTACTATTAGATCTGCTGTTTATTCAAGGCAGAGCATGCACATATGGACACATATTTGCTTTGGGTTTCTCAGTGAATCTTGCATAATGTAGAAATAGTTTACTGCTGAGGTATAGAGGACTGAAAGGGCCTAGATTAAAGTTCAGGGAATAGAGGTTTATACATCACCTCCATATGTACTCTACCTACATTTTCCACATTAGCTATTACTGGGAATTTTGTTTACAGTTAGTCCTAAAAAGATCACTTTTTTAATAGAACAAACCAGGAAGCCAGTTTGCGTCTGCTATCACTCTGAGCTGTCACTCCAAACCAAAACCTTAGGTCATTTTGGGATGAAAGTCTCTGACTCCTGTCTGTGTTTTTTGAAATTAAAATCGACTTAACACTGGTGGTGTCCTGACAGTTTTTAGGATGGTTCCTGCAGCTGGTACATTTACCCATCTTATTCCAGACAAGCACTCACTGGCTTAGCTTACTGGCAGTTGTGTGCCCACATCATTTCTTAGATCTGTACATCAGATGTGGTCTCATGAATCCCTGTGTCCTGTCATCTCTTGGCTGTGCACGTCTAATGCCCCCATGTGTCCCTTTGAGATATCTCCATCTGTGATTATTATTATTTTGGGAGAGGGCACTTTCTTACTCTCTGGCACTATAAGATGCTCCAGGCTCATCTTGTATATTTACTGTCCCAGTCTCTGAAAGAGTTACTTCTTTTCCATTACAAGAGCATTGGTTCCTTGCATTGGAGAATGTGGATGAATTTCATACACTCTGGATGCAAAGTATGAGAAATAGTTTTCACTTAGGATTAAAATTGGGGAGTGCTCCCTCTTGAAACCTTTGGTTGATCAAATTTTTCCAATACCTTTGTTTAGGGTGGAGGCTGATGGTGGGAGGAAGGTATATATTCACAAGTTTTTTTTTTTAATATTTTATTTATTTATCCGTGTGTGCAGGAGAGAGAGAGGGGGGGAGAGAGAGAGAGAGAAAGAGAAAGAGAGAGAGAGGCAGAGACACAGGCAGAGGGAGAAGCAGTCTCCATGCAGGGAGCCCGACGTGGGACTCGATCCCGGGTCTTCAGGATCACGACCTGGGCCGAAGAAGGCACTAAAACCGCGGAGCCACCCAGGCTGCCCTGTATTCACAAGTTTTAAGGAGCTTTCCAAGAGGTACCACAGGTGTTTTGAAATTTCTCATTGCTGTATATAAATGAAAAATAAAAAGGACAGTAACCCTGAGATCTCTGCCATCAGCTTCTACCCCTGACCTGGGTTTAGTAGGGTCACAGACGTGACAGTGGATGATGAGAACTGCTTCATGAGATAACTTGGACTCAGACTCTTTAAACTGAGATGCTAAGTACAGCCTGCCAGAGTTTTATATATGTATATCTGTTGTGTGCATTTTGTACTTGAGAGGGTGTAGACTGGGGCTGATGATTGGATTCATCCTCCTGATTTGTGGCTTAGTGTTGTGATTCCTTACAGGAATGAGAAGAATAAGGGGTATAATAGTATTATGGAAATATTATGGACTTGATGACTTAACAATGTGAGATAAATGGGAAAGGGAAGAATGAACAACAGAAGTTTTCTGGCTAAATGTGGCTGGTGATACTTCAGTAAAAAGGGGGACCTTAGGCATTGATGCAAGTGTCTACAAGAAGGTTGGAAATGTGCATTTGAAACTCCAAAGAGATCTGGGTGAATGGATTCAGGAGGCAGTTTTTACAAGCATCATAATGAATTATTTTCTTCCAAGGGTCTGACATGTGCCTTGAAAATTTTAGTATGTGTGCTAGAAACAGTAATATATGGATGGATTTTACTTCAAAAGGGATACATGAGTTGAATATGAAGATACCTGAAAGAATAAAACTCAATTTATTCACTCATGTCCTTTTAGAATATATGAGTGTTAAAATCAAGATGTAAATTGCAGCAACAAAAAAAAAGATCGGTTCGATGAACTGCCAGACTACAAAGTTATGAGCATGTGCTCTATGCTCATGTGAGAATTGCTGTGATTATAGGAGCTGTTAGTAAATTGCATATTTTAAGAAGTATAAATTACTTTTTCTTGATAAATGTGAAAGTTATTTCAGGGTTATATTTGTATTTCATTTATAAGTTCTTTTTCTTGAGGGATATAAGTCTTACTTTGGGGTTTTATTTTTGTTTCATTTAATGATAGTAATAGCTAACAGTTTGTAACTGTTAACTATTAGTGCTTCTGGTAAGTGGAATGGATTAACTGTTGTAATTTTATCTGGGCTGATTGTTCATGTCAGTTGAACTCCCTGTGAACTGGGAGGACCAGGAAAAGCCTTTTTGGCATTATATGTACAAAATGTTAGAGGACAGTTTTGATATAAATTTGTAAAGGAAATAACTAAAAAGTTAAATTAGAAATTGTACTTCTTTTAAAGGAGATTTAAAAATAAGTCCTATATTCCTGGGAAGGAAGCTTCAAGATGGCTTTTATTTTTCTGTAAGATGTCTCTGAACAGGACCAGAGATGAGGTGTGTAGTTAACTAAATTTACCACACCCACAATGCAGGGAAACTGGTTGGTCTCTACTCTTTTCGTGTCCGTCAGCACCATTTCTGTTGTGTCCTTTCCTGATTATTGGGGATGGCACAGAGACGTGACAAATGTGAGGCTATGGCTCTCCTCTCCTGGACAGATGGCAGATATAGCCTAATGATTATCATAAAACTGATGTTTCCTATTGCTGACTTAGAGTTTTTCCAACGCAATGATTCAAATGATTTGAATTTAAACATATACTATGACTTATTAGCTATCTTTGTGCAAGAAGAAACATAAACTCATAAGAATAGCAATAGATTTGGAAACCACAGTTGGATTTATCAAAACAGGGATATTCAGGAACCAGGTGGGCTCCCAGTGTAAGCATTTGTTGACTATGACCTTGATTCAATTATTATAATTTATCTCTCTGCTATTAAGTACTCCTCTTTAAATATCAGCACATTAGAATTGAAAGTTCATTGGAGTTTTGCTAAAATCTTTTTAAACAGCTTTGTATCATCACCATTTTAGGCAGTGTCCCATTCAAATCAGTTTTTGTCATGCTGCCTTCTGGTGCAGTGAGTTGGCCAAATCTTAAGCCCTAGGACAAAATCAACCAGAATCTTTCATAACATTATTTATACTTTGCACATCAGTAAAGTCTTAAATGCAAAGAAAAGCAGAGAGCAAAGAAATGGCAATTTGGCAGTGTTCTCCACTCTATGGATTCAACATTCTTTCTCCCTTACCCCAAATCAGCAATATTCTCTGGTTCTTGACTGGGATAGGCCTGAGGCACAATGCTAAAGGGATCTAGAAGATTCTGTCTTTCCAAATGTTAATGTTAATCTGAGGTCCCATGGCCTGGGTATTTGTCCGTACTCTTGTCATGGCATTCACAAACTTTAAGTGCACAAATTTATTTATCTGTAAAGTAAAAGAGTGTTATACAATCTCTTAAATACATAATTTTACATGTGAGTTCCTTCTAGTTTCCTTTTCCAGCTTTCTCTTTTAAATAGAATATAAGCTTTGAGCTATACAGAAATCTCCAGACTTTAAGCTGAAGGACGGTATGAAGCCTCTCCGTGCCCTTCCTTCATATTCATTGCTATATAACTGACATTGTTTTTATTTTTTCCTACCTTTAAGCAGTACAGAAAATGGTGAATACCCATAGGTAAAGAAAAGATGAACATGAGAAAGCAAATTTTCTAAAGACTAAGAAAAGAGCATGAACAAAAACATTTATAGAAAAATAAATATACGTGGGCAGACATGGGAATATGTAGAAGCTCAGTAGTAATACTAATTCAGAAAATAATTTTTCAAGCACCATTTAAAAAAATAAAAGTATGCTTAGTGCTGGTGAGATAGGGGTGAGACTTATATTGCCAGTCAGTGTAATTTTTTAGAATCCATATGGAAAATAATTTAGTAATATGTAACAAGTAGTATGTTTTCCCCACTTAGGATTTACAAGAGTCCATTGAGAAGGTTGAATGAATATTTTTTTGTAAAAAATATGTTATTAGTAAGAATGATAATGAAAGCATCATAAATAGGCAGCAAAAGAGAGTTAAAGAAATTGTATCAATGGGATGCCACATGACATGATCATTTGAAATGACATTAAAGAATAGTTGATGTTAATTGAACAAAATAGGTATGTAGCAGAGTCCATCAAAAGCATATCATGATTTTAACTCTATATAATATATAATATTTATAATATATATAAATGGAAGACAATACATCATTATCAATCGCTGTTAAGTGATTTTCTCTGAGGGGTAGATGTAGAAATATTTTCACATTTCTTCTTTAACTTCATTCTCTGTTCTCTAGTATAGAAATGAAAATGTGTTTCTTCAATAAGAATACTAAAATACGCTAAAAAGTAGTATTTAGAATTTTTAAATACAAGTTTTAATTTTTAAATTGGTAATATGTCAAATGATGATGTGCCTAACAATTCCACCAACCATATTCTGTCTGTTAACTTCCCAATTTCAAACAGCACTAACACGGAATGTGGTTTGTTACTACCAACTATGGGGAGTTAAGAAAAGATACTCTGGGAAAAGGAAGAAATTTAAGATGTAAACAAAAAATTTGCTATCTCTACTCAAAAGACAAATGAAAAGATCACAAAAAAGATGCTCTGTGTATTCTCCTAGTTATGATTTTCTCCCTGGGAGTGAGTGAATCATTTTGTCAGCAAGCATTAATTCTCTAAATCAGTTGGGATGACCTTTTGTTGTCCTTTAGTGAAATATTGATCCAGTGATCTAAAAGAGATAAAGTGGTATCCAGTGTGCCTGACATACTCACTTAGACAGTTTGATATTCCTTTATACAGTTTTTTAGGAGGAGCAGGAATATTACTTTGGGCCTGTCAACTTTTCCTTATTGCATGTTCTTTTTTTAAAGTTTTATTTATTTAAGTAATCTCTTCTGCCAACATGGGGCTCAAACTCATGACCATGAGATTAAGAACTGCATACTCTTCCAACTGAGCCAGCCACGTGACCCAGCTTTTCCTTATTTTTGAAAACTAAATATTTAAATGAATTTTAACTGTTTTATAAACTTATAAAATATAAACTAATATTTTAAAGCTGCCCCAATATTGTAAAATTTCACAAATAGTCAAATTCTTAAAGCAAAAGGTTTGTCACTTTGTGTTGATTTCCAGTTAAACTTGTATTTGAGATGTAAATATTGTTTTTAAGCCATTACAAGTTAATTGAGGGTTTTCACTTTTCACCCCATATCTCTTTTAATCATATGGAGTTGCTGCTTCTGGTTTTACAGTGACTCATTTTAACTCACAACTAAATAAAACCAAGAACACTGTAGATCTGAACTATAGCAATCTAATCTTGAGATTATTAAAAATACATGAACCAGATGGCAACCCTCCAGGGTACATCATCTGACGCAGATATCAGATTAGAAGTTTTCATAAGCAGACTGTTTAATACCATACTTTATTTAGACCTCCATTAAAAAACTGTGCATCGCATGTGAAATTGTCTAGAGGCCAATTACTTAAGGGCCTGACCCAAAGTATAGGAAATAAAAAATATATTAGCCAATCTGTAACAAACAGAAGTGCTCATTAAATTAATATTAGTACAAAAACAATACATAGTACTATCCATGAAATATGCATTGGCTTATGAAGACATCATTTCACCTCATTGGAAGGCTTTTAATCACAATGCATTTTGAGCAGTTGTTGTATTTTGGATGTGAATATTTCAACGTAACAAGCTTATTAAGGAATTCATGTGTTGTAACAAATCCATAAAGTAGCTAGAGGATATTTCAAGAGATTTGGGCTGAGTTAAGCAGTTTTGTGGGGGTCAGAGGGGAAGAGGGATCCAAGGCTACAAACGGAGTCCTTTGCAAAAATCAACACAGATTGTAGCAGAATGGCATGAAAACTTGCCTCCTGCCTTAATTCTTTTCTAACACACTAAATTATCCCAACTAAAACTCATGTTCCTCTTTGTGAATTAGCAGCAGTCATGTCAGTCAGGGAGCCTTGTATTCAATCTGAGGATTATTTGTTCTACCTTGTGTTTGTTAGTCTGCTTCCCTTTGTAGGTCTGTTGTTACTCAATAGGTTTCTTTCAGCCCCAATATAAAGAACTGTGACTGAAGCTACTTGTCTTCTGTTGCTGCTGCCCAAACACAATGAGAACACGTAGCCTTTCTTTCACTCACCTCCCAGACACTTAAAAAAAAAAAAAAAATCAATTTGAACTGCATCAGCAATGTCAGGTTTATATACATTTAAGAGAAGCAAAGCTTGCTCAAATTTCTTTAATTTTTACAGTTTGCTGGGAAATACCTTTTCAGTTAGCAATTGAATTATTTCTTTAATATTTTATAAGATGAATGTTTATTGTAAAAAACTTGAAAACATCCATGTCACACCATTATTAACCCTTTGATAAATTTCATTTCATCCTTTAAGTATGTGTATGTGCCTATTGGCCTGGTTATTCAATGATTAAAAATCATGTACTAACCATGAACAATGTGCTATACATTTTGAGATGACTGAATAATGTGTGTGTGTCTCTATGTACACTACCATCAAGTGACTTACAGTTTGGTGAAGAGATACAGTCTTTGGGGGGTGCCTGGCTGGCTCAGTCTGTAGAGCATGCAACTCTTAACCTTGGGTGTAAAACCTTTAAAGAGGTTTCTTTAAAAAAAAGGAAAAAAAAAATAAAATTCCACTTGAATAACAACACTATATATATAATATATAGTTTATATAATGGATATATATCTTACTTTCCTTTTTCACAATACAACACAGTGAGCATTTTCTCCACTTCATTAACATTTTTGTGACACTCTCATTTAAAGGTTCATAATATTTCAGGGGCATCTGGGTGGCTCAGTTGGTCAGGAATCTGACTTCACCTTAGATCATGATCTCAGATCTGGGATGGAGCCCCATGTCAGGCTGCATGCTCAGTGGAGATCTGCTTATTCCTCTGCCCCTCCCTCTGCTTGTGTTCTCTCTCAAATAAATAAAATCTTTAAAAGAAAAGGTTTATAATATTTCATACTATGAGTGTTCTTTTATTTAGAAATTTCCCTGATAATAAATGTACAGGCTTTATGTTTTTATTTTTAGTAATTATTAAGAAATTAAATTTGGACTTAGGGGATCCCTGGGCGGCCCAATGGTTAGAGCCTGCCTTTGGCCCGGGGTGTGATCCCACATCAGCCCTCTGCCTGTGTCTCTGCCTCTCCCTCTCTCTGTCTCTCATGAATGAATAAATAAAATCTAACTAAAATAAAATAAAATAAATTTGGACTTATATTTTTCTTTTCTCTGTATTTTAGGATAAGTTTCTAAAGGGGGACTTTATGGATCAAAGCTCAGAAAATTTCTAGATTTGACACAACTGATTATTTTCCAGAAAGCCTGTGAAAACTTACACTGTCATCACACAGTATATCAGACTGACAATCATACTGGTCCTCCACTGACTTTGTTATTTAAAAAATTATTGCTAACTTTTTTTGTTGAAAATAGTAAATTCTTATAATATTTTACATTTTTTGTTTATTTAAAATGTGTATATACATAATGTAAGTATGTAAATTTACATTATGTATATACATGTATATAGAATTTGGGTTAAATTTTAGCAAATTATTAGTTGTTTTTGCTTAGTATTTTTTGGAATCCATGACATTGCAAGATTTTGGGGATTTTAATGGATGAATAATATTCCAATATATATATTACAGCTCTTTTATCCACATCAATCCATGGATACTAGGACTGCATCCATATCTTGGCTATTGTAAATAATACTGCTATAAACATTAGGGTGCATATATCCCTTTGATTTAATGTTTTTGTATTTTGGGGACCTACCCAAAATAGTAGTGTGATTGCTAGGTAGTAGGTTAGTTCTATTTTTAACTTTCTGAGGAAACTCCATACTGATTTCCAGGGTGGCTGCTCCAGTTTGCATTCCCACCAATAATACACAAAATTTCTTTTTTTCTCCACACTCGCCAACACATGTTGTTTCTTGTGTTTTTTATTTTAGCCATTCTGACAGGTGTGAGGTAATAGCTCGTTGTACTTTTGATTTGCATTTCCCTGATAATAAGTGATGAGCAGCATCTTTTCATGCGTCTGTTGGCTATCCATATGTCTTCTCTGGAGGAACATATGTTCATGTCTTCTGCCCATTTTTAAAATTGGATTATGTGGGGGTTTTTTAGTGTTGTTTTATAAGTTGTTTATATATTTTGGATACTAGCTCTTTATTGGATATGCCATTTGCAAATATCTTCTCCCATTCCATATATTGCCTTTTAGTTTTGTTGATTGTTTCCTTTGCTATTAAAAGCTTTTTATTTTGATGAAGTCCCAATGATTTATTTTTGCTTTTGTTTCCATTGCTTTAGTAGACAAATGTAGAAGTTGCTGCAGCAGATGTCAAAGAAGTTGCTGCCTATGTTCTCTTCTAGGGTTTTTATAGTTTCAGGTCTCACATGTAGGTCTTTAATCCATTTTTTAATTTATTTTTGTGTTTGGCATAATAATGTGGTCCAGTTTCATTCTTTTGCATGCTGCCGTCCAGTTTTTCCAACATTATTTATTGAAGAGACTGTCTTCATTACGGTCTTCATTGTGCTGATATATGTTCCCTCTGAACCTACTTTGTTAAGGATTTTTATCATGAATATAGATGTTATAACTTTGTCTAATGTTTTTCCTGTAACTATTGAAATGATCATATGATTCTTATCCTTTCTGTTATTGATGTGATGTATCACATTGATTGACTTGTGAATACTAAACACCCCTGCATCCTTGGAATAAATTCCACCTGATTGTGGTGAATGATATTTTTAAAGTATTGTTGGATTTTGTTTGCTAATGTTTTGTTGAGGATTTTTGCATCTATGTTCATCAGAGATACTGGCCTATAGGGTGTGATTTTTTTTTGTGTGTGTGTGTGTGTGTGGTGTCTTTATCTGGTTTTTGTATCAGGACAATGCTGGCCTCATTGAATGAATTTGGAAATTTTCCTTCCTTTTCTATTTTTTTTGGAAGAGTTTGAGAAGAATAATTATTAACTCTTCTTAAATGTTTGGTAGAATTCACCTGTGAAGCCATCTGGTCCTGGACTTTTGTTTGTTGGGAGTTTTTTGATTCAATTTCTTTGCTCATAATCTGTTCAGATTTTTTCTTTTTTTTTTTTTCTCCTCTTTTAGTTTTGGTAGGTTATATGTTTCTAGAAATTTATCCATTTCTTCTAGGTTGTCCAATTTGTTGGCATATAATTTTTCATAATATTATAATTGTGTTTCTGTGGTGTGGTTGTTATTTCTCCTCTCTTATTTGTGATTTTATTTATTTGAATCCTTTCTCTTTTTTTCTTGATAAGTCTGGCTAGAGGCTTATCAATTACATTGATTTTTTTTCAAAGTAGTAGCTCCTAGTTTCCTTGATCTATTCTAATGTTTTTTAGTTTCTATATCATTTATTTCTGCTTTAATCTTTATTATTTTTTTTCTCCTGGTTTTCGATTTTGTTTGTTGTTCTTTTTCTAGCTCCTTTAAGCCTAAGTTTAGGTTGTTTTATTTGAGGTTTTTCTTGGTTCTTGAGGTAGGTCTGTTTTATTACAAACTTCCCTCTTGTACACTTTTGCTATGTCCCAAAGATTTTGAACTGTTGTGTTCTCATTTTTCATTTGTCTCTATGTAATTTTGATTTCCTCTCTGCTTTCATAGTTGACCCATTCATTGTTTAGTAGCAAATTATTCAACCTCTATGTATTTGTGATATTTCCACATTTATTCTTGTGCTTGACTTTTAGTTTCATGGTGTTTTGCTCAGAAAAGTTACATGGTATGACTTCTATCTTGAATTTGTTAGGCTTGTTTTGTGGCCTAACGTGTAATCTACTCTGGAGAATGTACCATGTGCACTTGAAAAGAATGTGTATACTGCTGCTTTGGGATGGAATGTTTTGAATATATCTGTTAAATCCATCTGATCCAGTGTGTCATTGAAAGCCATTGTTTTCTTGCTAATTATCTGTTTAGATGATCTGTCCATTGATGTAAGTTGAGTGTTAGTCCCCTACTATTATTGTATTATTATCAATTAGTTCATTTATGTTGTTATTAACTGTTTTATGTATTTGGGTGCTCCCACGTTGAGTGCATAAATATTTATAATTGTTATATCTTCTTGTTGTATTGTCCTCTTTATTATTATATAGTGTTCTTCTTTGGCTCTCATTATAGCCTTTGTTTTAAAGTCTATTTTGTTCAGTACAAGTACTGCTACTACAGCTTTCTTTTGACGTCCATTTGCATTATGGATGTTTCTTCAACCCCTTACTTTCAATTTGCAGGTGTCTTTAGATCTAAAATGAGTTTCTTAAAGGCAGCATATAGATGGATCTTGTTTTTAACTCATTCTGTCACCCTATGTTTTTTTGATTGGAGTGTTTAGTCCATTTACATTCAAAGTAATTATTGATATATATTTACTGTCATTTCATTACTTGTTTTGTGGTTGTTTCTGAAGATTTTCTCTCATCCTTTCTTGTCTTTCTTTCATGGCTTGATGGTTTTCTTTAGTGACATATTGGATATCTTTCTCTTTATTCATTGCATATTTATTGGTGTTTTTGATTTGTGGTTATCATTAGGTTTGTATAGAATGTCTTCTGAATAAAGCAGTCTATATTAAGTTGATGGTCATTTAAGTTTGAACCCATACTTTACTCCTTGCCTCCTCATGTTTTAGGCATATGATGTCATATGTTACATTCTTTTATGAATTCCTAGCTAATTTTCTAAGAAATACTCATTTTTACTACTTTTGTGTCTTCTGCCTTCATACTGTCATTTTTGGCCTTTCCTTTCCACTCAAAGGATCCTCTTTAATGTTTCTTGCAGGGCTGATTTAGTGCTCACAACTCCTTTAGTTTTTGTCTGGGAAACTCTTTATCTCTCCTATTCTGGATGATAGTTTTGCTGGATAGACTATTAATGGCTATAGGTTTTTCCCATCCAGCACTTTGAATATATCAAGACACTCCTTTCTGGCTTGGAAAGTTTCTGCTGATAAATCTGCTGATAGTCTTAAGGGTTTCCTTTGCAGTAACTGTTTTCTTTCATCTTGCCACTTTTACTGTTTTTCCTTTATCACGGTATTTTGCCATTTTAATTACAATATGTCTTGGTGTGGATCTGTTTCTGTTGATTTTGTTGGGGATTCTCTGTGCTTCCTGGATCTGGATGTCAGTTTTCTTCTCCAGATTAGGGAAATTTTCAGCTATTATTTCTTTAAAAAAATTCTCTCCTCTCTCTTCCTCTTCTTGGACTCCTATAATACCAATGTTGTTACATTTGATGGATAAACTGAGTCATTCTCATATATTCTCTTGTATAATTCTTCTTTCTGTCCTTTGTTTAGCTTGATTACTTCTCATTTTTCTATCCTCTAGATCATTAATTTGCTCCTCTGCTTCTTCTAGCCTACTGTTCATTCCATCATTTAGTTTTTATTGAGCCCTCTATCTCTGCTATGTTATTTCTTATTTTGTGTTAATGGTCTCATTGATGTTCTTCACTGTGAGTGAAGTCCAGTGAGTATCTTATGATCATTGCTTTAATCTCCATCAGGCATGTTACTTAATGTTCTGCTTAATTAGATCTCTGGTTATGGCCTTATCCTCTTCTTTCCTTTGGGTCAAATTCCCCTGTCTTCTCATTTTGTCTAAGGCTCTTTGCCTATTTCTATGTGTTAAGAAAGTCCGCTATTTCTCTTGTTCTTGAGGGCAATGGCTTAATGAAGAAGTGGTCCTTTTAGTGCTCTACAGTGTAATGTCCCCTATTTCTGAGAGCCTGGCACTTCCTAGAGTGTCTCCAATGTGTGCTGTATGTGCTCTGTTGTGTCCTGAGGCTCTCTTTGTCTGGTATGGGCAGTGTTTGGTTCTTGGCCTGAATGTGGTGCCTTTTAACTAGGTATGTTCTGATCTGCTTATGAAATGAGACCTGTCACAGCTGCCACTGGAACTGAGGCCTGGAAAAACTCTCAGGTTAGGAGATATGGTATTGGCAGGGGTTTGGGTTGGTCTTCTGGCCTACTGTGCTGGGATTGAGGCAAGTGTGACTGGGAACAGTGGTTCTTCTGGAGCACAGGTAGCCAGGGCTTGTTGTAAGCAAGTTAAGCAGCCAGTGTGCTGTTGCACTGGTTCCCACTGGTGGCTCTAGTGCTTATTCTGAGGAAGAGAGGAGGGAAGTGGCACCAGTAGTTCCTTTGTTCCTAGAGGGGTCTCTTTGTGAATGTTGCCTCTCTGGAACATATTCTGAGATGAGTAACCTCCCCACTGTGTGCCCCAGGTGCTCTTCAGATCACTGTTTCCATGCTGTCTATATGGGGGCTCTTTGCCCTGCCCTTTTCTCCAAGAGCAGCCTCAATGTTCTCTGAGCTCTCCTGGAGCTAAGCATGCTGACCTATAAAATAACAAGGTGTAAGCTTTGTTGATTGCAAAAACTCATGAAATTCAGGCCTTCTTGCTTTCAAAGCCGATTGCTATGGGGATTCATTTTTTCCCTCAAGCACTCCCCTGTGTTTTAGTCTGTTTCTCACTATTCTCCATGACTGTAGTTCCCACCCCCCCACCACAGTAGACATGATCCTTTCCTCTCCCAAGCAATGTCTCCACACTTTTTATCTTCTTCAGTGTGGCCTCTTCTCTACCTTTAGTTGTTGAGTTTGTTCTGCCAGCCTTCAGATCAATTTATGTAGTATTTAGGATGAATGATAATTATCCAGGTATACTTGTGGAATGAGGTGAGCCTAGGGTTCTCCTACTCTGCTACCATCGTCTTCTTGCTCTGCAATATTTTAATGTTGGCTTTTTATGAGCTGCATAAATTATTTATGTATTTTGTTTTGGTGGAATGACTTTGTGATGTGAAAGTTCTGTGCTATCCAGATATCACTTTTTCATGGTTTTAGTATTTATAGTTATCTCTTGAATAGATATGGTATTTATTCAGATGTATTTTATGATATGAGTAGAACTTAGATTTTTTTTCTGAGTAGTAAAATTTCCTAATACCTTTTGCTGAATAGTTTATATCATTTTTATTCCAAGTTTTTTTTTTATTATTCCAAGTTTTTAAATAATTTTTGAACAATTTAAAAACTTTTGCTATACTAAGTTGTATTTTTTTGGGATATTTTGATGAAGCCTGATCTGGATAGAGAAAAATAAAAATACTGACATTTAAAGAAGCTAAATAAATTTGTACTTTGTAGATTGCATTTTCTTTTCCTATGTTTATTTGCTTGTCATTTATATTTATCAAGAAATATAATATTTGGCTAATTAATTTTTTATTATGAAAATTTTATTAAGAAACTTTTTTATTTATCAAAGGAAAAAAAGTCTCCTAATATAGGTTGTTTTTAATAGTTCGTTCTTTTCTATCAAATATAAAGACACCAAATAGTATATATTCACCCTTTTATTTTTTGTCTTTGGAAGTGACATATTTTGTCAATGTCATTTGTAAAGGCTTTGAATGCATTTGCAGCCACTCTTTTCAACCAGCCTTTCGAGGAATTGCTCCAGTGATAATTTCATGGATTGGAAGGAATTCCATACTTCAATTTATTCTGTGATTTGATGGATATCATAAATGGTGCTGCTAAGAAAACATTGTCTGGTAAAAAGTACAACAATTAAGCAGGAAGCGCGTAAAATACTGCAATATGTAATATACTCAGAATTGCTATTTTTAGTTATCAGTGGCAATTCTGGGCCATTTCTGTACAATCTCTTTATCTTTTTAGAACCCAGAATTTAATGAGGAGGAGACCAATTGCCTATCAAGTCAGTAAGTTGTTTTTTTTTTTTTTTTTTTGCATTGACCTCTGATAAGCAGACAAAGTCAAATTAAGTAGTTTACTTGGAATAACTTGGGGTGAAGAGAGGAGGTGTTTTAGAAAGCAAGTGAAGTCAAAAGACCAAAAAATCTCAGATATGAAGAAAGCCTAAGGGCAGCATCCTGTCATTCTTGTCTTCAGTGTATCTAAAATATATTTCAGTGATTATAAATGAGACACAAAAATACTGCTGTGCAAATTTTTCCATTTTTTAATTCTCTCCAAAAGTGAGTTTAAATATCTAAAAAGGAAAACTTTAGATACTGATAGAAACAGAGATCTCCCCATCCCCTCCAAGGCTAAATTTGGAGAAATATATCATCCAAATCATCCACAGACTAAAGTAATTCAATCTATCTGACTTATTTTATTTTATTTTATTTTAATTTTTTAATTGAAGCACAGTTGGCACAAATGTTGCATTAGTTTCAGGTATACAACATAGTGATTTGACAACTCTATACGTTATGCTATGCTTATTACCACAAGTGTAGCTACCATTTGTCTCCATATAATGCTATTACAAAACCATTGACTATATTCCATATGCTGTGTCTTTTATTCCATAATTTATTCATTCCACAACTGGAAGCCTGTATTTCCCACTCTCCTTCACCCATTTTGCCCATCACCTTACTCCCTCCCCTTTAGCAATCACCAAACTGTTCTCTATATTTATGAGAATGTTTCTGCTTTTTGTTTGTTAATTTGTTTTTAGATTATCTGACTTATTTTAGAATGTTCTGGAATCTATGAACTATAAGTTCTTGTCAGATGAGATTTTTCTGATCCAATTAATGTTCTCTGTTGGGTACATCAGCAAGTAAAGACAGGAAACTTATGTGCAAAGATATTTGGTCTCTTAAACTCTTTATGTCCACAACAAAAGTAGCCATAACAACAAGCAACAGCAACAGTAAAGACATTCTTTGAACACTTAGGTAATATGTACCATTTTGAACATGTTAAATATGTTAATTTAATCTTTATCACTGACCTTTATAGTTACAATTATTATTTTCATTGAATATATGAGAAACTGAGGTCCGGGGAGGTTAAGTAACTTGTCCAGTGCAATTTAGGTAATAGGTGGAGTATAATTTAAACAAAATCTGAAGTCTTCCATTAAAATATATAAATATCAATAGAAGAAACAATAACAAAAAATAGATTTTGAATCTATTTGTTAGAACGCAATTGGACAATTTTAAGTCTCCTGGTTTGATTTTTAACTACTGAATAGTGATTTGGGGGGAGATAAATGATGATCATAATTAATCAGAAATCTCAAAGATCTGAATATTTCTGGTTACATACTGCTCACTCATTGAGTAGGAAGCCCATCATTAAATTTGAGAAAGTAAATTGTAATGCATTAAATGAAACAATAACTTTTGATATTCAGTGGTTTTTTAATATCTAATTTGCATTTTTTTGTTTGAAGAAATATCTCATGTTGCTGTCAGTTTCCTTATGACTTCAAATATTAATGAACTTTCTTTTGTAATGATGATTAAATAAAGAGACAATATACTTTTCTAGTTGTTCACATTTGATTATTTCCACTGTTCATATACTGCATTTTAGAAATCACTTTTCTTTTTCTTCTTGATACTTAAGAAAAATTCCCACATTGTGACCAAAGAAAGGAGAAACAAATATAAAAATTTTATCTAAGCTCAAGTTTGCAGAAAGTAATTTCTTAAAGACAAACAGAGAAAGATTTTCTTCACTGGTTAATATTACACAGGGCAGGATAATACTGTAAAGTTTTGGCAATATATTAATAATATGGTTTTACTTACTTTTCTAGCACTGAAGCCTATAGGTTGTTTAACCAAACAAAAAGAGTTCTCTTCAATAGAGCATAATTTTTCTTTTTCTGTCTCTCTCTCTCTCTCTCTCTGTTTCCAAGGATTCTTTTGTTCTCCAGAAATTCAACCAGAAGAACAGGTTTTAGGTAGTAAGAGCTGAAGTCCATATTACCATGCGTGGCAATAAGTATCCCTAATATTCTGAACAAAGAGGCCATTTGCCATATGTTGTCAATTCCATGGCAGCAAATAAAATGATATGGTAATTGTTGTAACATTCTTGAATTTTATTCTAAGATTAGGTCATAATAGGTCATTGCTAAAGTAAAATGTACATTAGTATTAAATGGTTCCATAAGGTATGCATCAATCAAAATAGAGATTATGTCATTTTATTCTATACATTTCTATATTTACATTTTTAAAAAGAATTTATTTATTTATTTTAGAGAGAGGTAGAGGGGAGGAGTAGGAGGAGAGGGACAAGTGGACTCAGTGAGCATGGAGCCTGATGTGGGGCTCGATCCCACAACCCTGAAATCATGACCTGAACTGAAATCAAAAGTCAGGACACTCAACTGAACCAGCCAGGTGTCCCAATATGTTTTTATGTTAAAATACAAATTTGTTAAACAAATTCAAACAATGGTAAAAATGCAGTATTATTTTAAGTTTCCACTTCACCTCCACTTAGTCTTTTCCCTATATGTAACTACTGTTAAAATTTAGCATGTATCCTTCTACAACTTTTTCGTGGCATATAGATATAAAGTGTAAAGCACAGATATAGTAATATGGTTTTAGGATTTTAAAAGGATGTAAGGTCATACTATATCTATTTTTCTGTAACTTGTTTTTTTTTACTTAAAATATGCCTTGATAATATTTGCTAATATATACATTTTAAGTGCTAGTTTTCCTTTTTAAGGATTACCATTTCTTATTTAAACCATCCCCTACTGGAGTGGACATCTGTGTACACACGGTCTCTGTGTGGAATTGGAATACAGAGAAGCATAAGTTCAAATAGAAGCATCAGCCAAATCAGAGCCCTGAGGAAGCTTTGAACCTATTCTCTGTAGAGAATTATTCTTGTTTCATACTTTAGCAATCCTTATTCCTTTCTTTTCACATCCTCTGAAATCATAACTTCTCTTATGTCCTGTTTTCTTCCAGATACATTCCATGTTTGGTCAGTTGTCCCAGGTTGCAGTGATTTTTATGATGTCCCTCATTCTGTCAGAGAATCTCAACATCCTTTAGTCTTTACCTTCTGTGGCTGTCATTCATTTCCAGAAGGCAACTCGAGTCATGATAAACCTTGCACTTTTTACACCCAGCTTGATGCATTTCCTTCTTACTCTTTGAAGGAAATCCAACATTATAACTTACATACTTTTGATATCCAGTAGTGTTGATACTATTTGCCAGAATACAAAGTAAATGGCAAAAAAGAGGCCACAGCTGAGTAAACAACATTTGTTGCAGAATATACTCAATACTGGGTAAAATGATAGAACAGTCTTGGCTGCAATATTTAAAATTTTGGCTGGGATTCTCAGTAGAATATGCTTCACCACTTCTCACTGACTGAGAACTCAAGGCATGGGAAAAACACAAATACACATTCATTGACACATACATATTGTTTATTGTAGAGGATTATAATACACATATGCACATATTTATATGTATTATGTATCAGTAAAATACTTTAAAGAAAATTAGCATAAGTTAATATTGTATGGGCATGGTCAGTGTATTATATGTGCATATGGATCTGTGTGTGCACATGTAGATATATTTGCAGGATAGATTTCTGAGTGAAAATGATGTATAAGAGGTGATGAGGGACTTACCAGATTGGCATTACAAATAGAAACTAATATTTTTGGTGTTCAGTTCACTACTTCTGCATAACATACCAACAATATTCCAATCAAATATTTTAACCCTTCAGGGGACATGTAAGAAGTATATGATGTAAATCTGACCTTCAAGAATGTTATCGTCTACATGGGAAGATAACAATTTTACATTTAAAAAACTCACACAGCCAGATTTACTAGTTCCTGTCAACTGCTGGTAGTCTCTTTCAGGCCATTTGAGTTTACTTTTTTTGCTTCAGGTGCCATTTTCTCTATGTGAATTTCCACTTAAAATGGTACTTCTTACTTTCTTTTGCCTGCATGTTTATAACTTGAACCTGAAAACACCTTTCTGAAAATCAACAGTTCATCTCCAATTCTTCATTTCTCAGCACTCTCTGATGACTTCCTTCCAAATCTCTAATCCCATTAAAATCATAGAGTCAGCAGGGATCTTAAGGGAGATGGATACTGCTACCATTTTAATTAGAAATAGCCTTGGGGATTTCTGGGTGTCATACATAGAACTACAGAAAAGTAGAGACTGGGGATCCTGGACACTTTTCAAGTTTGTTTCTTGGTGATAACCTTGTCATATTTGGATAGTGATCCTTAGTCCCAAAACACAGCTGGGAATTAGAGCAGGTGATTTTTTTTTTTTCCTACAGAGCATGATGTTGGACATCTTCACTGCTCTTCCAAACCCACCTTCAGTAGAAGATTTAAGGGTCCTGCTGTTGAATGATTGAACTTGTCTCTTCCTACAGAGCATCATGCTATTTTCACTTGTGTGTTACACACAACTAAGACTTATTTTTAAATGTCTGTGATCTGCATAGAATTCCTTATTTAGAAGTCTATTGGTAGTAGGAAGGGGGGAGTTATCTAAAGTCACTTTCATAAGAGAAACCATTTATCTCCTATGGTATCTCTTTTTCTGGTATCAGTAATTCTCCGCTCCCATTCTTATTCCCTCCTTGCTCTAGTGAAGTGGTTAATAAAACTATCTTGTCTCTATGGCCAAAGGGATGGACTAATGATAATGGGCTGACAAAGCTGAATAGTGGGAATTCCCTTTTATAGATATATCATCCCCTCGCCTACACACATACCACTGAAGCAGAGAGAAGTAACAGAAATTTTCTTTTTTTGATTATGGGGTTGGTAACTAGAATTGTTTATGGCCATAGTTTGCCTCCTGTTCATCATATGGACAGAGAGCGACAGAGAGGCCATTTGGTTATTTGACCTCTGACTATAGGTTTGGCTGAGACCAGTTCTAGATCTGAATCCCCAGTCATGTGAAACAGTACATGACTTTTTTTCATAAGGCAAATTTGGATTATGTTTCTGAAACTTGACCTTGAGAAAGTCCTGCATAACCCAAATATGAAATTGGATGGAAACCCTCAAAAATGAAGAACTATTTAAAAATAAGAACCTTTCTGATGTACCAACAATGAAAAAGCTCATCAAATCTGAAGCAGCTTTAACACAGCTGAAATAGAATTGGATTCTAGGGTCTTTACCATGATCCTGCTAACTTTGTATATGATGCTTAGAAAATGTTATACATATTCTTTACAAGCATAATTTAAAGAATCCTTTCCTTTTTTCATGTCCATTTTAAAGAAGAAGAATCCAGAATAAAAATGGAGATCAAGAAATAGGTCATTCTTTTAGCATGACTTACAGTTCTGTATCAAACAGTGAATTATTTTATGTTAAAATGATTTATAATTTTGAAAACTATCATATGATAGGTATTAATTTTTTGAAGCATTAACATACTTACCTATTTGGACCCTTTTTATATTCTTTAAATATTAAAAAAAGTAAAAATATTTAAAAGAAATAAAGCTGCATTAGAAATGTTGGGCAATGAAAAGTTCACATCATACTGAACTTTTCTTCATTATTTGGAAGAAGAGGAATTTTACTGCAATATATTTCAATAATGTTTCACTGTTTTTAGCTTTTGAGGTTGGATATTTTTAATACCAGAGATCTCTCTTATGCACATGGCACTTGAAAATATAAACTTGACTGAGATGAGATAATCTGAAGCTGTGAAAGAATTATTCAAATATTTGTCATGATCAAGAGGTGATATGTTAATTTATTTAGAATATAGGAGGGGCATCCCCATGTAAAACATATTTGGAGGATTATTATAAATTAACTAAATTTGATAAACGTATTTCCAAAATTAATTAAATATAATCTGTTATACTGAATAGTTTCTATTTACTTCTTTTTTTTTTTAAGATTTTATTTATTTATTCATGAAAGACACAGAGGAGAGAGAGAGGCAGAGACACAGGCAGAGGGAGAAGCAGGCTCCAGGCAGGGAGCCTGATGTGGGACTCCATCCCGGGACTCCAGGACCATGCCCTGGGCCGAAGGCAGGCACTAAACCACTGAGCCACCCAGGGATTCCCTTCTATTTACTTCTTAAATAGTAAATCTCTTTTGGTCGACTACAGATATTGTAATTAGCAGTTACATTAGCAGTTATTTCTGTGTAATTGTTTGATGCTCTCTATTGCTTTCTAGAGATATCGTTCATTCGCCCCAGTTTTTTTTCTTTTTTTTTTTCTCGCCCCAGTTCTAAAGGCTTTCAGATTGATGTGTTTTTGAGGTGTTCACTTTCATAATTTTCTGTATCCTTCCTCACTGTAAAATCCCAGCTGTCCCATTTATCTATATACTGAGAGAGAGAGAGAGAGAGAGAGAGAGAAGGAAAAGCAGAGGCTGATGCAGGGCTTGATCCCAGGATCCTGAGATCATGACCCGAACCAAAGACAAATGCTTGACTGACTGAGCCAGGTGCCTCTTCTGGTACCTTATTGTTCTCATCTCTCTCATCATTATTCTGTAGGTCTCACAAGAACTTGATAACATAAATCTTGGCCACCCAATAGTTTCCTTGGCTGACTTCCTGATTCTGGAACGTGAGCTGGTAGACAAGAATCCCTGAATAAATGAAAGGGCCATGCACTTTCCTTTATTTTTTTTAAATTAAAGACTTTATTTGTTTATTCATGATAGACAGAGAGAGAGAGAGAGAGAGAGAGAGAGGCGAGAAACAGGCAGAGGGAGAAGCAGGCTCCATGCCAGGAGCCTGACACGGGACTCGATCCCAGGACTCCAGGATTGTGCCCTGGGCCAAAGGCAGATGCTCAACCACTGAGCCACCCAGGGATCCCGCACTGCCCTTTTAATGATGAAAAAATTTCTGCCTATTTTCAGATGGCATTAGAGGCCAAACTGGCATTAGAGGCCTCTGATAGTGTTGAAAGATATATTCAGATCAGTAGGAAAGAGAACATTTCAACATATTTTAGTAATAAAAGACATTCCTTTTTTTTTTATTTGAAAGGTCCTAAAACTAAGGGCTTGTTTATTGTATTTGTAAAAGGTTAAAAGCACATGAGCATTTCCCCCAAATGGAGTCATCAATAATTCAAGAATAAAGTACAGAGGTTTGTAGAATATATAAAATTGTCAAGCCAAAGGATAACACAATCTAGAAACTCACCAGGGAAAACTAAAATGACAAATTTAGTTTATCACCACCTTGCAAATGTGCAGTGTTAGTGAACACTTGACTTCATTTTTCTAAAATATAGTGTTTTAGTTAGCTGAAGACATTGACATATGGAAGGTGTTTGGGAATTTATGCCAGTTGAATAATTATTTAATACATTATTGAACAAGTTATTGGGCACTGACTAGATCCACAGCACATTCCAGGTGGTGTGGGGGAAGTAGTAGTCAAGTTACATCATGTTGTTGCTATGCCCATGGGACATCCTGCCATTAAGTTACAACTGTTTCCTGTCAAAGTAAAAGGTACCACAGTTTAAAATGAGGGTCTTGTATTTTTTTCAATTTCGAAGTGGGGCACTAGAGATAGTAGGAAGAAGCTGGACAGTGATATAGCAATGTAGACAAAGACTTTCTATAAGATGTCTGATGTCTGATGAAAAGAAGTCTTAATAGAAAAAGAGTTTGAGTTTTGGGTGATCAGAGAGAGCCCAGAGGAGTTTTAGATTTGCCTTTGTCTTAAAATAGCAAAATGTCTTTTTCTTCATAACTTTAGAGAGAAAGAGCAGGCTTATGAGCAGAAATGAAAGAAATTATTCACTTCCTGCTCTCTTTTTTGTTATTGGCTGCATTTGATTAGCCTATCATAAGAAAGTGTATATTTGTAATCAGGAGGGGATTTCTCAGCAAGAACAAGTTGCTCTGATTAACACATGTTCAAAGGCTCAGGTATTCTCAGAGGTTCTTCTGGTCAAGAAGGAATATGAAAAAAAGGAAGATTAAATACAAGAAAGTAATTTTTTTTGTATATTTTCAGCAATGCCAGGTAGATTAAATATCCTTAAATAGCTTTAACACAAAATACATGAAGATGTTGGATGATATGTAATCTATATTATTTAAATGCAAAACTGAACCCAGAAGAAATACAGGAGATTTACAGGGGCCAATGATAAAGAGGAACTTGAAAATGAAAATAAAAAATAATTCTGAATAGAGGCTCTTCTGCTAGGTTTGTGAGGAACATTATGGATTTTAGCAATCAAGAGACCTAAGTCATAATGGCCTCATGAAGGGGGTAAGTAGATAAGATTTGGGGCTCTTAAAAAAGAGGTGTTCAAATTAAAACATCCAAAGTTGTAGGTTTCTTAGGGTACTACATCCTTATATAAAATGTCTCCCCTGACTCAATAAGATGATAGGCAAGCTTGCCTGTCTTGGCTTTTCCATTGGAGGGATTTTAAAGAAATCTGCTGTGATACTTTGTTACTTTAGTTCTGTCTTCACATGGATTTGGACTTGGATTCATATACTCATTGGATCTTAGCAAAAAATAAATGTTAATATTTAAAAATGGGCCTTGATTGACAACACTCTTGTAATACCAAGCAAAAACAAATATAAAATCTCTCTAGAGAATTCACTCTAACTCCGGTCCTTCCAGTTTCCCACTGATGAAATTTAATCAAAATGAGTTTACAATCTAAAATTAAATATACAAAAGGAAACAATTGTCAAGTAGCTGCAGGAATTGGAGATAACAAATAATATATTTAGAATGGGTATTTTTGGATATGAATTATAAAATAAGTTTGAAATAATGAAAATGACCATAGATATAATAAAAATCATGAAATAGAAGATACCCTCAGAAGACTTCCAGATTTGCAGAATAGTAGTCTTTATAAATTTGATGCAATTACCAAGCATGATGAAATAGTAATGTATAGAATACTGTATCCAACAATTAGAGAATATACACATTTTTTTCTCATGTACACATGAAACATTTTCAAGAAGTAACCACATTGCATTGATTGACGTCTCACTTGTTTTCTCTCTTTTTGCTGCTATAGTTAATGCTGATGTGAACATATATGGTAGGTATATGTGAGAGTCTCTCTAGAGTGTAAGTCTAGAATACTGGAGGAAAGCGTGAACATCTTCACTTACACTTGATATTGCTAACGTTGTATTCAAAGTGGCTGTGCAATTCACATCCCACCAGCAGGATAGGAGTTTCCTCCTCCCATGCCCTTAAAAATTCTAAGTATCATCCCACATACACATTTTTTGTCTATTTAATAGGAGAAAATGGTGCTTTAATTTACATTGACCAGATTACCAGTGAGTTAAGCATCTTTTTGGATATTTACTGACCATCGAGATTTCTTTATTCTGTGAATTAATTTATTTTCCCCTTATGTCTTCTTTTTACTGACATGTGGGCATTATTTATCAATTTTAGGTATGATTCCTTCTCAGATATAAACATTAAATTTGTATTTTCCTGATCTGTGGCTTGTCTTTTTCCTTTGATTATAGTATTGAACCAGTTTCAAAGTTTAATGGAGTCGAATTGAACTATTCTTTCTAGTTTGAGTTTTTAGTGTCTGGCTTAGGAAATCCTTACTATTATCTTCATAAGGGTTGTCTTCTATATTTTCTTCCTAAAAGTGCTTTAAGAATTAGGCTTTTTGGGGATCCCTGGGTGGCTCAGCGGTTTAGCATCTGCCTGTGGCCCAGGGCACGATCCTGGAGTCACGGGATCGAGTCCGCATCGGGCTCCCGGCATGGAGCCTGCTTCTCCCTCCTCCTGTGTCTCTGCCTCTCTCTCTCTCTCTCTCATTCATGTCTATCATGAATGAATGAACTAATGAATCAATAAATCAATCTTAAAAGAAAAAAGAATTAGGCTTTTTATAGCCTGGAATTAACGTCTGTGTACAGTATGATTTAGGAATCCATACCTTTCCATACAGATAACTAACTAATCACTCAACTAATTACTATCTGTTGACTATTTCACATTTCTCTCAATGTGTATGCTACTTCTGATATAAATCAAGTTTCCATATTTGAGTGGGTTGCTTTTGAGTTCTCTAGTTTGTGCTATTAGTACCGTGCTGTCTTAATTATTATAGTATTATAATAACTTCTGATATTTTGATATTAGGTATCTTTAGTGTAAAGTCTTCCCACCTGGTTCATCTTCAAATTTTTATAGATATTCTTTAGTTAATGCTCTCCCACATGGACTTAAGGTGAATTATGTCAAGTCCTATGGAAAGACAATGTTAGGATCATCAGTTGTCTTTTGATTTCTACTTCGTTTTTAGTCAGCATTGGCAATTTATTTTTAGTAAATCATTCACTGTATAGTGACAATTTTAAAACGTTTTATTTTAAAAAATATTTTATTTAAATTCAATTTTTCAACATATAGTATAACACCAAGTATTCATCTCATCATGTGCCCTCCTTAGTGCCTGTCACTCAGTTACTTCAGCCCCCCACCTTCCTCCCCTCTGGAACCTTTTGTCTGTTTCCCCAGATAAAACATTTTATTTTTGCAATGTTTTCTCTTCCATTATGAAATTCATAGATTTTGGTTTTGTTCTTGACTGATTTGCTTATAGTTTTAGCATTTTATTGAATTTTCAAAGGACTAGCTCTTAGATTTATTAATTTTTCTGTGTGTATTACTGTTGTAATTTTTAGAAATTCTTTCCTCCAGCTTCCATTAGGATTCTTTGTATCTTTATAAAATTTGAACTTGAAAGCTAAGTTCATTTTATTCTTCTCCCTCACCCCTCAAAAATAAATACATGTAACTCAAGGCATTTATCATTGAGTATACCATTGTCCTCATACTTAGCCTTTGATATATTGTTCTTATTTTGATTAATTAAAAAAATAATTGGTGCTATTTTTTCTTATAGTATTTTCACTTGACCTAGAGTCATTTGGGAGAATACTCTTTAATTTAAAAGATGTATTTTGTGGTTTAAATTAGTATTATTAGTTTATGTTTTTTGGTGAACTATAATCAGGGAATGTGGCCAGTAAAATTTCTGCCTTTTGACTTACTACATTTTCCTCATGACCTAAAATATCTGTCAATTCTGGCATAATGTAGTATCCTGCATTTTCAAATCTAGTTTCTAATATACAACCATCCAGTTAGTATGATTTGAATAAAATTTCTTAGTCAGTTGTATACTATTCAGTTTATGTTCTGAAACCTTGTGCCATAGAGAAATGCACAAATTCTATTAGATATCTAATTTAATATAGCCAGTGAATATATTTGGTGAAGCTGGTTTATGACTGTACCAGAAAAATGCTACAATTTTTTTTAAGGCACAGAACAATCTTAATTTTAGCCAGTCATTTGTTGGACAATTGGGGTTAGTCAAGATGGGCTCATTTTATGATTGGAAAGGAAATGAAGATATTAAGGTAGGATTGAACTACTCTGCCCAAGAAGATGAGGTGAATTTGGAATTTCCACAGTAAACTAAAGGAAAAGATATAGTGTAATGTCCAATAATATTTTATAAGGAAGAAAGACAGTGCAAAAGTTATGAGAGAGGGTTCAACAAGTTAGAATTCCCAAATGACTTAGCAGTTACACTCCTAAGAATCAGAAGAATCAGAAACAGGTTTTCAAATAAAAACTTGTATACAAATGTTCATAGCAGCACTGTTTATAATAGGCCAAAAATAGAAATAACCCAAATGTCCATCAGTAGATATGGGTAGCAGGATGTGATCTAGCCATACAGTGAAACACTATTCAGCTATGAAAAGGAATGAAGTACTGACACATGCTAAAATATAGACGAACCTTTAAAACATGCAAAATGGAAGATGCCAGATCCAAAAGGCCATATATGTTTAAATTTATCTATATGAAATATCTATAATGGATAAATCCATAGAGATAGAAAGCAGATTTGTGGTTGTCAGGGTCTGCAGGGGAGGAAAACAGGGAGTGATTGCTTAATAGTTAATGGGTTTTCTATTTGGAGTGATGAAAAATTTCTAGAAGTAAGTGGTGGTGGTTGCACAACATCATGAATATACTTGATGTCACTGAATTGTACACTTTACAACAGCAAATTTGGCATTGTGTTACACTGAATTGTACACTTTAAAATAGCATATTTTGCATTATGTCTATTTTACCAGAATACATAAAATTATAAGTTGCTAAGTTGAAAATGATTTCATTCTGACCACTGGTTTATCTTAAGAAAATATTTCTCAAAAAAAATATTTCTCCCTGTAATTTAATTTAAACAGGCCCAGTTAAAGAAAATAAAACTACCCCTTTATTATTTTTTAAAAAAGTTATGGCAGAAGAAGATGGGGCCTTCCATTGGCTATCAAAGAGAGGACTATTCTGTGAAAATCCTCCTAATGAGGACTATCTCTGGAGGAAACACAAGAAATTAGCAATAGTAATTACCACTGAAAAAGGAAACTAGAGCGCTAGGTGGGAGGAATTGTTCTCTCTACACCTTTTTGCACCTTTACGATGAGAATATATTCCCAATTAAAAACTGATTGAAAAATCTCTAGTGATTGCAATAGAAGAGAGACTTTAAAAAAACAGAAGTCAAATGTTTACGTTACAGTTTTGTTTGAACAATAGAAACATGAACATAATATCTGGAATAATTGTAGTTATGCCAGAATACACTATAACTGTTATTTATGAATTATAATTGTATTGCATCATAAATAGAATGTGCATTAGTATACTTTTTCCCAATAAGGCCAATCCAGTGAAGATTTTAAGACATCATTTTTCTTCTAGTAATGCAGTGTCCACATGTATTATATTATAAACAGGCACTTAAAATTATTACTGATTAAGTTTGTTGTAAAAATGTATAATGGATTATTATGTAAAATATTTAGAAATAGGTGTTTTTATAATATATTTTTGGCATTTTGGATGAGTCAGAAATTTCAGAGTTAGCTAAATAACTGTTTACTAATAATATATATACCCTTGTGTGTAGTTTAAGATTCTGCATTTTCCTGCAATGGTTTATTTCAAATTTTACCATTTATTTATTACCTATGTTGCCTTGGATACCATATCAGTCATGAATCCTCTATACTAAGCTGAAAAGAGTTTTACTTTAGGATTGTCATTTTGCAGATGGTTTTTCTTCCCTCTTCATTTGTTCTTTAGTTTGAAATAAAGTACATGAGTTATAGACTATTTGCAAAGGAGCCCTAGGATTTCCTAGCTTTTAGTGATTATAATAGTCACCTAGAATCTGTAATCAGTGGGGTTAAGTCACACTTTTGGTCTTGGTAATGTTAGACATAAATGTTTTCCATTTTGTTGAAACATTTATGACCTGCTTTCATTTTCTAATACTTTTTCCCTTCTATGTACAATTTGAGATGTTTTAGTATAATTTTGTTTCCAGATTGAGTTCTGTTAATATTTTTCTGCAAAATTTAAGAAGTTGCAATGCCTAATTATGAGGTCTTGTGCTATTTCTTTATCTGATTTAACCAGCTGTCATAAAAATTAAAATATATTTTATATATAAAGTGACTTATAACATGTCATACTTTCAGTGTTCATATTTTATCAGAAAATGTCTCATATTCTAGTATGAAATACTGTCACAGTTTGGCAGGTAGCTACACACACACACACACATACATATATTTTATTAAGAATTTAATTCTCAGGTTATCAATGTAATAATACAGTATTAAAGGAGGTAGAAACCATTTTAGAAAATAATCATCTATATTTTTCCCATCCTAGAATATTTTAAATGTTTGCTTCTTAAACATTTAATTTCTTATTTATTTAATTTTTAGAGTGAGAATGTGTACAGGGAGGGGCAGAGAGAGAGGGAGAGAATCTAAGCAGATTGCACTGAGCATAGAACTTGATATCATGACCCTGAGATCATATCCTGAGCCAAAATCAAAACTTGGTCACTTAACTGACCGAGCCACCCAGGGGCCCCACTTTCTAAACATTTAGCAAAGGAAACAAGAGACACATACATATTCCTTCAGTCAGTTCTATCAAAGGCAGTGATGAGTGGTAATCGTTGGATTATGAAATATTGATTTAAAAAAATTCTTTGAAGAACAAAGTCTTTGGGGCATTTGAGAAGTATCAATAATAGCATGGTCTCTGATATTTTCTACTTAGACTTTCAAATCCTAGTTCTTTGTGACATTGCTACTAGTGAGATTTGAGGATAAGCAGCATCAACCTAACCTGGGAGTTTACAGAGAGTGTAGAATCTCAGGCCACACCTCAGACCTATTGAATTATAATCTACAGTTTAACAAGGTTTCTGGGTACTCCACAAGCACAATAAAGTGTGAAAAGCCTTGTTTAGTTGGTAGTCTTAAGTAAAATAAAAAAGAAGACTAAAATAAAGGCTAGTCTTTTATTATTATATCTAAATATTTCTTTTCATTATTCTTTTATACTTGTTATACATAAAGACAATATTTTTTAAAAGTCTTAAAAAATAAAACCAAGACATTTGGGGGTAGATGCTTTAGTCTTTGTCTCATAATACCAGTATTTGGGTCATCTGGATATTGACATCTCTTGATTGTCTTTTTCCTTGAGAACTGGTCATATTTTCCTGGATCTTTGTATGTTTAGAAAATGTTTCCAACATAAATTTAGTTCTTAAACCGTTTGCCATGCTGTCTGGGTCTGTACTGCAACTCAGGGTATGAGCTTTGCTTTATAGTCTAGATCAGTTTTCAAAGACTTTGGATTGCTGCTGTGCATCTGTTTGATGTTTAGCTTAAGGGTGAGCCAGGACTTGTGCCAGTTGATAGAGGGAGGGAATCCCCTTCACCAGCTCCCTCCACCCTAAGATCTTCCCCATGCTCTTCAGTTCCAAGGGGTACCATTTCACCATCCTATTGCTATAAAACTGGAGTTTCATTCAGGATTTCAGTTTCTTGCACTTTCATGCAGTTTTGTGTGACTTTGCCTTTTAGGGAAAAATGGCAAGGAAAAGAAAAAGTAGGAGGAACTTCCCCCATACTCTGGAAACAGGGCCCTTTGGTTCCTTCTGGCCAGAGAGATGGAGTTTAAAGTGTCCACGTTGCTTTAGCAGCAGTGCAGCTTTGTGAGTGGGGCAGGTAAAGCCTGAAGGCAGGGCTGAGGGAAAAAATAACAAACAGGAAACATGTGGGAGGACTACCCCTTCAGTCTCTAAGACACAGAGGTCCTCTTTCTCAAAGGGAAATCTCTTTCAGAATTTTCAGTCTTTACCTGTTGTGCACTTTGCCCTCCAAGAGATAAAAGGGGACTAGAGAGAGACAGACTGATTTCACCTCATACTGGTGGTTGTTCTTTAAGTTCTGACTTGCTTTCCAAATTCTACTGCTATTGTTTGCTTTTCTTTTTTTAAAAAAGTAAGTTATTTATTTGAGCCAGAGAGCTCTGTACTGTTCTCTTATGAGTTACAACTTAAAGCTGGGCTTAAACTTGGGCTATCTCACCTTATTAGGCTCTTTCAATATTATTTTCCACCCAACCTATGACACTGCTGGTAGCTCAATTTCTCTTTTGAAATGAGAAAAATAACATTTTGGGTTGTTGTTATGTCAATGAATTCTCTTCATCAGGAAGTTACCCTACCTGCCATGGTAGCTTCCTGATGTTCAGATAGATGGTTTTTATATTTTATTCACCTGTGTGTGTGTGTGTATGTGTGCATGTGTGTGTGTGTGTGTGTGTGTGTGTAAGGATTGTTCTGTCACTAATTGGTCTGTCTCTGCCAGAAATAGAAATCCTATAAAGGATTATATTTTGGTAATTTCATATTTCTATCTTGTTCTGTATGTGTGAACATATGTATTTGGATAGATGTATAATTGTCTATGGATATGTGTATGTTTGTGTTATTGATATATTTTATGTTCTAATGCTAAAATGGGTTATATTCTCTTCAACTTTTTAAAAAAGATTTTATTTAATTGAGAGAGAGAGAAAATAAATGATGGAGGGGGGGAGAGAGAGAGAAGCAGACTCCCCGCTCAGTAGGAAGCACAGTGTGGGACTCAATCCCAGGACCCAGAGATCATGACCTCAGCTGAAGGCAGATCCTTAACTGACTGAGCCACCCAGGCATCCCTCTCTTCAACTTTCTATATACACTGTTTACTCTGTGAACTTAATAAACCACTCAGAGTAGAAACACTTGTCCCTTTAGTAGCTTTTCCTTAGTATCCTCAAAATTACATTTTATCACATGAGCTTGGTAAGGTGCATAAATGCACAAAGGTTTTAAGACCCAGTGGAACAATGTTATGAGGTTGTCCACATGAGAACTTTTATTCTTTGGAATTACTTTGATTTAACCTAACTGCCATACCCAATATTTATTTTCTTTAATGATTCTACTAGTATTATAGATCCTGATCCTTAGACATTTCCTTAGAAATTAGACATTTCTTAGACATTTCCTTTGTCACTTTTATGATTGGTCTGTAATCAACATCAGCTTGTTTCCATATCATTTCATATTTTTCTTTAGCCAAAATATGTTGACTGAAAAAGATATGTTTGGCCATCCGTTCTGTACCTCTCAGCCTTGTACCATACTGGCAGAAATAGTGAACATTATGATATTCAATTTTATTGTGGCGATCTTGTTATTCAACCAGTCACAGAATTCATGTAAGACCAAAGCTAGGCACAAATTGTGTCCAGGAAAATACTGCACACATGCCATCATTGAAGCTACTCAGATATTTTTAAATTGAGGATTTAATTAGATTATTTTTCCTTTAGATAGTTTGATGTCAGAAGGGTTGGGCAGTGGAGTCTCACTTATGTTTTATTTTTTCCCAATTTATTGAAGTATGATTGTGCAAATAAAAATTGTATATATTTAGATTGTAAGATGTAATTTTTAAAAGATGTATAATGTGATGGTTTAATACATATATACATTGTAGATGGTTATCACAATCAGGTTAAGTTACACAATCTACATAATTAGCTTTGTGTGTGTGTGTGTGTGTGTGTGTGTGTGTGGTGAGGTTCACTTACAGTCTACTGTCTTAGTAATCCCTATCACAGTTCCAAAGGTGTTTTTCACAGAAATAGAAGAAACAATCCTAAAAGTCCTGTGGAATCCCAAAAGACCTCAAATGGCCAAAAAGTCTTACCTTTGTTTAGAATGAAGCAATGGTGAGGATGTTTAATTAGATATGTCATAATTTGGGCAAATTCTCCTAAATTTCTGTTTATATTGGATAAAATTAAATTGAATAAATGAACATAATGTTGGTATAGTTTATGAATGTTATGCATCATACTCTGAAGAAATGCATTAAGTATTTTGAATGTATGCCAAATATGTAAATGGTAACCAGTAAACTTATTTGGATATATTTGTCAGAGTCATAATTTTTTTTATAAGAATAGCCTTTATGGTTATTTTCTCCAGTGGTTATTTTTGATTTTGTGTCTCTTACTCACAGCTGTGCCATTATCAATTGGGATCAGTACATAAACTTAGTGTATATCCATGCTTATGATGACAGAATAAATTTGTCATCCAAATTTATGTTAGGCAAATGTCATTGTCTCACTGTTGAGAATGATACGTAATGGATCTATGAGCTTTGTCCCTTTTGAAGGTTACCATTTGGAGAAAATATGTTTAGTGACATTTATCAAGGCTACAAAAGCTTTAAAGTGATGCAAAGTCTTTGTGTCAACTAGACTACTTTGGAGGTTAAGGAATCACTGCACAGAGGAAGGAAAACTTTAGTAGAATAAAGGTATCCTGGGAAAGCAATGGGAGAAATTTTGGAGGACAGAATTATGTATTGATGATTGGTCCTCTGGCCAGACCCATCATTAAACCCTGGGGAGCACTTGACGGGATGAGCACTGGGTGTTATTCTGTATGTTGGTAAATTGAACACCAATAAAAAATAAATTTGTTATTAAAAATACTAATCTTAATAAAACAGTGATAATAAAACTCATATTTATTAAGCAAAAAATAAATAAATAAACCCTGGGGAGAGAGAGAACAGGCATAGATACTAAAAGAGTGGTTGGAATCTATAATCCTTGTGAAAATCAAAAGTGCAAGGTAGCATTTTGTGACAAAATGTGATACCTAAGGTGTTGTGACTAGAAGAGAGTTCTAGAATGAATTCTGAAATTGGCAGGCAGCTTCAGTGTCATGAGATGTGATCACCCACATTAAAAAGTAGAAAGTAGTACAATAGTGAAGAGTGACTTTACCCAACCTCAAGAACAATACCAAGGAAATGAACCTGGAGCAAAAAATGAGGGAAAATAGTCAACCACCTGTGGCTTCCTACAACCACAGACTTGACTGCATTTCCTTGTAGATTGTTACTAGTTAGATACATTTCAGCTGCAAGTGCAAAACCATATTTGAATTAGCTCAAGGAATAGTACAGATATCATTGGCTCACAGAAATACACAAAGGCAGGCGTGTTTGGCTTCAAAGGAACTCTCAAGGGACCTCTGTATCTAATAATTGAAAAAGTTGCTTTTTTTCTCTCTACCCATCTCAGTTCTTATCCCTACTCTCATATATTTAGTTACATTAAAAAATCTGTTAATGTTTTTCTTTTTTTAATGTTTTTTTTTTTTAATTAAATAATACATACATGTCTTTGGTTTCAGCAGTTTCACCTTTGGGGAAGCTGTTTTATAAAAACAAATAGTTAAGAACATACAAACACATATAATGTAACTGCATTAAAAAATGCAAGTGTGTAGGAGCTTCTGGGTGGCTCAGTCGGTTAAGCATCTAACTCTTGGTTTTGGCTCACGTCATGATCTCAGGATCCTAAAATCAAACCCCACGTCGGGCTTTGCACTCAATGGGGAGTCTGCTTCTCTTCCTTTCCTCTCAATAAAATAAATAAATCTTTTTTAAAAAGTGGGAGTGTGTGTGTGTGTGTGTGTGTATTTACATATACTTAAAAACAGCCCTAGAAAAATAAATACACGAACATATTAATGGCAGCTACTCTGGGAAAGAAATGTCTAGGCAGGAAGAGAGGAACATTCCTTTTTTTATGTTCTGTAATTTTACTTTGCTTAATCGTATTGCAACAAAATATTTTTTTACTTGTACAATTTTATTTATTTATTTTTAATTTTATTCATTTATTTATTTATTATTCATTCATTCATTCATTCATTCATTCATTCATGAGATACACAGAGAGAGAGAAACAGAGACAAAGGCAGAGGGAGAAGCAGGCTCCATGCATGGAGCCTGATGTGGGACTCGATCCCGGAACTCCAGAATCATGCCCTGAGCCAAAGGCAGATGCTCAACCACTGAGCCACTCAGGAGTCCCACTTCTTATACAATTTTAAACTATAGGGAAGAGACCTATTAGAAAACATAATGAAAATATTTTAAGAAAGAAGTAGAATTCATAATTCAAAAATTTCATTGCATGAAATATTTTTACTGAACATTAAGTTTGGTCAAGTTTTTACCAAATGTATACTGTAAAAAGTGTGGATGAGTACCAAATAGCTAGTTGTCATGGTGACATTATCTGATTTGTTTCATATTCTCTGTTCAGCTAATCACTGATGCTACAGGAGACTTACCTGTAACTTGTTTGGGCTTTGGGAAGTGATTGAAAGACAAATTCATGGAGATATAGATGCATGCAGAAATAAAATATGACTACTGTTCTCTCCACGTTTCTTCTTTTTCTTTTTAACCATTGTTGAGAAGGATTAAATTGGTCGATAATGACAGAAACATCCGTGGCTGCCCAAAAGCCTACTTTAGCACATTGTTTTAAAATGATAAGCATGAGTAGAAAGTACATGGCTCTGGGAATTAGATGACCTGGTTTTCAGTTCTGACACTTACACTTAACAAAGTGTCTATTATTTTATCATTCACCTAGAACTCTATAGTTTACAAACTGCTTTCAAGTAAACTGTTCTATTTAATCCTCATAACAACTCTGTGAAATGCATGGTACTATCACCCCATTTTAAAGATAAGAGATCTCATTCTAGAAAGGTTGAATTACTTGCCCAAGGTGAAAGTGGTTTATAATTGGAATTGCAAGAGAAATGACGCAAATCTAGTTTTCTAGACTCCAAGTCATGCCTTTTACTTAAGGCAAAATAATATGCCATGATAAAAAGTAATAGGGTGGATATGTAAGATATTGATATACATAAAAATAAGATAAAGATCAAAGTAGAATTCAAGACAAAAATATCAAATGGGACAGAGGGTAGTAAGACATTTAAAGCAGATGTCCTGGTTAAAAAAATAATATCAATTTCTGAATACAGAAAAGTTAGGAATGGAAGGCTCCTTTCAAAACTTAAGAATATCTAAAATTATAGACTGTTATTATATTTAAAATGAGACTTTGAAAACATTCTAATTAAACTCACCTAGAAGATGAGGGTTTCTGCTATGGCTGCTATTGCCCAAAATTGTCCTGGAAGATCTTGTACAGGGATTTTTCAACTCAACATTCAATTGCCATTGTGTACTCTGATAATTTGGAGAGCTTTTTCCAATACCAGTGCTTGGGTCCAAACTCAGGATCCTGATTAAATTGTTCTTAAGAACTGACATAGGTGAACCAACAATGTGTACAGTGAAGAGGAAACCAGACAGGTGAACACTGTGGCACTTTCTTCTCTCTCTCTCTCTCTCTCTTTTTTTTTTTTTTGTTGTTGAGGAAATTACTGGCTAAATATAAGATAAAATCTTAGTAATAATTTCATGGAAATATCTTTCATTTGTGGGATATTCATCAATTTTAAAACATTTTTGTCCTCACATTTTATTCTTACTACAATCTTAAGAGGTTAATTATGCCCCACTTTTACACATACTGGCACAGTGCCCTCTTTTCCAAACTTATTTAAAATTGTTTTGCAACATTCTATGAATGTTAAGTCTTAGCTGAGAGGATGAAAAACATTCATATATACCAATAATACCCTCTAGTGTTGGAGAATAGCAACCCCCCAAAATGTAAAAGCAATAATTAGTTATAATTAGTTATGAAAAATTAGAAATTACAGGTTATAAAGATGATCTGAGGTACAGAGCTTCATTATTTCCTTAAGATTTAAATTTAATATTACCATTACTCATTACCTGGAAACCACAGAGACATTGCCAAACATTGGATTTACAACAAATGATAAGACCTCATGACAATACAGGGAATTATGACTGCAGAACTGAAAAATATTAAAGACTTGGAGAAAAAGGAAAACTATAAGGTGCTGGATATGTCAAACATGATCTCCCTGCAAGAACTGTTAAGTAGCCACAATTTCAATTTGCCACTTAAGACTGCAAACACCAGAATATTGACTGACTCTTTTTCTCTCTGCCTTCCCTCTTTCCTTCCTTTCTTCCTTCCTTCCTCCTTCCCCTCACTCTCTCCCTTCTTTCTTTCTTTTTCTTTCTATCTTCACTTTTGTCAATACCGTGACCCTCTAAATTGTCGGGAAAAATAATATAGTATGTATGTGGAAAAGAACAAGTATAGCAAGAAATTGCCAGTTTTGTTCCTAGATCCATTAGGAATTCATATAACTGAACTTTTTACAAGAAGATGGGACCACTGAAAACTCATTTCACTGTGATTCCAGGAGACTACAAGTCTGTTGCCACCTTTAGGCATCTTTATAAAGAAGCTATTTAAGAAATTCAGATGAAGTTGTAGAATTGATGTTGGCTATAGGCTTCAGAAGTGTTAAGTGGTTTTGACAGGGTGGAGAAACCTACATCTCTGTAAGTTAAACTTTTATGAGATCTTGTAAAATAAGGGACACGTTGAAATTATCTCAGAAATGTACAAATATTAATGCCCTCTTGGTACTGAACACGATTATAATTTGAATAGAGATGCCTCAATTTCTAATACAGTGGATGCCAGCAATGAAGAGAATTGATGAAATTCAAGCAGAAACTTTGGAATATGAAGTTTGGGGAATAATGAGCTATCTGGCTTTGAAGATGGCAATTTCTAGGTTCTGAGGTTGAAGATTACTGTAAAGCCTTATGACAGATACATTTTTACATTTTTCCTTCTTGCGATATAGTGATATTTTATTGAAATAGCAGTATATATTAGAGTGCATTCATATTTTTATGTTGCCTACTGTATATTAATATTAAAAGAAATATAAAATATTTGCTTTTAGCGCATGCTATAGTATGAATTAGAAATCTTACAAATTCATTATTCCTTATGTGTTTGTATCATTTTTATGAAATTATTTGTTTATATGCCTGTTCTATGGTTATCTGCATAGAAATTAAAATTGTGCCTAAAATTCAGTACTCTCTTTTTATAGGATCCTTAGTATGAATTTTTATTTGTAAGGAAATTATGTTTTGCTTTTACTATGTACCAATATTTACAGACATCTGTATATTTGTTTTCATATAAGTTGATTCTCATTTTTAATGGTTTTATTTTCTGCAAAGTCAGCTCAAACACTGAAAGAATGAATAATCAACCATTGTTTCTAGGGGAAATAAAGGTCTAGGTGCCTGTGAGCCTCTTTTCACATTTTCACCAATTGATCAATACAAAACTTTGTTTTTGTTTTATGTATGTTTCTGGGTAAGGATATTTTATTTAATATATATTGAGGATTTCCCTAGCTTTATTGGATATAATTGACAAAAACATTCTGTAAGTTTAAGGCATACAATCTGATAATTTGATATTTGTATATATTGTGAAATGATTACCATAATAAAATTAGTTAACACATTCATCTGCTCACATACTTATCTTGTGTATGTATGTGTGTTGGAACATTTAAGATCTGTTCTCTTAGCAAATTTCAAGTATACAATACAGTATTGTTAACTATAGTCCACCATATAGTCCACCGTATATTCCCAGAACTTTTACATCTTATAACTGCACGTTTGTACCCTTTGATCAACCACTCCCCACTCCCCCTACCACTCAGTAGATTGGTAATATCAATTTACTCTCTGTTTTTAGGAGTTTGACTTTTTTTTAATTCCACATCATACAAGTGTGATCATGTAGTATTTGTCTTCTCTGACTTATTTCACTTAGGAAAATGGCTTCCAGTTTCATTCATATTGTTGAAAATGGCAAGATTTTCTTCATTTTCTATATCCATTCTTCTGTTGCTGAACATTTAGGTTGTCTCCATGCTTGGGCTATTGTGAACAATGCTGAATGACATGGGGGTGAAGATATCTCCTTGACATAGGATTTTATTTTCTTCAAATATATACCCAGAAATAAGACTACTGAATCAAATAGTAGGTTTATTTTTAATTTTTTGAGGAAGCTCCCTACTGTTTTTCCATAATGGCTATGCCCATTTACATTCTCACCAACACTGCACAAGTGTTCCCCTTTCTCCATATTCTTTAATATATTTTGTTGATTCACTAACATTGAACTTGTGGCCAAAAACATTATAACTCATGCCTGAATGAAGCATACCTAACAGATATTTTCTCCATGAGGCATATCGCAGCCTTCTTGCACTTAGGAGGACTGGATAATACTTTAACACCACATTTGGAAGCCATTTTAAACAGCAAAGTCATCCAAAAACAGCACAAAAATGCTAAACACTAAGTAGACCAAGAAAAGGATGCTGGTTTGGAAGATGAGAGCTGATACAAAAAGACAGATCATCACCTTGTTCAACTTCATGTGAAGCTGAGGAACATGTACATGAAGTAACTGAAATTTCTGCCACTCTGTGCATGCCCATGGGTTCTGATTTTGGGGTTACAAATAAATTTTAACATGGAGGTGAATTCACAACTATGAAATCTATGAATAAAGGAGATCAACTGTAGGTCTTTTGGTACTTACAAAAATAGTGGAATATTACCTGCATATCCAGAATTCATCAACCAAAAATACACTCTTTGTTTTTTTTTCATTGAGGTGAAATTCACATAAAATTTATCAAGTTTAATTCAGGAGCATTTAGTTCATTCCCAGTATTGTGCAACCATTACCCATGCATGGTTCCAAAACATTTTCAATACAATAGAGCCCTGAACCTATTAAGCAGTCATACTCCATTCTTTTTCTCCCCAACCTTTTGCAACTACTAATCTGCTTTATGTCTCCATAGATTACCCATTCCAATGTTTCATATAAATGGAATGATGCAATATATGACCTTTGTGTCTGACTTCTTTCATTTAGCATAGAATTTTCAAGGTTCATCTATGTTGTGGTGAATATCAGGCTTTACTACTTTTTATGGCTGAATAATATTCCATTATAACATCCATTCTTAATTATCAATATATTATGATGAAAAGGGCCTTTTATTTACCAAAAAAATTACTATATGTTTATCAGTCTCTTGTATAGAGAGAATTCCATAAAAAACTTCAGATATTTTGAACTTAACTGATAGGACCTAAAAGATAAGACATCAGATGGAAAACTCAGGAAAATCTTTTGAAGAATATGTTTTTGAAGATTATAGGGAAAAATCATTCTTCTTTGCATATTCCCCTGGAAGCCTGTCAATTTTTCTTTCCTATTAGGTGTTTCTAGTTGCTTAATATTTGATTGTTTTCAATTTGGTTCTTTGCCTGCTTAGATGGTCCTTTCATGATTTACCTAGTATGTAGTCTCACTATCTTCAGTAAGTTTAAGTGGTGTGAGTTTTGGTCTCTACCTGAAGCTTCACAGGCTGGAATTCTGAAAACAAAGATCACAAGCAAGAAGTAAGTATGTGGTTTTAAAAATTAAGGCTGTAGAAAGCATCTGGTTAAGATTTCTTAAAGGTGACAGACAAAACCTAAATCAAATAAAGGCCAAAGTTCTTAAAAATTTATAATATCAAAGTAGAGATTCATATGGTGAAATGCCTTGCTTTTACTTAAATTCAGAAAAGTAACTAAGAGGAGAAATATGGGTTGCAGTTTTTATGGTGATATAAAATATATATTTCTTATTGAAAGTTCATTAGGTTGTGGTGAATTTGCAGCAATATTTTAAGAATAGAAGTCAGATGGGAATAATAACAAATCACTTGACATAAACATATAATCTATGAAATCAAATTCCTCTACCAGGCACAAAGGGAACAGGTTAATATTAATATATCATATGTGGCTATATTATAAGGAAATGGTGGTCCTCTTTCCTGGACTACACAAAGGAAATATCAGTGAATTTACTTATAGGTATTCGACTTTTTGACTAATGCAAGCAATGGTCTGTGTAGGGTGAAAGCAATTAATAAGGCAGTAGGGAGAGGAATCTAAAACTTTATAGTGACTTTTATCCCCTGTATTAAGAGTAGAATACATGCTTTCCTCCCTCTTTTTGAATCACTAGCTCCACATATTCATTTATCCTGATTATTACCAAATATAAATTCTTAATAAAAATATGCCCCATTTCAAATTTTCTCATAAGTGGTTGGTTTCTGTTGACCTGACATTGATAAACATTGTTATGAGATTTTCCAGTAATAATTCTCAGTGATATAAGTCAAATATAAAACATCACTTATACCTTTCTTTTGCCCGGAAAAATTGAAGGTAATGTTTTTGTTCTGTAAAATCCCAGCCCTGTGCACATGAACAGCCATTCCCAGCAGCTGACTTTAATTGCAATATGTTACATGTCAGCAGCATTTAGAAAATGCATTTTATCAAAGATAACTTGTACAAAGTCATCTTGAAAATGACAAAAACAATCAAATTTCAAAAACTGAGAATGTGAGAAATACTAATGGGCACTAATGTTGACTTTTTTCGATTTGTCATTCTGTCAATGATTTGAGATTATTATTTAGCATAGGAGTGGGAAAGAGATTTAGAGGGGAAAGGAATTGATACTAGTTACAGGGAGATTTTTAAGTATCTATGTGTGTGTGTGTGTGGGGGGGTGTACACATGTGCTCCTTGGTAGAACTGGGAAAGAGGCTAGTTTGATGAAATCTGGAACTAATTTGCTCCACTATTTAAAAATGTAATTATGGTATATTGAATAAAAGTGGTTTAGAGTCCATATTATTGTAATTTTCTTTTTATGATATCCTGAAGAACTGTCATTGACTCTGTCCTTGGACCATCAACTGAAAATGGGGTAATCAGCATCCTACATGAACCCATTCCATTATTGGAAAGTTCTAAATGACAGTTCTTAGATTCTTTCATATTTTAGTCTTCCTTTTGATTTTTGGAGCAACAGGAACAAATAGTCTCTGCTTGGTATTCTTAAATATTTGAAATAATTATTACATCTCCCTGTTGGGCCTCTCATTTGCCCAATAGAATTCCTAGTTCCTTCAATTGTTTCACTTAATCAAAGATATCCAAATCTGTCATCAACCTGATTGAATTTCTCATAATATATTTTACTTTGTACCTTATAAAACAATGCTCAGAATTGATAATAATGCTCTAATATGATACAAGCACTTGAGAACAGTGAGAGTCTACCTACCTACCATGATTTGGACACTGTAAATATATTCATGTAACCCAAAATTAAAGCAACATTCTAGTAGCCATTACACTTTTGGCTTAGGTGAAACCTGTGGCCAATAAATGTTAGTTGAAATACTAAATCTTTCCCCTCTCTCCTTATACACTAAAAGCTTGTCTTGTTTTGGATTCTTTTGGATGGCTACTATTAAAATAATAGAAAATAGTAAGTGTTGATGAGGATGCAGGGAAACTGGAACCCCTAATGCATTGTTGTTGGGAATGCACAATGGTGTAGCCATTATGGAAAACAGTATGAAGTTTCTTCAAAAAGTTAAAAATGGAATTACCATATGACCCAGCAATCTCACTTCTGGGTAGCTATCAAAAATAATTCAAAGCAGATATCAAAGAGATATTTGCACAGTATTGCAGTGTTATGCACAATAGTTGAGGAGTGGAAGTAACCCATAAACCACATGAAAAAGAACATGTGGTATGTGAATATAATGGAATATTTTTTTACCCTTAAAAAGGAAGCATTATGGCCTATGCTACTACATGGAGGAATCTCAAAAACATTGTGCTTAATCAAATATGCTAGACACAAAAGAAAATATTGTGTAATTCTACTTATATGAGGTATCTAGGGTAAGTTGAACTTCTAGAAATTGAGGATGGGATATAGAAAATTAAATTAATTTTGGACTCATGTTTTAGCTATTAGAACACAATGACTGTTTTTTACTTTAAAGATGCTTTATAGGGGATCCCTGGTTGGTTCAGTGGTTTAGCGCCTGTCTTTGGCCCAGGGTGTGATCCTGGAGTCCCGGGAATGAGTCCCACATCAAGCTCCCTGCGTGAAGCCTGCTTCTCCCTCTGCCTGTGTCTCTGCATCTCTCTCTGTCTCTGTCTCTAATGAATAAATAAATAAATAGAATCTTAAAAAAAATAAGGATGCTTTATATATAATATAGTTTCATTGAATTAAGAAAAGCTCTCTTTTCATATGCTTTACACATACATTTTCAAAAACATCTAAATGAAAAAACATTAGAAACCATATTTTAATTTTTATAAGGTTTAAAATGTCTATCCTTTAGACCTAATATTGAGCTAAGAGAAGTGCATACTCTTAATGAGAGACTTGCTTAAAGGGGGAATATGTAGTTCTACATAAAAATGCACATCAAGGATACATTTGCTCTATATTGTGATAGTTATTAACTAATTTTCAGATGATTTTTAGGGTGTATTAAAATGCAGGGTTTAAAATAATCTATGTAATATCCTAACTATTCTTTATGTTTATCATTCTTAAAAAGAAAACAAATTACAAATTTTAACTTTTATTTTGGTATGTTTATAGGCCCAATTTGCTAGTCATTAGTGTGATGCCAATAATGACTAGCTGTTTTGATGATGAGGGAATGCTCAAGTAATAGTAGAGTCAGATCCAAAGATTAGTTAAGTAGGTTATCTTTATAATGTTTACCAAACAGATTGGCTACTTATTGACTGTTGTCTGGATAAAGCATATTTTTTTATCAGTCTGCAGATTTTTAGATTGCTGAAAATGAAACTGAGGGTCTACAGATGTTTTTCTTGATGAATTCACTTAAGAACCATAGATCGTCAAGATAACTTAATATGTACCACATTTCTAATTTGCAAAGTCAAATCACTTGAGATCTATAAACCATTATGGTATATAATCAGAGTGGGATCTGCCTTACATAGAGAACCATTGACAGTTGACATTTGACATTTAAGTTTGGCTTTTTCTCTAGCTCCTAAACTTTAACATCAGGAAAGGTAAGAATTACATTATTTTCCTTGGCCTCTTTATGCAACAAATGCTTCATATGAGTTCAAGAAATTCATATTAAAAGTACATAATTGAGTTTTGGTTTGTAAAGAAAATGTGAAACTTATAATGCAGGATTCAGATACAGATGTTGTCATTTAAAAATGTGAAAGGGAAAATTGTGAAATTGTACAACATTTCAAGATAAATTTTAAAGAGAAGTCAAAGAAAAGGCAGAGAATGTAACAGAGGGGCTCTTTCCTCATCTATTCTACAGGCCAAACCATGGGCTTATAGACAATAAGAGAGATCAACAAGTCAGGTGTAAGCAAACATTAAAAATTTCCTTGATGGTTTCAATACTAGTTCATTAACTTGAAATTTTTACAATATATTGAAGAACTTGCGAATTTGCTTATTCAGATTTAAGGTACAGAGATGATGTTCAACACCCTTCACATTTGTTGTAAATTTCTGCTAACAAAAACGACGTGAACATTGTTTGTAAATACAAATGCTAGATTAAATTATTTGTAGTCAATTAACCCATCAAAAAAACTCTAGGACCATATGCATATGCCCTGTCCTCAATACTTCAGTGGATACATCTCTCTCACCCTCAGTGATTGTGAAATGGACTGATTGTGTCTTAAGCACTCTGCTTTTTCTGGTCTTTGTTATTTTTCAGTCCTCAATGGTATCCTCATAACTTTTCTAGCCCTTTGAAATGCTCTCTGCTCTATCAAACACTTCATCCCATGAAGGCAGCATTCATTCTATTTTATAGAAAGAGAAAATATCCAGAGAATACTTTGTAATGCAGCAGTGTCCCAGAAGGTACAGATTTTAAGCACAGCATCTAGGCACTAAGGAGATGACATATAGCGTAAACCGCTGGCCTAGATCATCTGAAGAAACTCTAGTAACACAAATTATTTTACTTTATCCCCCTAAGTACGCACTTGATCTCATAAAGAAATGTGTTACAATTTTGTTTTTTAATTTTGGAATATCTGTTTCCTACCTGCTAAATGATTAGTTGGTCTCAGTATCAAACATAGAACCACAGGCCAAATAGCGACTATTACTCAATCTCATTCTAACAAGGAAATTTTTTACAAGCATACTTTTGTAATTACTTTATCTAATTAGCTAAGATGAAGTAATAGTCCATCATTGTCTAACAACTTTTTTGCTATATGACTGAATACAGTCAGCTGTAGTGAAGTATATTAGAATCAATCAGCCATCACAATTTATGCTGAATTTACTTAATTATGCTTATTTGATATGTTCAAGTTTTGTTACATTAAACTTACCACTTAGAAATGGAACTTTATGAAGGTTAATTAACATTAGAAAATTGAGAAGAAATAATACTTTTATTTGAACTTGGCTCAGATTGAGTGATATTTGATATCTTGGACCATGCATGTGATCTATCACAAATCACTGTTATTTTCTATAAAAAATTTATGTAGACCCTTTAAAATGAAAATAGGTTTCAATATTAAAAATCTTTGATGTTCTTTCATAGGAGTAAAGAGTAGAATGGTTGCTGGCAAGGGTTGGAAAGTGGAGGAACTGAGATGTTGGTCTAAGGCTAGATACTTTCAGTTATAAGCTGAGTAAGTTCTGGGGATACAATGTACAGCATAGTGTCTATACCTGAAATTTGCTAAGAGAGCATATATGATGAAGTGTTCTAGCCACACACAAAAAATGGCAGCTATGCGGGGCAGCCCCCGTGGCCCAGAGGTTTAGCGCTGCCTTCAGCACGGGGTGTGATCCTGGAGACCCAGGATCAAGTCCCATGTCAGGCTCCCTGCATAGAGCCTGCTTCTCCCTCTGCCTGTGTCTCTGCCTCTCTCTCTCTGTGTGTGTGTGTGTGTCTCTCATGAATAAATAAATAAATAAATAAATAAATAAATAAATCTTTTAAAAAAATGGCAAATATGTGAAGTGATAGGCATATTAATTATCTTGATTACAGCAATCATCTCACAATGCATACATACCTAATTATGTACACAAACATATATAACTTTTATTGTCAGTTATGCATCAATAAAGTTAGAAAAATGTTTGATCTTACTATAAATTTCATAGGAGTAGTATTTTGGAAAATTGTTCTAATGGTAATATATAGCTTATCTATGAAGCCCAAATATGGTAATATGTAAGTGGGAAGTTTTTCTAAATTTCTGAGTATGTAGCATTTTGCTAGAACATTTTATAAAATTCCCAGAGGATCCTCAACAAAAGAAAAAACAATGTATTTGTACCCATTTCATCAACATAAAGTATCAACTTAAGATGACTCAAGGACTGATAACCAGTGTAATATTAAATGATTAAGCAGCAGCTTCAATAAATTCTATGAAGTAAAATGAGTATACATCAGGTGAGTAAACTTGAGACATCTCTAAGATCTTAGGAGAGCTCAGCCTGGCCATGCATATAGCATGAGAAATTACAGAAGGACCATTGACAAACTGCAATGATTAATGATAACTTATATTGAATGGTATTTGGTAGAATGAGAAGAGCAATTCCTTAAAATTCCATATTTCCTATTATTTTGATTAACATCTATAGGATTAATCCCCAGGATAATATTGAAGTCTGTGTGAACCTTGTTTAAGGTAGGGACAATTTTACCTCCCGTGAGACATTTGGCAATACTTAGTGATGTTTTCAGTTGTCACAAATGAGGGGAGTGCTGTTGGCATCTGTGTTAGAGGCCAGGGATGCTGCTACAGTCCTACAATGCACAGGACAGCCCCAACATATTGTCTGCCTTCAACTATCATTAGTACTGAGATGAGAGTCCTGCTTTAGAGCTAAAAAACCTCTGCAGGATGGGCAGAGAAATGAAGCAAATCAATCTGAAGCCAAAGAAGAGTATTTAAGGAAGTCTGACTTTGAATCACTGCATCTATAAAATGAACCAAAAGGGAAGATAGGCAGGGAAACAGAATTGCTGTCAGATACTTAATAGCTGTTAGCAAAGAAACCTCAAAGGTAATTGAGGGACATAGCCAGAAACCAAGTAAATTAAATATGCTTTGAATATAAAATGATTATGGACTCTAAGCCAGAGAAATTTGTAATGAGAGCATGTCAGGGCAAAAGTAGTAGGGACTGGTAAGTCCTTGTCAGAGAGTTCAGAGGCAGAGTCCTTCTGCCTTCCACAAAAACCCATGTAGGAACATGGTTTTCCATCATGTTATACTGTCCTGTGAAAACATGGGTTTGACATCCTTCACTTTGCCTTTCTTAGGTCATGGTCCTACTTGCTTTTCTGATTCCAATATTTTTAAAAATGGGCTACTTAAGAATGAACCCACTTGCCTCCAGAGATGCAACTGAAGCCTAAATTGAAGGGAGTGTTGAGATGACGGGGTGGTTGGTAAAGACGTAGTGTGACTTAGAAGAGAACCATTCTGTGGGAAGTCTCAGTTTCCTTAGTGATGGTCTTGTTCCCACTCTGCTCTTTGCTTTCATTTCTCCTTTCCCTTCGTCCTTTCTCCTTTCTCCATTCCTTTTTCTTTCCTTGAGGTATTTGTACATTTTTTTTTGTTCATAGTACTTTATTACTTGTTCCTTTTTGTTTTAATCTTCTCAGTCTTTTCTCATTCCAATTCAAACCTCAGCATGGGTTACATGCTAAGGTCTTTGATATAAACTCTTAAATGTGCCATTACTTCATAAACTCAGCAATAGCAATTTTGATTGGATAATAAATTCTGAAATTCAGGTGCCCTCTGACTCCACCAAATTCCAAGGATTTTGATGGGGTGGGGCATATCATGATAATCCTTCTAAGATAAAGGACAAATTATTGCATCTGGCCCCTCCTGCAAACAAAGAGACACAATGCCTAGTGGATCTCTTAGGGTTTTGGAGGTAACATATTCTTCATTTGGGTGTTTTACTACAGTACATTTACCAAGCGACCTGAAATGCTGCTAGTTGTGGGTGGGGCCCAAAACATAAAAGGTCCAGGCTGCTGTGCAAGCTGCTCTGTCACTTGAGCCATATGATCCAACAGACCCAATGGTATTTGAATTATCAATGACATATAAAGATGCTGTTTGCAGACTTTGGCAGGCCCCTGTATTTAAATTGCAATAATAGCACATTAGAATTTGGGAACAAAGCTCTACTATCCTTCACAGGTAACTACTCTCCTTTTAAGAAACAGATCTGGCCTGCTACTGAGTCTTAGTAGAATACTTAAGCATGAGTCGCCAAATTACCATGCAACATAAGCTGCCCATGATGAACAGGGTGTTATCTGGCCCTCCAAGCCACAAAGTCGGGAATGTACAGAAGTACTTTATCATTAATTGGAAATGGTTTAGGTGAGATCAGGTCTGAGGAGGCTCTGGGGGCACAAATGCTCATGGTTTCCACTCCTGCTACTGTGTCTTCTCACCTGCACCTATGACTTAATGGGAGAGCTCCCCATAATTGGTTGACAGAGGAAGAGAAGACTTAGGCCTGGTCTATACATGGTTCTGTTTGATATGCTGGCATCATCCAGAAAATAGCTGGAGTACCACAGCCCCTTTCTGAGACATCTCTGAAGGACAGTGATGAAAGGAAATCCTCATGGTGGCCGGAACTTTGAGAAGTGTACCTGATTGTGCACTTTGCTTGGAAGGAGAAATGTGTGATTATATACTGATTGAGGAACTGTGGTTGAAGGTTTGTCTCATGGACAGGGACTTGGAAAGAACATGATTAGATAATTGGTGATAAGGAAATCTGGGGGAAAAGTATGTGGATAGACTTCTTTGGGCAAAAAACATGAAGGTATTTGTGTTCCATGTGAATGCACATCAAAGTATGACCTCAGCAAAGGAATATTTTAATAATCAAGTGAGTCAAGCTCTTTCCCCAGCCACCCTTGTAATGCCCAATGGACTCATGAATGAAGCAGTCATGGTAGCAGTGAAAGAGGTAATGTATGAACTTAGCAATATGAATTTCCATTCATCCAGGCCAACCTGGCTATAACCAATGCTGAGTGAACAATCTACCAGCAATGGAGACCAACACTGAGTCCTGATATGGCACTATTCCCTGAGGTAATCAGCCAGCTATTTGGTGTCAGGTTGATTACATTGGATTGCTTCCATCATGGAAGAAGCAATGTTTTGTTTTTATTGGAATAGACACTTTGGATATGGATTTGTCTTCCACACGCACAGTGATACTGCCCAAACAGCTTGTGGACTTAGACAATGCCTTGTCCGCATTGATGGTATTCCAAACAGCATTTCTTCTGATCAAGAAACTCAGTTCATGGTAAAAGAAGTATGTAAATGGGGCTATGCTCATAGAATTCACTGGTCTTATCATGTTCCCCACAAGCCTGAAACAGTGCTTTATAGAATGATGGAATGGCCTTTTGAAGTCTCAGTTACAGTATCAACTAGATGGCAATACCTTGGAGGGCTAGATAAAGGTCCTCCAGAAGGCTATATATGTTCTGAATTATTGTCCAATATATGTGTGGTTTTTCCCATAGCCAGTATTCATAGGTTATTTGTTTTCTTCTTCTCTTATTCCCTTACCATGTAATATCAGATGTATTGACTTCATATCACAGTATTTAGAATTGGTATTTTATATCTCAAGACTTTGCTTCTGGGAGATGTGTTAGTGCATTTTTGGTTGTATGCAGGATAGCTGTTATGTTGAGTAGAATTATGATCCTATTACTGTTTTTATTTGAGGTTTATGGTTTAGGGAGATGCAGATGTGAACCACGTTGACGGGATGGACTAATGATAGTTAATTTAATGTGTCAGTTTGGGGCATGGGATGCCCAGATATTTGTACATTTCTCATTCAGAAATGAGATTATTTGAATAGGCAAACAGAGTAACTCAGATTTCCTTTTACAATGTGTGTGGGCTTCATCCAGTGCACCAAAGGCCTGAACAGAACAAAAAGACTGAGTAAGGGACAATTAGCTCTCTCTTTCTGCATGTCTTTGAGCTGGAACTCAGTCTTTGCCTTCAGACTCTGACTCAGACTAGAGCTATACCATTGGTTCTCCCAATGGCTCCAGCTTACTAACTTCAAATCTTGGGACTTCTCAGCCTCCATAACCACAGGAGCCAATTCCTATTGGTTATACTTCTCTGGAGAGCCCTAAGATACCTCCTTTTTCTATTTCTTTCCTTCCTTCTTCCATTCTTTTCTTCCCCTTTCCTGTTCCTTTCCTGTTCCTTTCCTTTCCTGTTCCTTTCCTTTCCTTTCCTTTCCTTTCCTTTCCTTTCCTTTCCTTTCCTTTCCTTTCCTTTCCTTTCCTTTCCTTCTGCTATTTGTACTTTAGTTCATAGTACATTATAATTTGTCCTTTTTGTTTTAATTTTCTCCATTTCTGGTTCCCAATTCAATTCAATCCATACCATGAGGACACATATTAATGTTTTTGATTAGACTCTTAAATATGCCTATATCTTATAAACTCATTAGTAGTTTTGATTGTATATGTACCTTTCTTATATTTATTTTTTTATTGCAGAAAAAACACATAACAAAATTTAGCATATTAATAATTTTTGTGTACACACCTTAACAACAGCTCCCCTTTTCTCTCTAGCCCCTGATAATTACCATTTTATTTTCTGTTTTAGTATTTGACTACTTTGGGTTTTGTATGTGTTTTGAATTAACATAAATTATATTGTACTATAAAGCTTGTTCTATTCCTTTATTCATTTGACACTCTTAGTAAAATCTAGCCAAATCACTGTGTCTCTGTATCATTGCTTCTATCTGCTGTATTTTATATTTATAGTTTTCTTAGTATTTCAGAATTGTATCCAATTAACTTTTTTCCTACAGTGAGGTATACTTGGTTTCAAACTCTTTGTTACCCCAGCAATTACCCAATAAACATCTTCAGACATGTCCTGTTATGGATACCCAGGAATGTAATCATGCTTAGGACATTTGATACTTAATTTTATCAGATTTATCTCTGAAATGATTATACCCAGATTTTATTTCATTCAGCAGTGCATGAATGTTCTCTTTTCCCCAAATCTTCACCGAAAATTTGGTGTTATCTAGCTTTCTAATTTTGACTATTTTTATAGTTGTAGAGAGACATTTCTTTGTGCTTTTATTTTCTAAAAGATTTTATTTATTTATTTAATTTATGTATTTATGTATGTATATATTTATTTATTTATGAGGGAGAGTGAGAACAAGCAGAGGGAGGGGCAGAGAGAGACGTAGAGGGAGAAACAGATGCCCTGTTGAGCAGGGAGCCTGATGTGGGGCTCAATCCCAGGACCCTAGGATCACAACCTGAGCCGAAGGCCAACGCTTAACCCACTGAGCCACCCAGGCACCCCTCTGTGCTTTTAATGAACATCTTGGATTACAAATTTGAGCATTATTAGATATTTAGACTTAGCTTTCTATGGATTGATAATTTTTGAACTTTGCTCAGTTTTAAAAATGAATTTACCTTTTCTTGTTTTGTCAGAATTATTTGTATAATTTAGAGATTCATGGTTGATCTTGGACCTTTAACATATCTTCTTTCTAGCTACTGTTTTTCATTCTGTCCATGGGACTCTTCATTAAACAGGAAACCTTAATTTTTATTTATGCAATTTAGGGACACCTGGGTGGCTCAGCGGTTGAGTATCTGCCTTTGGCTCAGGGCGTGATCCTGGGGTCCCGGGACTGAATCCCACATTGGTCTTCCTGCATGATTAATCATAGCCTCTTGCCTCAGTTCTACTCTGCAACATGTTATCAGATGGATTTGCAACAAATCTTTGATAGTATGGGATATATTCACTGGATCTCCATGGACTACTGTGTACAGCCCCAATTCCTAGGCCAGCATTCATATACCATATGGCCCTAATCAGTTCTTCCAAGCTCATTTCTTACTGCCTGTGTGTATCCATAGTCTTCATTTAAACCATACTCCTTGCTGTTCTCTAAGTTTTCTCTCTGGCTTCCCACCTCTGCATTTTAAACATCATAGAATTTTAGAACTTAAAGCAAACATGGAGATGCTGCTTTAAGTGATACACCTTCTGTATCACAAGGGTGGCTCAACCCTCGTGATACAGAATTGGAGACTGAGGACCATGTGAGACTGAAGACATTGGGTATTACTTCTCTGCCAAAGCTTTCCTTGATCTTAGCCAAAGTGAACTCTTCCTTCTCTGGTTTAATATGAAACTCTGCACCTCTATTCATGAACTTCTACTCAGCCTGGTACTGTGGTATGTGTGTCATGTTATCTCTTTCCTCCTAAAATCTGTGTGTTTTGCAAGAAGGAGCTATGTCATCCTTTTGGTACTTAATACATTGAAATCATTTAGAATAATATTTGAGTGAAGGCACAGAAGTGACTGAATAATGAGTCATTCAAGAGTGATTGACAGCCTATCTTTCCAAAGTATATGTGTGCTGGAGTGAAAGAGAGAGGCTTGGAATAATTTATCTTTTTTTCTTTAGCCCAAACTAAACATCTTGAAAGTTTGCCATGAATTTCCACTTCTGTTATTTGACAGCTAACCTTGCATCATCATAAAATGAGAGTTGCAGCAGCTTATTGTCTTTTTTCCAAATATTAAACTAATCACACAGCTATTAAAGGAGTCATCAGAAAGAACCTACTGAGAATCAAAAAGCTGAAGAGTCATTTGATATTTTTTTCTTATTTTCTTGCTTTCCCCCCAAATCAATGTGTGTGGATGGATGATGTCAACATGTGGTGATGTGAGTGTCAGTGTTAGAGAGCCAAGAGAAAGAAATGAATATGGAAAAATATGATTATTAGGTTTATTAAAGAAAAAACAGACTGTATAGTAGATATTAGAAGATTCTTGCTAGAACAGAGAGCAAAAATAATTAAAAGATACTTATAAAATTCTAAGTAAAAGTCAAATTGCAAAAAATGAAGATGTATTTTCTGTGATATGCTGGCTGGAGTTCCTGAAGAATGCTTAAGGTTGGTATGGAAGCAGTAACAGCACTATTTTTTTAAGGAAAAACAGTTATTTTTGGCTGTATTCTAGGCTCTAGTCTTTCTGGGAGAAAGACACCAGATGAATTAGCTATTAAGGAGAGATACATTTAGTAATTTAAGAATTTTAACTTGTTAGACTTTGGAGAAAGAATAAAATGTGAATCACTATCTTCCTGACTTATTGAAAGTTGGCACAGTGTAAATCAGGACAGAAAACATTATAGCAGGTTTATTTTCTTTGAATTTTTCTTTTTTCTTATTGGTTGAAGTATTATTGACTTAATAATAGATTTGTTTTGTTGATACTTAAGAAAAAAATAACATATTTCAGTGGATCAGTATAACTTCCAAGTACTGTCTTGACCAAAACGCAGTAGATTTAATGGCAGTGCCATTGTTGTAGTTCTACTGTTATATATTGGAAAAAGAAAAAAAAAAAGAATACTAATAGGTTTCTAGATACATTTTCTACTCAAAATAAAATACTGTTATTATATCTATTTACTGGAGAAAATGTAACCTTAAAAAATAGTTGGATTCAAATTTTCTAAAAGAAACTAATTAAAATCACATTTCAAAGTAGAAAAGTACAACGGCTAAGAGTTTACTTTATGGAATTAGATCTTGGATCAACTCCTAATTCATTATCTACTCTGCTTGAAGGCCTCTTAATCATTCTAAGACTGCTTACTCATCTATAAAACGGACATTGTATGGGGTTCTTATAAGGATTAAATGTAATATATAATACAATGCATTTAGTATGGTGTCTGCAACATACTGAATTCTTGATAAATGGTATCTACTGTTAGCAGTGGTACCATTCAATCATCATTGTTGTCATCCACAGCATTACAATAGTCAAAGTTTAGGACAGACAAAAATTAAGGTGATTCATATCGATGTCCTGTCTAGACATACAATTGGTTCCAGCAATCACTGGGATTATGCATGGATGATCCATCCATTTTAATGTCCAAATCATACAAAATTGTGCAAAATTAAATTGCTTCTAAAAATATAATCAAATTATAGCTGTAAATAATAAAATATCCAGCAGCTACTTTTAGAAATGCAAATCTGATTTTGTTTACTCTCCTGCTTAAAGCCCTGCAATGACTTCCACTGTACTTTGAATAAATTCAGACACTTTAAAATACCCTTAAAGGCTCTACAAGATCTAACTCCTGCTTCACTTCCCTTTACCCCCCTCTCCCTTACTCATTCACTCTAGTTACCAGGTAAACTTGCCTTTTGTTTGTAGGAGATCAACAAATATTTTATGAGTTAATAAATAAATGTGTAAAAGAATGATATATGCTGCAATCTGGTTAATTCATTTTACCCTAATCTGTACTTTAAACTTAAAGACCATATCTCTTTTATTAAGAAAATCAAAGTCATTATTTATAGGTAGTATTTATTTTTCTTTTCCATACAGTTATCTTTGAACAACATGGGTTTGAACTGCACAAGTCCACTTACATGTAGTTTTTTCAGTACAGTATTGTGAATGTATTCTCTCTTCCTTATGATTTTCTTAACATTTTCTTTTTTAGCTTGTTTTATTGTAGGGATACAGTATAAAATATATAACATAGGGATCCCTGGGTGGCGCAGCGGTTTGGCACCTGCCTTTGGCCCAGGGCGCGATCCTGGAGACCTGGGATCGAATCCCACATCAGGCTCCCGGTGCATGGAGCCTGCTTCTCCCTCTGCCTGTGTCTCTGCCCCCCCCTCTCTGTGACTATCATAAATAAATAAAATCTTAAAAAAAAAAAATATATATAACATACAAAATATGTGTTAATTGACTTATCAGTAAGGCTTCTGGTCAACAGTAGGCTATTAGAAGTTTAAGTGTTTAGGGATTTGTTTATTTTGTGGGGGTTGGGGCCTCCAACTTTCACATTGTTCAAGGACGGATTGTATTTTCTACTTACAAATTTATTTTAATATGCAAATTAATTGTAAGGTTACTGTAGGAAAAGACCTATTTTCTACATATTTCTACATGCCTTTACCTCAAATATCAAATATCTATAAAGTTGATCCTGATGCCTTTTCTAAGGTCAAAGTTATGCATGAAGGTTTGGGGACATGTTTTAACAGAATTTTTTATAAAACTAATCTCATAATAGTTTGATAATTCAAGGCACAGAGCCTATTTGTGTTTTTCTCTCTAAAATACTAGAGATTTACACTGGATATAGTTTGGAGCACATCAGAACATGTATTTCCATAAATTGGTCCACTTGAGGGATTTTAAAGGTTGCTTTTCTACCTTTTCTATGTTGCTGGTTTCAGAGGGTCAAAAGATTCAGAGTTCAAAACAGTGATCTCCTGGGAGCTATGGATTTGTCACCATGGCAACAAGCCCAATAAATCAGTAAACAAAGGACAGAGGAAAAGATTGTCTCTTATTGTTCCCAAGCAAGAAAGGTATCAACAAAACTCTTTCAAAGTAGATATATAATTCCATTGTAAAGGTGAATAATAGTTGTGAGTTCTATGATTTCTGGCATTTTGTCTTCCTGAAAATTGAAACAATTAGATGATAGAATATCAGTTTTGAGGAAGATGATTTCTTAACTGCTCTAAGTGGCAATACCATCTATTAATATCAGTTTCTAGTGTCAACATATGAATTACTCAAGGTCAGAATGAGTGAAGGTTAATTGCTTTTCATCATCTATATTGGTTGAAGCATAAGAAATAGAAGAGACATTTAAATTAACAAAAGGGTCAGAGGAGTATCTTAAAAAAGGTTTTTATCTTTGAGTAGTCAGTAAACAAATCTCAGAAATATGCTCACCTGGATGGAGAGTATTTCTCCTGGAAACTAGAAGCAAAGCAGCTAGCACAACATAAGTTGTGAACTCTGCCTCTCTCTTCATTAAGTCCCCTGCTGATTGGTTTTGGGATTGAGCTGCCTCAGAAGGCGCAAAGGAAAGCTGTACTGTCCATGCAGAGCTGGGGCATGTGACAAGGATGAGGCTGGAATAACTACGGGCATCAGAGCATTTGTCACATTGTACTGTAATGTACCATTTACAGCTTGCTACCTCTGACTGCATTGTGAGGTCCATGTGGGAGGAGACCAGATATTATCATCTTTTTAATAGTAAATGCCCATTCATAGTGCCTAGTAGTTAGAAGATGCCAAAAATATTTTGTGGAATGGATGGAAAAATGACTGAAAAAATGAATTCTATCCTGGGTTCAGCATTCCGTCCACTTCTGCCCAATCTTCTTTGATGATAACACTGAAGGGCAAGTTACTAAAAGATATAGATTTGTCTTTAATGAGACAAACTAATTTACAATGGCTTAGAGAAAAAAAAAAAAACCTTGGTTTTCTTAACATTTTTTTCTAAATCTGACATGCATAAATTAAGCTAATAATTCTTTTAGGTGACAGTTGTCAAAGAAAAATAGCACCTGATGGAGTTAAACAGACAAAAAAGACTTCATAATTCAAGATTATTGGAATAAGAGAGAGAGATCGACTCCCATTGAAACAGAAGACAGGAGACTTAACCACTTGTTAGTTAGTGAAAAAGCAGTGGAGAATGTTAGATGGCTGGTTGGTCAGTGTAATTAGGCCATCTGTGTTTGCTAATCGTCACTTATTGAAGTTAGGCTCCGGACTATACCACAGAAATTGGGATATAGGAGCATTATGTTTCCTGTAGATTACATTTCGAGGGAATACCTTCCATAGGCCTTGGGAAAGGCACTCATAGGTTGTAAAACTGACAAATAGGTTTATATCTTAAAGGGGCAGAGAAAGAATTTATAATTGCATGTTTTTAAAGTAAATGCTTTAAGGAAAGGGAGACCGCGGCTTACTGTCAGGAAGAAAACTACCTAAAGTTTTGTCAAGTTGAGTGGAACATTTAGGCCACCTTGGTCATACTTTATATTATAACGTAGTGGAAAAAGTTTAACCACATATCCAAATTTTTATCTTATTTATCATGATTTTACTATTTTTTAAATTTCAAGGACTTTCAAACAGTACACCAAAATTTGTTGTATGTACTTGAATTCACCTAACATATAGTCTCCTGAATTTTTATAGATTAAACTTCATCTTTACAACCTTTATTTTATTTTTACCTTACTTTTTCTTTTTTAAAAGAATTTCATCTTCCTCTGAAAGCAAAACTTGATCACTGTAATTGTTTTTAATTATGGCTTTTTCAGCTTTGGTATACTTTTTTAAATGAGAAACAAGGGCCAAAATGATACTTACAATCCCAAGTGTGTTTTCAGCAAAATTCCATTCATAGATTTGATTAATGTAGTATGCATTCATCCAACAACTCTATGTTGAGAAGTGAATATATTTGAGGCATTGTCTAAAGTGCCATGGGAAGAAAGAAGTGAGATTCTTTTACTCCCAAGCATCTTCCCATTTCTATACCCTTTCCAAGGGTATAGAAAATGTTCTTTAGTGTACAAGTAGTAAGTGTAATAAAAGATGTAGGAAATCACTGCTTACGTGTATTTGCCCAAGAGAGAGATCACCTTTCAGATGATTTCATGAAGAAGATATTTCAATGAGATCTTAAAAGATCAACATGTTTATTTGTGGAAGACACTTGCTCCAGATGAAACAAATGTTTAGAGCTGAGGTATGGAGGAAGAAAAGTGAAAGCGTGTTTGATATTTGCTGAGTTTGCAAGTAGAAAAATAAATGTATTTAAACCCTTAGTTATGTTTCTTAAGCTATAAAAAAGTTGGAATGTTATATTACTGAAAGTTTATTCTGTTACTTCATCAGCCATATAGACCGATTCCCAAGGATGATCTGAAATCTGTCTTTGTCTCTTCCTTCAAGGTGCAGATAGAGTTCACCTCAGATTGACAGTGAATTTCTCTTTTCTTCTCCATTCTGTATGTCTCCTATCACTGAATCTTTCTTTGCTTTTCTGCTTCCACTTTGATTTTCTAAGTTTAGTTTGGACCAGAATTCCAGAAAGCAGTGGTGATATGCTCCATCTGAAGATGAGGATGCATGTATAAGGAGAAGTAAGTGCTGGAGAAGGAAAAATCCTGTATGGCATTAGTGCAATGTCCAACTGAGAATGGAGGTTAACAATAAGTAGGTAGATCTGTAGTGGGTTGTATTTTTCCAAAATGATGACAATCCTATTTGTGGTGCTTATGCTTCCAGAACTTTGCCATTCCCCATGAAGAGGTAGATTGTATTTCTTTTTGGACTAGCTGAACTTGAAACCACTTCAGCCAATGGAGAAGAGTGCAAGTGATGCTGTTTGATTTCTGAGGCTAGGTCATAAAAAGAATAGAGCTTCTGCTTGGCTCTTTTGCTTTAGGCTCTTGTCCCTGGAATTCATCCACTAAGCTGTGATGAAGCCCAAACTATCCCATGCAGAGATACCACATAACAGGGTCAGCCTAAGAAACATAGTACCAATTGCTAAACCTGTGAATGACTGATCTTTCAGATGAATCTGTTCACAATATGGAAATCTTCCAGATGAGGCACTCAACATTGTGGAGCAGACAAGACATTCCTGTTACACTTTGTCCAGATTCCTAACCCAGTTATTTATTGACACTAAGTTTTGGGTAATTTGTTATGCACACAAACTAGGTCTATGAATGATGGAGTCTGAACTTTATTTGAACTATTGAAAGTTTTTGGTAAAGGGAACACATAATCTGAGCTACACTGAAGGATGTCAACTTTGATAACAAGATAGCGGAGGCATCAAAGGGGATGGGAGATTGAAGAGACTGTGTTAATAAGTTTCTAGAATTGAATCACGGCAGCAGAAGGAAACAGAAAGAAATGGATATGAATAGCATTGTGAAAAACCCACTGTATTTGAGTGGTACTTGGACATAACAAAAAAGATTTATGGAAAAGTCACAGAGTAGAAAAAAATGGAAAATTTTTAGGAGCTGATATAGTTTGGGGAATATGCCTTGTTTGAAAACACTGGGTTCAGTGTATCAGTTTAACATCCAAGAAAGATTCCATAGCTGCTAGAGATATATAGTTGGGCATATTTTCATTGAACTAATAAACAAATTATAGAAATACAGGAAGAGAGCATTGAAAGGAAAATCAATGGATAAAGATGAGGGGCATTGGAATTAAGGGACAAGAGCTGGAAAAGGAATGGGGAAAAAAGGTTGGAGAAAACAAAACAAAAAACTGCACCAAAATGTAGACAGAACCAGTGGAAGACAATATTTTATGATGTCAAGGACAAGGAAGCAGAATTTTTTCCATGAAAAAGTGTTTGTCAAAAATGTTTAGCATGAGAATGAGGATTTAGAAAACTCGATTTTATGATTAGTAGTAGACCTTATTGAGAGTAGCCTCAGGTGGGAAAGAGGCTACTCTCACTTTTCAGGGAAAGTGAGTGGCAGGGATAGAACTAGAAGCAGGAGGAATACATTCAGTGAAATTTCTTGGTGAAACAAAGGAGAGAGGAAGGTGATTACTCAAAAATTAGGGGGTCTTGGGATATCTTTGAGGCAACAATGGAGCAGGAAACAGAAGGGTTCAATGCATGGAGTTGGAGGAATCATACAGAGATATGTACAAGGATTACTCTTAAAAGAAGAGATGACTATGAGTCAAAAGAAAAAAAATTGAAGTATATATAGAAATCAGAATTATGTTCTTCCATTTTGTTCCTGACATTACTATCAACATTGAACTCTCTTATTGGGAAATAATGTTCTCACTGAAGATACATAAAATGTTAGTTGCCAAAACGTAAGACTGTAACCTACAGATTTATTTTATTTTATTTTTTTTAAATTTATTTTATTTTATTTTATTTATGATAGTCACAGAGAGAGAGAGAGAGAGACAGAGACATAGGCAGAGGGAGAAGCAGGCTCCATGCACCGGGAGCCCGATGTGGGATTCGATCCCGGGTCTCCAGGATCGCGCCCTGGGCCAAAGGCAGGCGCCAAACCGCTGCGCCACCCAGGGATCCCAACCTACAGATTTATATAAGTAAATAACAGTAAATAGTTTTGCTGTTTTATTTTTGTATGTAGCTTTTGGCTTCTCAGATCCCCTGATGAGAAAATTTTATCTATTAATTGTTGGTTATTGTTTATTATTATATTTTATGTACTGTCACACTTTGATCATGTCTCTTATAAGCATTTATTTCAATCTGTGTCCAACAAAATCTTCATAATCTCAGAAAATTAAGGAAGATATGGATATAACTTAGTCTAAACACTTTAAAACTGCTGACAGGTGCCAACTATAATTAGTCAATGCTTTCGCCTGTGTTCATGAGAATCTCTCTCTTCCTTGCCCTCCTACTAATACCACTTCCTTCTTATCACCTTCATCTCTAGGTAGATTTGGAGCTGGTTTAGTTTCCACTATGCATTCAGGCTCTATCTAAAACTCCTTTTATTCAAAAATTGCTTAGATTAATTAACATTATTTGCCTTCTGGGAAAGCCCCTGATGTGGGGGTGATAAGGAAATCCTATCATAAATGTCATAGGTGAAGTTTAAGAGACTATCTAATCTATAGATAGATTATTGTTATTGTGATACTGCTCCAAAGCAGGAAAATGGAGACTTTCAGAAGAATCATGTCATCCTTTTTTCTTTTAATCAACTCACAAAATGAAGTTTTAGATAAATGAACATACCACTACATTTTTCTATTAGATAAGCAAACCAAAAATATTATGACAGTAGAGATTATATAGGACTTTTCCTTTGCTTTAAAAATATCTATAAATGGAATCTGTTTATGTAGTATATTGATAAAAAAAAAAAACTTATGGTAACAAAAATTAGGAATGAAAAGTCCCAGGAGGCTGGAGATTTAGAGTTCACATACCATCTGCAGTTATTACTCTTGTGGTAATTGTGTACACAAAGATACAGATTGAATTTCAAAAGTTCATAGGAAGTATTTATGAAGCCAAAAACAATTCTCTTGTTGCAATTCTTGATTTACACAAAAGCACTTCAGAATAGCAGACAAGAGCACTTGTATTTTCTAATCATTTAAAGGCCACTTTGTGAGTCCAAATCCACATGGTTCAGTGCTTCTGGTTATTAACATTTTGTACTGTCATTTGCCCATATTTGTTAAACAGTTTTTAATTGCTATTTTGCTTTTCCCCGTAAATAGTAGTCTTTGTAAATGAAAAAGAAATCCTGTAAAACATGTTTTTTTCTTATTTTGTGTTGAAAATTTAAAATGAAAATCGTGATTGTGTTCTGAGCCACCATTTGAATTACTTTGCCTTCTTGTGACACTAGCTTTTTGAAAGTGCCAACTATCACTTGACTTTTCATTGTTAAACCATCATCATTATACTTGTTGCCCTGGAGTGGAAGGCTGAATATATGATTTTTACTTATCTCCTTAATAAAAATTTTTGAAGACGAAGAGGTTGATTGAAGAGTTATTTAACACTGTTTTAATAAGTATTAATGGAGATTTTAAAAACTCTAATTTTAAAAGCGACTTTAGAATAAAGACTAGTGTTAATGCAAATATGGAAAAATTAGAACCCTCACACGCTGTCAGTGGGAATGTAAATGGTGCAGATACTATGGAAAACAGTATGGAGATTCTTCAGAAGGTTAAAAATAGAATCATTATATGATCCAGCAATCCCACTTTTTGGTATTTATCCAAAAGAATTGAAATCAAGATTCTTGAAGACACACTAGCCCTCTCATGCTCATCACAGCATCACTTACAATCGCCATGGTGTGGAAACAACCTAAATGTCCATCAACAAATGGATGGATAAAGAAAAGGTGATATACTCAATGGAATCTCATTCAGCCTTAAAAAAGAAGAAGAAAATTCTTCAATATGCAACAACATGGATGAACCTTGAGCATAGTATGCTAAGTGAAACAAGCTGGTCACAGAAAGGCACACGCTGTAGGATTCCACTTACATGAGGTATCTAATACAGTTAAATTCATAGAATCAAAGAGTGACATGGTGGTTGCCAGAGGCTGAGGAGAGGGGGGAATGGGGAGTTACTAACCAATGTGCATGAAGTTTCAGTTAAACAAGATGAATAAATCCTAGAGATCTGCTATACAACATCGTGCCTAGAGTCAATCATACTGTGTGGTACACTTAAAAATTTGTTGAGAGGATAAATCTCATGTTAGTTGTTCTTACCATAATAGAATTTTTAGAAACTAAGTGAATAAAATATTTTACTCCTATTCTGGCTTTAAGGTTTCACGTAAAAGACACAATATAGATTCATTCATATTGTTCCAATTCTGCATTTTTGCTAGTTCTTTTTAGTAACATTTACCTTTTTATGGACAATTTAGTAGAAATTTAATTTTTCTTTGTCATTAAATTGTCATTTCACCTATAAGACTAAGATTTTCTAGGTAATTTAAGTAGAATCCTGGCACTATTTTACTACAAGTTATAAACTCATCTTAGAAATGCTGAGCACCTGCTGTATGTCAGGCTTTGTGTTAGATGATGGCTATGAAGTGGTGAACCCAACAGAAGCAGTTTCCACCCTCATGAGATTCCCTCTGGAAGGGAGAAGACTGGCAATGACCACATCAACACTTAAATTACATAATTACTATCTGTGATAAGTACTATGAAGGGGAACAGCAGCAAGCAAGGAAAGAGATTAACACTAGGGGACCTATTACACTCAGGATTATGAGAGAAGGTCTCCCCATAGAGGTCTCAGTTGACTGAGCCCTAAATGACTAGTGACCCAAAAGAGGAATGTGTAGTATGATATTCCAAAGAGAGTGAGCTGTGCCCCTGGAGGCCTTGATGTGGGAAACAGCCTGGTATATTTCTGGAACTGAGAAGAAGGTCCAAATGCAATGGGACAAGGAGAGAGGGAAGATGAGATGGAGGTGGGAAACTGGAATAGACAGAGACCAAACAATGCAGAGGTTTGTAGTTCATGATATAATGTTTTGCGAAGTACAATGGGAAATTGTTGGAAAAATAACTAGGAAAGTAACACAATCTAATGTATTTTTTTCTTTAAATGATTACCATATAGAAGATCAGTAATTGGAGAGCAAGGCAGTCAGGGAAGACTGTTAAGGAAATAAGTCAGGAAGTAGAGCTTTCTCTGTATTAACAAACACAGTTTGAATTGAAGAGCAATGGATATAATAAAAATCAGCAATTCTGTGTATGTCGTTAAAATTGTATTTTGTTTGTAATGTTTTTATGTTAGTATCTGCATAGTCTTATTTCCTATTTTCAATTTCTCTAAAAATTTAAAATCATACCATAAATATGAATATGATAAATGAATATTCAGTAAAATTTTATTGAGCATACACTGTATGATAAAAATTGTGCAAGGTGAAGACATTTACAATTGCCATCTCTCCCCCTACCTTGTCCTATTCCCACTCATGCCTGTTGTCTTTTTTACCTCTGTGGATCACTAAGCTGTGGAATCACTACTCACTATACCGTCTTCTCCCTATACTTGAAAAAAATGTATATAGCACTTCTTTCTATCTCCTAGTAAATAACATCTTTCTTTCATTCAATTCCAGAGTGCTTGGCACTGCTGATTCTGCTGGGCTTGAGCTAGTATTATAGAAGTAGGTAAGTTTCATCTCATGGCTTAATTATTAGAACCCAGACTACCTAAACTTGATGGTGCTTCTGGCAATTTATAGGTAATTTTGACAATAAGAAAACGGAAAAAATAATTCTTAAAACTAAAAAACCAGCATCTATATTTGCTATCTAGAGAACATAATATACACATTAAAGAAGCTATCTGTCCAGTGCAGGTCTTAAGATAAACAAATGGAGTCCCCAAAATTAGAGCGCAGTCGTGCATACTTAATTTTGATTAGATATTTACGCAGAGTGCAGTTTCTTCTCTTTTTTTAGAGATAAATGCACAAGTATCTAGCTTACCATTTTTTATTTTGCTATTGCCACAAATTGCACAAGATCTCATTAAAGTTCCCTTGTCCATTTAAAGTACACACTTTAGTCATTTTTCAAAAATGCATTTCTTTGGCTATTGCTCATTGTTAAATGATGAATTCTCCACTGGTTTTAGAAAGAAACATAACACTTACCAAGAACTCTGAATTCTGTAAGTAAATTCCTGAGTTTCTGAGATGATCTTTCTTCACTCTTTAGCACTTTTAGATTCTCTCATGTTGCAAGTATGAAGTTTAGTACTTAGTAAGCACATTAAATTTCTTGCATAAAATTATTTGCTTTTATAAAAGTTTTTTATTGAATTAAGAAAAATATGTTCAGATTAAAGAAATACACATCAAGGACTTGTGCCTGAAAATTCAGTTACATATATTTAAATATTTATCATGGTAGTTATGAAAATACCCATTTCTTATTACAAATATAAATTAATATATTTTCTTTAATCTAGATGCAAATATGATCAACTGTTTTAATAAAACTATTTGATATTCTTATAATGACAGTGGTTAAATATGTCACATGCATATAGATAATGTATACAGCTACCATGAAGATAATCTTTCTTCATTGTTGAGAAGATGATAACATATTATCAATATTTATCAGTTCTAGCAATATCAATCAGTTTGTTCCTGAACACAATCCTGAGAAAAACAAAATATAATGAAAATGTGTTCTTGTATGCTAATTCATTGATTTGTGGAGTGGTTTTTGTTTTGTTTTGTTTTAGGACATATAAATAAGGAAAGAAACTCATAATCAAATGAATACTGTAGAATTAAAATTCACTTCCCAATTTTTTTCCTTTTTTTTTTTTTAAAGATTTATTTATTTATTTATTCATGATAGACACAGAGATTGAGAGAGAGGCAGAGACACAGGAGGAGGGAGAAGCGGGCCCCATGCCAGGAGCCCGACGTGGGACTCCATCCCGGGACTCCAGGATCGCGCCCTGGGCCAAAGGCAGGCGCCAAACCACTGAGCCACCCAGGGATCCCTTTTTTCCTCATCCTTATGCAGCAATTCAGTCAGTGGTTTCAGAGACAAAAAAAAAAAAAAAAGGCAAAAAACAAAGAAGCATTAGGTACTGGATATGGAGAATATAGGTAGAATCAACAGTCTCATTGATTTTAAAACAAGGGAAATATTTTTAGTTGAAAGAAGAGCTTACAATTTAAAAACTTTCACTTGCTTAAAATTATCTGACTTTAAATTAGTCATATTTGAGCACCCACTGTGTACTCTCCTTTATGATAGATGCAACAATTCTTTCCTGCCCTCACCTTGACTTTTTCACAGGGATTTCCCAGGGCAGTACATAGATTATCATCTCTGAAAATGCTGACAGTAAACTAACAACTTAAGCTCATGTGAATGAGAACCAGAGCTCCCTCTTTACCTGCAGAGTACACACGAGGGATTGTTTCCCCCTTATATGCTGTAAATGTTCAAGACACAGTTATTTGTTGTTGGTGATGGTAGTAAAAATGCTTGGTATTTGAACCATCATCTCCAAATCAAGGTTTCTAGACAGTGGTAACTGTGATATAGTTAATTAGTTCTTATTACAACAAAGGAACCCATTTAGTGTGCCTAGCCCCTCATTTAGTGCATGCCACCTAATTAGCTCAAGGTTTGAGGTTAAGTTGCTTAGATGACAGCTGCTAAGTGGTGATGCCAACAGGATCAAGTGTAAGAGCTAAATACTCAAGACCTATCAGCATAAAGGTCAGTGATTCTCAACACTGACACTTCAGGATAGAATTGCCTGAAAATTTAACTAACTGATTGTCTTGTTGGAAGTACAGATTCATACAATCAGAGCCAGGGGTAGCAAAACCTGGACAGAAATATTTTTTAAACTTCCCAGGGAGAGTTCCTATTGTGTAGACAAGATTGAGAGACTGGAGAGTGGCTCCTTTTCAGGCAGAAAGAGGAGGATTGAGCCACTGACTTCACCTGCTTTATGGGAAGGTTTGTTTACAGAAGCTCAACATCATATTCTTTTATTCGCTATGAGGTTCTCAAAATGGTTAGAGGGCTGGTAGCATCAGCATCTGGGAATTAGAGATGCAAACTTTCAGCCCCCACCCTAGACCTACTAAAACCAAAATCCTATAGATGGAGCACAGAACCCTGTGTTTTAAAGTCTTCCAGTTGATTCCATTAGAAAAAATACCTTAAAGTTTGAGAACCATCATTTTCAGTAAAACCTTGGCTAACAGATATTTGGAGGGCAACATTTAAAGCTATCTTCATTCATTATCCAGTTAGACTTCAGTTAAATTAGAAAGTACCTGATCAATCAGATATACATCTTATCTGGATGTAAAAACAGCTTCATCACCAGAATAAAGTAGTTGACTTAGATGACATTTTATTTTTTAAAAAGACTAATTTATTTATTTATTTTAGAGAGAGAAAGAGAGAGAGAGAGAGAAAATATGAGTCAGGGGGAGGTGTGGAGGGAGAGAGAATCTCAAGCAGACTCCCTGTGGTGTGAGGAACTGGACTCGGTGCTCAATCACACAACCCTGAAATCATGATCTGAACCAAAATCAAGAGTTGGATGCTTAACCGACTGAGCTACCCAGTATAAGAGCCTTCTAAGAATAATGAGTGACATGGCATAAAGTTTCACATCAAAAAATTAATGCTCTTCCAAAGAATATGAAATGAGTATTTCTATTCTTTTGTTATTAAATTCCCCAATGCAAAATGTCTTCAAATTTTGAATATATTTACATAACAAATCACTTCTCTGGTGGTCAAAATTAGACTCAAAGTAAGATTCCCAAGTTATTTCTTTTCTTATCTGAAGAGTAAAATTGGTGTTAAAAGGCAAGAAAACATATTTTATTCTCTCCTGATGAGTTAAGTCCTCTAAGAGTTGTAAGGATATTTGGTGTTCTCACTGTTACTACAGCTTGACACCAACTATTTTATTTATCTAAGGAAAGTGTCATCTATATACTCTCTCTGGCCTAGGAGTTTCTAGTATTCTTTCATTGTTACTCTCACATTTACTTTTTGACATATACATTTTTTCTACCATATGTGCTCTCAGCTTTGAATCCCCACACAGTGCACAGAGGCTTCTGTTTTCTATTGCATGTTTCTTTTTGATAAACTGTGTACCTTTCACTGTTGCACATCATGAGTCTCATCCTATAAAATTTCAGTAATAGCTCTCTGTTCATGTGTCCTTCCTTGGATTAAAATTGAGACAAATTTTAGCCTGGGATTTTGAATATTCAGATTTAATCATCTGGGTCTAAATACTAAAGAGTTAACTACCAATTAAAATTCTCTTTCTGCATAGGGAATAGAGTCAATGGTATTGTAGTAACATTATATGGTGACAGATGGTAGCTACACTTGAGGTGAGCATAGCATAACATATAGATATATTGAATTGCTATGTTGTATACTTGAAAGTAATGTAACACTGTGCATCAACTATACTCCAAAATTTGGTTTTAATTGTCTTTCTGTTCGTGGAATCACAGAAATACAGGACTAGAAGGAACTTTGGTTTTGCATAGTTCTGGAAACTCTTTTATGGTTTTTCTTTTCATTAACAATCATCATTTTACCTAGTAATTACTGAGAAATCTTAAACTTGTCATTTCTGTCTTTGCCTTTCAAACTGTAGCTTAAATACATTTCCCCCTAGCTGCTAATTATCCTATCATGAGTACATTGTTGGTGATGTAATATGGAATCTGAAAAACCTGAATCACGTTTGTCAACACAAACAACACAGGCCCCTGTTCTCTTTTTAGGCCTACTCTTATTTTCCAGAATCTTGACTCTAAAGTGGAATAATACTATTACTATATTCCCATGTCTTTTTAGGTAATTTTGTTTTTTTAAGTAGTAGTTCTCAAGCTTTAGGGGTGTATCAGTATAACCTGAAGGGCATGTTGAAACAGATTGCTGCTTCTCTCTTATCATTTCTCCCTATAGTAGTCAGAGTGATTCTCTTAAAATATTAAGTAGCTTATACAGGATTTTTGAACTTGGTTACTCCTCTGCTCAAAGGTTTTCAGCATCTTTCTGTTGCTGTCCAGCTAAAATCCACCTCCCCCTGCCCCCTTCCCCCAGTGTGATCTGCCAGCCTTTCTGGCCTCATGTCAAAGTTAGCTTTCCTTTCTGGTCCTTTTTCACTAAATTCTTCCCCATCGCAGGCCTTACACATCTTCTCAATCACCAGGAATGCTTTTGCATTGATTCTGATTTTGCCAACTTCTGCTCTTTCTTTATGCCCCAGCATAAAAATCACCTTCTCAGAGAGGCTTTCTCTGACTCCTACTCTATCAGGTCTCCTCATTCTACTTCTGGGCTGAGGAACTCTCCTGGTTTGCTTAGAACTGAGTTACTTCTTACAAAATGAGACTTCCAGTGCTAAACCCAGGATAGCCCCAAGCAAACTGGGAAGATTGATCATGCTCCTTGCTCCCCAGTTGCAGATTTTACTTTTTCTTTGCAGCTCCTACATGATTTATAATTGTATATTTAGTTGTGTTATACTTTTTAAGTGCCTACCATACTTACTAGATTATAACTCCAGAAGGTAACAGGTGATATGTTTCTTAATCTTTTTGTCTCTAGTGTCTAGCACTACACTTAGCTATACTTATAAAGTATCTGCTCAATAATGACTGCTTTTGAAAGAGACACATGTCTTGTTGGTTGCTCTGTTACAAAGGGAATAGAGAATGCTGATGCGTGTTATACAACAACCTATATCCTTTTGTCTCACTTATAAAACACATGACATCTCATCAGAATGTTTTGAAAATAACTTACTTTCTTTCCTTTGGTCCCTAGACATTGCTAATGTGTTTTAGTTGACTAGAGCCCATAAATTCCACTTATGTATATGGACTATGGATCTTCTCAGCTAAGAAAGCTGCAGCGAAAGAAGCACCTATGTCACCAACCTAATAAATTGGTATACACAGACCCGTATAAATAAATAACAGTTAATAGTAACTATTATTGAGTTTCAGATAAATGCCAAGCTTTGGGTTAAGCACTGTGTATATATGTCTTTAAAAATGTCTGTTATGAAATAAATACTTTTTTATTATCCTCACTTGCCCTATGGACACAGGGAGAATAAGCATTATATCCAAAGTCACTTATATATAAAGTGGTTGAGTCAGGGTTCTAATTTAGCTCTCTCTGACTGAAAGAAGTCCAAGATTTTTACCTATTCTTTTGTCAAAAAAAAGATAGAATTTATTTTTTCTTTTTTTGGGGAGGACAAAGGGAAAGGGAGAGAAGAAATCTTAAGTAGGCTCCATGCTCAGCATGGAGCCTGACAAGGGGCTTGATCTCACAACCCTGAAATCATGACCTGAACTGAAATAGAGTCAGACATTTACCCAACTGAGTCACCTACACACCCCGGATTGATTTTTTTTAATTGAAGTACAGTTGACATACAATATTATATTAGTTCCAGGTGTAACATTTGTATACATTACAAAATTCTCACCACAAAAAATATAGTTACTGTCACCTTACAAATTTATACTATTATTGACTATATTTCCTATGGATTGACTTTTTTCAATAGGTATTTACTTGCCTGGATTAGAGCAAATGATCATCTTGTCTAGGCAAACTGCCTTTTATAAATTAACTGAGTGGAATTATAGAAGTGAATTATACATATATGTATATAAACATACAGATGTATACACATATAAATAGACATATGTGTATATAAACATATGCATACATATGTAAATATATACATATGTATATTTAAATCATACATACTATGTGCATGTTATGCACATTATCTATCATGTGCCCAATGATATACATTATATGTATTTGCTAGTGTTTTGCTAATACGTAAAAGCTAACATTTATCTAAGGCTTACTATGAGCCAAATTCTAAATTAGTATTGTTAAAAGAGATGTTGTCTCATTTAAACATCATACTTTATGATGTAGTGAGATTTTCCACTTTCTAAAAAAATGGAATTCTTCATGAATTATGTGTCATCTTTGTACAGGGACCTTGCTAACCACCTTTGGATTGTTCCAATTTTAGTACATCTTTTGCTGAAGTGAGCACAATATTTTCCACTTATTATAGGTGACAGAACTGAGGTGCAAATAGATGATAGGGAGACTTTTCCTGGGGTCATGTAGTTTATAAATAATTGAGCCAGAACTGGAATACAAGACCATTTGATTCTTTTTTTTTAAAGATTATATTTATTTATTCATGAGAGATGCAGAGAGACAGGCAGAGACATAGGCAGAGGGAGAAGCAGGCTCCATGCAGGGAGCCCGATGTGGGACTTGATCCTGGAACTCCAGGATCACGCTCTGAGCAGAATGCAGACGCTCAACCGCTGAGCCACTCAGGGGTCCCAAGACCATTTGATTCTTAAGATTCATTTGTCATCTATGTCTTTCTTTTCAAATCTCCAAAGTAACCAGGGATCAAAAACTTTTAGCAATATTTTTCAGGTTTCTTTAGCTTATTTCTCTATTATTCAGCACAGTTGCTTATTGGCATTTATAGAATGTTCTTTCTCTTGGGCTGTCCAGGTGGCTCAGTGGTTTAGTGCTGCCTTCAGTCTGGGGCGTGATCCAGGGGACCTAGGATCGAGTCCCATGTTGGGCTCAAAAAGAAAACCAAAATGTTCTTTCTCATGTGAATTTAGGCACTTGGAAATGTATTTAGTCACTATAGGCCATGTCAGTGTATTAAGTTTTATACTACTACTCTTGTTGGTAAAATCTTGGTGAATGTCTTTGAAAGTGAATTTTCCTTTGAGGAAAAACAATAGAACCTTTCCTCTCCTGGATGTCTGATAGTCATAAAAACTTGACCAATGTAGGAGAAAGCGGTCAGCACTTCAATAAAAGTGATATTGAGATGATTGATTGAGTGCCTTCAGGATAATGACCTTATCTTTTGTGTGTCTTATGCTGCAAATGTGTATAGCATTGCCAAATTAATTTTAGTGGATTGATTGAAATGTGCAGTCACCTTATCACTATGTGGTTACCTGAGGCCATACTTTGGCTATGGCCTCTTCTTACCACTTGGTAATTTGTGTAAATTCCTCTAGCTCTCAGATACATTGATTTGCATTTGTTTACGGTTGTGCCTTGTGGATTAGGAATCTTTAGAAATGTTGGAGAAACAATTTTTTTTTTCTGAAAAAGAATAGAAATTTGTGTATTATGTTTTCATTTATTTTGCATATTTTTGTCAGATCAAGAACAACTCTGGGGAACAAACAAGGGGTGTTGAAAAGGGAAGTGGGTGGGGGGTTAGGGTGACTGGGTGACCGGCACTGAGGGGGCACTTGACGGGATGAGCACTGGGTGTTATGCTATATGTTGGCAAATGAAAAATACACACACAAAAAAAGACAACTCTAGGATGTAAAAAATTATGTGAATGCATTAAGTCAACTTGCAAATGAACTATTATTCATTTTTCTTAGCCTATAGATTTGATCTAATAACATGTTTAAACGTAGACTACCGCCTTTTCATTATTTGATTATTTATGTTCTTCTTTCTGGAGAACTTTACTTATGCAAGACTTGAGTTAGCATGTCTAAAAAATGATGTGAAATAAAGAATTTTGATTATATGCCAACAAACTGCACAACCTAGAAGTGGGTTAAATGTGAGAAATATACAATTTTCCAAAATTGAAGCAGGGAGAAATAGAAAATCTGAACAGAGCAATTACAAGTAAAAAAACTGATTCAAAAATTTAAAAAAAAAAACTGCCAAAAAACAAAAGCTCAGGATCAGATGGATTTGTAAATGAATTCTACCAGACATTTAAAGAAGAATTAATACTTACTCTCCACAAAGTGTTCCAAAAGACAGAAGATGAAGTAAAGCTTCCAAATACATTCTACCATGCCAGCATTATCAAAAGCAGAAAAAGACACCACAATAAAGAAAACTACAAGCCAATATTCCTAAGGAACATAAATGCAAAAGTCCTCAAAAATATATTAGCAAACCACATATAACAATACTTTAAAAATATCATTCACCACAATCAGGTGGAATTTAGTCTAAGGATGCAGGGATGGTTCAATCATCAGACACCACATCAACAAAACCCAGGATGAAAATCATATAATCTTCTCAGTAGATGCAGAAAAACAATTTAAAAACACTCAATATTGGGGCACCTGTGTAGCTCAGTGGTTGAGCATCTGCCTTTTGGCTCAGGTCATGATCCTGGGGTCCTGGGATCAAGTCCCACATTGGACTCCCCACAGGAGCCTGCTTCTCCCTCTGCCTATGTCTCTGCCTCTCTCTCTGTGACTCTTGTGAATAAATAAAATCTTAAAAATAAGTAAAAATAAGAGACTCAATATCCATTCACAATAAAAACTCTTAACAAAATACAGTTAGAGGGAACATATCTCAACATCACAAAGGCCATACATGAGAAACCCACAGTTGACATCATCCTTAATTGTGAAAACCGGGGAGTTTCCCCTCTAAGATCAGGAATAAGACAAGGATGTCTAATTTTGCCACTATTATTCAACATAGTACTACAAGACCTAGCCATAGTAATCAGACAAGAGAAAGAGAAAAGAGCCATGGACATTGGTAAAGAAGAATCCAAACTGTCACTATTTGCAAATGACACAATACTATACATAAAAAATCCTAAAGATGCCACCAAAAAACTATTAGAAGAAATAAATGAATTCAGTAAAGTGGCAGGATACAAAACTAATTCCCAGAAGTTGATAGTGTTTGTATATACTAACAACAAAGTCACAGAAAGAGAAACTAAAAAAATTATAGTACTATTTATAATTGCACCAAAATTAATAAAATGCCTAGGAATAAACTTAACTAAGGAGGTGAAACCCTTGTTCTCTGAAAAGTATAAAATACCGATGAAAGAAATTAAACATGACACAAACAAATGTAAAGATATTCTATGCTCATGGATTGGAAAAACAAATATTGTCAAAATGTCCATGTTACCCAAAACAATCTACAGATTTAATCCAGTACATCATAGATTAGCAGAAGAACAGATCAGTGACCTGGAGGACAACAATAAAGTTAAAAAGGAGAGACAAAAAATTATAAAATATTAAAATGGACTTGGGGTACTCAGCAACACCATCCAGCATAATAACATTTGCGTTATAGGGATTCCAGAAAAGAAGAGAGAGAAAAGGGGGCAGAAAATGTATTTGAAGAAATAATAGCTGAAAACTTCCCAACTCTGGGGAAGGAGACAGACATCCAAATCTAGGAGGCACAGAAAGTCCCCAACAAAATCCACCCAAGGAGGTTCATACCAAGACACATAGTAATTAAGATGGCAAAAAATAATGATAAAGAGAGAACTTTAAAAGCAGCAAGAAAAAAGAAAACAGTCATGTATAAGAGAAACCCTATCAGGTTGTCAGCCAGCCGAGTTTTCAGCAGAAACTTTGTAGTCCAGAATGGAGGGTCATGATAGATTTGAAGTGCTGAAAGGAAAAAATCTGCAGGCAAGATTACTCAATCTAGCAAGACTATCATTCAGGATAGAAAGAGAGAGTTTCCTAGACAAAGTTAAAGGATTTCTTCACTACTAAACCAGTCCTACAAGAAATGTTAAAGAGGGCTCTTCACATAGAAAAGACCATAATCAGGAGTAATAAAAGTATGAAGCACAAAAACAGTAAAGTATATCTGTAAAAATAAGTCAAGGGATTCACAAAATAAAAGGATATAAAGTATGACACCATAGAAGAAAACTGTGGGGTGGGGGAAAGGAGTAAAGAATGGATTTAAACTTAACCATCAACTTAATATAGACTGCTGTATGCATAAGATGTTAGATACAGACCTGATGGTAACCACGAATCGAAAACCAGTGATATATATGCAAAAAATAAAGAGAAAGAAATCAAAATATATCACTAAAGAAAGCCAGCAAACTATGAGAGAAGAGAGCAAGAGAAGAAAGGAAGAGAGAACAACAGAATAATCATAAAACATGTAACAAAATGGCAAGACATACATACTTATCATTAATTACTTTGAATGTAAGTGGATTAAACTCTCCAATCAAAAGACACAGGGATGGGCAGCCTGGGTGGCTCAGCAGTTTAGCACCACCTTCAGCCCAGGGTGTGATCCTGGAGACCTGGGATTGAGTCCCATGTCAGGCTCCCTGCATGGAGCCTGCCTCTCCCTCTGCCTGTGTCTCTGCCTCTCTCTCTGTGTGTCTCTCATGAATAAATAAAATATTAAAAAAAAAAAAGACACAGGGATACTGAATGGATAAAAAAGCAAGACCCATCTATATGTGGCCTACAAGAGACTCATTTCAGACCCAAAGACATATGCAGATTGAAAGTAAAGGGGTGGAAATTTTTCATTTCCAATGAAAATGTAAGCAAAGAGAAAGCTAAGGTAACAATACTTATATTGGATAAAATAGACTTTAAAACAGAGACAAGGAAGGACACTGTATAATCATAAAGGAAAGATCCCAGCAAGAAGATAAAGAAATAAAATATGTAAAAACTGAAAAAAACGAATAGATTGAGTGAAACCAGGAGCTGGTTCTTTGAAGATCAAAAATATTGATAAAACTTTAGCCAGACTCATCAAAAGAGATAGAATAAAGAGAAATAGGACTCAAATAAACAAAATCAATTCACACCACAGAAATACAAATTATTATAAGAAAATATTATGAAAAATTATATGCCAACAAATTAGACAATCTAGAAGAAATACTTACATTCCTAGAAACACATAACCTCACAAAACTGAGTAAGGAAGAAATAGAAAAATTTGATAGAGGATTGCTGACAATTAAGTTGAATCACTAATTTTAAAACTCAACAAACAAAAGTCCAAGACAACATGGCTTCACAAGTTAATTCTATCAAACATTTATTTTTTTATTATTTTTTTTATTGGAGTTAAATTTGCCAACATATAGTATAACACCCAGTGCTCATTCTGTCAAGGGCCCTCCTCAGTGCATATCACCCAGTCACCCCCCCCCCCCGCCCACCTCCCTTTCTACCACCCCTTGTTTGTTTCCCAGAGTTAGGAGTCTTCCATGTTCTGTCTCCCTTTCTGATATTTCTCACTTATTTTTTCTCCTTTCCCCTTTATTCCCTTTCACTATTATTTATATTCCCCAAATGAATGAGACCATATAATGTTTGTCCTTCTCCAATTGACTTATTTCACTCAGCATAATACCCTCCAGTTCCATCCACGTCGAAGCAAATGGTGGGTATTTGTCGTTTCTAATGGCTGAGGAATATTCCATTGTATACATAGACCACAGCTTCTTTATCCACTCATCTTTCGATGGACACCGAGGCTCCTTCCACAGTTTGGCTATCGTGGCCATTGCTGCTAGAAACATCGGGGTGCAGGTGTCCCGGCGTTTCATTGCATCTGTATCTTTGGGGGAAATCCCCAGCAGTGCAATTGCTGGGTCGTAGGGCAGGTCTATTCTTAACTCCTTGAGGAACCTCCACACAGTTTTCCAGAGTGGCTGCACCAGTTCACATTCCCACCAACAGTGCAAGAGGGTTCCCCTTTCGCCACATCCTCTCCAACATTTGTTATTTCCTGCCTTGTTAATTTGCCCCATTCTCACTGGTGTGAGGTGGTATCTCATTGTGGTTTTGATTTGTATTTCCCTGATGGCCAGTGATGCGGAGCATTTTCTCATGTGCGTGTTGGCCATGTCTATGTCTTCCTCTGAGATTTCTGTTCATGTCTTTTGCCCATTTCATGATTGGATTGTTTGTTTCTTTGCTCTTGAGTTTAATAAGTAATTTATAGATCTTGGAAACTAGCCCTTTACCTGATACATCATTTGCAAATATCTTCTCCCATTCTGTAGGTTGTCTTTTAGTTTCGTTGACTGTATCCTTTGCTGTGCACAAGCTTCTTATCTTGATGAAGTCCCAATAGTTCATTTTTGCTTTTCTTTCTCTTGCCTTCATGGATGTATCTTGCAAGAAGTTACTGTGGCCAAGTTCAAAAAGGGTGTTGCCTGTGTTCTCCTCTAGGATTTTGATGGAATCTTGTCTCACATTTAGATCTTTCATCCATTTTGAGTTTATCTTTGTGTCTGGTGTAAGAGAATGGTCCAGTTTCATTCTTGTGCATGTGGATGTCCAATTTTCCCAGCACCATTTATTGAAGAGACTGTCTTTCTTCCAATGGATAGTCTTTCCTCCCTTATCGAATATTAGTTGACCATAAAGTTCAGGGTCCACTTCTGGATTCTCTATTCTGTTCCATTGATCTATGTGTCTGTTTTTGTGCCAGTACCACACTGTCTTGATGACCATAGCTTTGTAGTACAACCTGAAATCTGGCATTGTGATGCCCCCAGCTATGTTTTTCTTTTTTAAAATTTCCCTGGCTATTTGGGGTCTTTTCTGATTCCACACAAATCTTAAGATGATTTGTTCCAACTCTCTGAAGAAAGTCCATGGTATTTTGGTAGGGATTGCATTAAATGTGTAAATTGCCCTGGGTAGCATTGACATTTTCACAATATTAATTCTTCCAATCCATGAGCATGGAATATTTTTCCATCTCTTTGTGTCTTCCTCAATTTCTTTCAGAAGTGTTCTGGAGTTTTTAGCGTACCTTTACCTCTTCGGTTAGGTGTATTCCTAGGTATCTTATTCTTTCGGGTACAATTGTAAATGGGATTGACTCCTTAATTTCTCTTTCTTCAGTCTCATTGTTAGTGTATAGAAATGCCATTGATTTCTGGGCATTGATTTTTTATCCTGCCCCACTGCCAAATTGCTGTATGAGTTCTAGCAATCTTGGGTGGAGTCTTTTGGGTTTTCTATGTGCAGTATCATGTCATCTGCAAAGAGGGAGAGTTTGACTTCTTCTTTGCCAATTTGAATGCCTTTTATTTCTTTTTGTTATCTGATTGCTGAGGCTAGAACTTCTAGTACTATTTTGAATAATAGTGGTGAGAGTGGACATCCTGTCGTGTTCCTGATCTTAGAGGAAGGGCTCCCAGTGTTTCCCATTGAGAATGATATTTGCTATGGGCTTTTCATAGATGGCTTTTAAGATGCTGAGGAATGTTCCCTCTATCCCTACACTCTGAAGAGTTTGGATCAGGAATGGATGCTGTATTTTGTAAAATGCTTTCTCTGCATCTATTGAGGATCATATGGTTCTTGTTTTTTTTGCTGATATGATCAATCACATTGATTGCTTTACGAGTGTTGAACCAGCCTTGCATCCCAGGGATAAATCCCACTTGGTCATGATAAATAATTTTCTTAATGTATTGTTGGATCCTATTGGCTAGTATATTGTTGAGAATTTTTGCATCCATGTTCATCAGGGATATTGCTCTATAATTCTCCTTTTTGGTGGGGTCTTTGGTTTTGGAATTAAGGTGATGCTGGCCTCATGGAATGAATTTGGAAGTACTCCATCTCTTTTTATCTTTCCAAACAGCTTTAGTAGAATAGGTATGGTTTCTTCTTTAAACATTTGATAGAATTCTCCTGGGAAGCCATCTGGCCCTGGACTCTTGTGTCTTGGGAGGTTTTTGATGACTGCTTCAATTTCCTCCCTGGTTATTGGCCTGTTCAGGTTTTCTATTTCTTCCTGTTCCAGTTTTGGTAGTTTGTGGTTTTCCAGAAATGTGTCCATTTCTTCTAGATTGCCTAATTTATTTGTGTATAGCTGATCATAATATGTTTTTAAAATCGTTTGCATTTCCTTGGTGTTGGTGGTGATCTCTACTTTCTCATTCATGATTTTATTAATTTGAGTCTTTTCTCTCTTCTTTTAAATAAGGCTGGCTAATGGTTTATCTATCATTAATTCTTTCAAAGAACCACCTCCTGGTTTTGTTTATCTGTTCCACAGTTCTTCTGGTCTCTATTTCATTGAGTTCTGCTCGATTTCTTTATTAACTCTCTTCTTTTGCTGGGTGTAGGATCTATTTGCTGTTTTTTCTCCAGCTCCTTTAGGTGCAAAGTTAGCTTTTGTATTTGAGTTCTTTCCAGTTTTTGGATGGATGCTTGTAATGTGATGTATTCCCCCTCAGGACTGCTTTTGCTGTATACCAAAGATTTTGAACGGTTGTATCTTCATTCTCATTAGTTTCCATGAATCTTTTTAATTCTTCTCTAATTTCCTTCTTTAAAATCCTTCTCTAATTTAATTCTTCTCCTAATTTCTCTTCTAATTTCTAATTATCCTTTTGTGTTTTAGCAGGATGGTCCTTAACTTCCATGTGTTTGAAATCCTTACAAATTTCTTCTTGTGATTTAGTTCTAATTTCAAAGCATTATGGTCTGAAAATATGCAGGGGACGATCCCAATCTTTTGGTATCAGTTAAGACCTGTTTTGTGACCCAGTATGTGGTCTATTCTGGAGAAAGTTCCATGGAACTTGAGAAGAATGTGTATTCAGTTACGTTTGGATGTAAAATTCTGTAAATATCTGTGAAATCCACCTGGTCCAGTGTATCATTTAAAGCTCTTGTTTCTTTGGAGATGCTGTGCTTAGAAGATCTGTCGATTGTAGAAAGTGCTACATTCAAGTCACCAAGTATAAATGTATTATTATCTAAGTATGTCTTAACTTTGGTTATTAATTGATTGATATACTTGGCAGCTCCCACATTCGGGGCATAAATATTCATGATTGTTAGGTCCTCTGTTGGATAAATCCTTTAAGTATGATATAGTGTTCCTCTTCATCTCTTACTACAGTCTTTGGGATAAACTTTAGTTTATCTGATATAAGGATGGCTACCCCTGCTTTCTTTTGAGGGCCATTTGAATGGTAAACGGTTCACCAACCTTTTATTTTCAGGCTGTTGGTGTCCTTAGGTCTAAAATGAGTCTCTTGTAGACAGCAAATAGATGGGTCTTGCTTTTCTTTCCAGTCTGAAACCCTGTGCCTTTTGATGTGGTCATTAAGCCCATTCATGTTCAGAGTTACTATTGAAAGATGTGAATTTATTGTCATCATGATACCTATTCAGTTCCTGTTTTTGTGGATTGTTCCCTTGGACTTCCTCTTTCTTTTACAGAATCCCCTTAGTATTTCTTGCAGAGCTGTCTTGGTGGTCACATATTCTTTCAGTTTCTACCTATCTTGGAAGCTCTTTATCTCCCCTTCTATTCTGAACGAGAGCCTTGCTGGATAAAGTATTTTTGGCTGCATGTTCTTCTCATTTAGGACCCTGAACATATCCTGCCAGCCCTTTCTGGCCTGCCAGGTCTCTGTGGAGAGGTCCGCTGTTAATCTAATATTTCTCCCCATAAAAGTTAGATATTTCTTGTCTCTTGCTGCTTTAAGGATCTTCTCTTTATCTTTGGAATTTGAAAGTTTCACTATTAAATGTGGAGGTGTTGAGTGGTTTTTATTGATTTTAGGGGGGGGATTTCTCTATCTCCTGAATCTGAATGCCTGTTTCTCTTTTCAAGTTAGGAAAGTTCTCAGCTATGATTTGTTCAAATACATACTCTGGACCTCTCTCCCTTTTGGCGCCCTCAGGAACCCCAATTAAACGTAGATTTTTTTCTTCTGAGGCTGTCATTTATTTCCCTTAACCTATCCTTGTGATCTTTTAATTGTTTTTCTTTTTTCCTCAGTTTCTCTCCTTGCCATCAACTTGTCTTCTATGTCCCTTACTTGTTCTTCTACCTCATTAACCTTTGTTGTTAGGACCTCTAGTTCGGATTGCATCTCATTTAATTGATTTTTACTTTCTGCCTGATCATATCTAATTTCTGCCTGATTAGATCTAAATTCTGCAGTCATGAAGTCTCTTGATTCCTTTATGCTTTTTTTCTAGAGTCACCAGTAGCATTATAATTGTGCTTCTGAATTAGCTTTCTGACATTGAATTGTAATCCAAATTTTGTAACTCTGTGGGAGAGAGGACTGTTTCTGATTGTTTTCTTTTGAGGTGAGTTTTTCCTTCTAGAGCAGTGCAGAGTGGCCAAAAACAAGTTGTACTGGGAAAAGGAGAAAAAGAAGAGAAAAAAGAAGAAGAAAAAAAAGAAGAAGAAAAAAAAAAAGAGAACAAAAAGGGGGGGGAAGCAAACAGAAAACAAAAAAAACAAGGGGACTATCCTCTGATTCTATAGACTGTAAATCCCTCGACTTCCCCTGGAACTTTCCAGTGCTGCTTGGTCAATAACTTGTTTTTCCCCTGTCCATCTAGCTGGTCTTCTGGGGGAGGGGCCTGCTGTGTTGATTTTCAGGTGTGAGCACCTGGGGGAGCTGCCCAGCCCCCTGCCTGGTGCATGGATTAGTGGTAGCTGTTTAACCTGTTTATCTGGTGAGGCCACTGTTAGGCTCAGTGGGGGTTGTTTATTCTGTGAGGGCCCAGGAGGAACAACCCCATTGGCGGTGGCCAGCTCTCCAGCCCCGGAGTCAGCTCCCGCAGTAACTACAGCAGCTCTCAGTCCGCAGGGGCCTGGATGCTCCGGGGGCGGGGCCGCTGACCTGCACAGCTCAGGGCCGCCCAGCGGCAGGAGCGTCCTTGCTGCCCTGTGTCCTCCTGGCTTCTGCCTGTCCCGGGGGAGGCCGGATCCTGGGCTGTGTCCCCGGCGCCCTGTGCTCCCGGGCCTGCGCTGTTGGATTTGCGCTCCCAGCTGCGCAGCCCCCTCCGCGGAGCTGCCGCCCGAGCCCCTCCAAGCTGCTCCCGGGGCTCCACCTGGCGCGTGCTGCAGCCCTTTAGGGAGCTCGGCCGCGGGTGTGGTGCTCTCTCCCCGGGTGCACAGGTGTCTGTTAGTGTCCCAGGGAGCCCGAGGGCATCCCCGCCCTCCTGGGGTCCTGCTCCAACTCCCTGCGGGCCCCTTTCCGCCCGGGAAGATTGGTGAAGCTCCTGCTTCTCCAGGACTGGGCTCTCCTGTCCTGGGGGTACACGTCCAGGCCTTAGCCCGGCTCCTTGCGGGGCCCCTCCCCCTTGGATGCCTTTTGTTTCTTTATTTCTTTTTCCCCGTCTTCCTACCTTGATAGACTTGATAGAAGCACGAACTCTTCTCACTGTAGCATTCAAGCTGTTCTCTCTTTAAATCTCAGGCCGAATTCGTAGATTTTCAGTATGATTTGAAGGTTATCTAGGTAATTTGGTGGGGACGGGTGACTTGGGGACCCTACTCTTCCGCCGTCTTGCCCCCTCCCCCCTCTATCAGACATTTAAAGAAGAGTTAATAGTGAGTCTTCTCAAACTGTTACAAAAAAATAGAAGAGGGAAAGCTTTCAAATTCATTCTATGAGGCCAACATTACATTGATGCTAAAACCAAATAAAGGCACTACAAAAAAAAAAAATAGAGAACTCAGGCCAATATCTCTGATGAACATAGGTGCAAAAATCCTCAGCGATATATTAGCAAAGCAAATCCAGCAATATATTAAAAAATCATTCACCATGATCAAGTGGAATTTAATCCTGGGATGCAGGTGTGGTTCCATATTCACAAATCCATCAAGGTAAATACATGACATCAACAAGAGAAGGAATGAAAACCATATGATCATTTCAATAGATGCAGAAAAACTATTTGACAATGTACTACATCCTTTCATGATAAAACCCCTTAGCAAAATAAGATTAGAGAGAACATACTTCAGCATAATAAAGACCATATATGAAAACACCCACATTATACTGAATTGTGAAAAACTGAGAGCTTTTCTTCTAACGTCAAGAACAAGACAAGGATGTCTACTCTTACCATTTTTATTCATCATAGTACTGGAATATTTAGCCACTGCATCAAGAAAAGAAATAGGAATAAATGGCATTTGAATTGGTAAGGAAGTACTAAAACTTGCACTATTCACAGATAACATGATAGTATAAGCAGGAAACCCTAAAGACTCTACAGAAACTAGAAAAATGGATCAATGAATTCAGTAAGATTTCAGGATACAAAATCAATATGCAGGAATCCATTGCATTTCTATACACTAATACTGAAGTAGCAGAAAGATAAATTTAAAAAAATCTCATTACAATAGCACCAAAAATGATAAAATACGTAAGAATAGGCATAACCAAGGAGGTGAAAGACCTATACTCTGAAACCATAAAACATTGATGAAAGAAATTGAAGATGAAACAGATGGATATTCTATTCTCAAGGATTGGGAGAAAAATATTGTTAAAATTTTAAAGAAATTTAAAAATTTAATGCAATCTCCATAAAATTCCCAACAGCATTTTTCATTGAACTAGAACAAATAATCCTAAAATTTGTATAGAACCACAAAGACCCAAGGAACAAAACTAGAATTACAATCCCAGATTTCAAGATATGCTTAAAAGCTGTAGTAATCAAAACTATAGTACTACCACAAAAATAGACTCATAGATTAATGGAAAAGAATAGAGAATCCAAAAGTTAACCTATGATTATATGGTCAATTAATCTTTGACATAGGTGGCAAGAATATGCAATGGGGAAAAAGGCAGTCTCTTCAACAACTTGTGTTGGGAGAACTGGACAGCTACATGCAAAAGAAACTAGAACACTTTTACACCATACACAAAAATAAATTCACAATGGATTGAAGTTTATGAGATCTGACGATAAATTTTCCAGAAGAGACCACAGGCAATCATTTTTTGACATCTGCCGTAACAACGTTTTCCTAGGTATATCTCCTAAGGCAAGGGAAATAAAAGCAAAAATTAACTATTGGGACTACATCAAAATAAAAACTAAAAGACAACTTATTGAATGGTAGAAGATATTTGCAAATGACATATCTGATAATGGGTTAGTATACAAAATAAAAGTGAACGCCAAAAAATAAATTAAAAAATGGGCAGAAGACATGAACAGATATTTCTCCAAAGAAGATGGCCAACAGACACATTAAAAGCTACCCAAGATCACTTGTCATTGGGGAAATGCAAATCAAAATCACAATGAGATATCACCTCACACCTGTCAGAAAAGCTAAAAAAAAAAAAAAAAAAAAAAAAGAACAAGTGTTGGTGAGGAAGTGGAGAAAATGGAAATTTTGTGCACTGTTGATGGGAATGCAAACTGGTATAGCCACTGTGGAAGACAGTATGCAGGTTCCTCAATACATTAAAAATAGAATTATCATATGATCTCATAATTCTGCTACCGGATATTTACCCAAAGAATATGAAAACAGTAATGGGAAAGATATATACACCCCTATGTTTATTGCAACATTATTTACAATAACCAAGATATGGAAGCATCCCAAGTGTCCATCAATAGATGAGTGGATAAAGAAGTGGTATATATATATATATATATATATATATATATATATATATATAAAATGGAATATTATTCAGCCATAAAAAGAGTGAAATATTGCCATTTGCAACAATATGGATGGATCTAGAGGGCACAATGCTACGTGAAATAAGAGAAAGACAAATACCATATGACTTCACTCATACATAGAGTTTAAGAAAAAAACCACAAAGGAACAAGGAGAAAAAGATACAAACCAGAAAAAAACAGACTCAGCTCTAGAGAACAAATTGATGGTTACCAGATGGGAGATGGGTAGGGCAGATGGATGAAATAGGTTACGGGGATTAAAGAGTAAACTATTGTGATGAGCGCTGAATAATGTACAGAATTGTTGAATCACTGTATTTTACATCTGAAACTAATAAAGCACTATATTAACTATACTGGAATTAAAATAAAATAATAGCAGAGCATAAGAAATATAGTCAATGATATTATAATAATAATGTAATGAGTAGCTATACTTGTGGTGAACATGGTGTAGTAATAAACTTATGAAATCACTAAGTTGTACACCTGAAAGTAATGTAACATTGTGTGTCAACAATACTCAAATTAAAAAAAAAGTTTCGACAACATTTGTCAGAAAGAAATAGAAATTCTATTTCTCAAGAAAAAATAAATTCTTTTTTTTTAACAGAAAGAGTGATCAAATATGCATGAAAGGTAGAGACATAGAGACAACATCCATAGAAAATGAAAAGAAAATATGGGCTCAGATGTACTTTCACTGAAGCCAAGATTTCTCGTAAAGAGAAAGCTCTGAAATCTCAAATTTGTGGGAAAAACTCTCCCTGGCAATTAGTTACTTTTAGTGGTTGGCAAGAGATTGAATAAACTTCTCTACAATGTGTCAGATGTCTTCAGTTTCACTCAACTGCCACACACACTACCCACATAACAGTAACTGGCTCTGGTTGGTTCAACAAAGATGCTCTTGTGGTTGAGTTAAGACTGAAATAAATTTCTTCCTTTTCTAGTCCTAGAGAAGAGAAACAATAGTGAGATTTACAATAAAAATTAAGCCATTCAGAAAGAGGAATTTGCTTTTTCATCTTCTTATCTGAAACATTCAGACAATACTTTTGGTAATATTCTCATTACTCTCAGGGGAAAAAAATCGAGTAAACTCTATAAAAGTGGAACCTGCACATTTTACTCAACATAGACTACATGTTTTAGCAACAAACAAAAAAATTTCTTTCAGTAGCAATTCCATTTGGTTAATGGTTGGCAAAACTAGTTCCAGTTTTGATAGAAGTCATATGAATGATTTTCCACCCAGTCTAACTGAGAATAACTAATGTTGGAAAGGAAGAGCCACAGATTAAAATGAGGCAAGATTTACTTTTCATCTCCACAGAAAATTAAAAAGTAAGAATGATATCAAACTCACTGTAGTCTGAATTAGCTATTGATATGCTTGCTGCACTGGGATCTGTTGCAAGCAGGATTATTCATCCACATAGCCTACCAACCCAATTAAGAAATTAATATATGATGGTATAAGCTAAGGTGGAAGTTGGAGAGAGACTGTGACTTCTAGAAATTTTTGGTGATGAGTCATATTAAGAATATTACCTATAGAAGCATAAAGGTATTTGCTTAAACAAAAAGATATTTTCTCTGAGAGACTAAAAGCAATTGCTTCTGTTTTGGAATAAAAATAGTATTTGGATTTTTTTTTTTTTTGTTTTGTATTTGGAAAATTTACTCCAAGTCTAGTTCTTTTTTCTTGTAAGTGATAGATTAGGGGCACCTGGCTGGCTCGGTTGTTAGAGCATATGATTCTTGATCTCAGGGTTGTGAGTTTGAGCCCTACATTGCATATAGAGATTACTTAAAAATAAAGTATTAAAAAAATAAAAGGATATATTAATGTGTGCATTTGTTTCCTTTGCCTGCATAATAAAGTAACAAGAACTGGTGGCTTAAAATTAAAGAAACTTATTGTCTCATAGTTCTGGAAGCTAGAGGTTCAAAACTGGTAGGGTTGGTCCTCTGAAAGAGGGAAGAGGAACTGTAAGGGGAAGTTTGTTCTATGCTTCTCTCCCAGTTTGTGAAGGATCACTGGCAATCTTTGGCTTATTCCTATCACCACCTATACTTCACATAGTGTTTTCTCTGTCTCTTCTTCTCTCTCTTCATATCGTCTTTCCTTATGCAGGTTTGTCTGTGTCCAAATTTCCCTTTTTTATAAGGATGCCAGTCAAATCGGATTAGACTCCATTTTAACTTGATGACCTCATTTTAATTTGATTATCTCTGTCTGTAGTGATTCTATTTTTAAATAAGGTTGTATTCTGAGGTACTGTGGGGTTAGAATTTCAATATATCTTTTTCTAGGGGATGCATTTCAGCCCATAATAATGTGTTATCAGTAAAGTTCTTTTTTAAGGAAATGTGATTCCTAATGTTTCATGCAGATGCAGAAGTTGGTTCACAGATCTTATGCACAGAAACAGTGCAAATTCTCTTACTGGTGGAGGCTTTCTGAAACTATAGGCCCATGATAACTGAAACTTGCTGGAGTTACTATAGGTATTAGAGACACTGATCACTTTGTTAGACAGTAAAACAATAGTATTTCATCAAAGGTAGCTTTTCATTAAAAGAGGGTAGCTATAGAAACTCCATTAATAAGGAAGAGAAAGTAGGCTGCTGCTTCTTTTATTTGTCTAAATTCAAATGCAGCGGGAAAGGGACTCTTTGCTCCCCAGTGCTGTTCCCTGGATAGCACTATTTTAGCACCATGAACAAGCAATTATAACTATCTACCACAAGACTTCTCCTTTTAAAGTTCATACTCAAACTATCTTTCCAATAGCTGGCTAGCCTCCATGGTCCCTGCTCATGGACTCTAGTAATAACCACAACTAGCTCATAGTAGGTCTTTCCACTCCTTTCTTATTCCTGCTACTGTAACTAGTTTTACTAGAACTATCTGACATAGGCACAGGTCAGTGATTTCTTCTATTCTCTCTGTCCTATGTGCGTTTGCAATGCATGTGACCCCCCCTCCCCCCACACACACATACACACACCGGTGACCTCTCTATACCTTTAAAGATATAACTGCTTGTTCATATATGGCAACAATCTGTATTCAGTGAGAGTTTACTGCTTCACTCCAGACAATACTGTGATAGTAGACTGCAGATATCCTTGAAAAGTTCTTGTACATTCACCAATGTTCTTCATTTAATTCAGTTAGTGCTATGAAGCCAAAAAAGGTTTTGGACCAAGCCATTAATTGAAATTTATAAATATTAAACTGTAAACAAGACATTGGAAGAATGAGAAGAGGGAAAAATGCTAAGTAAGTAGCTGCCTATTGCATCCACCCCTAAGTGACCCCCACTCTTCAATCAGTGACTTGATTTTGATATCAGAGTAACTTGCTCATGGACTCTAACCTTAAAGTGTTGAAGAGATACTTTAACATTCTTATGTGGCTGATGACTTATAAAATTCTAACTCCTCCTTTCCTAACAGCCAAGTTATAACAATATTCTTAGCCATAAATATGACTTCAAGTGGATTTAAAAAAAATCTACCCACATTTGATGAAAAATAGCTGTAGAAGATTTTATACTATATTTAATTTAGTTTTACCAATGCCCATATTATGAAAATATGGTCTTCTAGACCATTTTACTTTTTTTTAAAAGGAAAATGGCAGGAACTTGATCAGCCACTTATACAGGTAGACTTTAGAAAGAAAATAGGCCAATGATTTGACTTGGAGTGTGAAAGAAGACAAACATGAAAGAAATAAAACCCTAAAGTTAGTGTTGGAATTCTGTAGCCAATTACTAATGTCAGAAAATTTCTCACAGTGGGGGCCAAAGGGAGAAAAAACTCAATAGGGCATCTGTTAGCATCCTCCCAGGCACCTGGAGGAGCATGAGGCCAGTTGTGCATCTTTCAGAGCCCACATGTTTCTTACCTTGATTTAAATACACTCAGCAATCAGCAGCTGGGCTTTATCTTATTATTTATAATTTATGAGTATTCTTATGCCCGTGAAATAATCACAATTTCCAATATGCAATTTCTTTTTCCTGGTTTGTCACCAATTTCACTGTGTTCTTGGCCATTCAGCCATTCCTTGGTTTCTTCATTTGCAAGAATGGATATTACACTTGTCACTTCCTTCTCCCAGACCTCTGGGAAGATTAATGACAAAATATACTTAAAACTTGTTGGACATTTTGGAAACAAGGTGCTACATATGCATAGTATTTCATCCTTATTGATTTTCACTTTTGAAGGAAAATTAAGTAAAATGAACACAGCTGGGCCTTAGGTTAGAGCAGGGTGCAGGGGCTAAAACTAACATTTGGGAAAACAATTCCTCTTACTTTGGAAGAGGTTTTCTTTTCAAGGACCTTACAAATGAGATCCTGGATATTTTCTTTTCATAACCGATTCTCTGTGTGATGATTCTCATTGTCCTCTCAGAATTTCCTTATAGCATGTAAAGTGTATGATTTTTCTCGATAATTTATAGAAACTGTTACAAAAAATAGAAGATTCTTAAAAATAAAAAAGTGGCAAGTGAAAGTATGCAAGATGGCATTTCTATGAAAAAAACAAGGAAAGAAAGTAGCTTTTATCATTATGTTCTTTGAAGAAATAAAGTTCATATAATTTTTTTTTAATTTTTATTTATTTATGATAGTCACACAGAGAGAGAGAGAGGCAGAGACGTAGGCAGAGGGAGAAGCAGCCTCCATGCACCAGGAGCCTGATGTGGGATTCGATCCCGGGTCTCCAGGATCGCGCCCTGGGCCAAAGGCAGGCGCTAAACCGCTGCGCCACCCAGGGATCCCTGAAGAAATAAAGTTCAGATGTTAGTCTGGACTTTTGAAATTGTAGAAATGTCTAACAATATCAAAATAATTCCATTTCTCAGAGTAGAGACTAGGAAACATTCTCACATGGATCATTGGTGTGAGGAGGCACTTAGGATTCATAAGAGGGAAAAAAAAAAGGATTCATAAGAGGTCCCTTCAAACATGTCACCTTTGATTCCATGTGCAGGGGTACCTATAGCCAACTAACAAGCTCTAACATTTTATTGAATTCCTATAGTGTTCTTTATATTTACATACATTATCTTGTTTAATCTTCACAAAAATTCCATTATTTTCCTCATTTCCAAAGTTAGGTTAAATAAGTTGCCTTAGTTTGCAAAGCTAGGAAGAAGAGCCTAGATTGAAAGTTATCTGGCACAAGTCTGTGTCTATCATTGTTATATCCTATTGTTTCTGAGAGAAGAAACTCAAAAGCTGATCCTATATTCAATGAGTGTGCTTTTGTTAAAACAAGTGTCTAATTCCTCCACTAGGTTGCAAACTCGTTTGGAGGGCATTAAATGTGTCATTATGCATCTTTGTGAGAAACCCAATCATAAGCCCTGCATCTGTGCATAGGAAAGATGTTCCCAAAGGAGATATTGCTATTTCCTTGATCTAGATAAAGGATGTGAAGCTTCAAGGCATTAAGCATTGTGTCCATAATCCTGTATCTGACAAAGAGCAAAGCCAGGACTGTCGTGCAGGACTTCGGACTCTGGTTCATGACTCTTTGCATGACACTGCAGCCTCCTCCACTTGTTTTTTTCTCTGTAGTACTAGGTTTATAATATTATAAAGTTCTTGATCACATATTAAGCTCTGTAGGAAACTTTAAGGAACATGCTATGTAAACTGAAGTAATAGGTACATTTAGCCTTCAAAGGACAGATAGGTAAGTAGGCATTTATATTGCATATTGCAAGGTACCGTGTATATTGCTAAATACATTACTAATCACATTCAATTTAATTTTCTTAACTATTCTATGATGTGGCAGTGAGTATATTCCCACTTTACAGATTAGGAAACTAGTCCAATAGAGGTTAAATTACCTCTTCAAGGTCACATAACCACTTAAACCCAGGTCAGCCTGACTCTAAAAACTGAATTAATGTAACTACACTAAAATGATAACATAGTAGTGTCTCTCAAAGCTTTACTTTAATTGTACAATGAATGACCAAGACTATTTTCTATCTTAGTTAAGAGAGGCAGATTTTATTGAACCTTTTTGTAGTTCATTGTCAAAATAATATTTTTACTGAATGTGAAATTAATTTAATTTGAATTTCACATTAATTTGAATGTGATTACTACTTATTAATGAAGTGAATTGAAAAAAGATGGAAGTTTATTACACAACAGTTCCTTCTGAGAGGGCTAGAACTCTTTGTCTGCATTCTTTTGTCTTCTTCCAGGCTGCTAGGAGTGTTCACCCATGGGAGACCCATCAGCTCTATCAGAAGTTCTGGCCTCTCTTCAGCATCAGATAATCACTGGTTTCCCATTTCCACCCACCTGGCCTTCCTATTGCAAATCGCTGACATCCTTCCTTTCAGTGAGAGCCAGTAACTCCAATCCCTTTCTGTCTTCTGCTTCAGCTCGCTCTTCTTTTTATCATAGAGCTTTCATACCCACACTTAAAGAGAAACATGCTGCCAAGATGCAAGCAGGCGCCACCTCTGCTTTTGCTACTACTGGCTAAAAGCCTAGACCAATGACGGTTAGGCAGGAATAAGATTCCTGGCACACCTGGGAAAGGAGCATGTTGGGGCATAAAGAGTGAACATGATAAAATACTGGCACAGGAAAGTGAAATAGCAACTGGTGTGTGGAAAGTGTCATTAATGTTCTAAGGATGATCTAAAGTCATTCTTGATATGTAATCTGTAGGATGAAACTACCAATCCAAGAATTTATTTTTATGGTTGTCTTGCTTCACAATAAAGAGATGGGATGCCACATATCAGCCAGGTTGTGAAAAATGTCAGACAGAAGTTTGAAACATTTACTTCTTTGATTTTGGATGTGGACAGTGGTATATCACATCCATGCATGTATCTGGGGTATCTTAAAGAATTAGTCTTACCTCCTGAAATGAATGCTCAAAGCTTCATGTCTCAGGCTCCAGGATCCCCACACTTTGACCATTGTTGAGGTGTAGGGTAGAGATGAGGGAATACATCTAGCTCCTGCACATCCCCTCCCTGATATAGCACTGAACCTGGAAAAGGTCATACTATCCCCCAGAGACTGGCCAGGAGTAGTACCAGGTTGCCAGATCTTGGTTGGGGAACTGGATTTGGGACTTTCCACACGAAGTCTGGTGTGACGTTTTTACTTGCTTAAACTGGTGGCCTCTGGGGTAGAGGGACAACAGTAATCTCTATCTTATTCTTCTGCTGCTATCTTTGGTGCAGCACCATGCTCAAATTGAACTGAGATCTTTTGTGTGGTTAGAGATCTTTCAGATCCTTCTTTCTAGTTAGAATGAAGATGTTTCTACTGAAACCTTTAGAATAAAGATGTTTCTACTGAAATCTGAGCATCATTACCTTGCCAAATCAATATAACTGGGGCTGAATCATCTCTTCTTGTCCCCAACTTGTGTATTAAGGAGATTGTCTTTGTTTTAGCTATTCTTCTGCAATTATAATTCAATTCACAAGTGCTTCTCTCAATCAAAATATTTTATGCTAAACTGGCCAGACTTATGCATATCCAGAGCCATTCTAGCCTCCTAGTACCAGCAGACCTTCTTCAGAGAGCCAGTTTGCTAGAGGAGACTGGCAACAGACAGGGATTGGTGTCTAGTTGCCTCATAAATGCAGAATATTTATATAAAGTTAGGAGGTCAGGTTCTGCAGTCACAGTGATGGTTTCAAACCTTTCCCTGATAGTAGCTGTGTGACTTTGGCCAAGTTACTTAAGCTTTCTGAGCCTTGTTTGAAAATAGACACTAATCTCTATCTGATAGACCATGGTAATAGAGGGTGTTAGGCTGTCAAGGTTACTGTAGATATGTGGTACTTTCAATACAGCCTAGAAGTCTTGGCTCCACCCTGCCAGGAAGGCACTGTCCACATAGCTGTGAATGTTGCTACTAGCAGTGTTACTACCATGAATTGAGCAGAGAAGAGCAAATGGGGTCAGCATACATATTAATCAGAAAGACTTGTAAAACCCTAGCTATCTCTATTTAACCAACCCAACTTCCCATTCATGGAAATATTTGGGAGAAATTTTAGTTACAGGTAAGACATAATGCAAATGAGGATGAAACCAAATAAATACTGTATTTTGACTATTATTAATGTTAGCTATTATGCTTTATATACCCAGGGCTGTTGTGGTCCATGAAACACCTGTTACATATTTATATATCTGAGCCTTTCTTTGTCATTTTATGTACAGCCACTGTTTTGGCTGCAGAGTTCATATAAGAAGAAAAGATGAAATAATTAAGTCAAACGCTATGATTTCCCAAAATTAACAGTGGGCTTTCAATTTTTTATTCCAGTCTCTCCCTCTAGCATTTTCATTTTCACAGGTGAGTTCAGTTCATCCTGAAATTTAAGTAGAATGAAGAACAGGCAAACTCAAATAGAAAAATAAATCCAGGTCATCCAAACTGAAATTGTATTTTGGGTCATCTGTGAAATGTCTTTGACCTCCTTTTGTTTCCACAGCTGTAAAATGGAAAAAATTACAGCTGATTCCATAATTTTAAGGGTTATGAACAAAGTACTAGAAAGTATTTTTAAAATGAAAGTCATGCCCATTTTATTCTCAGCTTTAAGCACAAAATTGGCACAAAATAAGCAGTTAAATAGTCGGTTTCATGAGTAAAATAGTATTGTATGTGGTTCTTTGTTTACCCAGGAAACTCTACTGTGGAGCAGAAAAAACACTTCATTGGGAGTCAGGAAACCTGGATTCTAGTCCCAGAATGACCTTGGATTAATGAGGTAACTTCCCTTCTTAGAACTTTATGTTCCTTATTCGCCACTTGAAGGAGCTGATGCTCTCTGATTCCTCCTTTCATTGCCAACACATTAATGATTTCATTCAATCAATAATGTAGAAGGATTATAGTATCAACAGTTCTCTTCTGAGATCTAGTAGAGGTCAAATGGTTCAGAAAGGCAGGGGAAGGGAGAAGAGAGGGAGGGAGAGGAAGATATGGGAGAAGAGGAAGAAAAGGATAGGAAGAGAAAGAAGGAAAAGGAAGATTCCTTTAGATGCCATGGAGCAGTGCTAGCCCCACGTGATATTATGAAATAACTATAGTTTATCGTTGTACTTCTCACCATTTTGTATTCCTTTAGTTCCCAGAAACCATGCTCTTTCCAGATATCCAGATGACAGTGACTAGCTATCGTTCTAATCTTCCCACCCTCCCCCTAGGTGCACCCTCCCCCAATAGGCCCCCTACCTAAAAATCTCCTCTTTCCTCTTCCAATCTAACCAACCACACATATGAACCCAGCTGCAAGTTGGAAGATACTTAGCTAATTAATTAATGCCTAAATGATAGTAATTTAATCTTTAACCCTCCTCCAGACACTTAATCAGTTATACACTTTTTAAAAAGGGTGCCTGCAACTAGCTTTTTAACAGAAAGTGAAGTGAAGGGCATATCCAAGTGGTTGGTGTACCACCTCTAGATTCAGAGTTGCATGGTACCACCAGAGCCATGCAGGTCCCTTGGGATTCTGCTCCCCACAGGAGTTCCCTGGATGTGCCTCCTGCTTCCTGAGCTTCTCATTCTTTTTTGTCTGAATGCAAATATGCTAGTAAGTGAGTATCTATCACAGTAGCTCCCTTGGGGCACCACAAATTCTTCATGAACTTAATCAGGATATAAATAAACAAATGAATAAATAATCCACAGGTTACTTGGTAATGTCATTAGTGGCTCTGACTATGGGAGTGGAAAGAGTAGAGCCTGTGGCTTCTAAGTTAACAAATGCTTGGATCTTTTAGCATCAAAATAATAATGAAGGGCAATCAATGTTGACCTGGGATGAAGAATAACTAAGTGTTTTCTTAGACTATCTGCTTTCCTTCAAAAATCTATTTATTCCCAGCCAAGTATTAAATGTTAGAGTGAGACACATGGGAACCAGAGTTTTTCTGCTTCATCCTATAGCCTTCCTTCCTCTTTCCAAACCCATTTCAGTAGATGTGGCTCAAGCTAGAAATCCTGTTGTAGCTGCAACCAGAAGGCAAGGACCCCAGCTCCTCCACTACATTAGAGGAAGGATCAGTTGTTGTCTCCCAACAATTGCAGTAGTAGATGAGAGCTGGAATCTAAGGAGTTATGAAGACTCTCAGCTATGGCCATAACTTAACTCCAAACCCTGATTACACTGGGGAGTACTGGTACTTCCCTAATTATGCAGCTAAAAGCCAACAACACATGGACTGTATCTTACTTCCAGAGCCCGACACCCCTGCCTGCTGCTCCAGAATGCAGTCAGCAGTGGGAGACACCTACATCTTCTTGTCTCTTAAGATTGTCTCCAGAGAGATTGTTCTAGAAGGCTTTGTTTGTGTGCTGCCTGGTCGTTTTCTGTTGTTTGTACAATAGGACACCAAATAAATATTCCTCATCTAGTTTGTTGCTTCCTAAAATTTTTTATATTCCTGAGAAATCCTATATGGTCATTGTATATGCAGTCGTGGAAAAATCTCATATACAATTCCTGGAAGTCTCTGGAGAGGCTGAAGATGGATTCAGGGGACCCTAGGTCAAGAACCCTGATAGAGGGAGCCATCCTTGCTCAGGTAAAGCAATGCTAGAAACATCAGATATCTCTAATAGAGGTGTGTGTGTGTGTGTATGGTGTTGGAGCAGGCTCAATCTAGAAGCTTTATCAACACCATAAACATTCTATGTTTATTTGCTCTTCCCAGACACCGTATCTAATATAGAAGCTTTCCCTATGTTTTTCTGTCCTTTCACTATTTACTTCTTCCTCAGAAACACTTATTACCACCAGATCAAAAGGGTCTCCAGAAAGTTAGGAAGCATGGACTATGCTTATTTTGAAAATATATTAGTCGTACTTTCAAATAATATTCCCACTATGTTTTCCCTCAAATTTTAAACATCTTTTCAGGTGATGCACTTCTGAATTTAAAACAATGGTCTATTTACTCATCTAAGACAGTACAATGAAGGGGCACCTGGGTAGCTCAGTCTGTTGAGCATCCGACTCTTGATTTCGGCTCAGGTCTTGCTCTCAGGGTCCTGAGATTGAGCCCCACCAAGCTCTGGGCTGAGTCTGGAGCCTGCTTTGGATTCTCCCTCTCCCTCGGCCCCTCCCCCACTCTGACAATTCTCCCTCTCTTTCTAAAATAAGTAAATAGAAAATAAAAAAGTATGATGAAGTATTTTCCTTATATTTTTAGATTTTTGGGGCAGTCTTAAGTATGTGTATTATACTGCGAGGTAGTCCTAAGAACGTCTCAGTTAGAGGAAAGGGATTAAGAAGTCCATTAGTATGGATGCATGTTTATCTGATCTCATTAATAACATTAGTTACTACCTCCACAATTATAATTGGAATATATAATCTCAAGTCCCATTAAGTCTTATTCTTCTAGTCTCAGCAGGCTCTTGTATCAACTAATTAACACAAAGGTCATTGTTCTCATTTTTAGAATACCAACAGATTGTAAAAACACAACACTGATTATGCTGCCAGGTTGGGAAAGACACAGCATGAACAGAATCTTCTGCTCCATGAGAAGGAATGGGCTTTTTCTAATCATGCCTCTGCATGGGTAGAATTGACCCAAGATCAAGAGGAAAGTTCCATCAAAATCTCTCTGGATTGGGAATATGTTATGAGTGTACATTCAGCTGTGGAATCCTAATGATTTTCTTGAAGATGGTGGCCCTGGGTCTCTTCTCAGCTGAGAGATGATTCAGTCAGCAAATATTGATCATGTCCCTACTGTTAGCGGTGTGCTGGTGGCACAACACAGTTGCTAAGAAGGGACTCCCACTTTTTCAGTGGTTAACTGAAAGTGGACACAACAAAATACTTAATTGTTATAGAAGGTAGAGGGTGATGCATGCCGGGAAAAGGTAGAGATTGATTTCTATTACACACAGGAAAGGGTCAGAGGAATGAAAGATAACTTCTAGCTGGAGAGGAAGCAGGATGGGCTTGACTAAGTGAAGCCACTGAGGTAAGTATGGAGAATGAAAAGGATTTGAATATGCAATGATGGAGGAAAATGTATTCTAGCACTCATGCAAGGGCATGATATAGAGGATTCCCCAAACTCTAGCACAATGTTCATGTATTTGCTGTAAGTTGCTTGTCATTTCTGCTGTCCTAACTCTGCTTCACTTGCTCAATGATTAGCCCCAGCTTGGCAATGCCAGCAGGGACCAAGGAGAATTATTCATTAATGCAGGCTGATACTTCTAACTACTTTTCTGATAAATGCTGGAAAAGACAGATTAATGAAGACTCTATACTATCTCAGAAGCATAGCTAAGAATACAAATCAGTGTAGCATCCAGTTTTGGAGGAAATCTTTAAAAATCTGCAGTTAAGAAGGGAAGTTTACCACAACTAAAGTTCTTCTGGAAGAAGGCAAATAATAACCAGTAAGACAGAATAGCTCCTCTGAAAGACTATGATAGTTGAAAAAAAAAGCCATTTTTCTCCTATCAGAGCTGATGTGTAAAGGGGATGTCATAGGAATAGCTCATATATGAAACAAACTTGACATGTTCAAGGAGCTCAGTTTCCAAAGGCTTTACTTTGAACACCAGAAGAAACAGAAATAGTCTCTGGTGGGGTAGTAAATTGAAAGTGAATCCAGATTTTTGCTTCCCCTTCATCTCATTTGAAATTCAATATACACTCTTACTAAATTTGCTTGTGATTTTACCCATTTCTGAAACCTAATTTCTTCATAAATATATCCCATGTGCACTTACATTTACTTAATGTAAAACATTACATGCATTCATAAGTATAATTTTTGCACATGTGCTTTTTCAAGTGCAGTCCTTTGTCTCTTGATCCTTTTATGTTGGCTTCACCAACACTCAGTCCTTCCACTTGCATAACCCTCTATTCAAAGTAATCCTTGTGATTACCTAGTATGTGTAGACCCTATTTGCTGCAAGCTCATTCAATCATAATTTGTGTATTTACAAATATACTTGTATAGGGATCTTTGCACTGGTTTGTTGTACACAAAAACCAGCATCATGCTAATCATACTTCTCAATCTTGTTTTTTCATTCACCATTTCTTTTTTTTTAAGATTTACTTATTTATTTATGATAGAGAGAGAGAGAGAGAGAGGGGGGCAGAGATACAGGAGGAGGGAGAAGCAGGCTCCATGCCAGGAGCCTGATGTGGGACTCGATCCCAGGACCCCAGGATCGTGCCCTGGGCCAAAGGCAGGCGCTAAACCGCTGAGCCACCCAGGGATCCCATCATTCACCATTTCTTTGTGGAAATCAGTCCAAGTCAAATGCTTTACCTTTCATTTATTCTTTTACTTCAAGGTTACCAAACTTTGCTTTGTTCTTGGGGTGAATAGTTTTAAATCCCACCAAAATAATTACATTCCAAATGGCAACAAGCTAGACTTATAAAAGCATGTTTTTTACATCAGTCATCAATATTAAGAAGTTAATTAGATTTGTGCACATTACAGGGAGACACTGGAAATTTCCATTGTTCATGCTCTACCTCCTGCCACCCTACCAGCCCCCTAGAAGTACTGGAAGCCTTTAGCTTTACCACTGGGCAGGAGAACAGGCAGGTAAAGACCATGTTTAAATTATCATTATCAAATGAAATTGGTATTTGGCTGGTTTCTATTGTATACTCCTTCAGTAACAATGTTCTGCTTTTTTGGCATTACTCATCTATATGGGCAGTTTTTGCCTCCAGGCTACTTCTGTCTACATCCTGCGTCACTCAGTCTATCTCCCACACTATCTAAGTGCAAATCTCTTACTTGTGTCTCTTCCTGTGCTTTTCATATCTGTCTGGTTTGGTCATTCCTCCTTGCTGAGCTAACCCGCTTTCTTTGTGCCACACTGCTGAATGGTCACTATTTCTCTACCTCAGTATCTCTGGCTCCTATTCCTCATCACATGTACACAAGAACCACTCTTTGGATTGTTAAGTCTGAACTGTAGGAATGGCTTTTTACTTGCTCTCATCCTTCATGAGCTTACTAACCTCCTGTGTGCACTCTCTGTATTGTCTTACATATCTTGTAGGTGCCCAACTGAGCACAATTCATGGGGCCTTCTGGGCAGCAAATGCTCAAGAGACATTTATTGGGCTGACTTTGTTGCATTGGTAATGGTTACACTGCCATTTTGGCTGCCGGAGTCCATTATTTCTCACCATTGGCTCCACACATACTTCAGTCACCAGCTCCCCATGAAAATGTTTGTTTTCTCCTTTCCCTCTACTCTCCCCCTCCTAACACTTCAGTGTAGTTCCTTCTTATTCCTTCTCTGGGCTACTGTACAAAGGTTCTCTGAGGGACCACCCTGGTTCATGTATCTCTTCAGTCATACATACTAAACAGAAACTTCCCAAATCTTAGCTCTCATTTTGTCATTTCCTTAGTCAAAAACCTCCAGTGCTTTCAGCAATTGGAGTGTCCCCCGGGTGTCCAGCCTTACCATGCTACACGGTCTTATCAGAGTCATCCTAGACTATTGTGTATTTTCATTTTAGCTATTTAATGTATGCCTTATTTGTTTCCTTTTTCGCCTGCCTTAAATATGGACTCATCTCTATTGTTGATAACCATTCTGGAAGGTCTTGAAAATCACTATCATATCTCTCTGCATCAACTTCATTGTGTGTTGTTTATGCCACTTGTCTGGTTCTTTTTTTCACCAACATTTCTCATATAAAATTATACTACCAGATATCTTTTTGGTTCCTGTATATTAATTTATGTGCTCATTTAAGGTAATGTTTTTGAAAAATAAAACAAAACCAAAATAAATTTAAAACAAGGAACTCTACTAGTTGATCGGTATTGTTCTCCTAAATTCCTGATGTGTCTGGATCTGAGCCAAAGCAAACAGGACATCAGTTCACAAAGAATATGGTGAGCTGTGCCTTTGTAAACTATGAAGTCCTACTGCTTTCATTTTTATTCTTAAAAAGAAAATTCAGGCAATTATTGAGTGTCATGTAGATACTAGAAGAGGAAGCAGTGTTTTGAGTCTTCCTTGATGATTCTTTCCCAAACCTCAGAATACAAATTAGAGTGTAATTAGCTCCTGTCATAGGAACAATGATTCAAGCATGTCCTGTATATTTAAAAGATCCCAAGAAGAAGAAATGGTACAACTTACCTAGATAGTTATGTACTTTAAAATTAATTAAAAGGTTTTAGAAAGAGTTTTATTTTATTTTGGTTGGGAGACCAGAATTTAATGTTAGTATGCTTGGCATTATGGTTTTTCCCAGATCAGAAAGTGAGGGTCTTTCCTTTCTTCTCTCTCTTTTTGTCTTATTGCTTAGCAAATATTCATTTTTTTCATGGCCTTCTGCCTTATTTTGACCACAAAACAAGCAAGCAAGTAAGCAAACAATTGAACATGAAACCCCCAAGATATCTTGTGTATGGAAATATCAGCATAATTTATAAGGAACAATCTTCTATTGCCTTTATTGAACTTTAAATATAGGACTCTCATGTAAATGTGCCAGTATCCCATCATCAGACTGTGTATTAACAAACTGAAAACCTGAATTAAATGCAACTGTGGAACAAGGGTAAAATCAATAGCAAACATACCCAGTCATTACATATTTAAGTTACACTTAATTACATGTTTAGGAATATATTTTTTTCTGCAGAACTAGAGTTAGCCTTGATTATTAATTGCTCTTTGTCTAGATAGTCTTCTCGGAAAATGATTGCAGTGATGATTTATTTAGGTGTCTCAAAATCTGTGATATTTGTGATTGATGTGTATTTTAATTAGTGATAGACTTAGGGACTTCATCATGCATATCCTGCTGGATGTATTTCTGTAGTCTCTAAGGAAATGAGCATGGAAATAAGTGTTCAGGTTTGGCTCTGCCCTTAGTGACTCTGTGACCATGGGTCTCATTTTCTTCCTTTGCATGTATGAACATCGATCAATCCATTTTATTTGTCCTAGGAATGTATATGGAAAATAGCCCCATCCAGGAATTGGTCCTCTGATGATTTCTGATATCCTTTTCTCCTTTTAACTTTATCAATGAACATATCATACTTTTATGTGCTACTTAGCAGGGACTTTCCAGATCCCACTGGGGGTTCAACTCTATTCTCATGATCTTGGACAGGCTGAGACCATGAAATTGCTTTAATAATCTCTCCTGAGTATGGGTTCACAGCTGGTGACAGATAACCTGTCCTCAGACAGGCACAGTTCCACATGGAAAGGTTTAACAGAAGTGTGAATAGACTTGGTACCAACACAGAGTAGTTTTGCATTGCATGGATCCTGAAGATTGGAGCAAATAAGTGACTAGACAACCCCACTAGCCAAAATTAAGACCAACATTTAATAGGTCTTAGCAAGAAACATTTCCCAAAGGCTGTGACATTGGGGAATGTTCATGATGTGACTTTGAATCACTGTGATACACTGCCCCCACCCGAAATAATTATTTACATGGGATTTTATTATTTAAATTTGATTTTTGCTACAATTTGGCCACGAATACTTCTAAGTAATGTGAGGTTGTCCTCACAGCTGGATAGTAGCTCAAATTCATAGAAGTGTGACTCCTGAAGCACTAAGATGGGTCTCACACAATCTTTGTTATTTTGATTCTTTAAAATCTCTGGCCTACAAGGGACAGCTTTGGAAAAGTTTATATAGAATCTAATTTTCTTTTTTTTTTTTTTTTTTTTAATTTTTATGATAGTCACAGAGAGAGAGAGAGAGGCGCAGAGACACAGGCAGAGGGAGAAGCAGGCTCCATGCACCGGGAGCCCGACGTGGGATTCGATCCCGGGTCTCCAGGATCGCGCCCTGGGCCAAAGGCAGGCGCCAAACCGCTGCGCCACCCAGGGATCCCAGAATCTAATTTTCTTAAGGCAAGTCATGAAGTAGCTTCTGTTCCAAATGTTACATAATAAAGATATACTAATAAAATAAACAACATCTAAATACAAATTGTGCTTCCTGTAACAAACTATAATCACCTACTTCTATAAACCATGGTTCTTTATTTTCCCTCTGACCTTGGGCTGCCTCTCAGGCCATTTTACTGTTTTCAGCCCTCTCTCTCAATTTCAGCTTATCCTTAGGTGCTAATTAAAATGGCAGGTGTTAAATTGATCATTAGCACGTTTCAGCTACTGCTCTGAGCACAGAAGTCCCTCAAGTGATTCTTTGTTTCTCCCAATATAATCCCTCTTTCTCCAGACATCTTTGCTTCCTTTCCCTAGTAGCTCTAACTGCTTCTTAAAGAGAAAGCAGATAACCTAGCATGTCTGCCCCAGCTGTTCCTCATTTATTTCTCAGGCTTGTTCCCTCTGAGTAAATGATACAATCAGATTTTTTTTCTTCTAGTAATGGGCCAGCATCTTATTTAAGTATTTTGGAAAAATAAAACAAACCTCTGTTAAGGTGGATTTTCTACACTCCTCATTCAAACTCCATGTTCCTGAGTAGACAGCATACATATGGACACACTTCTTTTAAAAACATATATATTTTGGAGTAAAGCAATTAACTTGAGTTCTAACCCCTCAAAGTTTAAGTGCATAATATAATATTGTTAATACACACACTATGTTGTATAGTAAATCTCTGGATCTTGTTCATAATGGACAGCTAAAACTGTACACTGTCTGAATAGCAACCCCTATTTCTTTCTCCTTCCTTTCAGCCCCTGACAACCACCATTCCACTCTGTCTCTATGAGTCTATTTTATATATCTCTTATAAGTGGAATCTTACAGTATTTGACCTTCTATGTTTTGTTTATCTCAGCATAATGTCCTCTGGGTTCATACAATGCTGTTCAAATGACAGGGTTTCTTTCTTTTTAATACTGAATAATATTCTATTGTATGTATATACCACACTGCTTTGTCCATTCGTCTGTTGATGGACACTTACGTTGTTTCCACATCTTGGCTATTGTGAATAGTGCTGCAATTAGCATGGGGGTGCAGATAGCACTCTGAGATCCCTATTTTGGTTCTTTTGGATATCTACCAGGAATGGGATTGTTGGATCATGTGGTAGATCTATTTTTAGTTTTTGAGGAACCTCCATAGCGTTTTCTCAATGTTGCCACATTATTTTCCTCCTACACTGTGTTAGGAAAAGTTGGAGGGAGGAAGTCATTGTTTCCAGTCTAGACAGATTTGGTGTTATTAAGGCTTGCCTGACCCCTGGAGGAGCCAGGTAAGGGGAGAGGATGGTGCAGGTGATCTTCTTACACCAAAATCATCTTAGCCTATGGCTAAGGCACCCAAAGTTTAGCAATTCCTGAACTTTGAATGACAAAGCAATTGTGCCACATGTGAATGGTACTGAACCGTATCTCTTAATTTCTCTTAGGGCGGTGTTTCTCAAACTTGTCTGCACATCAAAATCATCTGGGGGCCTTTAAAAACCGCTGATGTCTGTGTTCCACCTGCAGAGACTTGTTTAGTTACTAAGTAACAGTGAGTTACTTAGACTGTGGAGTGGGCCAGGCCTTGGAATTGTAAAGTTCCCCAGGAGAGTCTATGATAAAGCAAATGTTAAGAATCATATTACCTCAGTTTATTATGCCGCTTATATGAAACAGAAACCAGAGTAGGAATAAGACTTTGGCAGCTTCTGCCAAGTGAGTGTCACACTGCACAGGTGTGCTGGAGATCAGAGAGGCCTCAGCCTCAGACTCTGCCATTAAGGTACAGTGATTCTGACCTCCAAGTAAATGGAGTTTTAGTTGTCTGGGTCGAACCAGTCAGTTTAGGAACCCTCTCTCCTGAGGAGAGAAGCTAGTAAGTGCCCCAAAGTGCTCCTCCAACACCTATCCTGAGTCCCGGGCAAGTACAAGATCCCCTAGGGACCAAGACAGAAACTTGGGGAAAATAAAGACAGAAACAACACCTGCCCCAATGAGTCCCACTGCACTCATCAAATCTATTCATGAATTAAACATATGTATAAAGCCCTATATATTTAAATCATGGGGATTAAATAATGCCACAGGCTATTTGCAGAGTGAAAGCATGCTACATTTGTTCCTACAAGATGGATTCTTTGGGTTTTATTTCTGGACAGACAAAGTAATTGGGATCACCTGGAATAATCCAGAAGTTCTGGTGTTGGGAAGGAACCCTTCCCTCTGCACCAAACCGGTTAGAGTTAGGTAGCAATTCAGGTAGCTGATAGTATCCACTATTCAACAAATCATTATTGAGCATGTCTTCATGATGAGATACAAATACAGGAGTCCTGTCCTTGAAGATTTGCTGTCTTGCAGGTTGATGTGGGGAGAAGCTGCAGATGCTATGCTATGAAAGAAGATGCAGAGGGGATACAGAGGAGGAAGTGGTCACATTCATAATAATAACCGTCATGTTATTATTGAGGCTATGACATCAGATTTGAGAGTGATCAATACATACGGCATAGGACTTTGGGTGAAATGAGAATAGAGCCAATAATGTGTTCTGAGGACAGCTAAGTAGAACTTGTGGTATATTCATATAATAAAAATTACTCAGCAATAAAGACTTGTGTATATTAATATATATAACAATGTGCATGGATCTCATAAATGATTATGATGAGTTTAAGAAGCCTGACCAAAAAGGGGAACATATCATGTGATTGCAATAAAAGAAAATTTGAACTAATCCATCATCATAGAAACAGCTCAGTGATCGTCTGAATATGAAGAAGAGTGGAGAAAAGGGAGAAAGGGAAAGAAAAGGATTACCAGAGACAAACTTTGACAGTGAGGGACATGTTTATTATTTTGGTCATGGTTAAGATTCCCCAGGGGTACATGTATGTTAAAACTTATCAAATTATACACTTTACACAAGTGCAGTTTATGTCAATACATCAATAATCCCTTTTTTTCCTAAAAGATCCAGAATATAGAAGAAAAAGAAAGATGGAGCCAAAAAGGTTATATATAGCTATATAGCTAATATTTTGTATAGAAACAGAGAAGGTAAAACAGAAGGTATATTCAAATACATTATAGGAAAAAAACATTTTTGAAATACAGAACATGCAAAACTTTTAATCAAAAAGTCTCTTAACTGCAAAATTTATAAAAATCAAGTGATATTAAAGGAAATGTTAATTATAATACACAAAAACGATGACTAATAGGATATATATATATAATTAATTTTGCAGAATCTGGGTAACATGGATTTTCCTTCTAATTATATATATATATATAATTAACAATGACTTATACAATTATATTTTATATCTATTTTTAGACCCATATTTTGTACTTATTTACATAAGCAGGAAATAATAAACGAAAAAACTGTGAAGTCAAGCATCTGAGAAAATGCATGCAAACAAACAAAAACTACACATCCAGTAGGTAGCAGAACTGGCATTGAAAATTTATTCTCCTCATTCTCCTTTGTCTCCCATAGAATGGACCAAAGGTCAGTTGTTTATAACACAAAGTCTCCTGGAAAGAATGATTATTAATCAGTATTAGTATCCATCGCTTTAATTGGAGTAGAACTATTTTTACTGGAGTAAGGAAAGCTTACTGATAATTGGGAATGGAAAGGTAGTAATGGTCGAACAGGAGAACATTCCATAACCAGAAGCAATGTGAATACATATAGGTCAATAGAAAGACAAAAGAAATTTTTAAAAAATTAAAAAAGGTTAGTGGTCAGACAACAAAAGTGGATGTTGCATACTTGGCTGTTTTTCTAGAACTTGTGAAAATCAACTTCCCAATTGATGATATTCATCCGGAGGATATCAGGACAGTTTGGAAGATGGAAATCTGCACTTTCTCCAAATCAACTTAGTCCTTCAGTTTGGTCAAATTTCTTTAGTCCAACAGAATCTTGTCCCCTTAAGTTCTTCCCCATCTTTGAGGAAGAAGCCATGAAGAAGAAATTTAGACAACGAGAAAAGCTGGATGTATCTTTATCCTACTTCATTCATCCTTCCTTTCTGATGTTAATGGTCACAATATTTACGCCCTATTTGAAAGTTGATGTTTTGCTGTACTAAGCAAGAACTTATTTTATGGCTTATTATGATATTACTATATGTTATATCTAATTATGTAATTATTATTATAAACACATAATTATTGGGCTGAGTATCATGGGAAATTTAAAGGCTTTACCCTTGAAACAATTACAAACAATGTTGAGGATGTGTGCATGAAACATTCAGGGAAAAATTCATAGACAAATAAAGCAATACATAGCCTAGCCACTGCAATACCCTGACCAACTTTTCCAATTATAAAATCTATTTCCTTATACTGAATAGCACTTTTTGTGAATCCATTTCTTTTAGGATACAAGAAAATCTAATCTTTCAAAATCTCAAACTAAGCTTACAATTTTTGCACTTAAATAGTAATCTCATATTGCAACTACACCGACAATGATGCTTTCCAACATTTCAAAATAAATTATCTCTTTCTGGTTCCAATCTGTCTTCTCAGTCTGGCCTTCATTCTTCTGCAGAAACCAAACCTGGTATACTTTTTGCAACTGAAATTTCCAACCTTTGAGAACATATCTCAAAATACCCTCTAGCCTCATCTCTATCAAAATTCTACCCTTTATTACCCAAATGCCAAACTCTCCATTAACTCTTCTCATATGGAAATGATCACTTCTCTAAACATCAGTCATTTATTTGTTCAAACAATATTTACTAAATATGTCACTCACATATGAGAGATAAGCACAAATTTCTAAGGGGACTCAGAATGATTATCCTTAGGGTTTGATACAGGATAAGGCACAAAGTAGATGCTGATATGGCCAGGAATGTAGGAATATACAATATCATAAAGGATCTTGTATTCTTTGCTAAGGAATTTATATTTTTATCCTGTATGATAAAGATATAAAATTTTATGTTTTCCAGGAGACTAGACCGTTTCATACTGAAATCATTGGGGTAGATATTCTATTTTCCTTCTTAAATATGCAGGCCCAAAGAGCAGAGACTGTGTCTTATTCATCATCAGATTCTCTACATTACTTTCAAAGAAGACCTAGGTCATGTATTTTGTCAAATGAAACACTATATCATGTATTGAAATCCATAGAGACCTCTGACAGAAATAAACTCCGACCCCAACCAGACAAAAAAAAAAAAAAAAAAAGAAATCCATAGAGACAGCAAAGCTCTCCCTTAATAATCTCACTGAAGTTTAAGAGGGCTAAAAGGTTCAACTGGGGAAGTAAACAATTTACACTAATATATCCAAATGAATTCATATGACTCTTTGTGAATTTTGTTCAGTGTCAAACAAGCAGGTCCGGAAAAATGTGATTGTTTAAGTTCCCTTAGCAATGTGATCTCACCCACATTGCACCTATATAGGGTTTTCAACAATAATTAGCATGCTAAAAAGAGCCTTTAATATGATAGTGTGTATTCACTCTAATGTCGCTACAAGAAATGTTGCCCTTTTTATTTTCATAAATGTGACTTTTTCACTGAAACATTTACAGAAGTTTCAAGTATTATTTTTCACAATACCCCTTGCCTATGGGGAAGGTATTTCTGAATTGTCATGAAAGATAGAATGTCAGTTTCATAGCTACAGTATCTACAAGAGGAATGAAAGGATTGATATTTCCTTTATGTTTGGAAAGTAAGAGGTTAAGGAGATGTTAATATAAGAAAGGGAAAAATTACTTTCCCCATTTGTGCCTGAGACACATGTTCTAAGCCTAAAAGAGTGAACGTGAGTATGGATGATCTCTAGTTCTTTTTTTTTTCTTTTTTCTTTTTTTGTATATTTTTTTATTGGAGTTAGATTTACCAACATATAGTATAACACCCAGTGCTCATCCCATCAAGTGCCCCCCTCATTGCCCGTCACCCAGTCACCTCATCCTCCCACCCACCTCCCCTTCCACTACCCCTTGTTTGTTTCCCAGAGTTGGGAGTCTCTCATGTTCTGTCACCCTCTCTGATCTCTAGTTCTGACAGCAAGAACAATGAAGAGAATAGCAACTACCCTGTGGTTCTGTTTGCACAGAGAAAGGTGCTTAGGTTGAGTCAACCATTCCCCAAGCACTTTGAATATCAGTCTATTTAACTGGCTCATAATTATAGAGGAGTCTTTTAACTAAACACTTTTGTTTGGGATGGGATGAAAGATAAATTCTGACGGTGACCTGAGGATCTAGTCCTGCGATTAAATGTGTGCTAGTCTGTGATTTCCTTGAGATACAGAAATTTGGCTTTAGAACTACCTCCGCTGGGTGTATCTGCATTATTCAAGATGAACTATTCTTTAAAAGGATGTAAAAATAAAAGATGCCACCAGGATAATCATTCCACACTTTTAATAACCAATTGCTATGTTCAGTACAAGGAAGTTCAAGTTTAAAATAAATGCTGCACCTGAAGCCAATTAGAAAAGAGACATTATTATTTTCTTGCTGTTTGAATCCAATTTTTAAAGACCACAAAGGGGTTATTTAGATGGCAATAAATGCATTGTAAAGTCTTTTTTCCCTGACTACAAAGCAATCTGTTGTGCTGGAAGTTAGACTAGCAAAACAACTCATATGCTGACAAAGTAGAAGGGAAAATAAGGTTTGTTAGCAACAAAATATCTAAATCAATATTTTGCTTTAGTTTAATTAATATGTACTTTGCTATTGCCAGGTAGGATTTATTACTACAAAAGCATAATAATTCTATCACTCAAGCTTGTTAATAAATTAAGGGCAGATGAGCCTTGATAGTTATACATATTTCTTCTTTGTACATTTGCCAAGTTCTTGAAAAGTCAAGAGTACGATCACATTAAATATTTTAATAATGCAAGTGTGATGAGATACTAAAACAATGTGGACCTTGAAAGCAGGTTGGCGAGAGTGGAATTTATTTTATAGTATGAATGCGAATCAGGATGAGGTCATTCCTAGTACTGAATCGGGAATCACCTGGCCAAAACTTGGGAATGGCCTGCCATGAGACTATGAGAAGACCCAAAGCTGGCCAGTGAGTGTGGAGAGGACCAGGCTCAGATCTTGGTGAGCCGTAACTAAACAGGAGCCGTGTGAGAGTCTCAGGGAAAGGAAGAAAATCCTTGGAAAGCCAGGAGGAATTCACGAGATGCCCACCCGGTAAGCTTGGGCTGGTATAGGTCTAGAGATTAGATCTTTTTGGAGGGCCAGTGGATCCCATCCAATAGTAACTTTGACCCACTTGTTTAAAATGTAGTTGTAAATTTGGACATTATCACTCCCATTAGTTTTTCTTATTGTTGTCTTTATAACACACGTCAAATTGTACTGTGTCACTTAAGGTGGGAGGTGTCCTAGTTTGGATGCTATTTTTAAAAACTTTGCTTACTTAGTTAGGGCACCAAGATAATGACTTCATGTCCAGGTCAGGCTCACCCAGTTAATATGACTGTCTTTAATTGAACCTATAAAAAGTTCTTTTCAGCTGAGATTTCATAAACACATATATTAAAATAATTTATAAAGGAACACAATCCATATTATGCAACATTTATTTATTGTATATATACAATAAAAAAATGTTGTTACATACCCTAACCCCTAAGAACTTTGAGCTTCTTCCAGTTAATTTAAAATAATATCCTAAGGTAACTATAATGTAATTAGGTGCCACTGATTGGGAAGCTAGACCCTTGGAGGTCAGTGACAGCCTAGGACCTTTCATATTTCTGATTTTCAGTTCTCCCCTCCAGGAGATCTGTGCTGATGAAATAGAGATGAGTGATTCCATTTCCAAGACCAATGCTCTCTCTATTTCTAATGATACTTAAAAAATTCATCACAATACTGAAAACAGGTGAGTCCCTCTTGCATGACTCCTCAGAGAATAGGTTCTCCTTTGGAAGTAGTGATATTTATTTTTAAAGTCTGATGTTTGTAAATTTGGGCTCATCAACAAGAGTATTCATTAAGAAGAATAAAAACTTACTCTGTGTTCCAGTCAAACCCAGATGTGGCTGACTCTTCCTACTGCAAAAGCCCTTATTTCTAATGTCATAATAGCTCCTTTATTGGAGATGCTGATTGTCTTTTCTATCTGGGCAAGGTTTTGATATTTAGTCATTTAATGACCACTGTATGCCCTTCCCCTACTCTGTTCTCTAAAAGAGTACCTGTTTGCTGTGCTTGGAACTGCTAATGAGATATTGATCAATAAAATTAATTAGCAAACACAGAAACTTAATTGCATTTTAACTAGTTAATCAATGACAGTGCTCACTTTTACTCTGGATGTGAATACGTATGTATATGGCATAGCTATATGCTCTTAATTAAATATTTTGTGTCCCTAAAAATGCATCATAGTTTACTCAAGATATAAATAATGATATTTACTTTATTAAAATTACTGTTAAATAATAGTACCTGATGGGTAATAAGATTCTTATTAAGCATTCTATTGTGAAATCTTCTAGAGGCACAAGCATTGAGTTATAAATTGATGTCTGTAAATAATATGGATTAAGTCAGACGTTCTAGAAAATGGGGCACAGTATTTTCATGAAAGTCTTCTTCTTATATCTTCTTCTTTGTCGTATTCAATGTTTCCTTTCCATTTTTTTTATGCAACTTGTCCTATTTTTCAATATTTTCTTTGCTCCCTGTTGGCCCTAGGCAGAAATGTAAATTAAACTCGTTTCTTTAGCCTCCTTTCCCCTCCATTATTACCTTAAATGAGCTCTTCTAGATGACTGTAGTTTTCAGGCTGCCTCCAATCTGGGGGTCCACCTGAGCTTTGTATCCTTGAGAACAGGCCAATGTCCTAGTCACTCATGCTCAACCTCTTTCCCTCAGGGATTCCAATTCCAAGAAATCTGCTTCTGTGGTCTTGGGAATCTCTTTAACAGAAGCCTAAAGAGCATGCTCTTAATAAAAGAAATGAACCAAGTGATGAGAGGTATAAATGTGGGCAGAAATTTATGTATCTCATAAATGCACATAACTGTTCACATTTTCCAAATGGGTACCTCAGATGCCCTTTCTTCTCATCCTTACAAAAATTGCTATTCCTGTTTTTTAAAAATTCATTAAAGTAAATATGAGGTCTTTAAATAAATAATAAACCCAAAATTTTCATTACTGGCTATCAAGTCCATGTCTAATTCTGTATTTTACAACCCCTGTTGGATCCCATGTGCTAAATGAAAGAGAAATGAAGGAGCTAGTTACCAGTACTAGCTACAGCTAGTTACCAGGTAGTTATAGCTATTTATGTTGTTGACGGGAAACAATTCCACACAACTTTGTACCTTCTGAATTTCTAGGCTATTGTGCAGAGCACATCAGCACAATTCCTGGTGAGGCTTCATATGTTCATGAGTTTTGATGTGATTTTTAGCCAGGCAAGGAAAACCAGTGATGTGGCATGACATCATGATATCTGTGAGCCTCAAACCAAGTAATATCAGAAAGCACCTGGCCAACAGTATTGTTGTTGGAGTCTGTAATTAGCACTTATAGTTTTAACAGAAACTTCCAGTATCTATCAGAGGTTCTTGAAATTAATTATTATGGTACATTCATATTTTATCCTAAGCATTACATTAGCTGAAATTTATATACCAATAAAATATACAGTGGAGTTTTCATGGAAAATTATTATAGTATTAAAACAATGATATTTCCTTACACTAAAAAATTAATCAGCTACTTATATTTTAGAACTGTCACTGTTTTTTGGTGGCAAGGTATTTTAATCACAGTTCCAGAAATTTTATTACCTTTTATTTAGAAACTAGAATATACCTTTTTTTTTTGTTTAAGTCTACGGACTATATCAGTTGCTTATATCTTAAGAGCACAATTGCTGACTTAAGAAAACCAATTAAAATACGAATGCATTAGGAATATTACAGAACCAATCAACAGAATTCTTCAAGGTACTGATGCACATGAAGAAATGATCTAAGAAGTAAGGAGAATCAGGCTGTTCTTAGAGAGTTAAATTGCTAAGATCCATTCTTAGGAATGTGATTAGCTATCTTTAGAATAGAACAAGGCTCTGTATAACACATGATTGAAAAGATTGGGAACCCAAAATCAAGATGACAAGGGGGAACAATCTTAGAGAAGCAAAACTGGATTGTGACTTCAGTATGTTAAGTGGAAAACAAGTCAATATCACTACAGAATTCAGAGAATGACTACAATCAATATAGATGGTAAAATTGGAACCTAGCTAAAGATGCAGCCAGTCCCAGCTCATACTGGTTGGAATTCTTTCCTGAAGTCAGTCATTGGGGATGCATTAGCTTATAGCTACTAAACATTCAAATCACACAATGAAGTCCACTTCTTGTTCTACTTACACTTTTATTTTCCACATACTTGGGAATGCTCTATACTGCCAGAACAAGAATTCTTTTTTTTTTAAATTTTTTATTTATTTATGATAGTCACACACAGAGAGAGAGAGAGAGGCAGAGACACAGGCAGAGGGAGAAGCAGGCTCCATGCACCGGGAGCCCGACGTGGGATTCGATCCCGGGTCTCCAGGATCGCGCCCTGGGCCAAAAGCAGGCGCCAAACCGCTGCGCCACCCAGGGATCCCCAGAACAAGAATTCTTTTATTCATTTACTCATCCACTTACACATTCACACAACAAATACTTATTTCCAAATCTTCCTGTATCCTTTTCTGAATTGCAGGGAAAGAAGTTATACATCCATTTGCCAGAATCTCTTCCCTAATTCTTGGTTTAGAGTCTGCCAATGAGACAGATTCTCAAGAGATTTGGAAGGTGGTAGAGGAGAAGTCATTATTTTCCAGCAACAGTTCCTAAGGCCCTCAGAGATGCAAAGCAAAAGTCAAGTTCACAAAAATTCCAGGTCAATAGGTAAGGGCCATCCACTTTGGTGTTGCAGGCATCTGGCATTGGTGGAAGTAGCTCATTGATGTTTGTTTGTTCCCTTAGTTCTTCAAGCAGTATGTAAGCTTCAAAGTTTTACATTAATATACTTCCTTATTAGAATCCTGATATAAGTGTCCAAATTTCCTTTTTGCCATGTAAATGTATTATTTTCATTATCATTACAGAAAAATAATGTAGATGTAGGTGAAAACTGCATATGAACAGGGTGATCTTTTTCCCTGAAATACTCTTACTTTAGCAATTATCAGAAAAACTAAACTGTATGTCCAAGAAAAGTTAATAAAAGTTTTTTTCTTTCTTTCCTTTCCTTTTATTTCTTCCTTCTATCTTTTAAAAAATCTCTTCTGTTTGTGACATTTACAAACTCTAGTTGATTCAAAATTTGTCTATGATACTTAAGGGTTAGGGCATGTAAGGATATAATGAATTTAGAAGTGTTTATTTTACCTTAACCTGTGCACTTTCTTTTCCAGAAGAAGTGAAAGGATTCCCTTGAGTGTGTTATTTGTGTAATTCTCTGCCACAAGTTGCAGAGAAGTTCCTAGTACTCCAGTAAATAGTTTCATATTCTCTCATAAGAGTCCAGAATTCACTACCAACTATAAACTTACCTTTGGAATTTCAAGCTACCAGTAGACTTTTCCCCCCACCAGGTTCCAGTGTTTGTCTACCCCAAAGAAGTTTGAAACTCCAATCTTTTCTCCCCCCAGGGGACGATGGCAGCATAATTAGGCATGCTATTACTCCAGACTCATTTCCCATATTTAGAGAGACCATGGATAGGATTAATGATGGTCATTTAGGAAAAGAGGTTGAAATAGACAAGATCTGAAGAGGATGTAATAATCAGAGTGTGCAGATGGATGAAAATTCAACAGGAGAAAACGCCCCATTAGCAGCTCAGCAATTAAAGTCATTTCTTTTAAGAGCAGATGTGCAGTGTTCTTTATGGAATATGCTACATGTTTGAAAGGACATGTAGAGAAGAGCAGTTGAGGATAGCTATCATTTTGTAAGTCTATGGGGCACTGAAATGATTAATTGTGAAAATAGATTTTGGAGTTTTCATTTTGTTCAAAGACAGACTTAACCTCTAGTCTCCTCCTGCAGCGAGTATTTCTTGGCTCTCTCACTAAGATTAAAATAAGCTCTGCCATCAAAGCCCTTTTCTCACCTGAGCATAAAAAGAACGTTAGGAGCATGACCTTGCTGAAGTGGTTGACCAAATTATAATGAAGGGGCTCACAGGTCAGGAAAGGTCTTGCTCATAATCAAAAACTCTCTTCAAATTTTTAGTTCCAACTCTTTGAAAATACTTGCTCAAATATTAGATTCACAGCCCCTCTAAATGTGTTGTCGTGGGGTGAACCAAGAAACTTCCCTGCTGTCTGTCATGGTACCTTTCAAACTAGTCACTTGTCATGTAAGTTACTGCCATTCATTATGAATCTTCGTTATTGTTTCTTTTCTGATGATTCAACATAGCTCCATTACTCATGGGCTCCATATCCAGTTGGCCTCTATTCCAATATAATGCTACTCTTGGTCTGGATTTTAAGCAGCCTTATATGTAATTTCCAAACTCAAGCAATCTGAGGAGGAAAACTGTTACTGATGTGCAAATGGTGTATTGCATTTCACTTTGCATTGTTCATTTTCATTATTCACATCATGGTGCATTCTTGGCAGAGAGCAGATTTTGAAAAAGTACATTCCCAGTGCCATGGGTATTATTTAAAACACAAAGTGATTTTTTTTTTTTTTTTTTTTTACTGTAATTTGAGTTCATTAGAGCTCATCTAGTTTCTATCAGGTTTGGGGTCTGTTGACCTGTGTGGATTTGCATAGCTAATAGTAAATCTAAAGTAAAGAAAGCTCTTTCAAGCAAATCTCAAAAGATAAGGAACTAACCCAGAGACCAGGGTGTGTTGAGGGCAACATCACAAGGGTGGTATCAGTTCTTTTCATTGAAGAAAAATGATTAGTATCTGGAACCCTCAATTGCTTTATCTCAGTTTGAGACTCATTAGGTGAAGGTCTGAGGTATGAGAATGATCCATTGGGAGTAACTTTCCAGGGGGCATGGGCCAATTCTTTACTCAACAAATTTCCAAACCTCAAATTGTCAAGTTGTTTTGCATTTCTTAGAACTGATCTTCAGCTTTTCTTTTTCATGAAAGTGTCTTAGTTATAGACATACTTCTGATACAGATATCTTTCTTGAATCAGACCCACTGGCTCTAATTAAGGTTCGGAAGAATCAATACTTCACCTTTTTTTTTTCTGTAGCAGAGTTTCTATCTTGATTATTTCAGGATTGCTGTGGTTTTGAATCATCTAACTTTCGGTAGTTTCCTTTGATTTTTCAGCTTCAGTGCAGAAAAGATCAATTTTCCCTCTTTGAGAGGTCACATTTCCCTTGAGGTCACCTTAAAACACCTTTGGTTTTCACTTTAATTGTGGCATATTTGCCTCTGTTACTGCATTGCTTTTTTTCTCTTTCTGTGAATATTTATCATCTCTCAAAATATTGCAGGAATTTGCCTAGTATGTCATTATACCTATTTGCCAGAAGGAATGCATCCATATTCTCAATGGAAGGTACTATATAGTAGCAACTCAAGCTTAAGATAATAAGAAAATATGAGCATTTCACTGAAAGCAATCAGCTTATGCATGAAATGTATACATCTATGGGAGGTGATTTCATTCACTTAGCAAAAACATTTTTTATATGTATTTTGACCCTGGTATTGTGTTAGATGCTGAGAAGCAAAGATGAATAAGGCCCTAGTTCTGTCAAGAGCTATAATGTAGGGAGAAAGGTACTGGAATGGAATACCACACAGCATAGCAGTTCTGCAGTAATAATGTGTGTATTGAATACCCTAAGAATATAGAGGAGGGTGCTCTTTCTTCACATTGCTTTAATGTGATGGATGGTGATGGTTAGAGACTTTAACACTATAATTAAATAAGGCTGAAAATATGAATGTCCAAAAATCACATGCACGCGCCTTTACTTGATCTAAGGGATAAATGGCCTATCTGTAAAATACTTATTTGACCCACATACTATGTACCTATATTCGTTTAAGGACTATGGGACATGTGGACAACTGGTTTTAAAATGACATTCTATTTATAAAGTTCATTTGCTTAAACAAATTGTTATTCGCATAACATGAGAAGGAACATTGATTGCATGTCCCATTGAAGACAAATAATAGTGGGCTATGATAAGTATGGAATGCCCGAGAAAATGAAAGAGTGGAAGAGGCACTTTATTATTCATCATCTAAGGGTATGCCATAACTTCATTTTTTTAAACAACAGCAACAACAAAACTATCTATATTAGATCCCTTTTGACAGTAGGTTTAGATGGAGGGGTTAAGAAAGAAGGAGAGAAGCTGAAAAATCTAAATAGAACTTTATCTACTTTACAATTTTGCCTAGGTCCAACCCTGCTTTAGAAATATAAAAGATTTGGACATCATCCATTGTTGAGTGAAAAATGGCTCGTATGTGTAATGTGATCTCACTTAAATGAAACTAGGAATAGTATAAATGTGTATACACTCTACATAATTTCATTCTTAAATGTGATATAAAATGTACGTATCATAAAAATACATGAAGAGATGCCTAGAGAGTAATTCAAAATATAACAGTGATTATTTTGTATGTTGTGATATGAAAGCTTATATTACACTGTTTTTTAATACTGTTTTGTTTTCCTTTAATTAAAAAAAACCTCATTGAAAACATACAGCACTCTATACCAGACAATGTGTTATGTCCTAAATATATAAAATAAAGCAAGAGCAGATTTAATTTTTCCATTAACATGTATCATTTTTAATAATTGAATAAAAATGTAAAAATATGTATATATTGTATATATGTATATAAATTATATATATATAATTTTTTCTTGTGATTTTTATTTAGATTTTGTTAGTTAACAGTGTAATATTGGTTTCAGGAGTAGAATTCAGTGATTCATCACTTACATACAGCACCCAGTGCTCATCAGAACAAGTGCCCTCTTGGGGTGCCCCGATGGTTCAGTTGGTTAAGTGTCTGACTTTTGGTTTTCAGCTGAGCTCATGATCTCATGGGTCATGAGATTGAGCTCTGCTTCAGGCTCTATGCTCAGGGTGGACTCTGCTTGAAGATTTTTATCCCTCTGCCCCTCCCTCCACTCTCTCAAATAAATAAATAAATCTTTTTTTAAAAGAAAAAAAGAACAAGTGCCCTCTTTAATACCCATAACCCATCTAGCCCATCCCCCACCCACCTCCCTCCATCAACCTTCAGTTTGTTTTCTATCATTAAGTGTCTCTAATGGTTTATTTATTTCTCTCCTTTTTCCCTCCTTCCCGTTTATTCATCTGTTTTGTTTCTTAAATTCCATGTAAGTAAAATTATGTGGTATTTGTCTTTCTCTGAATGGCTTATTTTACTTAGCATAATATACTTAGCTCCATCCATGCCATTGCAACTGGCAATATTTCACTCCTTTTGATGGCTATTATTCTACCCTTCCCTTCTTTATCCATTCATCAGTCAGTGAACACTTGGGCTCTCTCCATAGTTTGGCCATTGTTGATAATGCTATTATAAACTTTGGGGTGCATGTACCTTTTGAATCAGTATTTTTGCATCCCTTGGGTAATACCTACTAGTGTAATTGCAACTACTAGGGTAGTTCTATTTTTAACTTTCTGAGGAACTTCCATACTGTTCTCCTAGTTTGTATTCTACCAACAGTGCAAGAAGTTTCCCTTTCCCCACATCCTCACCAATACCTGTTGTTTCTTGTGTTGTTAATTTTAGCCATTTTGACAAGTGTGAAGTGGTATCTCATCGTGGTTTTGATTTATATTTCCCTGATGATGAATGATGTTGAGCATATTTTCATATGTTTGTTATCCGTCTAGATGTCTTCTTTGGAAAAGTGTCTATGTCTTCTGTCCATTTCTTAACTGGATTACTGTTTTTTTGGGTGTTGAGTTTGAGAAATTATTTATGGATTTTTTATACTAACTATTTATCAGATACATCATTTTTAAATGTCTTCTCCCATTCTGAGGTTGCCTTTTAGTTTTGTTGATTGTGTCCTTTACTGTGCAGAAACTTTTTATCTTGATGACATCCCAAGAGTTCATTTTCGCTCTTGTTTCCCTTGCCTTTGGAATCATGTCTAGTAAGAAGCTACTGTGGCTGAGATCCAAGAGATTGCTACCTGTGTTCTCTTCTAGAATTTTGATGGTTTCTTGTCTCACATTTAGGTCTTTGATCCATTTTGAATTTCTTTTTTTGTATGGTATTAGAAAGTGGCCCAGTTTCATTCTTCTGCATGTTGCTGTCCAGTTTTCCCAAATCATTTTTTTGAAAAGACTATCTTTTCTCTATTGGATATTCTTTCCTGCTTTGTCAAAGATTAATTAAACATATAAACATATAGTCCATTGTTGGATTTTTATTCTATTCCATTGATCTGTATATCTGTTTTTGTGCCAGTACCATACTGTCTTGGTGAGCCTTGCAATATAGCTTCAAATCCAGAATCGTGATGCCCCCAGTTTTGTTTTTCTTTTTAGGATTGCTTTGGCTATTCAGGGTTTTTTTTTTAGCTCCATACAACTTTTAGGATTGTTTGTTCTAGCTCTGTGAGAAATACTGGTGATATTTTGAAAGGGATTGCATTAAATGTGTAATTACATTGGGTAGTATAGACATTTTAGCAATGTTTATTTTTCCAATGCATGAGCATGAAATGCTTTTCCATTTCTTTGCGTCCTCTTCAATTTCTTTCATAAGTGTTCTATAGTTTTCAGGGTATAGATCTTTTACATCTTCCAGTTAGGTTTATTCCTAGGTATCTGATGGTTTTAGGTGCAATTATGAATAAGATTGATTCCTTGATTTCTTTTTCTGCTGCTTCATTAATTGTGTATAGAAATGCAATGGATTTCTGCATGTTAATTTTATATCCTACAACTTTATTTTTTTAAATTTTTATTTATTTATGATAGTCACAGAGAGAGAGAGAGAGAGAGAGAGAGGCAGAGACATAGGCAGAGGGAGAAGCAGGCTCCATGCTGGGAGCCTGACGTGGGATTCGATCCCAGGTCTCCAGGATCGCGCCCTGGTCCAAAGGCAGGCGCTAAACTGCTGCGCCACCCAGGGATCCCTATCCTACAACTTTATAAACTTCATGTATCAATTCTAGCAATTTTTTGGTGGGATCATTCAGGTTTTCTACATACCATGTCATCTTCAAATAGTGAAAGTTTGATTTCTTCATTGCCAATTTGGATGCCTTTTATTTCATTTTGTTTTCTGATTGCGGAAGCTAAGACTTCTAGTACTATGTTAAATAGTAATGGTCAGAGTGAACATTCCTGTCTTGTTCTTCTCTCCTGACTGTAGAGGAAAAGGTCTCAGTTTTTCCCCATTAAGGATGATGGGTCTTTCTTGTATATGGATCTTTCATATATAGACTTCATGATGTTGAGGTATGTTTCATCTATCCCTACCTTGTTGGTTTTGTTTTGTTTTGTTTTGTTTTTTTATCAAGGGATGCTGTATTTTGTCAAATATTTTTTTTCTGCATCTATTGAGAGGATCATATGGTTCTTATCCTTTCTTTTATTAATGTGGTATATTACACTGATTGATTTGTGAGTACTGAGCCACCCCTGCAGTCCAGGAATAAGTCCCACGTGATTGTGGGGAGTAATTCTTTTAATGTACTGTTGACTTTGATTTGCTAGTATTTTATTGAGAACTTTTGCATTTATGTTAACCAGGGATACTGGCCTGTAATTCTCCTTTTTAGTAGGCTCTTTGTCTGGTTTTGGAACCAGGGTAATGCTGGCTTTATAGAATGAGTTTGGAAATTTTCCTTCCATTTCTATTTTTTGGAAGAGTTTGAGAAGAGTAACTAAGTCTTCTTTAAGTTCTGGCAGAACTCCCTTGGGAAGCCATCCAGACCAGGTCCTTGGTTTGTTGAGATAGTTTTGATTACTGATTTAATCTCTTTACTTATTATGAGTCTACTCAAGTCTTCTATTTCTTCTCGTTTCAGTTTTGGAAGTTTGGAAGTTTCTAGGAATTTGTCCATTTCTTCCAGATTGCCCAATTTGTTGGTATATAATTTTTCATAGTATTCTCTTATAATTGTTTATATTTATGTGGTATTGGTTGTGATCTCTCCTCTTTCATTCATGATTTTATCTTTTGGGTCCTTTCTCTTTTTGATAAGTCTGCCTAGGGATTTATCAATTTTATTAAATTTTTTTGAAGAAACAGCTTAGTTTTTTTGTCTATTCTACTGGGATTTTGTTGTTGTGTTTCTGTATTTTTTATTTCTGCTCTAATTTTATTTATTTCCCCCCTTCTGCTGGATTTAGGCTTTATTTGCTCTTCTTTTCCTAGATCCTTTAGGTGTAAGGTTAGGATGTGTATTTAACACTTTCCTTACTACCTTCACATAGTCCTATATTGCAATATACTTCCCTCTTAGGACTGCCTTTGCTGCACACCTAAGGTTTTGGACTGTTGTGTTTTCAATTGCATTTGCCTCCATCTATTTTTAATTTCTTCTTTAATTTTCTGGGTCACCCATTCATTCTTTAGTAGCATGTTGTTTGACCTCCATGTATTTGTGGTCTTTCCAAAGTTTTTCTAGTGGTTGACTTCAAGTTTCATAGTGTTGTGGTGTCAAAATGTGCATGGTATGCTCTCTTTTTATGCTTTTTAGAGGCTGATTTGTGACTCAGTATGTGATCTATTCTGGAGAATGTTCCATGTGCACTGAAAAGGAATGTGTATTCTGCTGCATTAGGATGAAATGTCTTGAATATGTCTATCAAGTCCATCTGGTCCAGTGTGTTATTCAATGCCATTGTTTCCTTGTTGATTTTCTGCTTAGATGATCTGCCCATTGCTGTAAGTGGGGTTTTAAAGTCCCCTATTATCATTGTATTGTTATGAATGAGTTTCTTTATGTTTATTATTAATCGATTTATATATTTGGGTACTCCCAAGTTAGGGGCATAAACCCTTTAATTATGATATAATCTCCTTCTTCATCTCTTGTTACGGTTTTTGTTTGATACAAGTATATCTACACTGACTTTCTTTTGGCATCCATTAACATGATCAATGGTTCTCCATCCCCTCACTTTCAGTCTGTTGGGGTCTTTGGGTCTAAAATGAGCCTCTGATAAGCATCATATAGATGGGTCTTGCTTTTTATTTTATTTTTTATTTTATTTTTATTTTTTTTTTAGAATGTCATTTGGTTCTTTTTTTTTTAAAGAGATTTATTTATTTATTTATTTATTTATTTATTTATTTATTTATTCATTCATTCATAGAGACAGAAAGAGAGAGGCGCAGAGACACAGGCAGAGGGAGAAGCAGGCTCCATGCACCGGGAGCCGGACGTGGGATTCGATCCAGGGTCTCCAGGATCACGCCCCGGGCTGCAGGCGGCACTAAACCGCTGCGCCACCAGGGCTGCCCAGGTCTTGCTTTTTAAAAAACATGTATTTATTTATTCATGAGAGACACGGGGGGGGGGGGGAGAGCGAGAGAGAGTGAGCGAGAGAGAGAGAGACAGAGAGACAGAGAGAGAGATACAGAGGGAGAAGCAGGCTCCATGCAGGGAGGCTGACGTGGGACTTGATCCCAGGTCTCCAGGATCATGCCCTGGGCTAAAGGCAGTGCTAAACCGCTGAGCCACCCAGGCTGCCCAAGGGTCTTGATTTTTATCCACTCTGTTACCCTGTGTCTTTGATTGGATCATTTAGTCCATTTACATGACTAATCATAATCAGAGTGATTATTGAAAGATACGAATTTAGTGTCATTGTGTTACCTGTAGAGTTTCTGGTGATGTTCTCTGGTCCTTTCTAGTCTTTATTGCTTTTGGTCTTTTTTCCCCACTCAAAGAGGAGCCCTCCCTTAATATTTCTTGTAAGGCTGGTTTAGTGGCCACAAAATGCTTTAGTTTTTGTCTGGGAAATTATCTCTACTATTCTGAACGACAGCTTTGCTGGGTAAAGTACCTTGGCTGTATTTTTCCCATTCAGAGCCTGCCACTTTTTTTCTGGCCTTCCAAATTTCTGTGGACAGATGTGCTGTGGACCTGATGTGTCTTCTCTTACAGGTAAAGGACATTTTTTCCCCCTTGCTGCTTTCAGGATTCTTTCTTTATATTTGTAAATTTGACTATGATATGCCTTGGTGATGGTCACCTTTGTTGAATTTAATGGGAATTCTCTGTGCTTCTTGGATTCTGATGTCTGTGTTCTTCCCCACATTAGGGAAGTTTTTAGCCATAATTTGTTTGAATAAACCTTCTGTCTCTTTTTCTCTCTCTTCATCTTCTGAGACTCCTATGATATGAATGTTATTATGTTTTAATAAGTTGCTGAGTTCCCTAATTCTACCTTCATGGTCCATTACCTTTCTCTCTTCTTTTCAACTTCATTATTTTCCATAATTTTATTCTCTACATCACTGATTCGTTTCTCTGCTTTGTCCTTTCTTGTTTTTCTGGCATCCATTCTGGTTTGCATCTCAGTTACAGCATTTTAAATTTCAGCTTGGTTAGATTTTGGTTCTCTTATCTCTGCACTAAGCAATTCTCTAGAGTCTACTATGTCTTTTTCAAGCCCTGCTAGTACCCTTATAATTATTGTTTTAAATTATAGTTCAGATGTCTTGTTTATATCTGTATTGATCAAATTCCTGGCTATGAGTTCTACTTCCTGTTCTTTCTTTTAGGGTTCTAGTCATTTTGTCCAGAAAAGAAAAGAAAGCAAAGGAAAGAAAAAAAGCCCCTAGATCCTGGATATGTTTTGGTCTGCTTGCTAAAGGAAGCTAGATCAAAAAGATAAAATATGATAAAAATGAAAAAATATATATTAAAATTTAAAATAATAAAAATTAAAAAGGAATTCAAAAAAATTAAGGAAAAAAATAATAATAAAAATAAAAGTAAAAAGGTAGTTAGATCCCATTTCCCCTAGAGCTGGAACTTTGCAGTACTCTATGGTCAGTAGACTTGGTGCTGGCTATGTGTTTTTGCCGGTCTTCTGGGTGAGGGGCCTGCTGGATTGATCCTCAGGCTGATTTGTTTTAGTGGAGATTAGTTTATAGGCCCCAGGGCGGTGCGGTTTGGTGTAAACTGCTCTGGACTCCACTAGGTGGTGCTGTTTTGCTCCCTGATGGGCAGGATGAAAATGGATGCACTCCCCTCTCTAGCAGGAGCTGAGAGTCCACAGTCCCCACTCTTCAGGAAACTGTCAAAGATTAGTCACTCCTCTTGTGTCCCTGGCTTCTGTCAGGTCCCTGCCTTCATCTTGCCTGTGTCCGAGCTGTTTTATCTCATGAGCACACCTGGGGTTCAAAACCAAATTTTAGAGACTCTTACAGCACATGCAGATTCTCTGGGGGAAGATCTCACCAGGCTTTTGCCTTTGCTGGGCAGTGACAAGAAAGGGGTTGCATGACCTATGCTGTGGTTCAGAGTTTATGGTAAGGTAGAGCAGAGAGTTGGCCCCCAGGCTTGCTGTAGGGTCCCTGTCCTCAATCTGAGTGCCTGTTCCTATGCTTGGGAACAATGTAGCGAGTTGGTGACACCCATTCTTCATGTGATCCAGGGGATCTTCAGACTACCCTGTCCACTCCTGGGTCCTTTCCACTTACTTGTATGAGTACCTTTTAGCCAGGCATGACCCCATAGTGGCAGACTTGTAAAATTTCAGATTTTGAACTCTGCTGTTTATAATATTTTGTGATAGTCTCTGTAAACGGGGCTCCTTCCCCACTGCTGTACCCACAGTTTTATCTCCTCCAAATCAACGCTCCACACCTCCTACCTTCCAGATGATGATTGCTTTTCTACCTGTAGACTTGAAGTTTTGTTCTCTCAGATCTCTGCCGATCTCTTGGACCTTTGCAGATTCTCTCAGATTGATTCTTGGGATGTTCAGAATGATAATTACCCAGCTATGTTCAAGGGAGGAGGCAGGCTTAGAGTCACCCTACTTCCCTGCCATCTTAACTCCCCTTCAGCAATAATAATTTTTTAAACTCAGAGAGATTCAACGTAATCTAGGGACATTTGACAGAGAAATATTTGAGAGGTATAAATCTGGCAGATATATTAGTACAGAAAAGCCTAAGAAATTAGAGTGGCTTTCAATTCAGCATCATGATAAGCTTCTTCCCCAACAATATTTAACCTATTTGCTTATGTTGGAGATGTGTTCTGTGGCTAAAGTACATTTTTCGTCTGCTTGCAGATAAATTTTTGTTTATTTTTAGTCTTGTACTTTAGAAAAAGTAGGTAGGCTGGAGAAAGTTTGTAGAGATGATAAATTTTATGAAGCAATTGTAAGGTTAACTTAAGGGATATAAAAACCAGGAGAAGCTTGATTTGCATTGTTACAAGAGAGCAGAAAACAGAAAGATTGAATTAAAAGATGAAATACAAGAAACATGTCTAGAAGTGAATTGTATATTAGAGTTATTTCCCCAGGGAAGACATGTAGCCTCAGTGCTAAGACTATATGCAAAGTAGATGCTTTCTTTATGAAACAAATCCTTTGAGAAATACTTTAAAACAAAATATTTGTAGTTACATTCTCTGACAAAGTGTGTGTGTGTATGTGTGTGTGTGTGTGTTGTGTATGTAACATTTTGAAGAAATCAAAATTTATATCCAAAATCATCTTAAAAATCAAGGTTTTTTTTTTTTTTAAAGTTCTGGAATTACCAGCTTAGTTTATTTCAAATGTTTTGGGGTTATAGGTTTGTTTCATTAAATGATAACAATGTGTGGGTGAGGAAGAAGAAGAAAAACACAGGATGATAAGTGATAAGCAGCAATAAGGAATTGGAACTCAGAGTCTAGGAAAGAAGCTCAGAGTCAATATAGGAAATGTTTTGCTATATTGAACACCTATAATTATCTGAAGCTACTTATTAAGGACCAAGAGGACCAAGATTTTGGTTACAGAATGTCCTAATCCTCTAAATTAATATTTAATTAAAATTTTATTTTATTTTATTTTATTTTTTATTTTTTATTTTTTTTAATTTTATTTTAAAATAAATGATATTATTTGATTTATGAATAAAATGAGCACATGTAAATTCTATAGATGATAGTAATGCTCTAAAAACTTATATACATTTACAAACTAAAAGTGGTTTGTCTGTAGAGGACTATTAGATAGGTTAAACATAATTAGTAATGGCTTCTTGGAGGAAAAATAATTTAAGTAAATTTCCAAGGTTCTAGTACTACACAGAGGTATATTCCCCCATAATGAGTGAGAATCACATTGTAGAGTTTACAATGAATAATCGGGACTCATAGAAGCAATCAGAATACAAATTTATTTTTCTCCTTTTGATGGTTAAAATATACTTGCAGACTGTTTTATTTATTCCTCTTATATAAAATTTTGGACTGGTTTTATGATTTTTAGGCTTCTTGGAAAAAATCGGAATCTTCTGGTCATACCAGTCGCCAACAAAAGGTCTCAATTTAGTAATTAAAATATACAGTTCAGAGTGATAATTGAATCAGCCTTATTGCAAGCCAAAGGTTCTCCCTGTCTTGAATTAGGTCTTGCTTCCAGTTGAAGTACTACACTGGAAAAAGAGGGCCTTGGTAAGCTTCACCTTTAACTTCTTGCATCCCTACCTGTTACTTCTGACTTTGCTAGTCCGCCCAGCTTTTGGCTGTCCTCAGCTCCGTCCTGGTTGAAGCCTGGCAAAACAGATTTCACCCACTGAAACTCATGTATCTTTGGCCATGGCTGATACTGTCCTTGTTGGTGAGTGCCCTCAGATTTCTGTCTTCATGTCTCTACCTACAGTACTCTTAATATCAGGGTGCTATGCCTTGGCTGGCTTCAGAAGCTACTCCCTCTTTATATTATGTTGCTTTGTTGAGGTCTCCTTTCTCTGTACAAGAAGCTCTCCTAGGGAGTACTAATTAAAACAACCTTGAGCTGATATCCTTTCTACAGTTTATACACCTGGTCAACACACACCTTAGACCTGCCTTTGTGCAGATGCACTTATTCCCCAAATGATGTCCTTTGCTCCAGTGCCGCATATGTCTTCAGTCAGTACCTCACCCATGAGTCAAACATCCCTCCACTGAATCTTCAAAATCCAGACACCATATATCCTCCTCTCCAAGGGATTTCTTTGAAGATCCCCTCATAATGTGTGAGATGAGATAAAAGTCCCTATCATCCTCCCTTTGGGCTGTGATGCAAACCCTTACAGCTCTCTCCAAAGCAAACCAGTCCTTAATTTCCAACTTCTTCTACTCTTCTGCTTTAGTGCTTAAATAGATTTAAGGTGATTATAAAGGGCCATGTCTCAGAAAATTAGACTTTTTGAATTTTTTAATGTCCAGTTGAGATGATTTAGCATAGGAGGTTGTTGCCACCTATTGTCTTAAGGCTTTACAGCCAGAAAGTTCTGTATTTTAATATCCTGTTATAAACATATTTATATATTATCATATTATGCATGCATATGTGTATGCATGCATATAAGTGTGTGTATATGCCATCTCATTCTCACGTACACATATAGACACACAGACACAGTCTGTGTTTGTGTCAGTGCATTCTCTTATTATATAGGCATTATGAAGGTTTTCCTGATGTAAACCCTGTTACACACTGGGAATACAAAATGAGTAAGACTGTCAGTTCTCTGTAGGGGATCTCAGTCTGGTCAGGATGATAGACATAAAAGCAGATAAATACATTATAAGATGAGAAATGCTACTCTCAAGCTCTGTTAGCTACTTGAAGGACAAAAAGGATTAGTTGTAATGGAGTGGAGGATATAATCAAACATGAACCATTAAACCAGTGATAGGTCAGGGTAAGGATCTTCAAGTTAATAGACAATAATTAGAACTCCATCCTATGAATAGCAGAACATTCCTGGAGCTATTGTAGAAAATCTGTGTGTAAGATCACTTTTGTGTCATTATATTGATCCAACATTTAAGATTTTCTGTTTCATCTCTATCTTTCTTCTACCTACTTTTAAGTGCATAGTATACTCTGAAAATGTCTCACTTGCCATATCTCATCATAGAGGAGCCTGACTTTAAGAAACCAGTCTAATCAGACAGCTGTATATGTTAATCAAGAATAATATTGTTCTGTAGGATACAGACTGTTTTTAGTAAAACTGGATTGTAGAGACAGTTTAATTCAAGTCTTCACATAAAAACGTTTTGTTTTTCATCAAAATTCAGTAAAAAGGGAATCTGAATTGTGTGTCTTATGACTGTGCAGGAGAAAATGTGCAGACGCCAAGAAATTTAGTCTTGAAAAATCAGTGCAATTGTAAGGAAACTGCTTATATGTTGAGAATCTACTCAGAAACTAAGCAAAATTCAGGGTCAAATAATCCTCTTGAGTAAATAAAACAGTAATTTCTTAAAAAGGAAAGAAGTGTTGTTAAGTTTCTACATGTCAGAGAAAGTGAGTCAGATTGTTTTTTCCAATACTTAAAATATTGTTTTCCATGAGTTTAAAATAGAAATATTTTCCATGGGCTGTACTTCTAAAACATATTATATTTATTAATTAGAAATGCCACTAACTCTTTAACTAGTTTTACATGTATATCTGATATTAATGCTCTAATACTTGTAATATTAAAGGATTTTGGGATCCCCGGGTGGTGCAGTGGTTTGGCGCCTGCCTTTGGCCCAGGGCGCGATCCTGGAGACCCGGGATCGAATCCCACGTCGGGCTCCCGGTGCATGGAGCCTGCTTCTCCCTCTGTCTGTGTCTCTGCCCCTCTCTCTCTCTTTCCCTCTCTCTCTGTGACTATCATAAAAAAAAAATAAAATAAAGGATTTTATCTAGTGGCACACCTTTTTTGGGAAGGCAATTATCAAGGGTTCATATGGTTATAACATAACAAATTTGAAAGCTATGTTTTTTATTTATTTTAGGTTTATGAGTGAATTTAATATGATTATTGTCCTAACTTGAACTAGTTTGGTTGTCTGGGGACTTCTAGAGAAATCACAGGATTTTTCCAGATATTTTAGGGTTGACTTCAAATTAAAACCATATTTGTTTATATATCCTAAAAGTACCTTTTAACAGGAGTTCCAGGAGAATAGTTTTGGTAAACTTGAAATATGTGAAAGTTTAAAATATAGTATGAAACCTGAGAAAGATGGAGCTTACACACATTAAACAAATTGATTTTGCCCATTAACCTCTAGTTGTCTCCTCATACCTTCTTCAGAATGTCACACATCCATGTTTAAACAGTATATACAACAACCTGAAACTGAAATTTAGGTTTTAATTCATAACTCAAAATACGTGACAGCATATGAAATTTCTTTGTAAACTAAGAAATACTTCAGGGAATGGATTTCTATGGCCCTCTGTCATCTGTTCATGCTCATGTTTCAGAGCACTTCAACAGGATTCTTAAGGGAACACATGCAGAATGCAGTGCTCTGGAATGGATGATGTCATCACTGTTTGCTAAGGTGATGTGGTCTGATGAACTTCAGTGCAGGATTTCTAGAAAGCAGTATCATGGAAATCTACCTGGTCCCTAAATGCAACAAACCATGGCTACAACATGTCAAAACCAGCCTCATCACTCATCCTCCTAATATAGGCTGATAATTAGCTTTTGCAAAGGAAAGGTCAGGAAAAAAATAAGATGGTGAGACTCAAATTATGCATCTATTTATTAAACAGTCACTCCTAAGTACTTAAAACCAATTTCTTCTTACTTACCTTCTTTTAGGGTTCCTTACAACCTCAAACTCACCTTAGCCTTTCAGTTTTGTATTATCTACCAAAGAGCTAGACATCAGTTTTTAAGAAGCTATTCTCAGACTTCTCTTGTGTCTGATCATTTTTCCTAGTTTTCCCCCCTGTTCCTTTGCATAGCATTTCAATGTTCTTCCCTTGGTTCTTTTCTCTCCCAAGTCTGTGTGTTTTCCCATGTTGACCTCATTTATTCTCATAACTGCCACTGCCTTCTTGATGCTGATGACATTCAAATATATGACTCCCATTGTGATGACTTCTTTTGAATACATATCCTGTTTATCCAGCTGCCTCCTAGACATCTCCATTGGGATGTCTCACAGGTGCTTCATCAGACCATGTGTTAAGATGGAACAGGACACTATTCTCTCTATACCCACTTCCACTGTGTATTGCCAATCCTCAATCAGTCTGGACCTCACCATCTGTGTTGCTATGAAGACCCACTGAACTCTCAGTGCTTTTGTCAATTTTCCCATCTCTCTCAACATTGATAGCTTCACCACCAAAATTTGATGTTAGGATTTCAACATCCATACTAATGATTTCTCCAATAAACTGGCTTCCAGATGCTTGACTCTTTCTTCCAAAGATCTCATCTTCCATCCTGAGGCATCTACTCCAGTGATTAGCTTAGACCTTACCAATCTTCAACACTTACCTATTTTCCATTTAGTTTTCTTTCTTTAATGCCTCAATCCAGGGATTTCTCAAAGCCCTTAGGACCCTTCCACAAACTACTGATCCTACCCTACTTTTTCACTGTTCCTCAGCTCTCCCATATTTTCAGTCTCCTACTTAGCCAATTTGATCCCCATGGCCAGTCATTACAAACACATCTTATGTGTACCCCCAGTTCTCCCTTCCCTCTCACTGTGGACTGGCAAATACAGCTCAGTTAAATAACACCTTTCATGTACTCTGTAGCTACACCTAAGCAGGTGACAGTGATGACAGAAAAATCACACAACAGTTCCGATAGATCTTTAAATCCTTGATGACTCACCTCAAGTCATTCCTCCAGTGTTACCTAAATATTCTCCTCCATTTCCCCAAGATATTCACTCTCCCACTTTTATAGATCAATAGTATATATGTTTTTTCCTCTCTAATTTCCACATTTTCCCATTTTTTATTCTTAGCTGATAACATTTCTTATTTCGCAAAGAAAATAGATACTACCACACAAAAATGTCTACCTTCTCTTTCAAACAAACCAAAGAATGTTATCTGCATTTATTTTTAAATGCTGTCTTTCTTGGGTCTCCTCCCAGCTTACTTCTCACCCAGCTGCCTCTTCCTACTTCTAGATGTTGAGGTATCTCATCCCTAGTATCTCAGTGCTTTAGTGGTGTCATTGAATCCCACCTACATGCTAACTGCCCACATGCTGACCAATCACAAATATATATTTCCAGTCTAGCTCCCTCCTTGATTCCAGACTTAAGTATCCATCAGCTTACTCAGCATTTGCACTTGATATTGTGGAGGTTGTTAGAGTCATTCATAAATATTCTCCTAACTTTGCTAAATGGTAGACTTGCATTTCTCCGAACCTTCCTTTCTCATGTAACCAGCCATGTGCATACTTTCCCTAATAAAATGAGACCAGGAAGTCTTTTAGGGTCATTTATATGTGAAGTCTTAAAGAGCCAGAGCATAGTCACCACATTTCCTTTGCTGTCATGCTATCTAACGGGGAAAGTATGTGTCTAGAAATAGACTCCATCAGAGTGGCTTTCTGAGTGATCCAAATGGGCAGAACCTGCTGTTGGCACTGTTGGACTATAAATAAGAGTTAGAAATAAATCTATTTATAAGTCAATGATATTGTGGGATTATTGGTTTTGCATCTTCACCTAGCCTATCCTGACTGATAATATTTCTGTTATATACCTCAAGTTTAACATATTTTAAACAAATTTTTGCTCTTTCACTCTTGAAACTGATCTGCCCATAGTTTTTCCCATAACAGGAAATGGTAAAACAATATTCCAGACTTTATGTCAAAATGTCCTCTTTTTCTCTCATAATTCACATCCAGTGCATTATTAAATTCTGTTGGTTCTACCTTCAAAATGTAACCAGATTTACACTATCAACACCAGCACTTACGCTACTAACTTCTGGCCCAAGCCTGATTTTTACAATTGTTTCTTGTCCCTTTCCCCATTTACACCATTACAGTTAATGTTGCACATGGCATCAAGAATGAGCTTTTCAGAAATACATCAGGTTAAGTTCTTCTGCCCCAAACTTTCCAGTGGCTCTTTAATGCATGCATTACCTAGCTGACAAGACCGTGTCATCTGACTGACTTCCTTCTAACTTTCCAATCTCATTTTTACTCATCAGTACTCTTTCTCTCAATTCACTGCTTCGGTCATTCATCTCTTTCCATCTCTTAGACACACCATGTAAACTATTCATCAAATTTTTGCTTGCTGTTTCACTTGTTTATCCACCAATTACCATAAATTTAAGTGAAATCAATACTATTTGTAATCTTGTCATAAAAGTTGAGTTTCTGGCTAAGACTGATTACTTAGAAAAACAGTGTTATATATTATTCAGAGATGTGTGTTTTACTCTTTCTGCCATCTGTTGACTTGTGACCTTGAGACTATTATGGGAAACTACATTTGTAGAATGTCTCTTTTCAAAAAAGTGTTCAGTTAAAGTTTTAAACCAATTGTCGTGGACTTACGATACATCCACACATTCTTAGATACTCCTCTTTTCAATAGTGGAACCTAATTATCTTACTATGACAGGCCATATTTAGTGACTTACATCTAAAGAATAAAACATGGCAGAAGTTGTGTATTTTTGTGAAGAATAAAACATGGCAGAAGTTGTGCATTTTTGTGTATTTTTGACAACTTACCATTTGCCAGGAATTGGGCTAAACATTCAAAGATAAACATTCAAAGCCTAGGTCCGTTTCCTGGAGGACTCTAGTGGGAGAGTGAGAGAATTTGGGGAAAACTACATCATATGTGGGGTCAAATGGAGGCATCTTTAGAGCACCTGCAGGTTTCTTCTGGACCATTGAATAGGTCACACAAGTAAATGTTAGCTCTGGGAAATGAACCTAGGGGTGATGGAAGGGGAGGAGGGCGGGGGGTGGGGGTGAATGGGTGACGGGCACTGAGGGGGGCACTTGACGGGATGAGCACTGGGTGTTATTCTGTGTGTTGGCAAATTGAACACCAATAAAAAATAAATTTATTATTAAAAAAAACAAAAACAAAACAAAACAAAAGCCCAAGTAAGTGTTAGGATAAAAGACATGCTGAAGAAAGCAACTTTGATGTTCTTACCACGGTTTAGAAAAATAGATTAAACATTCTCCCATTAAACTGTAGTAAATGGGATCCCTGGGTGGCGCAGCGGTTTGGCGCCTGCCTTTGGCCCAGGGCCCGATCCTGGAGACCCGGGATCAAATCTCACGTCGGGCTCCCGGTGCATGGAGCCTGCTTCTCCCTCTGACTGTGTCTCTGCCTCTCTCTCTCTCTCTCTCTCTCTCTCTGTGTGACTATCATAAATAAATAAAAATTTAAAAAAATTAAAAAAAAATAAACTGTAGTAAATGATCTTTGTGGTTTTGTGGGGTTTATCATGAGGTTCTCCTTCCCCTTGTCCTTAAATATCAAGAATAACTTTCCCTTTCAACTTCTGGTGTTCCTTCCTCTATCCATGAAAATACTGAGAACCTGGTAGAAGAGATACATTGTTTTATTGGTCTGGAGGAAAAAATCTCACCTTGATGACAGATCAGATTTGGAAGCAGAGTGGTCAGATCAGGCTTATTAGTAGCACTGATATCTGCTGGCCATGCTGTTGGCATATCACCTGAGCCCTCTCAAGGAAAGGAGGTTTGGGGCCATCTCCTAGCAACACCAAATAGAATCAATCAATGCCAAGCATTTGTTTTCTTTGCCTGACATTCAACCTAATAATGTTAGAAGAGACAAATAGAAAAAGAGAGAAGGAAAAACAGCAATGAAACAAAAGGGTGATGGAGAGGAAAGAGAAATAGTAAAGAAAGAATGGGAAGAAGGCTGCAGGTGCTTTAGCTAGAATATGTAGGACACTTGGGAAACATTTGAAAACTCTTTCCTTAGATAAAGAACTTTTGCTTTTTCAGCCTCAGCTAGAGTAATTGGTGAAACTCTGGCATTCCCCAAGACAGTTTTGCCTGCACTAGGGTTCTTGTGGGCTCAGGAATTATTCCTCAGGCAGCTGTCAACTCTGCTGACTAGTTTCTTCATAGCTGCAAGCTGACACTTGCACATCATTCCCTATTTTCACATGACTCTCTTCCACCCTGCCAGACTTTTTGCCCCTGTGGAATTGCTAATGAAGCTGATGCTGTGTCCCCTGTGCAAGGGGACTCCTTTTCTGTGGTCTCTATACCTGTGGCTTGGGCACTAGATCTGAGGCTGTACCACAAGACAGAGGGCTGGGCAGGTGCTCTGTGACAGTTCCTTCCTTAGATTACACATTCACTGCTGCAGGGAGGCTAACACAGGCCCTGGGTTGTTACCTCCTCTCTGGCATTGTTCTGGTATGGTAGTGGGACCCATCTACTGCAGCCTAAGGTGGCTGTTCTCAAACTGGATCATGCATCAGAGTTACCTTCCAGGTTTGTTGAAATAGACTGCTGGTTCCCACCTTCAGAGATTCTCACTCAGTAGATCTGGAGTAGGTTTAGGAATTTGCATTTGTAATCAGTGCCTAGGAGATGCTGATACTCCAGGTCCAAACCTTTAAACCACTGAGCCACTGGGGCTACCCCAGGTCCAAACCTTTAAATATAGCATTTTTCACTTTGAGAATCACTGACCTAATCCATAAGCAAAGAGCTTGTCAATCTCTTTGCTACAGCTTAATGATCTTGCAGCTTGATTCTGTTTTCTTCTGTTGGGGAGTGGGGAGATCAGTTGTGTGACTGTCACAACAGTCCAAGCCAACAAAGGCTGGCAACAGGAAAAATAGAAAGTGGTCAGGGGGATCCCTGGGTGGCTCAGTGGTTTAGCGCCTACCTTCAGCCCAGGGCGTGATCATGGAGTCCCGGGATTGAGTCCCACATCAGGCTCCCTGCATGGAACCTGCTTCTCCCTCTTCCTCTGCCTGTGTCTCTGTCTCTGTCTCTGTCTCTGTCTCTCTCTCTCTGTCTCTCATGAATAGATAAATCTTAAAAAAAAAAAAGAAAGTGGTCAGGATTAGGGGTATAGTAGAGGTAGTGCCCATAGGACTTACTAGGGAATTGAATGAAGAGTAGAGGGAAAAAGAAATTATGGATATAAGTCTGAGTGACTGTGAATGATATTTGCTGAATTGAGGAGGTAAATTAGCACAGCAGAGACTGGAGGCTGGATATGAGTTCTGATTTGTATTTAATTTGAGATATCCCTCAACACCAGAGTAGAGATCTCCAGTAGGGAGTAGATATGTGAATCTTGAACTCAGGAAGGAGACATAAATTCTAGGATTAAAACAGAAATCAAATTATATTAATGCCATAGGTCTGGAAAAGATATGTAGACTTGGAAAAATAAGGGGTAAGGAAATGGTTCTGGAGGGCTCTTTGGCTTCATGATCTCATACAAGCCCTCAACATGCTCATATTTCAGATGAAAATAGACATTTGGGAAAGAGGAATCTCGACCTACAGTTTGTAACTGAGTAGGGTGAGGATTGAATCTTTAGTGCTGAAAAGTAGAAAAGGCTATAGTCTTAGCCACTATGCTACTATGGGGAGTGTTATTAATGTGATGGCTAAGTTCTAATTAAAATCTTTTTTAGACCAACACATAAAATGTATATAAAAAATGTAATTGGAAACATAAACTAATGACTTCAACAGTGAATGCAGCATGTTGTTATATATTTTTACTTGATCCTTGGTAAGTGTAAGCAGTAATAAGAATTGTGTCATTTAGATCTTAAAAGATTTATCTTAAGACTTTGATAAATGCCAAGTCCATGATTGCAGTTATCTTAAAATAACTCACTCAATTAATTTTAAGTGTGTGTAGAGGGGGCAGGGTATAGAAATGGGATCACTGTATATGAATGATGAGTAGCTTTTGGCATGCTAACAAGAGCGATAAAGCGGGAATAGAGGATGTCAGTATGCACACTCACCAGCATGCAGCTGCCACTTGCAAACTGGGAAGAAAAATAATACCAGTCTAGTGTGAGCAAAGCTAAACCAGAATTTAAGAATTGCCAAAAGCTTGGAAAATCCTCAGAGAGAAAAGGAAGAAAGAAATGAACCAAGAACGAAATATTTGAGGGCAGAATTCTGTGAAAAAGACAAAATGCTTTAAATACTTATTTAAAATACCTTAAAAAATGGAAATAAAATATTATTATGAGAATACTGAGCTTAACTATTGAGGGCGTCCATCTATCTCCAACAAAATCCAGACTCTAGACATGTCCCATTATCATATAACACATTCCATCCAAAATTGTTTATTAAAAGCAGGGAAAGGTAGATTTCTACAGTGATCACATTTTATTATCTAATATACTTATAACAACTCTCTAAGGCAAGGTAAGGAGAGAGGGAAATTTCCTAACATTTGTGCATTTATTCTAGACAGGCACCCTGGTTTCCATCTCTGCTCTTCCTGACAAGCTATGGAAACTTGTACAAAATAGTCAGCCAAGCATCAGTTTCCACAAGTTAAAGGAGATAACAACAATATTACCTTGTCAGCCCGTTAAAAGGATAAAAGGAAATAGTTCATGTGATCTGCTCTGCAATATAACTAGGCACTCAACAAATAATGGCTGTTGCTATTAGTCAATGATGCTGATCTCAAAGATACATGATCAAGGAGAAAGATTAAAATCCACCTCTAATGTGAAGCAGAATAAGGTAAAAGCCAAATGACTATAAACAATGATGTAGAAATTCAGGAAAAGGAAGCAGTCCCTTCATAATGGCACATATGGAAAAGAAGGGGAAAGAACGACATTTCTGTCTGCCCGTAGAAGTTGGCCAAGGCTGCCATTAAGTCCAGTCGCTCATAGAAGTTGAAAGTCTATCATTCCTGGCATTCACAATCCTGCAGCAAGGCTAGAGTGGAGGAGAGAATATAATTCACCTGTGGTGTGATCGGAGAAAGCTTTTGGAGAGTTTACTGATTGGCATTATAGAAGCATTTCATAAAATCATTATTTGTTTGTTAAGATAAGAAGCAGGATTTTGTTTCAGGGCTCTGTAAGAGTATTCTCTTTAAGAGCACCAATTCCAATGATCATTTTTGGGATTTCTTTTTTTTGAAATGCCTTCACACATTTTTGGAGTATTCCAATTGGTACATTATGTTTAATCTTTGAAAGCAGACTGATTTTTTTCTTGACCAAAATCCACCTGAACTATATATTGAATTATATCAGCCATTAAAATAATTCTGGCTAAAAACTAGTTCTCAAATGACATGTGAAATTAAAAAAACAGTTTGTACCTTATCTGTCGAGTCACTATGTTCATTTGGACTGTGCATATTTTGGCATGTTGATTACCCATTTTTTACCTTTACTTTATAATCTTATTTTTATATATGATGAGAAAATGATAGATGTGATACAATTATTGGAGAACAAATATATCTAGAATGATGCATCCTATGATTATTATAGGGGACTGCTTTGTGATTCAAGAACTTTCTTTTACCAAAGCCACAAAAGATGCTCTACGCTCTTCAAAGAGACTGTGACCAAATTTATCACCACCAATGTGATCAACCATCCATCTTCCTTAGGCACCTCATTTTCCCTATTTTAGCCTTCCTCAGCTAGCTCCTTGAAGGCTATACTCCTGACAGCTCCCACAATTCACCACACCTCTATCTCTTAGACAGTCTTGACATATTGATGCAATACCACATGTAACCTATTTGATTTAAAATTTAAGATTTCAATATGAGGAAAGCTGTAACACCATAATTGCATTTAATTCCTTTAACAACCAACAAATCTATTAACATATTTTAAAAATCATGGGAGGTAAAAATTAAAACAAATTGAATAAATTGTAAAGACAAGCAAGAATACGTTTGTCTGGCTCAAATTGTTGAATGTTTCTTTCATTTCTATTCTAGTTCAGTGAGCCTAAGACTTATAGCATGTGATATCACTATATATTTTAGGTGATTTAAAGGGTTTCCTAGGAGTAGATTTGAAATAGATTTTATTTTGGTCTTAGCTCTGATTTTAGCACCAATGCCTCTCTCCTTAAGCACCAATGCCCTGCAAATACACACACATAAGATTTACCTCCATCTTGACTCCAGGTCTTCATACTAATGTGCCTCGAAAGTAGATCACATTTCTGGATCATTCACCAAAAGCTTCTTTCCCAGTGTGCCTTCTCATGCCATTGTAGAACTGATACCTTCTTGCTCTGGTAACATTTTTTCTTCTGTTAGTTCTGGGTCTCTGCCCAGTCCTGAGACTTGGTCTGTACCTCCATTAAGCAGTCAGAGCCCTGTGCATGGATTTACTAATCTTTGTCGCTCTCCTTCCCTGAAACTAGAGCACTGACTCTGCCACACTCAGGGCCTCTCTCACTTGACTCTTGACAAGGGAATCCCACCTCAGCTCTTTGCTGTGATCTCCCTCTATACTAATCTTCTGAACTGGCATTCACTTTCCTACTTTTTCAGTTATTTTTGCCAACAGAATACCACTGGAGTCAGTTTTGTTTTTGGAGCTATTATAACCCTTCTGTTTATGTCTTACACAAGAATCTAATTTCCTCCCTCTTCTCGGTTTTGTGGGCTTTCAGAAAGAAAAGAAAAACCATATTGCTAAATCAATGGATAAATTATAGCTAAGTTCCATATAATGAAGCCTTTTTGAGTGGTAAAGAAGACACTGGTTTGAGTTCTCCTCCTGACCAGATTCTAACTTTACCACTAATTAGATTTATAATTAGGACAAGTAACTTATCTTCTCTCCTCTCAGTGTCCTCATCTGTTAGAGTTATTGTGATAATTAAATATGATAATGTATGGAAGGTGCCTAGCAGGGATTAGAATTACGTGGTTTATTTTCCAGTGTCAAAAAACTTATCTCCCCTTTCTTCATTTCAAGGTTATGAAAAAAGAGGTGGTGTCACATTCCTTTGGGGATCAGAATCTTTTTCATAAGTATGGATTTCGAACTTGAAATAGAATATGAAAAGTTTTAGAGCCCAGTTTGCTTCTAACTTGGTTAATTTAAATTTCTGTTGTAACATCTACAAAATTTGCCATTTCCTGGTTTCCAGAAGTATTTTCTCCAATGTTATAACCATCTGATCTTCTGGGTTGAAAGAGGAGAATAGAATTGTAGTAATTGTACAAGAGGCAGGCTTAGGTAGATATAACTGATTAAGTGGGTGAAAACTGATGAATTAAGCTAAAAAGTAAAACACGTGGAGTTCATTTGCAGATTAGTTATTATTTTAATACAAAAAGAACTGATACATATAATCCACAGCTAAAAATTAAGTTCAAACTTTTAGGATAAAGTAGCAGCTTAACTTTTATTGATTTTTTTTCTTCTCTGTCTTTTAAGAGATTCTGATATTTTCTTTGTGTTCCAGCACACAGTGACTTATGTCTTGACTTATAAATTGAGCATATAATAGATGATACAGGTTTATATGTTAAATATTATTCTATATGTAGGCAGAAAGGTTTAAAAAGTCTATTGTGCACTAAGACTTCTTTTTTAAATTGCAAATTAAATAATTAGTAATAAATGTTACAAGGAGGTATGTAAATAGTCACACATTGCCATTAGTCACACAGAGAAGCATAGCAGAACTAGAATCAAAACATACATTGTTTAACCAAGGCAATGTAGGCAATGTACATGATGTCATTTGATGGTGAGATTTTCCTTTCCCAACATACTTCTACTGAAATTTTACTGCTTCTTTTGGTTAACAAGCTAATCTTAGACAAGGTAAATATTCTAGAAGGGTTATGACAGTAAGGAAGCTAAGAGTCCTTAAATAAAAGCACAATGACAGAAATATAACAACTTACAGTTAGAAGTGTTCTTTATGGTATTTAGTTTAGTTCCTTACCCTATTCGAAAAGTTCCTCTTTGTTTCCTCTGACTGTGGCCATTCAGGCAAAATACTCCCAGTAAGTTCCTCTCCTCAGATAGCAGACCATTCCACTGGTAGCCATCTCTTTTCTTTTTTTAGCTTTATTTACATGTCATGTCATATTCACATATGACATCAGTTAAATTTGAGGTATGTAATGTTTTGATTTGATAAATGTATGTATTCAAAATGATACAAAATGATGGTGGTATCTCTTTTTTTTTAATTGTAAAGGATGACTAGATTTGTCAGCAAGTCAGAAACCTGGGAGTCATTTTGATTCCTCCCCATCCTCTACTTCTCACATCAAATGAGTTATAAATCCTATTGACTCTGGTGGCCTTCTCTTATGGTGAGAAGACTTTTTCTTGCTTTGAGGCACGGTGATGAAGAATAAAGTGCCAGAACTGTGCAGTTGAAGAGACATGTTATTAATCCTGATTCTGTCGCTTTCTACTTGGCACATATGGAAAGCTTTTCAGACTTTAAACCACTCATCTAGAAAAAAAGAGATAAAATACCTACCTCATAAAGTTGTTGGAGCTGGTTATAATAAGATATATAATTGCCCCCTTGTAACACCTGGTAAGGATTCAAAACTTAAATGCTGTTTCCTTCTCTTTACTCACCCAAAGTGTCCTTCATAGTAACTTTACTAATTAATTTTAGTTCTTCCTTCTGGATCCACAATAATAGGGTTTTTTTCTCCCTTCATTTTTCCCTCCTTTCCTTGTCCCCTTCCCGCTTCTCCTCATTTTTCCTTACTTTATATATATATATATATTTTTTTTTTAAAGATTTTATTTATTTATTTATTTTTTTTTTAAAATTTTTATTTATTTATGATAGTCACACACAGAGAGAGAGGCAGAGACACAGGCAGAGGGAGAAGCAGGCTCCATGCACCGGGAGCCTGACGTGGGACTCGATCCTGGGTCTCCAGGATCGCGCCCCGGGCCAAGGGCAGGCGCCAAACCGCTGCGCCACCCAGGGATCCCTCAAGATTTTATTTATTTATTCATGAAAGACAGAGAGAGAAAGAGAGAGGCAGAGACATAGGCAGAGGGAGAAGCAGGCTCCATGCAGGAAACCTGAAGTAGGACTCTATCCTGGGACTCCAGGATCACGCCCTGAGCCAAAGGCAGATGCTGAACCACTAAGCCACCCAGGTGTCCCAACTTTCAATATTTAACAAGAACAATGCTGATCTCTTTCACTGATTTACCAGTATCATAACTGTGAAAAAATAATATGGTTATTTTAACATAACTTCTTCTACCTAAACTGATATTAATACCGTTGATTACCAGTATATTTTTTCTTCAGTACCCAAAATCCATCTGCTCAATCACTGACAACTAATCTAGAGTTTTACCTGATGTTGAATGAGCTTTTTTCCTTGAATTTCCTTTCTGTCTTTTCAAAATAAGGATAACACTTGCTCATATTCTTGTACTTGACACATTTACTTCAATATTGTCCATAGATAAAGTTTGAAATGTAATTGGCCTATTGAGAAAAATATATCTAAAATATCTAGAAAGTCTTATCATTTACTGTTTCGTTTTCTAGTCTGTTTTACTTGGTTGTTTCCAGTTTGAAGATTTTTTTTCTTAGGTAGAAAAAAGTCCAATTGTTTTGTGTTCTTTTTATCATCTGTTAGCATTAGACTATCTGTTCCAAACACTAAGGCTATTCCTTTTTTCTTCTTAAAGCATAGTTAAAATAAAGCCCTTTTAGTTCTGTGCCATTTTTTGTAAGTCTTAGTTCATTCTGGGTTTTAACATTCCTCAGACTAAGCTTGGAGTATCATAATACTCCTGTTTATTTGTTCTTGGATGTGGACTTTTCCTTTTCATGTTTTGTATGTGTGCTTTTTTTAAGAGAGGGAAATGAGGGAGGGGCAGAGGCAGAGGGGGAGAAAGAATCTTAAGCAGGCTTCAGTCCAGTGTGGAGCTCAATGAGGGGCTTGATCTAACAACCCTGAAATCATGACCTGAGCCAAAATCAAGAGTTGGACACTTAACTGAGCCACCCAGGTGCCCCTATACATGTACTTTAAAAACCAACACACTTAATAGAAGACCTTGTATGCTACGCTGGATTTCTTTTTTTCTTCATTTATATTTGTATACTCAGAATGTAATATTTAAAAATTAAAATTAATTTTAATTAATTAAATTGGTGCCTGGGTGGCTCAATTGGTTAAACATCTGCCTTCAGCTCAGGTCATGATCCCAGTGTCCTAGGATCGAGCCCCACATGAGACTCCCTGTTCAGTGGAGAGTCTGCTTCTTCCTCTCCCTCTGCCTGCTGCTCCTCCTGCTTGTGCACTCTCTCAACATGACTGGTTAACTTAGACCACTTAAGTTTCTCTTTTTATGCTTTTTATGATTATCTTAAATCAGAAGTGTTTCCAAAGCTAAGGGGGAGAAAAGGGAAGAAAACTATTGTTGAATATACTTTTAAAGTATTTCAGTGGATTTTGAATAACTTTATCCATGTGGAAGGAATTGACATTTAATACGGTAGAATTTGAGGTGAAATAAAGATAGAGCTCCTAACCTCTGAACTACAATAAACAATTTTTGGAGTGTGGCATTGAACTTGAAACCATATTCAGAGATTGTCAAAACGTGGCAAGCTGAGCTGGAGCTTTCTTCCAAAAATATTATATGGAGTAGCATAATTAAAAATTGCATATTTGAGCTCGAAAGTAAAGACATCCTTAGGAACCAGGGTAAGAGGAAACCAATGGCTCTGTGGTGCAGGTTGGGAGTTTCTGACCTGAATTGAAGGTCCAGAGGCCCATGCAGGGACAGGGTTTGGAGTCTGCTATCCAATTGATGCTACTCAGTGTGTTATACTCTCCTTATCTCTAAACCTTCAGTGAAGGATCTTTTAAAAAGCCACGGGCTGGTTTTTGCTCTGCTTCAGGGAATAGGGAGCACAGAGCTTCCTCCCCGAGGAAAGAGCAGGGCTTTGAGGCTGTCTCCAGCAGAGGACAGTGCAGCACTGGGGTCAGCTGAGTTGTGACCACCCGAGGGAACTGAAAACCGAGGTACTGCCATAGAGCAGAGAACTGACAGAGTGCCATGAGGCAGGTGTGTGGACTTTGCAGGAAGAGCAAATTCTCTTTATTTGGCCTCTTAGAACTCATGCCATTGTAAGATAGGTATGGAAAAAAGACATTTCTTTATTTGGAAACCAAAAACAAGCAAGACTTTTGACAGAGGGGTCACGTAAACTAGAATGGAAAGAGCCTTAGCATCTTTCTACTTTATAGATAGTGAAACTGAGTACCACAAAGATTCCTATATGTTATGGAAAAGCTGATGTGAGGAGCCAGGATTCTAGCTTCTGGTCCGTAGTGTTCCCTCCACACTGCACTTGCTCTGTGGCTGACTGATAGCAGGGATCATGAAGGGATGGCATAGGAAGCTAAAAGACAGGTTCTGGAATCAGTGAGGCTTAGTTTGAATCCAGGCCTTACCCCTTCCTAAAAGAATGACCCTAGGCAAGCTACTTAACTTCCAGTGCCTCAGTTTCCTCCGCTGTAAAAAAGGGATACTAACAATACTAAACTCATATATATGTTGAGAAAGTTAAATGAGGCTGACACATGTACTTTGATGTAAATGTCATTAAGTGTTCAGAAAATCCTAGATATTACTAGGGGCCATCATTTGGCTCCAACCTGCCTTCCCTGTCTTATCTCTTTTTCACTCATCTCCCCCTATCACCCAGTGTTTTGCCATGTTGCCCTTCCTGGTCTTTCCAGAATGTCCATATGCTATTCTCTCTGCCTGAAATGACTTTATTTTCTTATATATATCTCAGTTCTGAGATCAAATCTTTTACTTCAAAAAGTTAAATGCTCTGTCCTATCTGTTCCCAGCTGCATTTTATAAATACTCCATCTAGCACTTTCCATACCAAATTATGATTATGGTGTTGTGTCTCTGGTGTTCCATATGACTGTGATCTCCTTGAGTGTAGGTATATGGTTTAATCATCTTTTTAGTATTAATAAAGTTGCTTATTTCAACATAATAAGTATATATGCCTGCCTAGGCCACCCTTTTTAATTGAAAATACCTAACACACACACACACACACACACACACACACACACAAGCACACAAGCACTACTCTGCATTCGCCTTACTTCTCTGCTCAGCCTGTATCACCATCTAACCTACTATACATTTGATTTATGCACTTTATTTATTGCAATAATTATGTAGAATTCTGTAGTCAAACATATGTCTAGTAAATGCTGCTCACTGTTGTTAGTTGTTAATATCATTATTAGCTACTCTGCATTTCTGAATGGTGACAGTGGTTTTTTTTTTTTTAAGATTTTATTTATTTATTCATGAGAGGCACACAGAGAGAGGCAGATACATAGGCAGAGGGAGAAGAAGACTCTTCGAGGGAAGCCCATTGTGGAACTCTATCCCAGGACCCTGGGACCATGCCCTGAGCCAAAGGCAGTGGCTCAACCACTGAGCCACCCAGGCATCCCATGAATGGTGACAATGTTATTTGTATTTACTATCCTTATTATTATTACCCAGATCCTGTCATTCTAAATGGTATAAGAGAGTAGACCCTTTCTTGTGCTTTATTAAATTCTGTTCTGTGAAGCAGAATTGATATATTTTGTTTGCAAACACAGTTAAACCATCGCATTTTTACATATAGATTTCTTATTTGCAAGGGAATGATTTGGCAAAATACCAGACTAGGAATCAAAGACCCAGATTTTACCAGCTGTGTGACTTTGGGTGAGCTCCTTCATCTATCTTAAAATGGGTGATTGGGAAAATCAAGGGAAACTTGTATGTTAACTCCACTCTCCTTTTCCAACAGCAGCACCACTGCTCTTATTGAGACTGGTTAGGGCCCCCAAGTCCATGTCACATACTGTTTCAGAGGAGTAAGTTTCTCCCACTCAGAGTTAGTATGCAAGTCATCCTGAGATGACTGAAAAAATCCCTTCCTGTTTCATCATTCACTATTTGACAAGTGAAGAACACAGAGAAGAATTTGTTCTGTCCCCACTGGATCCATAGGCTCCTACTCACAACTTTTCATCGGATTCTCCTAAAATATTTTTTAGCACAATCCACTCTCTATACTGCCTGTCTTGCATTTTCTAGTCAGTGTACTACAGGACTAAGGGTAAAGGCCACATCTGTCTCCACCTCAAGGAAATTACTCCCTAGAGGAAAACATGAAATTCTCTGTTCTTGTTTTTATAGATCCAGAGGCATACCAGTTCCCCCTGGGGCATAGTGTGGTCAAGATAGTTTTCCCTGCAAAAAAGAAATGCTTGTGCTCCATCTTCCTTTAGAAAGTCAAGGCAGATAACTGGCTTCTTTCATCAAACCTGTGTCATGGAGGTGTTATGAGATTAATGAGCTAATGTTTATGAAGTGCCTTGAGGAAAAAAGAGATTAAAAAGAACAACTCACTAAAACCCCTTCATTTTAAGTAAACCTTCTGACCTGCTCATTAGAGCTCATTTCCAGCACTGAGATTCTTGAAAGCCTGTATAAACCATTTGCAATTTACCAGAGGTTTTACTTTCGTATTTGAGAATAGGGAATAGTGAGTTTTGTCTCTCTCGCTAGTTTTTTAATTTAAAATTTTTGCTTCCTTACAATATTTCTTACTCTTTGGTACAAATGGAGGATAGTAAAAGAAAATGATTGTTTTAAGAGTGAGAGTATGGCCAGTCTACAAGCCAGAAATCATTAACTGCCACTACCAACAATATAATGATAAGCAAACATTTTAATTTCTTTTTCAACATAGAAGAACTATATTTACCTCTAAGTCCAGAAAAATACAGTGGGGGAAGCTTCTCTTGAAGAAACTTTGGTAGCTTTGCAGAAACCTCTCATTCAGTCATAAGCTATTCTACTGAATTCAATGAATCCTCACTCTTCACTCAAATTAAATTTCCTGGGCACATCTGTTGCATAATGTATTGTGATTACACATGACTGCTAAAATTGTTTACAGAGAGCTTTTTACATCTGTTGGAATGGCTGCCTCACAGAAAAACTATGTGGAGAATTAGTTACAGTTTGTAAATGCTTCAGCAACACGTTAGTGTGATCATCATGGGTCTGGGGTTGCCACCACTTGATTCTCTGATGGGGAACTTTCCAGAGGAAGTTCTGGCCCAAGAGGGAACCCAACCTAAGAATGTCTCTTTCCTTTAGTACTTAATTCAACTGAGTTACAGGTAGCTCCTGCGTCCTTCTTCTACTATATTTTCTCCTTCCCAATGTGGAAAAGTATATATACACCATCATTGGACTTTCAAAAGGCATTGTGATACTTGCTATAGAAGATTCAAACATTCCTGAAAGAAATACCATCTTTAACCATAATTATCCTTGTCCATAATTGTATTATATATGTACATAATACAAATATACATATAAAACTTACCCATTATAAAAAACCTTACCCATTATATATAATTACATCATATTTATATGTATGTGCCTATATCTAGCAGTTGATCAATAGATAAGTTGATTTACTCACTTTTGAGTGAATTTTAAAAATGCCTCTAAAATAATCATCTGATAAATATTGAAAAATTATATGTAACTCATTATGAAAAAGAAAAGTAACATGGTACATTCAATTCATATATGAATGTTTCCTTTGCACATGGTATTTCTGTTATGACATGAAAGATTTAAAAGTTCAAATAATTAGAATAACTTCACATATCTAATAGTTTCCAGAAAAAGGTAGGGAAAGAACACATATGCATAAATAACAATGTAGAGGATAACATAACTGCAATAAGAGAGCAAGGCCTTCTGAGTGTGTAGGAGAACAGATGTTACTTTATTTAGCTTGAAATGGAAAAGGGAAAGTTTCATGGAAGAAATATCATCACACTGGATATTGGATAAGGGTAGAAATTTGATGTTGGAAATTCAAGGAATGGGCAGTATAACCAGAATGAACAGCAAGGGTAAAGGTATGGAAACATGAAACTTTCCATTATATTTAAAACATGTTTAAGTGGAATATAAGGAACAAGCAAAGAGTAGTGGGGGATAATGTAGGAACTTCTTTTTAACCTAAACCATAGTGTTTTCACCTATGAAATGGGCATAAAAATAGTAAATTGTATGAGTTGATGTATGTGAATTTCTTAGTGCCAAATACATAGAAAGTATTTAATAAATGGTAGCAACTGCTTCCACATTGCAAAATTTTGTAAAGAAAGTATATTGTCTGTTTACATGGAACTATGGTTAATTTCTATCAATTGGATCAGTATAGTAATATTTTTCAGATCCTCTATATGCTTACTTAATCAGTTGTGATCTTGAGCAGATGTTGGCAAATTTCAGTCAGTGGGCATACCCCCCAGCAATCTGTTTTTATAAATAAAGATTTATTAGAATAAAGCCTGTTTATTTATATAGTGTGTCTGACAGAGTTGCATATTTGCAACAGACACTGTGGCCTTAAAAGCCTAAAATATTTACTATATGGCCCTTTACAGAAAAAGTTTGCTGACACTTGGCCTAGAGAGTGGCAAAATTTGAGTTTCTTGTTACTATTTTGTTTCTGAATTTCTTGTACTTACAGTAATTTTTAGTATTTGTATTTTGGTTTTCTGTTATCTGACACTTAAAAATTGATCATGGCATTTAATTTTTATCATCTTTTGAAGTGTTTCTAATTTGTGTTTTGCAATTAACTTTATCTGGTATCTATATTATCAACTTCTGACATTTTGTTTACATTTAATATCTCTTTGTTTGCATGGTTTTATCCTTTTTTAAATAAAACATATTTATTTATTTATTTATTTATTTATTTATTTATTTATTTATTTATGAGAGAGCACAAGCAAGGAGGAGCAGAGGGCAAGGGACAAGCAGACTCTGTGCTGAGTGCAGCACCTGACATGGGGCTCAATCCCACAATGCTGAGCATCATGACCTGATCCAAAATCAAGAGTAAGATGCTTAACCAAGTGAGCCACCCAGGCGCCTTGGCCTTACCCTTTTATAATCACCTTGTTATGATTGCATATATTTTTAAAAATCTAATATAACACAAAGTGAATTTATCCCACTTGCCTGTAGTGTTGTAATTATTGTTCTTAATCTTAATACCACTATTTTATTTTATATTTTTCTTTGTAGCCATCTTTTGCTCCATGGGATGCACATATGTATGTGGATCTATATATAAGAGAGAGACATGAAAGAGAGGAGAGATAGAGGAGAAGAGGGAGAGAAGGAGAGGGGCAAAGAGGGAGAGAGGGTGAGAGAAAAGGAGAGAGATAGGATCAGTATTGCAGGTACTGATTAGAGAAGAGGATTTGCTACCAGGTACTTAAGTGGTTTGTGATATTGTTGGAAAGACTAGAAAATCAGGCTCTGGGCAGAGTTGTTTTCTCCTAGGTTTGCACTATTCATCCATGATTGTGGTTGAGAAACCTGAGGTAATGTTTAAGGAAACTACTGAAACAGAAAGATGTTCCCATGGCACTCAGTTTATTACACTTAAGAAAACTGCCATTCCCCTTGTGGCTGGTGCTTTTTCCTGGGCCACACTGGTTACATTGTGATCTCTGTCAGGAAATGGATGCTTTGCATTCCACTTCTCTCTTTCTCACTTCCATGTCCATATCAGTGAATGGATATGTCTGGTGGATGCTCATACACACCTGGAACCCTCACATGTGTAAGTCGGGGAAATCTAGATTTCAGTTATCTGTTCTCTATACTATAGAAAGGCATTTAAAAATATATAAATGTTGAACAAGCCAATCCACTATATTTATCACCTGGTATTCTTTGCCACTTTAAATAATATAGCTTAAATATGCTTTAAATAAAGCATAGCTTTGAATAATATGGATGAGTTTAAATAATACATATACGTTTCTATTTATCGATTTATTCATATTAATTGGGACATATTCCCTCTGAAATATGAAGTATAAAGTATCCAACTGGTCTATTTCTTTGAAATATGAAAGATGAAGCAATAATCTAACTCCCCATGTTTTTCTTCATCTTTCTCATACTGTATATTAATTGTATTACTATTTTTAAGTGGCCAAAGTTTATAGCATTTACATTCTGCCCTGTAACTGTAGTTCACCAAGTGATTGGCATTAATTCTATACTTTTATAGATTTAATTATGCTGACAGTCTTTTCATACCATGGAATTTCCCCTTCTTTTAACTTAGTATATCTTATGCTTGGCTATATTTCATTAACAAGTTCGTCTACTTTGTAGCATATTAGTAAAAATTTGAAATAATTGTATATAGAATGACTAGTGCTAATGGGTCCTCCGTGAAATGCTATTCTTATTGTTATTTTATATTAATAATGGAAAATAAATCGAGAGGACAAAACTGAGTATATAAAGAAGATAATCGTAGAATACAATTCAGGCATATGATAAATAATGAATACATTTTGAGCCCTGTTTATTTCTGAGCATCAAGAATGCTAGATTTGAGTCTTTGCTGTGACACTAAACTATATCATGATATATATTAAACTAGAGAACCTGTCCAAGGCCACAGAGTCATTGATTTTCTGAAATATAACCCAAGAAATTTTAAAGAGTCATCTGTGACCTTAGGCAAGTTATCTAGTTTAATGGGCCTCAGTTCAGCCACCTATAAATTGAAAAAGCAGTGTTCATAATCCCTTCAGCCTCTTACTACACTATATTGTATTTTCCTGACTCTTGGTGGATTACCTGTAACTATTTTTAGAATCTAAGTTTGCCTTCTTCCAGGTGCTCTGAATGCTCCTTGACATATTTTCTGTGCTGTCAGTTGATGCACATGACAAGGAATGCCAACAAATTTGAATATTAATTTAAGAAAGCATCATTAAAACAGAAATTCATGTCATGTTTATCAAAATCAAAGAGTAGAGATCTTTTGCTTATCTATTGTATGCTGGCCATGTTATTGCAGGTCTTTTGTAGTATGTAAAATAAAAATAGAATTTTAAGGGCTCCTGGGTGGCTTAGTCAGTTATGCATCTGCCTTTAGCTCAGGTCATTATCCCAGGATCCTGAGATAGAGCTCTGAGTAGGACTCCTTGCTCAGTGGGGAGCCTGCTTCTCCCTTTGCCCCCGCACCTGCTCTCTCTCACTATCTTTCTCTCCCAAATAAATAAATTCTTTAAATATGTATATATAATTTGTATATATATAATTTGTAGTTTTATTTGTAGTCAATCCCCAAATAGTATTTTTGGGAACTCTGAAGCCATTTTGGATATTTATTTTTTTAAATGCCACACACACACATATATATGCCAATGGAATATATATATATATATATATATATATATATATATATTCCACACACACACACATATACATATTTCATTGGAATACATTTCTTTCTGATAGCTTCTAACAGACTGAAAGTCCCATTAAAATGAGAATACTGTCAAAACTAAAATAAAATAAGACAAGAAATACAGAAAAATCTCATGACCTCATAAATGACTTTATTTTATAACATTTGTGTAGTGGTTACAGGTTTCTAAAGCTGTGGTCTGGAACATTCTATTGCAAACTCATAACTGGATATCATAATACTGGTTTTCTGAAATATTATCTAAGAAAATTTAAAAACACTTAAGAACTAACATAGCAATGATTTTTCAAATCATTTATATCATTGAAATTGGAGATAATAGGGAACATATCAGTAAAAGTAAAATATTAACATTTGGTAGGAAAACATTTTTTTCAGTCTGCAATGTGGTATGGAAATATGATTAAGAGGTAACTTCATAGTGGCCAATCATAACCAAGGTTATTATGGAAAAGTTAAATTGTGTTTGAATATTCTCACTAAGTCTATGTTTAGTGTCTGGAATTCGTGTTAGTTCAAGTAACTATAAATAAAAAAATAGCTGCCACCCAGGCAGCTCTGACTTGGAATCCCACAAAAGAAAGTGCTAAGAACCTATTTGCAAAATTTGAAAATGAATCCCATATTTCTTGCAGCACGGTAGGTTTTGTGAATTGTTTTAGCACAAAGATAGCACCATAAACAATCATAGCAACCAGCTCAGAAAAACCAGATCCCTGGACAACAGTTAAACCTCAGAGAATGTTAGGTTCCTTCTCTTCCTCCTCTTCTTCCTCCCCCTCTTCTTCTCCTTCTTCTCCTTCCCCTCCTCCTCCCATCCATCCTTTTCCTCCTCCTCCTCCTTCTTTTTTTTTTTTTTAAGATTTTATTTATTTATTCACAAGAGACACACAGAGAGAGAGAGAGAGAGAGACAGAGACAAAAGCAGGGTCCATGCAGGGAGCCCGATGCGGGACTCAATCCCGGGCCTCCAGGATCACACCTTGGGCTGCAGGCAGCGTTAAACCACTGAGCCACCCAGGCTGCCCCCTCCTCTTCCTTCTAAGGAACATCTGTATGATATTGAATTTGGGAGGAAAACTTTAAATTATGTGTGTATATGTTGGTGTTGCACAAATTCTTCCACCTATCAGCATGTAACTTTGGGGAAATCATTTCATCTCTTTGAGTACTATGGTTGTTTTGAGATTTATAGGAGAAAAGCCATGGAAATGATAAAAATCTATGTGGTAACATTATTACATAATTTCATTTTGAAATTAGTGACATCGCAGGTTATTTAAACTCATATCAATCAGTTAGAAAAAAAAGATGTTTTAAAGCAATGTTTAAATCAATGCAATACCTAATATGTCAGCCTTAACAATTCTCATCACTGTTTTCTTAACTATGCTTAACTTTTAATTATCAGCAATGGATTACCTACACAGCAATTTATCATCAGTGAGAATTCATCCCCTCAAAAGAAACACTATATTAGGATATACTTTGATTACTTATCAGTGGGCTTTTAATTAAAATACAATGTGTAACGATGGAGGTAACTGCAAGGTGAAACTTTTAGGTTTTCTATATATATTCCACCAAACCCAGAAAAGGATGTTTAAGACATATTTCAGTTTTAACCAATCTCAGCATCTTATAAGATTGTGAGAAAATCATCAATTGGAAAATGTTTAATAGTCATATCTTGAAAATCTCCTATTTGCAAGGCATTGTGCAGTGGTCTTTGAATAGTGGTTCTCAACTTTGACATGCATTAGAATCACCTGGAACACTTACTAAAATGCACATTGCTGGACCCCACTCTGAGTTTCTGGTTCAGCAGATCTGGAGCAAGGGTCAAGAATTTGCATTCTCAGCCAGTTTACAGGTGATGTTGAGAGAGCAGATCTGAGAACCACAAGTTGAGAACAACTATTTAGATAAAGAGACACAAAAAAAAAAAAAAAAAAAAAAGATAAAGAGACACAGGAGATAAAAGGATTCAGACCTGAATTATTTATTTGTTTGTTTATCTTCATTCATTCATTCATTCATCCATCCATGCATCTATTCATCCACCCATTCCAGTATGATTAGCATACTCTATTATATTAGTTTCAAGTGTACAATATAAAATATAATGATCCAACAATTGTATACATCATTCAATGCTCATCACTGTAAATATACTCTTAGTTCTAGTCAGCCATTTCACGCATACCTCCACCCACCTTCCATCTGGTAACCACCAATTTATTCTTTATATTTAGGAGTCTCTTTTTTTCTTTGTTCATCTGTTTTGTTCCTTAAATTCTATATATGACTGAAATCATATAGTATTTGTCTTTTTCTGACTTTTTTCACATAACATTATACTCTCAAATCCATCCATGTTGTTGCAAATGGTAAGATTTCACTTTTTATGGCTGAATAATAATCCATTGTGTGTATGTGTGGTATATATACATATAATGTCACTATCTATATACATAATGTCTTCTTTATCCATTCATCTATCAATGGACACGTGAGCTGCTTCCATAATTTGGCTATTACAAATAATGCTGCAATAAACATAGGGGTGTATATTTCTTTTCAAATTAATGTTTTTTTTTTATTCTTTGGGTAAATAGTAGTGGAATTACCAGATCATATATGGTAATTCTATTTTTAATTTTTTGAGGAAACTCCATTCTGTTTTCCATAGTGGCTGCACCCATTTGCATTCCCACCCACAATGCAAGATGGTTCTTTTTTCTTCATATCTTTGCCAGCATTTTTTGTTTCTTGTGTTTTTTATTTTAGTCATTCTGACAGGTATGAGGTGGTATCTTATTGTGATTATGATTTGCACGTTACCGATGATGAGTGATGTTGAATATCTTTTCATGTGTCTGTTGGTCATCTGTCTTTTGCTCATCTTTTAATTGGATTATTGTTTTTGGTGTTGAGTTGTATAAGTTCTTTATATATTTTGTATACTAACCCCTTATCAGATATGTCATGTGCAAATATCTTCTCCCATAAAAGTACATTGCCTTTTCATTTTGCTATTGTTTCCTTTGCTGTGCAGAAGCTTTTTATTTTGATATAGTCCCAGTAGTTTATTTTTGTGTTTGTTTTCCTTGCCTCAGGAGACATATCTAGAAAAACGTTGCTATGGCCAGTGTCTGAGAAATTACTAACTGTGCTCTCTTCTAGGAATTCTGTGGTTTCAAGTCTCACATTTAGATCTTTAATACATTTTGAGTTTATTTTTGTGTATAGTGTAAGAAAGTGTTCCAGTTCCGTTCTCTTCCATGCTGCTGTCCAGTTTTCCCAGCACTGTCTGTGGAAGAGCCTTTTTCCCATTGCTTATTCTTGCCTCCTTTGTCATAGATTAATTGGTCATATGACTTTAGGTTTATTTCTGGGCTCTCTATTCTGTTCCACTGATATATGTATCTGTTTTGTGCCAGTAGAATATTATTTTGATTATTATAGTTTCGTAGTATAAGCTAAAATCTGGGACTGTGATAGCTCCAGCTTGTTCCTGTTTCTTTTTTTTTTTTTTTAAGATTTATTTATTTATGATAGACACAGAGGGAGAGAGAGAGAGGCAGAGACACAGGCAGAGGGAGAAGCAGGCTCCATGCCTGGAGCCCGATTCGGGATTCCATCCCGGGTCTCCAGGATCGCGCCCTGGGCCAAAGGCAGGCGCCAAACCACTGAGCCACCCAGGGATCCCCCTTGTTCTTGTTTCTTAAGATTACTTTGGCTATTTGGCATCTTTTGAGGTTCCATACAAATTTTAGAAATTTTTCTTCTAGTTCTGTGAAAAAAATGCTGTTGGTATTTTGGTAGGGATTGCATTATATCTGTAGATTTCTTTGTGTAGTATGGACATTTTGACAATATTTGTTCTTCCAATCCACAAGCATGGAATATCTTTACATCTGTGTTATCTTCAATTTCTTTCATCAGTGTTTATAGTTTTCAGAGTATAGGTCTTTCACCTCCTTGGTTAATTCCTAGGTATTTCATTATTTTTGATGTAATTATAAGTGGGATTATTTTCTTAACTTCTCCTTTTACATTATTAGTATATAGAAATGCAATAGATTGCTGTATATGCATTTTGTACACTGCAATCTTACTGAATTGGTTTATCAATTCTAGTAATTGGCAGAGTGTTCAGGATTTTTTATGTACTGGGTATCATGTCATCTGTAAATAGTGAAAGTTTTTCTTCTTCTTTACCAATTTATTCCTTTATCTTGTCTGAATCTTGTAGCTAAATATTCTAGTACAATGATGAATAAAAGTGGCGAGAGTGTATGTCTTTGTCTCGTTTCTGACCTTAGAAGAAAAGCTCTCAGTTTTTCACCATTGAGTATGGTATTAACTATGGGATTTTCATATATTGTCTTCATTTTGCTGAGGTATATTCCACCTAAACCTATTTTGTTGAAGGTTTTTATCATGAATGAGTGCTGTACTTTGTCAAATGATTTTTCTGCATCTATTGAAATGATCATATGGTTTTTAAACTTTTTCTTGTTGATGCAATAGATCACATTGATTGAGTTTTGAATATTGACCCACACTCGTATCCCAGGAATAAAACCTACTTGATCATGGTGAATGATTTTTTTCAATGCATCATTGGATTTAGTTTGCTAATATTTTGTTGAATATTTTTATATCTATATTCATGAGAGAAATTGGGCTGCAGTTCTCTCTCTCTCTCTCTGTCTCTCTCTTTTTGTAGTTTCATTATCTGATTGTGGTATCAGAGTAGTGCTGACCTCATAAAATGAATTTGGAAGCTTTCCTTCCTCTTATATATTTTTTTGAAATGGTTTGAGAAGTTTAGGTATTAATTGTTCTTTGAATGTTTGGTAGGATTCACCTGTAAAGCCATTGGGTCTTGGATTTTTGTTCGTTGGGAATATTTTGGTTACCGATTTAATTTCATTTAATTAAATTAATTAAGTTTCATTTAATTGGTTTGTTCAGGTTTTCAGTATCTTCCTGATTCAGTTTTGGGAGGTTATATGTTTCTAGGAATTAATCCATTTCTTCTAGATTGTTCAATTTGTTGGCATATAATTTTTTTATAATATTTTTTATAACTTTGTATTTCTGTGGTGTTGGTTGTTTTTCCTTCTCATTCATTTCTGATTTTGCTCATTTGAATCCTCTCTCTTCCTCACTCTCCCTCTTTCTCTTTGATGACTCTGACTAAAGGTTTGTCAATTTTGTTGATCCTTTCAAAGAACCAGCTCTTGATTTCATTGATGTGTTCTATTGTTTTTTAAAATTTCTATGTGGTTTATTTCTGCTCTAAACCTTATTTTTTCATTCCTTTATAGGTTTTGGGTTTCATTTGTCCTTCCTTTTCTGTTTCCTTGAGGTATAATATTGTTTATTTGAGATTTTCCTTGCTTCTTGAGGTAGGCCCATATTGCTATAAACTTCCCTCTTAGAACCACTTTGCTACATCCCAAAGATTTTGGACCATTATGTTATCATTTTCATTTGTCTCCATGTATTTTTTATTTGTTTTTTAAATTATGATTTGGATTCTTAATTATGCTTTGATAACAGATAGCTATATGTCTGAGAGCTGAGTCATATAGCCTCTGCAAGATTCTGTTGGCTCATTGGGGTTGAGAATGCCATATCTCCTCCAAGTAGACCAGATTGTTTTTGAGAGAGCCTTGATTAGTGCAGGTAGGCATAGACAATGCTTACTTCACTGACTTTCTCACACTAATCACCTGCCCCTGTGTGAGATAGTTCTTATTTATTATGCCTGTGCCTTTGGGCAAGGATCAGCCTGCTATGACACACCCAGAAGCTGCTCTTTAATGATTGCTTTTTTCTTCCCTATTCTTATCCATTGGGGCATGATTTCTTAGAATGACACATTTCTCATCTTTCCAACTTCTTGAGGGCATTCCTCTCTATTATCCTAATATAATTCTCAGAACTTTTTCTTTTTTTTATAAATATATTACCTTGTTTATGAGGAAAGACTAACTCCTCTCCTCTCTGTATTGAGTTGAGACAATAAAATGAGATAAGCACTGTATAAAGGTTTATAAGCTACTTTATAATGGTAGATAAAGATTTGGGAGGACATGTCTTATAGCCCTTGGAGAATACCAGATTGAAAAGAGGATTAATTTTATACACATGAACCTGCAACAACTCTTGGTAATCCAACAACTGACAGTATTATTTCAGTAAATCTGTATTCAAATGTTCACTTGTGTGAGTATAAACTGCCCCTCACCTTTCTCTCTTCTCTCTCACATCCCAATTCTCCTACTGACAACTGAAATTTCTGCAGGAAGGATGCTCTTAACTTGAATCAAAGAAATATGATAGAGACAAATTAAAAATGATCCCAGAGAAATGAAAAGATTGAGAAATAAAATGAGAATTTTTTCATCATAAAATAACCACTCACAGAGGAGAAGACATTTTCCTCTTGAGGTTCTAGTTTCATAGCGTTGGAATAAGATGTTAGAACTTTGGGGAAACTACATGAAAGGGGCAAATACTGGTGACTTTTGAAGTATGGAAAAGACCATTGGGTCACATTTCTCTCTCTTTCTGCTTTCACTTATCCAGTGAGGTACTAAGAACTGGGGATGGCTGTGCCTTATGGTTGAGAAATATTTTTACTCCTACAGGACTAAGGAACCAGGATGACCCAGGAGAAATTTTGGACTGATATTTAAGAGAAGGAAGAATGGATTTGAGAGTCTAATTAGTCTCATTCAAGTCTGGTCTAGCCTTATTCACTAAGAAGGAAAAGCTAAAGGGAACTCAAGGGAAAAAAAATTCCTGCACTTTCCTAGAGTGGCCCCTCTGGTGTATCTTTCAGGAATTCAAATCCATAGATTAAATTATATAATTCCTGGACTTGTTTCAAAGCAATCCAGGGAGGGTAGGAGAGATATATGTACATGGATATTCATGAAGCAGGTTTTGACATGCATTGTTTATTGTGGAAACTGGGGAAAAGGTTAATTTTACTATTCTCTATACTTTCAAATTCTATGCTCAAATATGCCTAAAAATGAAAAAAAGAGAGAAATTATTAACTTGTTTGATGACCTATAGATCCAATGGAAGAAAAGAAAACCCAGTATTTAATATGAAATAAATTTCATACAACTAGATTTTAAAATAATTTCCTTTAGGAAAGTTTCAAAACATTATATAAACTCAGTATTCATTCCGATTGTAACATTGTCATTTTATGATGCCAAAAACAGCTTCTCTCTATTACAGGGATAGCTGGCAGTTTGTATTTGATACTAACTCCTCAGTCACTATATCATTATTTTGTGTCATTAAAACACTGAAGTTATAAGTATAAGCTATCAGATGTGAAAATCACACCTAAAAATATAGCTTGTCATTTAGATGTTTCTAAACATTCCATTATTTGACAAAATACATATAAATATATATTTCTGGCAAATTTTTAAAAATCCATGGACTGTTTGAAAATATGAAGAAACAACTATAGAAGATTTCCAATGTAAATGACTAGACTGGCTTGTTGCATTTGCCAAGACAAGTGAAGAACTGACAATTAAACATATAATTTGAGAAATTGGGCTTTTCATATAAATTACCTAGATTGGATCTTTATGTTAACTGAATTCTCTGGATAAAACAGCTCTTCACTTTCTTTTACCTTTATAAATACTGTCTCTTTTAATTTTGTTTGATAGCGATAAAGTGAGCCTTTTCTAGCACCAAGCTTCAGCTTAAAATATGCACTAATTTCAAGTAAAAGTGTAGAGTAATTTGGGAATGTTTCATCTGCGGCTTTAAATGTGTGCAGACTGATTACATAATTATAAAAGCAGTCAGGTGGCTTAATTAGATGCAAGAGTGCTCACTGGGGCAAAACTAGGAGTCTGTACATATCTGTAATACATTTCTACATTTTGTACACTATCCATAGATGGAAAGTGAATTCTTCATGATTCTTTTGAAGAGCTTATTAGTACCTGAACAAGACCTGCACATTAGTATTCTCTGGACCAAACATACCTACCATACCCTGGCTGGCCACCAAAATTTGGGAAACATGGAACCAAAAGGAGCCAATCCTTGCTTACATATCTGACCTCATTCTATTCAGTTTGAAATTAAAATATTTGCTTGGCAATTTTCAATCACATGCTTGACTCCTAAATATCAGGTCTAAGTTCAGTACTGCCCTCTCAGAGAGGTCTTTTTGGGCCATTTAACCTAAATGTCTATTTAATCTAAACCCAGCCCTTTTCACCCAGCCCTTCCCAATTAATCACCTGATGTCATTTTCTTCATTGCATTTATCCCTAGTGAAAATTGTCTTGTTTATTTATTTCTGTTTATGTTCTATCTTCTTCACCAGAATGTAAGGTCCATGGACTTTATTATTATTATTATTATTTTCTTTACCATGGTGGTTAGAATACTGCCTGACACATGGCTGGTATTCAAAAAGATTTGTCAAAGAAATAAATGACTAAATGAATGAGTGAATGAAGTTAATTAGGACTTTTTTCTGAATCACAGAGTCAAATATTTATGAAGTATTGGTTATCAATAAAAAATGACCACATTTTCATTGGGATTGGTTACTAAATAAGAGCCTTGATTAAATCAAGCATTGAAACAAGGGCAAAGCCTATGTAATTTACCACATAAAGTTTAACTACTATAACAGCAAAAGCTCAAGTGCTTGGTAATACACGCAGTGTGAGAATGTCATCAGACAGTAGTAGTTCTGCCTTTGCCCCAGAGATCCCCAGGAAGCTACAGTGTCAGGAGGAGGGCTTCAATTAGGACCTATCACAGTAAATGTGGAAGGATGGCATTCTATGACTTAACAATGGATTGTGTGTAAGGAATGAGAACATGATGACTCCAGTGCTCAGAGATGGTGAAGGTTGCCCTTGGTGATGCAGAAGGTTAAATATTGCTAGAGAATGTCATACTCTAATATTCATATGACCCTATGTGAACTAGCTCTAAGATGGGTTGTTATCTCTTTATAGGGAGCTCTGCTGGACACTTCAGAGATCCCCAAACACTGGGGGTCTATGACCTGCAGTTTCAAGGACAAAGAGGAATATGTCTCTTCTGGCCACACTTAGTGATTGCCCCCCTCCCTCCCAAATACCTTCATTGTTCCATACAAATGTCCTCATTAGTGGGTCTACTTCTATATTTTTTTTCTCACAGTGCTATTCCCGTCAGGAATGCATTCTACTTGTCCACACCCATTCTTCATGTGTTAACTCATATGTTTATTAACTTCCATGAATATTCGTTGATGTGGCCACCTGAACACCCATTCTTCATGTGTTATTTCATCTGTTTATTAACTTCCATGAATATTCATTGATGTGGCCACCTGAAAAAAAAGAAAACTTTCCAAGTGGTGGAAAGTTTACTAAATCTGGCAAAAGAGTGAACAAGCTCTCTAGTGTCTCTTCTTACAAGTACACTAATCCTATTGGATCAGTGTCCTCACCTTGTGACCTTATTTAATCTTAATTATTTCTATAAAGGCTCTATCTCTAACTACCATCACATTGAGAGTTGTGGCTTCAACATAAATATTGGGAAGGGGTACACAACATTCACTTCCTAACAGACAAGATGTATTGTTGGTAGTTTTGGAATCTACTCATTTTATTTTGAATATTTGCAATACTCATAATTAATATTAGTCTATTATTTTAGTATCAATTTTATCCTTGCTTTGTAAACTGAATTTGAATGTTTTTGATCTTTAATGTTCTAACTGATCTCTGTTTGGTAGAATTATTTAATGAACCCGTTTGTCTCTGATATGTTTTTCTGAAGTAGTTCCTTTACAACTTCATTTCTTCCATTAAAATTTATCTGTTTAAGCCTTTCCTGGGGTTAATTTTGATAAACTGAATTTTCTTCTAAATTATCTATTTATTTGTATACAGATCTACCTTAATTTCCCAATAGCCAAATTACTGAAGGCTGATCTAGGTTTACTCTAATGTAGAAAAATAAAGATGAAATTTTGAGTTTAGAAAAATAGATACATGATTTTTTCCTTCTACTTAGGTATCAAGGAACTTATGTATCATAATAACATATCTTTTATTTTTAAAAAATATTTTTATTTTATTTTAATTCCAGTGTAGCTAACAGAGTATTATGTTAGTTTAAGATATACAATATAATAATTCAACAATTTCACATATCACCTAGATGTTCATCAAGGTAAGTACACTCTTAATCCCCAATAACCACTGTTTCCATTCATTTGCATTTTATTTATCCTTTTTCTGTTTTCAAGAGGAATCGGCCTTTACTTTTACCCAGCCAGGAGAGTGATGACAGTCTCCTCAGGGTCAGGAGCTTGTCTTCTCTTTATACTGCTATAATACACAATACAATGCAATACTCACAGTAGGTGTTTGACAAATAAATATTATTATGAAAAGCAATATGGACCATAATAGATGTTTGACATTTCATAATAATCTTCTAGCAGCATATTATAATGCAGCCATACTGAGAACAAAAATTGATTTAAGGAAACAAATCCTTACATAAAACTTTGATAGAATAGTAGCTATACAGTTTTGCTTTACTCTGCAAATAACTCTAAACAATATACTTAGTAGCAATTGTCAAGAAGTATGTATAAGAAATGATAATTTGACATTTAAAAGAGTAAAAGTTTTACACCATTAACCACAAAGAAATATGTGAGAAGGAAAAATATCTATCAAAGGAAATATTTATGAACTAGTTGGAGTTCAAGGACAAATGCATTTAACATCTAAAAGAAGTTGGTTGTCTTTTGTACAGCCTTGCCAAAGATTGACTTTCACCCACTTTTCCTCAGAAAATGAGTGGCAGTTTGGCTATTTACAGGGTAGGATTCCAGGGATCCATTAAACCTTTCAAAATATCATTAACGGCATAATCATACATTTTTATGAGAGGTAATCATTTCTTCAGGTGGATCTTGTTAGCGAATTTTCACACTCTATATTAGCGTCATTATTGAACAGGATAACAAGGTAGATGCATCACCATTAGAGTATCAAGTGAACACCAGCATAGCAGTTTTATGAGTCACTGATCTGCTGTCAGCAGTGAGCAGTCTATCAGTGGGAAAGTGCCCTTGAAATGAACTTCACTTTGTCTGTAATGTTTCATTCATTATAGACTCCTTATAGTGGAAGGTATAAAATGTAGATTCCTTCACTGAAAACATCATAAATAATTTCACATAGTATCATTTAAAAGCAAAAAGTTCATTTGAAAATAATGAAACATTTATTTTAATAGGAATAATTTAGTCAGACTCTGTTAATTTAAGTTTGATTTGTCTACTTTCATCGTTTTCTTGTCTGCTATATTTAAATAGTAACCAGACAGTTGGAAATACAATGCCAGTACCTTTCAAGTTTTAGACACATTTTAATGTACAAAAAGATTAAATTTGCAAACTGAACTGAACCAAGTTCAATTAAACCAAAAGTAATAGATTACATTGAGCAAGCTTTTAAAAAAGATTTCTTTCAACATATTAGATCACTTGCATAGTATCACTGTATGCTTTGAGCCAAGAAAACGAAAGCTTTCTGTATCAGCATTAACTGTCACATGTAGCTGTAGAATCATAGATATGTGCATGAGTAACAAGGACATATGAAGATGTGTTATAGTTTAGACATATTCACAAAAATAACTTTAATAACCTATATTTCACATGGGCAGCATAAATATGAGAATAATGAATTAAATAATACACAAATAAATTCAGTAGGTATTTCAAGAGTGTCATCTATTTGCCTATTGACTTTTGGTAACACTCAATAAGAAAATTATTATACCTCTACTTTTGTCTGAAATATTGTATAATTGAGGCAAAATGCTTAGGATTTGTTTTTTGTCAGTTTTTCATACTTACAGTTCTTAACTTGGTTTTGCATTTATAGGCTCAGGCCGAGGCTAATCATAATCAGAGAGTAACTACGGATTATTAGACTGCTTCTGTAGTGCACTGATTTTATTGAGCTGAAATATTCCATCGCGTCTAGTTATTATATTGAGGGCAAGATCCATACATTATAAACATATTATTTAGATGATGTAGTTTTTTATTCTTTGACCTTTACATAATAAATAGTAATTGAGTAGGGATCCCTGGGTGGCGCAGCGGTTTGGCGCCTGCCTTTGGCCCAGGGCGCGATCCTGGAGACCTGGGATCGAATCCCACGTCGGGCTCCTGGTGCATGGAGCCTGCTTCTCCCTCTGCCTGTGTCTCTGCCTCTCTCTCTCTCTCTCTGTATGACTATCATAAATAAATAAAAAAAATTAAAAAAATATTTAAATAAATAGTAATTGAGTAAATTGAAATATATACTATTCTCTGCTTATCTTTTTTCTTTTCAATCACCTTGTCTGCTATAAAATACAAATATATTGGAAACTTTGTGAACTACTGTTCTTAGGTGGCAAATAGTTAAAATATTTCAGATAAAACAGTGTTGCTATTCTACCAGTAGAATTTTGGTAATTCATTATGACTAAAATTGAACTTGTTTCTGTACTCTGCCCCTCCCCTATCTCAATTCATGAATTCACCATTTACCCTTTCTTCCAAGCTGGAACTCCTGTTGTCATCCTCGATAGCTCCTCCTTCCTCATATTATATTCTCACCAATTTCTGTCAATTCCATCTTTGTAATATCTTCCAAATCACTCAACTTCATTCATTCTTCAGTTTTAAAGATTGGTTTCATATGCACTTCCCGGGGCATCATTTGTCATACCGTGAAGGAATGTCATAAAGCAAGGGTGGAAAGATGTTTTTAGCATGGAAACAATAGTGACTCTAGTACAATTAATTAAAATGAAATGTTTACTAAAATACATATCTCAGAATTGATCATTGCATGTCACTGGGTGTTGGTAGAATAGTTAAGAAATAAGATGCACTAAAATATTCTGCACTCTATTTACAGTTGTTAAAAACAATTTTGAACATGTCAGTCTCTTTCATGGAAACTTTACAAGCTCTGCATTGCCTATAGGATTAGGTCCAAACTCATTGTCAAACCATACAAATTTTACCAACACAATCTTTGCATGTTATAGGATATTTATCTATCCCCTGTGAGATATATAAATATATATCATATATATACACACATATGCAAACATATACATTCATTGTAAGATATATACACACACTGTGCATAATATATATATAAGTATATATATTATATATATATATATATCATAAAGTATCAATGTATTGCAGTTGGTTTTATTGGCAATGACCCATAATTATCAGAGGTCAGCATGAAGCTGACTACTATTCATTTTAGTTAGATCAGCACGTTCCCAAGCAAAATTGTGCCATATCCCTTTTGGTTCTTTTTCAACTGCATTGTGGGAAGATGTGTATCCATGAGGTAATTTATGAAATATTTTGCTTTCAATCTCAGTGTGTTTTGGTCCTTATAAATCCTACTCTTACCTCAGACCTTTTTTATTTCACTAATTTTAATAAAATGAAAAAAATAAGGAGACATCAATACCAAATAATGGAGTCAAGTTAAAATTTGGGGCAGGCAGAGACATTATAGAAATATTATCATTATAATCCAAGGCATCCTTGGATTAGACCAAACTTGCTTGCTGTTCTGTTATATTTTCTTCTTGAATAATTTTTCCTGCCAATACTTCCCCCAATTCTAATAAAATTTTTCTAATATTTCTTTTTAGTAATGGATTATATTAAATCTTTAAAAGCCAAACCATATGTAAAGTTAATTCAGTGATTCAAATTAAAGAACATTTATTCAACATTTGTTGTTAACAAAACACTGTTCTCAGTGCTACAATTATAATTTTCTAATAAGTCATACAATACTTGAAAATATATTTACATAAATATCTCTTTACATACAGAAAGACTCATTCTCTTCCTGTACTTTGAATTTTAACTGATCAGGGACCCACCTAGATTATTATTTTGCATACTTCCTTCATTTTCTAATTCCAAAACAGTCAATAACTCCAGCGAATTCTATTTTGTACATGCATCCCTGCTGCTCCCTAGAATCCTCTACCTACCTACTTACCTATCCATCTATGTTCAACATAAATAAATTATTCTTATTCCTTCATTCTCCATATTTAACCCATCATCATGCTCATTAATTCTAGCTCCAAAATAATAAATGTGTCTCACTACTATGGCAATTATCAACTCTACAGAACACCAAATGTGTGAAGTCATGCAAACTTTTAACCATTATCTATAAGAATCTGCATGATCTTACCTCTATCATTACTTATCCAATTAGTATATATTTATTAAGAACTCACTGTATGTCCAGCTAGATATTGAATATGCAGTAGGAAGACATATACTTTCTTTCAACAATCTTATATTCTAGTGGAAATATGGAAATAAATGTTAGTAAATAAATAATTAAATTATAGTATATTTTGATCAATTCCATAAAAGAAACAAATTTAATACTAAACCATAATGGGATGGAGGGAAATCACATTGAGACAGAATATCCAAACAAGTTGATAAGGGGCCACTTAAAATGCAATGGCATAAGTTGAGATGGAGCCAGCTGCAGGATGAGTGAGGACAAAGTGTTCCAAACAGAGGTATCTGGATGTGCAAAGTTCCTGAAGTGAGGATCAGAAAAAGAGGGCATGAGTGTCCAGATCTAAGTAATACAAGGGGAGAGGGTCAGGAAAAGTAATAGAGTATAGTTAAGGGCTTGTATTCATTTTCTATTGCTGCATAACAAATTATCACAAAATTAGTGACTTAAACTAAGATATATTTACTATGTACTTCACAGTTTCCAGGGATCTAGAGTCTGGGTGCAGTGTAACTGGATCTTCCATCCAGGGTCTGAGTCTTGCAAGGCTCCACTCATAATGTTGGCCAGCATGCTCCTTTTGGGGCTCAGCTCACATGGTTGTTGGTAGATTTCAATTCCTTGTGCTTGCAGGACTGAGGTGCCCATTTTCTTGTTACTAGAGGCCACTCTCAGTTCCTAAATGCACCCAAAGTTCCTTACCATAAGGCCTTCATACAGCCTGTCTCATAGCATGGTATCTGACTTCCACAAGGCCAACAAGAGTATCTCTCATTCCAGGCTGCTATGAAGGAGTCTTATATAATGTGATATAATTAGAGAGTTACTATCCTATTGTCTTTGCCAGATTCTATTGGTTAGAAGCAAATCACAGTTTCCATTGGACTCCAAGGAAGACATACAAGTGCATGACTCATTGGTGATCTCTTAGTATGTTCCTGCCACAGGGTTCAATCAAGTAAATCATGGTAAGGAGTTCGTATGTATTTTAAGTGAAATGGGATTTTGTGAAAGGGAAGGAAGAAAGATGGAAGTAAGGAAAGGTTAAATCATATTCCAGGAAATTAAGACAAATGGAGGAGATGATTCTGTTTAGAGGCTTGGGGGTAATTTCTTGGAGAAGGTGGCCCTAGGATAACAGTTTGAAAGTGCAGAAAGAGATAGTATCAGAGGAAGATTGTGTCTGAAAAAACCTGCAGGTGGACTAGAGCAGTGTGTGACTGAGGAAAAGTAAGTAGTCCATAGGTATGAGTGCTCAGGATGCATAGGGTCAAAAGTAAAGAAATACAAAGGATTTTATGTAGTGGGTGATTTGGGATGGTCTTAATGGAGAGCTACATTATCAGACATGCTAGTTTGCCAGATAGCCTGGTTCTGACAATAGGAAGAATGAACTGAGGAAAGAACTCAGAATAAGTAGGACATCATTATGTCCAGTGAAATTTAAAGATATTTCTAATACATTTTGAAATCTTTGAACTGTACAACAAGGATCAGCCCAATTTTATTTCTTTTTCCTTTCTTTTTAAACTGCTTTGAGTATGCTTGACATATAAAAAACTGTAGGAATTTAATGTGTACAACTTCATTTATTTGGAGAAAAGTGCATGCCCATGAAACCATGATCATTATCAATGCCATAAACTTATCCGTCACCTCCAAAAAGGTTGCTCCTACCAGCCCTCCTTTTTTTGGAACAATTTTCTTTAAAAAGAGCTGCATCATAGTTAGTAATTGGAATAAAACTTTCATTAGCTTATTTTCAAAGATTCTTTTGAAGGACCATGGTTTTAAGGGCATCTCAAAAGAACTAGGTGCCCTATCTTTAATTGGCAATTTCCAGTTTCAGGTAAAAAGAATTAGGGTAAGGAACTAGGGCTTGCAATCTCTGTATCTGCTAAGTAGGAGATTTTGAATTGCTTTGGGACTAGAAGCCTGGCTGCCCTGCTTATTTTTGCATCCTTAGTCCCTGACACATACTAGATGCTTCAAAAATATTTTTAAATGGGAAAATGAATGAATACATAGTCACGTCAAATAAATATTATTCCAGCCACCAGACCACTACCTCTTTCCACCCTCCTTTCTCTTCCCAGCCTTTCTTTTCCTTTCTAATGTCCAAATTCATCATTAAGATTCAAGGCATGCTCTAGTCTCAAACTCTCAAAGCATTCATTTTGATCTTGTTTTGTGTTAGAATGAAATTATGTAGATTGCCTTATCCACAGATCCTATGTAATGTGGGAGATCACCCACAATATGGAAGGCAAGCTCATGCCAATTGCTTGAGTACTAATGAGGACTATTCTCAAATTTGCACTTTGAAACTAACTTTGGATGATTCTTCATCTCAAGGCTATTTAATGCCAAACTGATCAGTAAATTCTGGGTCATGGAAGAATGTCCCCTGGGATATTACTTCTGAGCTAGTAAGTGATGATTGTGCAATGAGATAAAGGAGAAATGCATGTTTACTAGTACATGATTAAAGGTATGCTTGATATTTAATTCAACACAAATATTCAAATATTCTATTTAGAATTTCCTCAATTAATAGCATATTAGCATTTAGAATTATTTAGAATGTTTGTATGTCTTCTTCATTCATAATAATTAATATTAAAGAGAAATGAGGCTATTTTTTTTCACTTAATAGAATTATGGCAAATAAGATATTTCTCTTCCATTAACTCTGTGCTTGATGCCTAGAAATCACTAATAAATGTTTGTTAAATAATTTTTATCTTAAAAATTCAAACAAAACTATATTTATATGTCACTGTGGGTTGAGTAAATTACTTAGAATTGGTAATATAAACTTTACTTTAACTGCTTTACTCTAGGTAATTTTAGAATTTAAGTTAGTATTTTAAATACACAAATAAATATGTAATATTTAGTTTTTGCTTCATTATTTCCTTTGTAAAAAAAATGTTAAGATTATATATAGGAAAGATTATCTGAATAGGTTTCAGTTAAAATATGGCACATTTGAAATTTGAAAACCTCTGAGAATTTTCTAATGTGGGTCACTGTACTAGGAGGTTTGCCGTTGTAAATGGTGTTTACAGTCTGAGTAAACCACAAAAAAATGGAACAGACCAAAAAGTTGCCCATGATACATAGCAGAGCTTTAGCAGATTCTGAATGTGTGTGACATGTGTGAAGTCTGTTCTATTGAGAATGACCCACCATGCATAAATTTTTGTAATGATATGCTGTAATTCTTTTTGTTAAAAATAATGATTTTCCATCACCAAAATAAGGTATCCTGATTGTGATTAATTTGAACAATTAAAAAAATAATAATAAAAGAAAAATCCATCTATGGCTTCACTATCCAGGAATAAACATTCATAACATTGTTATCTTTCTTTAAAAAAAAAAGATTTATTCATTTACTTGAGACAGAGAGAGAGAGAGAGCATGAGCAGAGGAAGGGGGAGGGGAAGAGGAAGAAGCAGACTCCCCACTGAGCAGGGAACCTGATCTAGGCCCCAGATCATGACCTGAGCCTAAGGTAGCCACTTAACTGACTGAGCCACCCAGCTGCCCTCTTTTCAGTATTTCTATGCATAATTTTTAACCTAGCTGTGCTTCTATATTACACGCATAAGTTTATAGTAATTTAGAGGGAAAGCTATAAAATTTGGAAAACATGGGAAGAATAAAGAAAACATCCAGAATTCCATGAACAGATACAGACTCTTTACATTTTAATGTGTTTTCAATTTTTTTTTCCTATGCATATTGACATCATCTTTCATATTCTTTTTTTTTTTTTTTAAGAGTTTAATTATTTATTCATGAGAGACACAGAGAAAGAGGCAGAGACAGAGAAGCAGACTCCCTGTAGGGAGTCTGATGCGGGACTGGATCTGAACCCCAGGATCACAACCTGTGTCAAAGGCAGACGCTCAATCAATGAGTCACCCAGACGCCCCCATCTTTCATATTCTGACTGTGAAGGGTGGTTATCATGGAAGTTATTTTTTGATGGAATAAGATATCCTTTGGGACTTTCTTAGGATATTTCTGTGATTAGTTTGACTTGTTAGTTTTTCTCAGTGAATGAAAGCAAGTAATTAAATTATTCAATGTAAGATTTAAAAATATGAAAAATAATTTCTCAAGTTCTTTGATAATTTTCTACATAATTATGATTTTGTAAAGAAAAATTCCCTTAATGTCCCAACCATTTTAATGAAAGCAATAGTATATAGGGTTTAAGATAAAATCCAGGTCTGTCAAGATGAGTGAGCTTGAACAAGTTATTTACCTCTCCATGCTTTGCTGTTCACATGGATAAAGTGGGATAGATGAATTAATATGTGTGAACTGCTTAGCAGAGTGCCTGTCACTTGGTAAATGCTATATATAGGTTAGCCATGACTAGTAAGTTCTAGAAGAGAACAATATCTCCTTTATTGTTTAAAGCGGCTATATGTGGCCATAGACATTATATGAAGTATGCATACAGAAAGAGCTGTACCAAGTTTTGACACCAGGCTACAGTTAATTAATCTAAACTTGATGTTGCAATTCAAACATAACAAGGAAAAGCTTTGGTGTCATGATTAAAATTGTGAGTCTAATTTTAAGCAAGATATTTATAAGCCATAATAATCTTGGGGGATTGTTCTAACTCAATGTATTGACTGTAAATAAACAGATAAAAATGTTTATGTGAAAGGTATTAGTAAAGATGAGATAAGTCACATGTAGTACTGGGCACAAAATGAGCACCCAATAAATGTTACATGCTATTCTTAATTACTAAGGTAATAATAGTTCTTAATAACTCCAAAATTTTCTGTGTCTTTGAATTCTGAAATTTCTCTCACCTCTAAGTCATCTAGAGTAGGTGTTAAATCTATGGTCTCAAACAAAGGTTTATGATGTTTTTTGAGTTTTAATGTATTTGAGAATTCACTTCTGTTTTTTACTAATGAAAGATGACTTGAAGGCATAAACATTTCCTCTATTCCATCTCATTGTCTCAAAGGATTATAGTTTTGCCTCCACTCTTCCCTTTTTGATGGGAAGTCTGAGGTTTGTTTCCATAAGGAACTGTTTTTCTGCCTAGAACTTGTAGGGTTTTGTTTTTTTTTTTTCCACATGTGTTTTTTGCCCTGGCAAGGCATCATCTCTTTTGACTAATTTCACCTGAAAAAGTTATGATCCTTTTTTAGATCTCCCTAAATTTTTCCAGTTGAGATATTTTTTAAATATGTCTTTTCATATTTCTTCTGTTCCAAGTGCTCATGTTCCTCACTCTTCTCAACCCTCTTAAGAAGCATGACCTTTTCCAGCTTTTTCTTTTGTCTGCCCTTTTTAGTTGCTTTTAGTGAGAGCTTTTCAAGTTATTCCTCTGATTTATGTATTTAGTTTTCCCTAATGCCATTGTAAATTTAAATTTAATGTTATTAGCTTCCTTTTTGATTCTTCCTTACCTTACTCTTCTCCCTTTAAGTCCCATATTTTAATTTTAGCTTATTATTTCTATATAATTTTCTATTCAAACTCTATAGATTCTTTCTTCTAAATAATATAGTTATTAATTTGAAACTTTTCTTTTTTCTTTGTTTTGTTTTTGCTTAATGTGCTTTTCTGTTTAATTTTTTATTGAAGCATAATTTTTAAAAAAAGATTTTATTTATTTATTCATGAGAGAGACAGAGAGAGAGAGAGAGAGAGAGGGGCAGAGACACAGGCAGAGGGAGAAGCAGTCTCCATGTAGGAAGCCTGATGTGGGAATTGATCCTGGGACTCTAGGATCACACCCTGCCTGAGCTGAAGGCAGATACTCAACCGCTGAGCCACCCAGGCATCCCTATTGAAGTATAATTAACATAAAGTGTTATATTAATTTCAGGTGTACAGTTTAGTGATTCAACAATTCTATACATTACCCAGTGCTCACATGATATTATAGTTTTAATCCTCTTTATCTGTTTCACCAAACTGCCCCATCCATCTCTTCTCTGGCAACCACCAAATTGTTCTTTGTATTTAAGAGTCCTGGGGTTTTTTTGGTCTTTTTTGCTTTGTTTGTTCATTTGTTTTGTTTCTTAAATTATACTTATGACTGAAATAATAAGATATTTGTCTCTCTCTGATTTGTTTCACTTATTACACCATCTAGATCCATCCATGTTGTTACAAATAGCAAGATCTCATTCTTTTTTTTATGGCTCAGCAATATTCCCATAGATAGATAAATTGATCACATCTAATTTGAAGCTTTTTTTTCTAAATAATGTCACATTGATTTTGATTCTAAAGGAATGGGTTTTCTTTACATTTTTTACTGCAGGAATTTTTTTACAGGTCTTATTTTATTCTTTCTCCCTCTGTAGATTATTCAGTAAGTAGAATTCTATCCAGGTTTGGTATTGCCAACAGACAGAAACCATAGATTGATTTTAGCCTCACTCTCTATTTACTCAAAAGATGGTCACATTGAACCAGAAGATAAGCTGGTATGCATGGTTTAACTCCTCAGTGTGAAGAAGTTTGTGTATTCAGTGCCCCCACCAAGTGAAGATCTGCTAACTCAGCAGGACAACATCTTTCCTCATGGTCTGATTGTCTGTCACCATGAATATATGGTGCACATGAAAAAATGTAATCTTAATCTCTCTTGCCTTCTTCCCGCTACTTTCACCTAAAGCACTTGCCTTCTTTTCTCTTTTCCCCTTATTCATACAACCAATCCAATTTACCCCATATCTCTTTCTTTTTGGAGATAAGCTTAAAACGAAGTAGGAAGAGGAAGATGAGAATTAGAATTGAATTTTTTAAACCTCCTCTTCTTGCTTTCATTTCAAACCCAGAAATAATAGGAATACGCTATAGGATGACCCTTTTAGATTCTACAGATGAGTAAGACTTGTTATAAACAAGCCTCTGTGCCACAGAATGAGGTATTGCATGATATATTTGAGTAGGAAATATATTAAAAATATATACTAGGATTTCTTTCATTTATTTTAGAATCAAAGGATACACAACTTGCTTTGCATTACTTAACATGTGTAAAGAAATTTGTTTTTGTAAATCCATAATGATCCTTTGTAGATCTTTATGTAAACCTTCACTGCAGACTCATTTCTGTATTTTTGTTTATTTAAGAAGCATGTGTTGCCTTTTATTTCTACTGAGGTGTTAGTTCATGGTGACTCTGTCAAGACCAATCATTAATGATCCATGTGAATAAGTTTTCTTGATAGAAATTGTATCTTCTTTTCAATAGTAGTTGACTGAAGCCATATCATGTGTAGATGCTAATCAAGCAGGGATACTTTGAAACAGCTGTATATCAGACATGGTTCCTGTGTATATGCTGAGTAATGTATATATTGAGAATATTTGGAACAGGATACTTTCAAATGTAAAGAGCTCTAGCAAAAAAAAAAAAAAGAGCTCTAGCTTAGTCAAAAGTTTAATCATAGTGCACAACCGGTAACCTCATGTGTATTTTTCTTTTGTCTGTGACAACTATATGAAATTTGAAAATTAAAAGGATAAGAAAGAAGCTACCAGGATTGGATTACACCAGTGAAGTTCAACACTTTATTGGAGATATTTCATCTTCACAGCTGTTCTTCACACTTCACACTTCTTTTGTGCTAGACTGTGTGCCATACCCGGGCTATATAAAAGTTTTCGAAATAAGCAACCTCTTGGGGGAAAGCATACATATAATAAACAATCCCACCAAATGCATTAGTATTGTGCCAAATGCTATAAAGCAAAATGTAGGATATTGAAGTAGAGTACACTAGAGAGAACTGATCTAATGGAGAGAACTCCAAGATATTATGGGACTTGTAGACAAACTAAAATTTAGATTGTGCTTGTTTTATAATTCTAAAGTCATCCTAATGTTTATAACTTAGCCTTATGAAGTACTGAAGTAGACATGGGTATTTTCTGTAGCACTATTGTAGAGAAGTCAAGATCTCAATATTCTGCTGTCTTTTTGCAACAGGCTCTCTCAAGTCAGTGACAGGATGTTAGGACTAGGAGTCAATCATAGGCTTCACAGAAATCAAGGTGTCAATATTAAGATGCTTCTCTCCTTCTACTCACATTTTAATTATCTCAAACAGGTTAAACTAAAGGATTGTAGTAGTATACATTGACTAAATTTTCTCCTAACATAGCTGCTAGAGATAGCTAGAGGATCTTACAGATTAGTTTGAGACTTACCTTTTGCACCCTTGTTTTAAAATTTAGTTAGCCAGCATATCTGCTGAACTGATGTGATGAAACTCAAGAATTTGGGGCCCACTTGAGTCTGGCCTGTGGAAAGAGTCTTTGGGGGCAAATGGACTTGACTCATTTGACTTGAACTCTCTTACCTCCAGAAACAAGCCTCACTATATAGAAATAGAATTTGTGAAATGTGCTGAATAATGGTAACTGTGTCTAAAACTATCACCTGTCAATGAAGACCCTGAAATTAAATTAGTAAAAGTGACTGAATCTGTAGAGCTAAAATTTAAGCAATTTCTCTGTGTACAGCCTGCCAACCTCAGCACACTAGCTGGGCATCTTGCCTATTGGTCTTTGACCTAGGATGGCAGCATAAAGACTACATCATAATTCAAATTGAAAAGTCTGATTGACCTATTATTTTATGTAGGGTGACTCCTGCCTTAGAATTAACCATGGTTCTCCCTTCTAAATGAGTTTTGACTGGGGAATCATCTTTAATTCATATTTTTCACACTACATTTAAGTTTTTGGGCAAAAGGATTCATAATGTATACATGACTAAATTTTTTAAAGACTAAACATTGCCACAGGCCTGTGGCACTCAAATTTCTAAGTGAAAAACAGAAGCTAGAGCCTCCACTTCACAGATCTCTGACCGCTCTGAATTTTATAACTTGTCAGACTCTTTGCTGTGAATGGGGCCTGGATCCAACCTGACTAGTCAGTATCATCTGTAGGCCCATCATCACTATCACTGACAGCATGCATATGTCTGGAAAGAATGGGAACTATTGCATTATCCAGGAGGGGCTGTGGTAATTGCTGACCTCTAGTTACTAATTTGAATTGTTACTTGATTCCATAATGGAGATGTGGGCTGGAAAGATCAATATGGTTGATAGGATACAACCCAGTCAGCAGGCAGGAAAATCCATGACCATTCTTCCTTCTCTACTGGATCATCCTGACACTTTTATGGCAGCCAATGGTGAATATACTATTGATTGCATTTCAAACTTTCAGGAGGATCTGCAGTTGTTTTCAATTTTTATATTCTCTTTGGTAAGAAGGTTGGACTAGCCATAATTATTATACCTCCATCTCTTCTTGAATGTTTTAATTTCAGAGACCAAGGCCAGATATAAAGGTAGAGTTGAGAAAAGATCTTAAAATGTATTCTTTGGCAGAGGTCCTTAGGTGTCCTGGGTAATCTGTTTATATGATATCAGGAAAAAAAAACTCCTGAGATAGAACTCACAGGGGGGCTTACATCTAGAGGAAGTAAGAGTGACCAACTTCACTGCTCTCTTCTATGTCTAATAATCCAGCCAAATACCGACCCAACACAGCACACAATAGATCCCATGAAATCTAGGCAATTCACAAGAGCTGATAAATGTAGTATTAGCAGTTTCCCTGACTCTGACAACTCAGGGCAACTAAAAGAAGTTACTTCCCATTCCCTACTACCACACATCTCTCTTCATTTAGGAAGATGAAGAAAGGAGTGGATGTAATCACAGTATTCTTGGAAAGGTCATTATGGTTTAATCATGATAATATGGCCAATCTATCTTCCACAGTTTCATGGTTTTTGTATATATGTTTATTTTCCCCCAACTTATATAGATTATTTTTATTTAGGATTGCTAGCAAATAGATTTGGTAGAGAGCAAGAGGAAAGCACTATGTGCAGGCTATTATAGGGTAAAGAATGGTGGAGCTTAGAGACTTGAGTCTACATTAACCAACCCTGTGACCCAGGACAAAACCATTACCACATGATACCTTAGCGTCTCCATCTGTCAAATGTTTTGGCTGGGGAATAACTATAGTCATTGATACCTTCAAAATTACAATTCTAGTTTGCAGCTTTGTTTCTTCAAATAGTTCATTTTATTTATTTTATGGAGATATTAATGTTGGGCCTTTTTTTTTTTTCAAGATTTTATTTATTTATTTATGAGAGGCAGAGACATAGGCAGAGGGAGAAGCAGACTCCCTGTGGGGAGCCTGATGCAGAACTCAATCCCAGGACCCCGGGATCATGCCCCGAACTGAAGGCAGACACTCAACCACTGAGCCACTCAGATGTCCCTTAATGATGGTATTTAAGGGCTTACTTAATAGTGTTTCTTAAAAATGGTTTTTACAAAAACGTAAATTTAAAAAGCATAGTAATAATAGGTCCTGTGACGTGCCACTCAGACCTCCTTTGGGAGAGTGAAGGACATATTGATCTAGCTGCTATGTGTGCCCAACATCCAGATCTCAGTGGTCAGCCTTCTTCAGAATTGCCTCATTGAGAAGAACCACTTTGCCCAAAGCCATGGTTCTTTGACATGGAAATATGAAGGTTCAGCCTCCAGACCTGAATTCTTAAAAATGTAAAGGGTCATCCTTGAATCAGACCTCCCCATATGGCTGGCTAAGGCCTCCCTTGTGACTGCACCACAGCCCAACATGTTCTCCTGTCAAATTCTGGCTTCCTTCCCTCTCCCTTTCCAAGTGCTGATCTCAGGAGCACTCCCTAATAATCCTCCCCTCTACTAATCTCCATCTTAGAATCTGCTTCCTTGATTACCTAAACTGTAACAGATGGTGTATAATACCTCTCTTGATTATCAAGTCTTGTTTATTTATCTAAGCTTCTAGGGTTCTTTCTGATTCCCAATAATGAAAGTCCACTGTGCTGGTGGAGTAGTTTCCTGGGGACACGTGTTATGATCTCTTTCTCTTGTGCAATATAATCCAAGTAAAATAGTTTGTCTACACTTTGCAGATTCATTAAATGCATTGACTACTCAAGAAAATTGAACTTGTTATTTATGGCTTCCTTAGATAAATGTATTTTTAAAAATTCAATGTTTGTAAATAATTTGAGTTTACTAGAAGGAGTTTGACAGATTATTTAACAGGACATTGAATTTTGTGAAAAGATGGCATTATTTCAACTGCTTAATGTTTTAGCCCACTTATGAAGTCTCCTTATTTATGGAAACAGCATAATTTTAAGCATATTATATTTTATCTTTAAAAAGCACACCATTAAGTAGAAAATTTGCAATTGCACTCTTTTTAGTTGGAATAGAAAAACTGAAATCAAGTTATGAAAAGAAAGATAGTGAGGGACAGTTTGAATGACTTTAACTTACACTATTCAACATTAAATGAAAAATACGTAAACAAGCACTGCAAAAGGATAGACTCCACACCAAAGGTATATTTTCTCATTGACCGTCTCTGAGGAACACCTACAAGTAGATTTAACTCAATGGAATCTCAATGAGAAAAGGAAAAAAAATGGACCATTGAGACATTTATTATGAAAAACATCACAAGGTAGACATTGAAATATTTCTATAAAGAATTTACACTTAATATTTTAATATTTATATAGTTAAAGAATACAAACCAAGGATCAGTTATCTAAACTAGAGGTAGTTTTTTTTTTTTTTTTTGTGTGTGTGTGTGTGGTTTTTTTTTAACAAGGACACTAATACTGAGGCAGCTTCCTCTTCTTACCCCTCTCCCCACCTCCAATTTCTGGAAACCTTACATGATTTTTTGGTACCAACTCTATTTATTTCAGTGGTCCAGAGAGCAGGACAGTTTTTCTAATTAGTCATTAATAAGTTACAAAATAGCATAAGAATCAAGCAAGCAGAAATAAGAACAACTTCCTGGGCCACAGACATTATTTTGTTGCATTGAGATTTTGCATAGAAAGTATGTTATCCTACATCACATTCCTATGCTTCAGGAGCATATGAAAAATTGTTTCAAATCCAGTGAGGAGAGAAATTATCTGAACATAAATAGTAAAGGACAATGGAAACTAATGTGTTGCCTATCTGTATCTAGCACCATTCTAGACACTTACCTCCATCTCCATAGAACCCATGAGGCTTGAATTACTAATCATGCTTTACAGAGAAGTTAGTAACTTGGCTAACATCACACAGTTAAGAAAGAGAGGAGTCACTGGGTGTTATGCTATATGTTGGCAAATTAAACTCCAATAAAAAAATTAAAAAAGAAAAAAGAAAGAGAGGAGTCAAGATTTGAAGTAGGGTCAGTGAACCTCCAAAACCCATACAGAATCTTTCTGTTATATCAGCAGGAATGGTTATGTGCACTATCCTAGGCCCTTCAGACCACTTATTCTCTCGTACCACTTCCTCCCCTTCTTCTTCTTTTCCTCCTGCTCCTATTTTTTTTGTTAATATCTGGTTTGCTTGTCTATTTAATGAGGGATTGGAATGTTAGCTATGAATTACAAGGATGTTTGAGGTAAGAAAGATGTAAAATTTAATTGCAATCTAATGTTGGAATAATAGCATGATGAAAAATTCAGCTTCAACTCACCTGAGCTCACCTCTACTCTTCAAATAGCAAATAATCAAGCCACAGAGGACTTTTTAAATTACAGTGAGCAAAGGATGAATTCATCGCATTGGCTTAGTATGTTTGTACAAAACAAACCTACCACTAATAGAGTCATTTACCACATTTCTGGGATGAATGTGTTATGAAAAAAAGTACAGTTTTAAAAAGACTTAAAATTATTTTTAACAATTCAAAAATAAATCAGATGCACCAAGGTGAGTGGTTATTAACCAAGTGACTTTGTCCCCTATGCAAAATTTGGCAATGTCTGGAAACATTTTTAATTGTCACAACTGAAGGAAGTGCTTTTGGCATCCAATGAGAAGATTCCAGGGGTGTTACTAAATATCCTACAATACAAGGAAAGCCCTTTCCTGAAAAGAATTTTCTAGCCCCAAATGTCACTGGTTGAGGTGATGTGCAATTCTTTTTAATGAGACCAATTTTTCTCTCATCAGATCTCATAGAGTCAAAAGTCATACGACATTTTCCCAACTCAAACATTTATGTCTGTATTTAAAATTTTGCTATTTTATTTATCTGAAACATTTTTGCATCTATATTTTTAAAAATACTTTATCTAAATATTATTTATTTTGACTATTGAGTGTTTTGACACCCCATTGAGTTTTTTTTGAAATATTTTATTCATTTATTCATGAGAGACACACACACAGAGAGGCAGAGACACAGGCAAAGGGAGAAGCAGACTCCATGAAGGGGGCCTGATGTGGGACTTGATCCCGGGACTCCAAGATCATGCCCTAGGCTGAAGGCAGGTGCTCAACCACTGAGCCACCCAGGGATCCCCACCCCCATTGAGTTCTGTGCCAGGGCATATATCTCACCCACTCTACCCTAATCTTGGTTCTGTCCAAGATACAAAAAATAAAACATAATATAGCATAGTGGTGAGGAATGAGTCTCTAAGTTCTAAATGTCTGGCTGAAATGATAGGTTTAGCACTTTCTAACTCTATGACCGTCTCACTTTATGTACTTCCTCACCTGTAAAATGGATAAAGTAGTACCTATATGTACCTTGGTTGTTTCAAGGGGTAAATTTATCAGTTAGCAAAGAACTGGGCATAGAGTCAGTGCACCACAAACACAGTGCTATTAAAACATAGACCTGAACTGGGTGTACTTTCTGGTGTCATGAGGATGGATGAAGGAGAATGACTCTGTATTGGCTGGTCAAAATTTCTAAGGAATGACACCATGCAACTCATCTCTTTTACTGTGCTATTTCTAAGCTAATGGCCACATTCAAGTTCTCTCTTTTTGGTGGTCTTACCCCTATTTTGCTACAGAGACAATAGCTATTAATTGCCTAGAAGAAGAGTCACTTTCTCCCTTCTATGATAGTAATAGGATTTTGAATAAAAGTAAATATTAAAACCAAAAGCCAAGTTAATAACTTGAAATACAAGTGGAAAATAAGAAAAAAATTATGGAAATTTAGGTTCTGCTATGAGTGGGAGAGTCTACATTGGGTGAATGGAGGTCTCAGTTCTTGGATCCCCACAAAAGATTTACCTGAGGATCCAGGCTCAAATAAAGACAGACAGAAGGAAGATAACCAGCACAAAGTAGTTGATTAAGCACAGTACACTCTCAAGATGGGAGAGTGAGCAGGCCCAGAGGTGGTAACTGCCCTGAGGCTGCAGGTGTCTTTTCTTTTTATGTAAGCAGGGTCTTGGGTCATGGACAGAATGGTCTCTAATGGAGGCTGCTTCCAATCAGTGGTAGGGACTCCTCCCACTGGTCAGGCGGGAGAGCTTTTGATTCTATGGGATTTGTATCAGAACCATCATGGCATCCTCCCCCCATGGAGGGGGGCCAAACCCACAACCCAAATGCATTATAATGAGTCTAGAGGTTACCCTGCAGCAGAGATGGAAGAGGAGAGTTCAGGTTCTGCACCTGTGAGTTTTGGTCTATTAGCCCCAGAGTCTTAGAAGCCACAGGCCAGGATGTTGAGGGATCTTGAAAGCCCTTAGGACAGAGTCAGGATGTTGTGCCCCCAGGCTTCTAATGCATTACCTATTTATCATTACCCTTGCCTCTAGCTCATGTCTAACTACCTGCTCTATCAGTTCTAATTTTCTGTTTCTAAAATAAGTAAGTCTAGCTGCAGTCATTTGATAAGTAATGTTGACCACAGTGGAAACATACTAAAGGATGTGAAATTCAAGGAAGACTGTTTATGGATTTCGACTATTTAGGAGGGAGATTCTAGCCTGCATCAAAATGATGGCTGGAGCTCCAGCAGTTACTCTGAAGCATGAGAATATCGGGAATAGCAGACATACATTAGAATGCTGAAATGGTAAAAATGGGCATCAGGATTCTTGATAACAACATGGAACTTCTGCAACAGACCTATCCTTCTCACCTCTGGATCTCTTTTAAATGAGAAAGAAAAATAACAATCTCTTATTTCCCTTGAGCCTCCATATTTATGGCTGTTGTAGCCAAACATAATCTTAATTGATACAATTACGTTTCCATGTGTCATCTTGTAGCCTCTGAGAGCTAACCAGCTTTCTTCTACTACACCCACTATAACCAGGATTAGTATGTATATCTAACATGCTTAATTTAGAAAGAGCTTTATAAAAATTCCTTAATTTCCCTTATGTTTTTCCTTAGGTTTCATTTATTTTTCATGTTACTGAGTTGGCTTTCACCATTAATATTCTGTACTCAAGTTTTACTAATTGTATATGCAGATAAGCTGACCTTACTTTTGTTGACTCCTTCCTAGGAAAGACTGCTTGCCCATGAAACATACTTGTTTTTCATATGTGACTTCTCTGACCATTAACTGGAAGACTAGATGTCCTTGCTTTTCCAAGCTGCTTGGTAACTATTACTCTGACTTCAATTGATTAAGACTTTTAGGCCAGAAGAAAACACATATTGTGCTTCAAAGTTCAAGTTGTATAGCTTGTTTCCAGCTAGAGTTGCCAAAGTAAATCACTGAAAAATTCTAATAGGAGAGAGTAAAGATATAATACAAATAAAAATAATAAAGAAATTAAATGACAAATGAGTAAAATCACTACCATTCAGGTGATAGAAAAGCCTTCTGCTGGCAGGTTTCAGGCTCACCAAATGTGAATCTGTACTTCAAATTTAGGGATGAGGACAACAGAGAATTAATTAATTAATGATAAATTAAATATGTAGTTGTTTCTTTTTCTTCAGGTTTCTTTCTGATGCTCAGAAAAAGCCTAACAGTAGAATATTATTTGATAAGGTTGTCAAATTCCACCTAACCTTTCTTTTTAAAAAAATATACTATGTCTCCTTAAACATGGTTTTTGTAGCAGATACTATAGTGCCCCTATGGCTATGGGCCTTAACAATTCAGAGAAGTTTCTCTGGTCCCCAGATCCTGCCCTGCCCTCAAATAGGACAAACCAGAAATTCCAAGGAACTAACAACATCCCTCTGGGGATAGCCCTCAACTAGTGACAGATGGCAGTTGGTGTATAAAACCCTAGTTGCCTCTCCCGTTGAGCAGGATAACTCTGAGATCCATCTTTTTCACCTGCTCCCAGAATTCCCCAGTGTGATTAAGTTGGCTTAGTAGTACACAATTTTAATGAAAGATGATAATTTGTTGCTGTATAAGTCCAGCATTATCTAATTTCAGGCACTATACCTACAATTACTAGCTTGATTAGAAAGGAGCTCAAGTGAGTCCAACTGATTGCTTTAATTATATATCTCCACAAGGATCTATCGCATACATTGCCTGCCCTCCAGGTGCTTGACAGAGAGAAAATCCTGAAATGCTCAAGAGGAACAATATTTGTAGAAATTCCTGAAAATCAAGCATTTATTCAACATTGAGCAAATGTTTGCATGCTTACTGTGTGGTAAGATACTTTGCTAGAACCTAGCTATACAGTGTTGTTTGTATAGTCATGAAGCTTATAGCCTAGAATGAGATGAAAGACTTAGATATAAAATATGTAAAGTTGTAAAAAAAAAAAAAGGTGCCATGAAAAGCATACTTATTGCCTGTGCATCCCCTTTGCAATAAAATCTATCTCTGAGTTAAGCAAGATCTCTCAGAGAGAACTCTCTGTGGACTGTAATATATAGTCCCTTGGGTGAAATGGTTTTTACTAAATTGTGCTTTGTTGAATGTCATCTACTCACATAAAAGTATGATATATGGAAACTCTACAATTATATATCTAACTGTGTTTATTTGAAGGATGATATGAGGGGTGTTTGTTAAACAAATCTCATAGTATCTATAAGGACACAGATGGTAATTTCTCTTTTTTCTTATTATAAGGAATATTTGTGCTTGTCCTAATCAACTAGTTTGCTCTTAACTTTTCCAGCTCCTGTTACCTGCTAGAAAACGTGGGACACAGATCAGTATTCTGGTCCATCTCCCATGAGTGCCTATAGGGTTTTACTGTCTGTATTATTTGTGGCTATCACTCTGGGGTTCATTGTATTTGTCTGCTCTTATTTTTCCCTTATTATATTTCTCTCACTTTTGATAAAAATGTATCTTTCTAGATGACCTGAATCTTTTTAACCTGCCTCAAATCATTCTAGAATAAGACTGGGCAAAAATAAATCCTCAAAAATATAAAATAACTAGAATCTCACAAAGCAAAATTTACCCAATTTCATCTACTTAAACTGACATTATTTAGATAATTTATTTCACTGTAGTTCTTTCTTTCAAGCAGTGATTAGAAAACCCATATCATAGGTAATATACACATTTTTGTTAAACTTCAATAATTGTGAATGTATTTCAAATAAAAAAGAAGTACTTTTATGTGGTATGGATAGGAAGGAATAAAATGAAAGCAATAAAGATGTGTATTTTTACATTGGAAAGATTCATTTCATTTGTCCTTCACATGCCAACCTTCTATTGATAGAATTTTCAGGGGCAACTTTTTTTAGTATGTAAAAAAAAGTTTTTTGTTGGAAATGTTCAGAATTGCAAGATATCTGCTGTTACTTTGAGGAAAATAAAAATAATCTAGCAGTTGAGAGACTATACAGAGTACAGCCCAGAAGTACAGAGTGTTACATGGTACTAAAATACAGGCCTGCCTCCATCTTTTACAGTTTCACTAAGCAAAATCCTGAGATTTGAAATTTGGAAATTTGAGTTTATAAAATTACACAAAATTCTCTTAGGTATAAAGATCATCACTCCCAGCTTCATATCTTTGTTTGTAGACTATATATGACTGCAACAATTTTTTGAGTTCTTTAGCTTTTGAAATATCAATCTGAGATCATCTAACTATACTGGTTCAAATTAGATTAAACCTATGTTTGACAGGTAGTTGGCTTTTTTTTAAAGCTTGGTTCTTATCTAATTAAATACTTGGAAGGGCACAAATGGCAGATTGACTCATTTTTTTCTCCAGAAATAGCAGAATTTTTTCTTTAAATACAAAAAGGCAAGCATATTAAGGCTACAGGCAATATCAAAGTCTTTACTTTTCCCAAATATTTTATTTGATGCTTCACATGTACATAATTTCCATATAAATGTCACAGAATTATTTATATTAATCTTTGCATTATTCCTGTCCTTTTTCTATTAGAGACTTAAAAAAAAAAAAAAAACAAGACCCCCTATTGAGACCTGAGTTATATTAACTCCTTTAAAATGCTACTTCTGGTTTTCAGTTCTACAGCTGAGTTCCCTCACTTCTCTCAATTTATAAGAAAAAATAGTCTTAAAAATAACTACAGTAACAGAAATGTTCTGCTCTTACATATAATCCCTCCTATATCATAACAATTCAGATCATGAGTGATAGTTCATTAAGTGAATAAAGAAGACAGCCAGAGTTTGGGGGTGGCAGGGAACTGGTGGAAGACATAACTCATTGACAATGAAAGTGCTTCATTCAAGGTGGAGAATGGAAGCTCCTGAGAATTCAGTTTCTTGGTCGGCCTTTGTGGTTAGGCTAGTCTGTTCTTTTATTTGGTGTCCTGAAATGATGAGAGATTTTATTCTCCAAGCCTGTCATTCCAGTACTTTTCACAGACAAGTAATTGAATTTCCAAAAGCCTAGTACTGGAAGAGCCAAGCTCAACATCCTCTCTTGGCTTCCATTCTATGGCTTTTTTTCCTGCTGAATAAGGCCCACGGAGAATGACTAGATTGTAGTTTATTATGTTGTCCTGATTATGAATCAGTGCAATTTACGAATGTTTTGCATTTGAAACCTGGAGTTGTTTTAGGCTCATTTGCTGACATATGTGAATTTGCTAGAAAGGGGCAGGATCAAATGACATCCACCATCTGTGGAGGGTATTATGTCTGGAGCTAAGAACTGGAAACATGAAAGGGGTTTGCAAAGTGAATTGAACCCACTTGAGTCCAAAAGCAAAAGCAAACATTTATTCCTGCAAAATATATCCAAAATCATTCAGTTTAGAATTATGTCTACTCTTGCATTTAAAAGATTATTATAATGCATATATTAACATCAACTTTTAAATCATGGAGAATATTTAGAATAAAATTAGGATCTGAAGGTAAATTTCTGTGTAAGAGAAATTATTAGAAACTGTAACATAAAACCCAACCTATCTTTTGTTCCCAAATAACCTCTCTTGATTATCATATATAAACCTATAAAACTGTATAAAGTTCAAGTCTTATAATTTTCTTCAAAACCTATTTTCAAAGATGGTCTCCTCTTATACTCCTTGTGACTATAAGTTAAGGTTAATAACTTTCCTGAGTGGATGCCTGGGTGACTCAGGGGTTGAGCCCCTGCCTTTGGCTCAGGGTGTGATCTTGGGATCCAGGATTGAGTCCCACATCGGTCTCCTTGCACAGAGCCTGGTTCTCCCTCCACCTATGTCTCTGCCTCTCTCTCTCTCTCTCTCTGTGTGTCTCTCATGAATAAATAAATAAAATCTTAAAAAAAATAACTTTCCTTAGGTTAAATACTGCTTTTAAACTTAAAATTAAACGATTGGTCCCTTTCTAGGGTATTTTTTTGGAAGAGGTAGTAGAGATTGGGAGGCAGAGGATAGGTTTATTTGAAATCGCTTCTTATAGTGGACATAATACATTACCTATATATCAGGCCATTCTTGAGTTTTGGCAACTTATTTTAAGGGTATTTTTGTTAGCAAAGCAAGGTGGGTACCACATTTGATGGTGGTGGGTCTCACAGCAGTCTATAAACTCCAGTAGAATAAGAAAGGAGTACACATGGAATGCAGGACATTCATAATAATGAAGAACATCTCAAATCATAAGGTTCAATTCTTATCTTCTATTCTTGGTGTTAAAATGATTTCTCTTTCATTGATTGATTTATTTAGCTAGTATTAAATAAATGTCTATCATATACCAAGAACTGCTACCAAATTTGGATGTAAAACAGTAAACAAGAAAAGAGACAAAAACCTTATTGTAATGACACCTACATTTTTATAAGGAAAACAGTAAATAAGCAACTAAATATCTATGTCGGGTGGTAGTAAATACCACAAAGAATAATCAACTAGGATAAGGGGAAAGAAAATGATTTAGATTTCATACTCAGTTTTCAGCAAAGGACTCTGTGAGGAGATAACATTTGACCAGAACTTGAAGTAGGGAACAATTAATACAAATAAGCTGGGAAGAGCAGAACAACTAGGTGCAAAACCCTGATGGCAGGAATACTAAGTGTATTTGGAGGATAATAAAAATGCCACCGTGTTTGTTATGTAATATGCAAGGGAGAGAATAGTAGGAAAGAATGTCACATACGTAGCACTGAGCCTTATGTGCCAAACTAAGGACTTTGGTATTTTTTTATCAGAGTAGAAAGCACATAAAATTTACCATTTAACCATAAGATGGTATAGATGTGTAGTTTAAACGTATGCATCAATAGTATTAAGTATATTTACATTGTTGTAAAAATATCTTTTGAACTTTTCCTCTTGCAAATCTGATACTCTGGACCCATCAAACAGTGTGTCTTTTCACTGTCCCCCACCCCTGGAAGCCACCATTTTACTATTTGTTTCTATGAATTTGACTTCTTTAGATACCTCACATAAGTGCAATCAGATAGTATTTGTCTTTCTGAGACTTATTTCATGTAGCATGACATCCTCAAGCTTCATATTATAATGTAAGATGGGATTTCTTTCCTTTTTAAAAAAGAATGATATTCCATTTTATGTATATACCACATTTTATCTATTCATTTGTCTATAGATGTAAAATCTTATAGTTATTCTTGAATCCTTTTTTTGTATCACACCCTACACTCATCTGTATTTTTCAGGCATTTCAAAATATTTTATTGTGCAAATATTACTCTCTTTGGTCATTTCCCTTTTCCATTCAAAACTTTATCATCTTTTTCCCTCTTCTAAAACAAGTTTTATCTGATCTAATCTGGCTTCTGGCACTGTTGTTGCCATGGTGTCTTCATTATACTCAGTTTCATTACTGGCATTCATCACAGCTAAAATAAATTAGTATTTGTATGACTGTTTCCTTTGAACCTTTCTTATGCAGCTAGCAATGAGCATTGGACAAATCTTAGAACAAGTGTGTGTGTGTTTAAATTTTGTTGAATGAATGCTGAGAATCTGTGTCTTTTGCTTTTGCAAATTTCTGTAATTTATAACTAGCTCTCCAAGTAATGGGATAAACTCTCCTCATAAAACTTCAATAATGTGAGGAGAGGAAGAAAATGTTTTTTTAGGGAACTAGAAATATCACTGAGAATACCAATTCATACCAAATAAGGAACACAGAACAACTGATATGTTCTATAAATAAAGTAACATAAATGCTGACCTACCATGGTGTAGCATTGTGCTGATGTGTTAAATATCATCATTGATAGTATCATAATAGAGATATATATTTATGGTCACTGAAGATGAAAAGATAGATTTTAGGACAGAAGTTTTAAAAGATCACATGAATGGCATGATATGAATACATGCACTTAGGATTTGATGAATAGAACTAGGAGGAAGAACATTTTAGGTAGAGGAACAACCTAAGCAAAGACACAAAGGCAGGAGATTAAAAACAGGCATGCAGATTCAACTTCGAATGGAATAGTCTGACATAAAGTTTGAGTTATCTTAAGTATTCTGTAGTGGAATATAAAAGCCAGAAAGGAAGGTAGGGTGAATGATGTATGGTGTACCAGGCAGGGGGTTTGCATGTGCTTTACTACCAGGCAGTGGGAAGATGTGGAAGGGTTTTGGGGAAGGTGAACAAAACAATCGGAACTTTCCTCTAGGAAAGATGATCTGTTAACCATGGAAGACTTGAGGGAGAAAATGCCTACTGCACGGCCAGGAAAACAGGCAGGTGGTTGTTGAATAATCCCAGCAGTAGGTGACAAAATGCCAAAAGTGGCCAGTAAGCAGTGAGGATGTGCAGGGAAGACAGGATGAATGGCAATATAGAGACTTGCATAACCCTAGCAAGTGGTTGGATTGTTAGGTGGAGCTAGGGAGGGGAAAGGTCTGCTAGGGGAAGATTTTAGGGACTGGAGAATATGGCAGAAACATAGCACTAGGAATTAGTAGAAATAGAGAAGGAGGAACAAATATGATGAATATGACTTTGAATTTGTTATTGTAACTTTCAGGAGTACAAGAGTCACGGAAAAAGCAAGGACAAACTACGTTTAATATTCTGGTGGAGCAATAGGATGTGACTACAAATACTATTCAGGTAAATATGGGGCTTAGGTATAGTCAGTAGTGGTTGCAGAAAATATAAGATTAAAATAAAAATATTAAGCATCTGCTAAGTATCAGGAGTTAAGCTAATCTTCTTTATGTAATTTACAAAAACATATCCCTCACAACAGTTCCATGATGTCGTCTCGTCATGATTAGTGTGATCCTCCTGAAGAACAAACAGGTGCATTAAATAACTTGCCCAGGGATGCATAGCTAGTTGGTGGCAAAACCAGGACTAAGAGGCCAGTTCATCTGACTTCAGAGGTCATGTGGATTAGTGTTTTTCCCTTAACACTATGTCTCTCTATCCTTGTCTGTTTTTGATAATGCAGTGTTTGAAATTTTACTTATGTTGCTCAGAAACAACTTGGGATATGTGTAGCTCTAAACACTCAGAACTAATAAAATTACATTGATCTGTAACACATCAGAATCACAGGACAAAGCACTATCCAAAGTAATTCTAGCTACTTTTGTCAATTTAGCAGTAATTAGGTCTAGGGAGGCTGGGGAGTCCTGTGTTCCAAGCATATCTAGAAGATTATACTCTTCCCACCAAGCTTCCAATTATATTTTGAAGATTGTTTTCATTACCATCCAGGAAAGAGGCTGTATAACCTTGTTTTCCCCCCATTGTTCCAACCAGATTAAATCTGGCTTTATTTAAAGAAAAACAAACTAAAACCTACCCCAAATACCTCAGACTGGAATATTTTATCTTTGCTTCTGGCATGAAAATGATGGTTGCTAAGAGATCCAGAGAAGTGAAAAGAAAAATGAGACAAAGGAGGCTGAAATAATGTTTGCCTGGTTACTCGGAACACCATGCAGGTACTTTGGCTTTCTTTGCCTTCCTCTTCGTACTTTTTAACAAACTGGAGATGTTTTTTTAAACTTCTTAGTGAATATAAATATCACCATTGTGCTACTGACCTATTTATATCCCCTGGATATTTCTAACTGAATCATGACATTCAAAATATATTAAATTTTAAATGTTTCCAGTATCAGCATGAAAATATTCTCTTACTTTCTTTCTTAAAAACCTGTCACTTGGAAGAAGTACCTTTGCATTACTAAGAGAAACCTCCCATAAGGATGTCTAATGAAGGCAAATAAAGAAACTGATCAAAAGTCTGATTCTCCTTTGGGGATTAGTGAATGTTGTATGTAATAATTACTGATTACAGCTGCAGGCATATACAGCATCTAGTAACAATGGCTTAGTAATATAATAAATATTTACTAGTTATATGTTTGGAAAAAATTGTAAAGGGCTCCTTTTGAGTGCATAGTCTCTGTCATGCCAGACTAGTGGGGACCTCTAAGGGTGTCTTGACTGTCACCCAAGATCATGGCATCTTTCAGTTTGAATATCTTAGATACATACAAACAAGTGATTAGATCAAATAATTGCTTTAATCAGATTCCAAGCATCAGGAAATCAAGCCGTTTGTTCCATGGTCCAAGATGTCACTGGATCGAGACTTTCTTCGAATCAAGAGAGATGTTATTTCATTATTTTTAAATTCAGGAGCAGACATATGAAAAATACTTTGGGGCCCTTTAAAGCTAAAAGTCATATTTAGGGTTTGCGACTCATATATTTCCTACCCAGCATCTTGTAGCATATTTACCTTATGATATGGTCATTATGGAGCTGACCACACCAGTAGAGACAATTCTACATTTTTAAATTTTGTTTGTTTTTAAATAGGCTCCACACCCACTGTGGGGCTTGAACTCACAACCCTGAGATTCAGAGTTATATGCTCTATCTACCAAGCCAGCCAGGCGCACCCCATTTTTAAAAAAATTTAAATGGAATTTCACAAACCACAAATTTAAAAGCAACATTGTGCATTGCTGACTAGCCAAATTAATTATCCTGTATTAATTAAAAACAAAACAGATTGGTTACTTGCATGGTTGCTTTAAAGGTAAAATTGACACCAAACTGTATTTTCAGAAAGACAAGTTTTAAGAATCAGGGTAATAAACTCAGATTTAATAAAAGCTAATATTAGTATAGTCAAATTATACTCTCCACACCAGCCTCCTGAGTTTTCATTATAGTGTTTCTTCAAGGACTTAGGATCTCTATATATTTATTTACTCTGATCTTTATCAGTGGTTATGGTCATTGGTTAAGGTGATATAGCTGGAAAATGATCTATAAAAGACTGGAAGTCACTTTAACCTGTAATTTAACTGAGCATTTAACTATTTCAGCTATATTGAAGGAGAAACAGAATTGAGAGCTCACAGAAAATCTCTTGTAAGAAGGTATCGATCCCTACACCTTCCTACTGGTGCAAGTACAAATGCCCAGTACAGAATAAAACACGCCAAGGTCAACATTGTTTTTTGCCATCACTTACCCTGTACTACCCCATGTGGTATAGAATTTATTGAAATTCACAGAGACAAGCATCAATGTTTAGAAAGCCATTAGAGTGTAAGTTTCTTGAGGGCTGCGACTGTAATCATCACTGGATGATCCCTAATTTCCCATATATCACACGGCCTAGCACACATAAACACCCAACACATACTGGGGAATGAATGAATGATTTATAAGAAATTTAGAACTTTAGATATTTCTCATATCTACCTCTTCTCTACATATATCTTATTAACAGAGCATAATTAAAATTTGAACCATCTTGATTTTCTGTCTTCGTTGCAAAGGCCCATCTGGGCTCATCAATCTCACCCTCTTCACCAAACAACTCAAGTCACACAGCATATGTTTAGTAATTTATCACCTTTGGAAAAAATAATAAAACTCTGCTTGGGAGTAATTGCAGTCCAGAAAATCTCATTAGTGTAGTACAGCAAGTCCAATCCTCCTACCTAACTTTTCGTCACTGCAAAAGAACAAATGCATCCCAAATTCAAAAAATGATATTATGGCATGATTTCAGAATAGTTCAGTTCACAGATCCTACAAATTGTTCAAGAGCTGATGGAATCATTCAAAGTAAGACTAAACTGTTCAATGCTGCTTCCAAATATATATTTGAAAAAAAATTGAATGCCAAAGGTAAGAGGTTAATTTTAATTATATTCACAGCAACAAATATTCTGCTGCATAAAATGTTTGAATATATTACTGTTTCATGGAGCCTTGACCTTTATACCTACTAGAAAAATCTGTTTAGGCAATAACCTTAAATGCTGAATGACTTAGTATTCTTAATATTTTACTTAAGAATACTTGACAATGTGGCATCATTTTTTTAACCCTTGGAGTGGAATAGCTTCATATCCTACTCAAGTTTGCATTCTGAATGTGTCCAGCAGAATACAGTTGAGTCTACCAGAAGCTGACCTCAGTAGTGATAGTAAAAATGCTAGACAGCAGAGCAGAGAGTACTCAAGGCCTGTGGGAAACAATAGAATCACAGGTGACAAGTACATATTTAAGCAACAGACTTTTGAATCCTAACTTCTCTAACTCTATAACTTAACCTAAGTTTCTGTTTCCATCCACAACACGGGGATAGTAGGTTACTTAGAGGGCTCTTACGAGATTCATTGACCTGATGCCTGAAACGCACTTATGCAGAGCCAGGCACTTCTTGAAAGCACAATAAATCTCACCTACTATTACCCTGTCCCATAATTTATGTTTGAGCAAGGGCAAGAAACGTTAACCCTCTGGCAACATTTCCTCATCTATAAAAAGGGGTGTTAATCATACTTGTCTATATAGTAGTGAGGATCTGATGGTTAAGTGGAAAACTCTGTGTAAACCGTGGCTAATATTTAGTAGTTACACTTAGTATTATTAACTGAATGCTCAAAAATGAACTGTTAGCTATTCATTTACCTTAATATTTGTTCAATCTGTATATGCCACCCTTGATATTGGAGTGAGGTGGGTCCCTCCGATAGTATATTTCAATAAGTGAATTAATGATACTATACTATTTGCTGAACAGAAATTTTATACTATAGTATCATGTATGCACCTACTTACTAATTGAAACACTGAGTTTCAATTCTGAGATAAACAGTTCTAGTTGCTGAGGATATGGCAATGGGTAATGCTGATGAATTTCCCACTTTCATGGAGATTGTTTTGAAGAGAGAAAGGCAAGAAAATAATTAATATGTCAAGTGATGATTACCTATCACCAAAAATAGGATAAGGGGCCTAGAAAGTGATAGGGGTCAGAAAAGTTCTCTTCTATTAAAGTGGCATTTAACCAGAGATATAAAGGGAAGAGGACTAAATCATGCAGAACAAAGATCAAGTGCAAAGTTCCCCATATGGACAACTGCTTCTCATATTAAGTAGACAATAAGGGAACTAGTATGTCCAGAGAGATCCAGCAAGGAAAAGAAAGGTGGGGAGTCTTCAGTTAGGCTCTGAGTGATATGGGAGATTTGAATGGAGAACTAATGTGGTTTAACTTGTATTTTAAAAGATTCTCTTGTTTTGTCCATCCATTATGGCTGCAGTAACAAAAATACCACAGACTGGGTGGCTTACAAATAAACAGAAATTTGTCTCTCACAGCTCTGGAGGCTGGGAAGTCAAATACCCAGACATCGGCAGATCAGTGTCTGGCAGTGAGGGTCCACTTCCTGGTGCATAAGCAGCTGTGTCCTCATCATGCCCTCACAGGGCAGAGGTGAGGAAGGAAGCTCTCTTCCCCTGGTGACTTTTTTCTAAGGATACTAATCCCATTCATGTGGGCTTTGCCCTTATGAACTAATCACCTCCCAAATACCCCACTTCCTAATACCATTATGTTGGGGCTCAGATTTCAATGTATGACTTTTTCAATGTATGACAAAGATTCAGTCTATAGGATTTACCCTGTAGAGACTAGATCGCAAGTGGAACAGGAGGATAGGAGAGAGATTGGCTGGTAAGTTATTGTAACAATCTCGATGGGAAGCACGGTGAGTTAGTTTAGAGAGTAGCCATGGGAATATGAGACAGTTATGATTCTGGAAATACTTAGAAGCCAGAGCTTAGGGAATATAATGGTAGTTTGGAGGTGAGAAGAAATAATAATGACACCAAGACTTCTGGCCAGAACCATGAATGTAGGACAGAGATGCCACTAATTAGAGTAGTAACTACTGGAGAAAGAGATTTGGAGATAAAAGAATTTGGCTTTGGTCATGTCAAGTTTGAACTATTTGTCATAAACTCAAATGGAGATTACAAGTAGAAAATCAAATAACCATGTCCAGAGTTCACCATTGAGGTCCGGACTGTAGACACAAACTTGGGGGTCATCAGCACATACATGAGGTTTAAAACCCTGATCTTGGAATAAATCACCTATAGACTAAGAGAGAAGTCCAAAAGGGAAGCCTATACCATTCCCACATTTATAGGATGGGAGTAAAGAAGATGCTAAGGGAAACAATATATGTATATGTGTGTGTGTGTGTGTGTGTGTGTGTGTGTGTGTGTTATGTACACATACACACATTTCTCTTTCTCCTCTTGACAAATACTATGATTGGCCAGTGTTTTCTCAAAAAGAGCTTCTTACATCATCTGCCTCAGAGAAGTGCTTATTAGTAATCTATATTCCTGGTCCCAGTGCACAGTGACTGAATCAGAAACTCTAGGAATGGGACCTCAGAATCTGTGTTTTTAACAAGTTCCCCAGCTGAGTCTTGCACACACTAAAGTTCGAAAATTCCAAAGTTTTCTCTCATAGCACATGTAGAAGATGATACTATGTGTACAGCATATTGAAAATAGATAAAGGACTTACTTGGGCAGAAGGCATCCTCTGGAACCCTGGCTGCCCGGCCTGCCTTCTAGCCCAAGGGATCAAAATGCTGGTGTATCGGTTATCAGTTCAGGTCATATGAAAGTACTGTGGCACATAACAGGGAAGCATGGCTTCAGCCTGTCACAGATACAATTCACTGTTAACAAAACTGTGGTTATGTTTATACATTTACTCTAATAATATGGGAGTCATGAGATGACTTAATCAGAGATTAAGCCATATCTTATTTAAGACACCTGTTTTGGCCACAAGGGCAAATATTATGAAAACATGGATGATCTAACATCTAAAGGAATTCTCATAGTCTAGAAATTCATGGTACCAAATTTTAAGAGAAATAAAAAAGCTTCCTTTATTTCCATATCACTAATGAGTTCTCTTTCTTTTTTTTTTTCACACAGGCATTTAGGATTAAAGGTTTTGTTTAACTGTTGTTGTTGTTGTCTTTTCCTTATGCATTTAAGCTTGAGGCAATATTACAGTAATGGTTCCTAAAATCTGTTCAGTAAATGTTAATGGTGCCATGGCTAATTCGGGAGCAGTTTAGATCTTCTTGGTTGTTAACAGTTCATATAATGTTATGAAGAAAGTGATTTAAGATGTAAAAAACAAACAAAAACCAGTTTACTATTGCTCACCCCAGTATATTCCAGGTGTATTTTATCAAAACAACTATTTTTTTCTGAAGAATTATATGACTTAAAGATCAGTTAGTGTTCCTCAGGACATAATCTCACATTAAACTTGGTCTAGAAAACTGTCTATAGCACCGCAGGTAAAGAAGTCCTGGGTATTTTAGCAATCTGCTTTCAGACCGCTAGCCTGAGAGAAGTGATGATGAGCCAGGTGATTAGTCTAAAGAGGCTTCTTAAGCAAGTGAAGCTTCTTGGCAATAAAGAGGGATGTGTTGGTAGAAAAAAAAATGACAAGGTAGAAGGGAATCAGAATGATCTGAGACAAACTTGCGTTTAGAGTCTGGGAATACAGTGAAAGGAAAAATTTTTTGTTTGTTTCAGAAATTTCTTATGAAGGTAACCTGGGTGGCTCAGTGGCTGAGTGTCTCTCTTTGGCTCAGGTCATGGTTCTGGGGTCCTGGGATCGAGTCCCTCGTCAAGCTCCCCAGAGGAGCTTCTCTGCTTCTCCCTCTGCCTGTGTCTCTGCCTCTCTCTGTGTGTATCTCATGAATAAATAAATAAAATATTTAAAAAAAAATAAATTTCTTATGGAATCAAAACTCAAGTTTAGAAATTGAGATATGTATTTCCCTGAGAAGTGTTGAGAAAGATTTTTCATCAGGGTAATATACTTACTGACATTGGAGGTGAGAAGTGAGGGACTGCTCCAAAATAATATAGCCCTTGCTGGGTACCAACCACCCTAAAACTAGATAGTTTAGAAAAGCAGTCATTTAATTAGATCATGATTCTGGGGGTTGGGGGGGGGGTGGGCAGGAATTTGGGCCAGGTGCAGCTGAGTGAGTCTCCAGCTTTAGTAGACTCTTGATGTGTCTATGTTCAGTAGCTAGTCAACTAGATGGCTCTCCTGAGTTTTTACCAACTATCTGGTAGGACAGTGAGGTCTCATTGGCCACATCTCTGTCATCATCCTGAAGGTTAGCCTGAGGAGCTTGGTCATGTAGTTCACAGGGTATCATTAGCAGCAGGAAAGGAAGGTCTCTAGAAGTGTGGGTTACAAATTTGCGTAACCTCACCATCATGGGTTACTATTGGTCAAAGAAAGCAAAGGCAGCCCTGATATAGGGATGCAAAAAGAGACTTCCATCTCTTGATAGGGGAAGCTGAAAACTACTGTGGTGTGGTTTTTTTGTGTGTGTGTTTTGTTTTTGTTTTTTTTTTTTGCAAACTACTATAGCAGGTGATACAGACTACATGGTGGAGATATTTTGTGAAACAGCAAGGAAAACAGGAAACCGAGTCTTGTAGAAGGGGCAGAAGCAGAAAGGGGAGTAAAGTAATATATGGTCATGTAGATTGGCAGGATTTGGTATGGTTACCTTGTATCTTTCTCTCAAATCCAGCCTTTCTAGACTGAGAAGTAATGATTAGTACTCTGGCAAGTTTACCGAAGCTTTCTCTAAACCATATCTCTTTAAACTTTATCTTCCCGAATCTCTCTCTAGAATGATTCTAGATCATACGCTCCCCAGGTACTTTTGTTCAAACAAGGTTGCTCTCACACTTGATAGTAACAACTGCAGTCAGAGATAAATATGTTCCATAGGTACACTCTTCTGAATTATAGACTCAGCATTTTACAAAATTAAAATATATAGCCTTTGCTAACATGAAGCATAATGTTCTAAGTGTTTTTAATTTAAAGTTAATAACAGTCTAGGGGTACCTGGATGGCTCAATTGGTTATACTTCCAACTCTTCATTTGGGCTCAGGTCATGATCTCAGGGTTGTGAGATCGAGCCCCACATCAGACTCTGTGCTAAGCATGGAGTCTGCTTGGGATTCTCTCTCCCTGTCCCTCTGTTCTTTCCCCTGCTCATTGCTTGCTCTCTCTCTCTCTCTCTCTCTCTCTCTCAATCTTTCTCTTTCTAAACTAAGCAAATAAAATCTTTTTAAAAAAGTTAATGACATTTGAGAACTGTAATTCCAGATACTTTAAACAATTCCTGAGAAGTGGGAGGAAATGGAGAAGATGAATATAAGCAAGCTTAAAATTTTATATAATTTTAGATGGAGTTTATAGATACAGATATGTTCTTTTAAAATACATCTTTTAACAGGTAATACATTTACAGCAAGCAAAATTAAAAGTTCCAAAGATAATATGATGAAAAGTTATCCCTCTCATTCCAGTTCCCTGGTCCACTTATTCCTCTCACTAATTCCTCATACTGGGTGATCCACATCTACAGATTTCTTCTTTATTCTTATAGAACTAAGTGCATCTTTTTCTTTCTTTCCACCTTCATCTTCCTTTTTTACTTAAGAAGTAGTCTACTACATCTCCTGTCCTATACTTTTCCCTAGTTAACAAGTTATTCACAGATTATCTTATAAATCAGTTTGTTAGTAAACACCAAATTGCCTCATTATTTTGAACTGCTGAATTTGTCTCCAATTATATACCGAAACTGAATTTGTCTTTTTTAAAAAATTTTTTAAATTTTTATTTATTTATGATAGTCACACACACACAGAGAGAGAGAGGCAGAGACACAGGCAGAGGGAGGAACAGGCTCCATGCACCGGGAGCCCGATGTGGGATTCGATCCCGGGTCTCCAGGATCGCGCCCTGGGCCAAAGACAGGCGCTAAACTGCTGCGCCACCCAGGGATCCCTGAATTTGTCTTTTTTTGAAGAACAATTACACTCTCCAATATTTTGCAACTATAAGCCATGCTAAAATGAATATTCACATTTAATGATGCATTTAAGTGAATGACACATTTTAAAAATGTGCCATTTCTTACACATGCCAGTATATTAGTGGAAAGAATCTAGAACTAGAGTTTCTGGTATAAGAAAGGATGTGTACATTTGTCACTTTGAAAAACATTGCCAAATTGCCATCAATCAAAACATTTCACTCTGTTCTGGCTTTTAAATTTTTCTATTATAATTTACAAATTTTTTTTCCTTTATGGTTTCTGAGCTATGTGTCATACTTAAGATATTTTTTCCAGCTCAATATTGTAAATCTCACATTTCTCTCTAGAATTTTGATTCTCATTATTTTATTTGTTTACTTGTATTATATATATATTATTTTGTTGTTTTAATTGTTTAATCTGCCTTCCTTTATTTTGTGTAAAGAGCAATGTAGAAACTCAATTTTTATTGCAGATGAAACCCACTTACTAGTATATACTTTGATTAGTGTTTTCAAATAGTGTGTCATCCTAATTAATTGTTGATGTTTCTTTCATGTCTATTCATGAATGCCTCCTCTATTTGTACTAAATATCAAACATGAGTTTTGCAAAGGCATCTGCAGCTAAGTAGAAGAAGCAGGCGTCACAGTTTGGAAAAGTCAATGAAGACCAGTCTGAGAATGAATTTGACACTGAAAGAAGAAAAAAGAGCAATGAACCCAAAGATATAAGAATGAAAGCAGTATTTAAAGAGAGCTAGACAGGGGATCCCTGGGTGGCGCAGCGGTTTGGCGCCTGCCTTTGGCCCAGGGCGCGATCCTGGAGACCCGGGATCGAATCCCACATCGGGCTCCCGGTGCATGGAGCCTGCTTCTCCCTCTGCCTGTGTCTCTGCCTCTCTCTCTCTGTGACTATCATAAATAAAAAAATAAAAAATAAAAAAATAAAGAGAGCTAGACAAAAAAAAGTTATATGTATCTGTCTAAATGATATCATGTGGAATCTTATATATGCATAGACATATAATGGGGGAGGAAAACAAGACAAACCATAGCCCTTGTAGGAAGGGAAAGATAGAGAGGGATTTATAAGTAATGTAAAGTCTATAAAAGCCCAGAGGGATAGAAATTAACATGAGATTTATGGTTGGTACTGGGGTCTGTAGTGGCCACAATCAATAGTACGTCCCTTCCCTACTCAGGTTATGACACAAACTTTTTATTTTATTACTAATAGAGACAAGGTTAGAAGACACAGCTTTAGAGCCATTAAGAAAGAAGGTTTGCTAATCCTGAACTTCTGAATTCTTTAGGCTTAACCACCAAGTTGAGGCAGTACAAGCCCATGGAGTCTCTTCTGGAGAAGAACCACATCTCCTAGGAGTGGCCCCAAAATTAATGCTTATTGCAGGCATCTTGCTCCCTAGAGAGAGCAAGGATAGAATGAAATGAAGCTTGTCCAGATGTTTCCAAACAGACACATTATGCCAGATAACTCAAGAAATAGAATGAATAAAGGGGCAGAGAAAGGCAAAAATAGTGTCCAGATCCCTCCTGTAGGAAACCAGAGGAGGAAAAAGTGTTCCTTCTAACATTAGACTTGTAGGCCTAATGGATGATGAGATAAATGATCCCTGAAAAAGAACAAGGCATCAGTTACAGCATGTTTGAACAATTAAATGTCTGATCATATGGGTAAAGGAATGCAGGGCAATCAGCTGGATGCTATTAGGAATTGTATAATGAGCCAAGGTTTTGGTGTTGTTGGAAATAGGAAAGTGTTTACTAAGAATTTTTAGGAATAAGTAGGTAAAAACATAAAGTTTATTGTCAATCACAGCAAAGAGGAAAAACATGATAAACACTTTGTTATATGGTTGTATCAAAAAAGAAATCTATAATGATTGTTAATAACGCATCTTTATTTTTTTTAATAATTCATCTTTAGAAATTAAAATTACATCCTTATTATGGAGAGTTCTCACCCGGACACACACACACACACACACACACACACACACGCACACCTCACCATGCTTTTACTGACCTAACTCCGTACCCCACAAGATAATCACTATTATTCTTAATACTGATATAGTAGTTCTGGAAATTTTGGAAGCTTGTTAGGTTTCAAGTATGTAATTGGCCGCTTGAAATAGTATTTGAGTGGTTGATTCCAGAAGTTAAAAGAAAAGGAAAAGATGTCAGCAACTTAGCCACAGAACTCTAGAGCTGGAAATTAATACTGTGGTTTCCAGGAGCACCATTTTCTGTCTTTCTAGTTGTGCTGCCTATGCAAATTTTGACTTCTTTGAGCCTCTGTTTTCATGATTTAAAGAATGTATACATATATAAAACATATGGTCCATCACTGTCTGGATCCACCTTATGCCTTACCTCTTCGTCAGAATACCCTACTTAGTGTACAGTTTAAAAATAGAAGTATTTTACATTTTAAGAATTTCCAAATAATGACGTAAGAAGTAACAAATGATACCTGATTTCATTCTCACTTTGTACCATCTATCAGTTAATTTCATAATAATAAGATTGAATACTGAAGGATCAGTTGGCTTAACTATAACTATGGATTAAATAAATGACTTCATTCTATTCTAAACTTTGAAATTCATGTATTCATTAAAGTATAAAATATGCAAAAACCACAGGAGGAAGTTTGTCATGGTATCACCATATTACACATCTTACATGTCATAAATCAATAGAATTGTATAAATTATAAGACAAATACAATTTCTGGATGTCTGCCTTAAAGATGCCAGTGCATATGCTGCCCAAACTTAACAGCATCAGCCTCACCTTGGAAACTTGGAACTGCAAAATTGGGCTCTACTCCAAGACCTGCTGAGTGAGACATTCTGAGGGTTGGGACCCAGAAATCTGTGCCATAGCTAGTTCTTCAGGTGATTATGATGCATGCTCAAGTTTGAGAACCACAGCTATGTGGGAATCCATCTTGTCTATTCTAATATTCTCTCCCTGAATAAGAGAAGCTGAAATCGGGTTGTGATAAAACAGATAATGCACCCCAGAGACATGGAAGTAATAAATTATGGTATTGTATTTAATGTCTCTTTTAGGCAAATGAATATTTTGGTGGGAATTTTTGTCCTTTTCTTGGTCAGGTAAAGATAGCTTTAGGATTCAGATGTATATGTAATACGAATGAAAGAATGCCCATACAATTTACTACTTTATAACAAGACTAAAGGATATAGTTACATCTGTTTGAATCCACTGAATATGATTTTTACATACCATTCTTTGAATAAAAATGATTCTCATTTTCCTAAGATAGATTAGCTCACCAGTACTTTTCAGAGGAATCTTTGCAGGATTATCTTGCCTTGGACCCTTAGGGCAGCCAAAGGAACAAAGATGGAATGTCACCAAAAAGCAGCTTTAAGCTTCGCCCAAAGCATTTTACCTTAGAGTAACCACCAACTCATTCTCTTTGTGTAGAAAAGACAACATCTATGTTGTCAGGTCATTAAAGATTCTGCCAATTTGTATAGTTTCCTGGGAATTAAATCAACACTGTTTGTAGAACTCATTTAATATTGCTCATAGGACTGAGTTCTGTTGCTCTTCTTTTCTTAATGGCTACTAGTACTTCCTTATACGATGTATAATAATTTACTTAATTAATTTCCTATTGTTTACATCATTTGGGATATTGTGAACATTGTTAAAAATCCTTATACTTATTTTTTTTTTAAGATTTTACTTATTTATTCATGAGAGACACACAGAGAGAGAGAGAGAGGCAGAGACACAGAGGCAGAGGGAGAAGCTGGCTCCATGCAGGGAGCCCGATGCAGAACTTGATCCAGGTCTCCAGGACCACGCCCTGGACTAAAGGCAGATGCCCAACTGCTGAGCCACCCAGGAGTCCCAAAAATCCTTATACTTAGATCTTTGTTGGATGATTTTTCTCTCAAGATATAGTTCTTTCGATAGCATCTTTGTGCCAAATATATGTATATTTTTAAAGCATTTGATACATATTGTTATACTGCCCCAGATACTTCCTAGCAATTAGCAATTCAATTTTCAAGATATGCTTTTATTTATATGCATGTTTTTTTTAATTTATTTTTTATTGGTGTTCAATTTACTAACATACAGAATAACCCCCAGTGCCCGTCACCCATTCACTCCCACCCCCCGCCCTCCTCCCCTTCCACCACCCCTAGTTCGTTTCCCAGAGTTAGCAGTCTTTACGTTCTGTCTCCCTTTCTGATATTTCCCACACATTTCTTCCCCCTTCGCTTATATTCCCTTTCACTATTATTTATATTCCCCAAATGAATGAGAACATATAATGTTTGTCCTTCTCCGACTGGCTTACTTCACTCAGCATGATACCCTCCAGTTCCATCCACGTTGAAGCAAATGGTGGGTATTTGTCATTTCTAATAGCTGAGTAATATTCCATTGTATACATAGACCACATCTTCTTTATCCATCATCTTTCGTTGGACACCGAGGCTCCTTCCACAGTTTGGCTATCGTGGCCATTGCTGCTATAAACATCGGGGTGCAGGTGTCCCGGCGTTTCATTGCATTTGTATCTTTGGGGTAAATCCCCAACAGTGCAATTGCTGGGTCGTAGGGAAGGTATATTTTTAACTGTTTGAGGAACCTCCACACAGTTTTCCAGAGTGGCTGCACCAGCGTGGCAGGATACAAAATCAATGCCCAGAAGTCAGTGGCATTTCTATACACTAACAATGAGACTGAAGAAAGAGAAATTAAGGAGTCAATCCCATTTACAATTGCACCCAAAAGCATAAGATACCTAGGAATAAACCTCACCAAAGATGTAAAGGATCTATACCCTCAAAACTATAGAACACTTCTGAAAGAAATTGAGGAAGACACAAAGAGATGGAAAAATATTCCATGCTCATGGATTGGCAGAATTAATATTGTGAAAATGTCAATGTTACCCAGGGCAATATACACATTTAATGCAATCCCTATCAAAATACCATGGACTTTCTTCAGAGAGTTAGAACAAATTATTTTAAGATTTGTGTGGAATCAGAAAAGACCCCGAATAGCCAGGGGAATTTTAAAAAAGAAAACCATATCTGGGGACATCACAATGCCAGATTTCAGGTTGTACTACAAAGCTGTGGTCATCAAGACAGTGTGGTACTGGCACAAAAACAGACATATAGATCAGTGGAACAGAATAGAGAATCCAGAAGTGGACCCTGAACTTTATGGGCAACTAATATTCGATAAAGGAGGAAAGACTATCCATTGGAAGAAAGACAGTCTTTTCAATAAATGGTGCTGGGAAAATTGGACATCCACATGCAGAAGAATGAAATTTATATGCATGTTAATGCTACATAGTAATACTATTTTTTCTTTGCCACTCTAGTTATTGTATTACATATAAATGTCATATTTTTAAATAAAATGTTCTTTGATTAATAGTGAGGTTCCATATTTTTAAAATTTCTTACTAGCCAATAGTATTTCTTCTTTTATTTATTTTATTCACCAACCTTCTATTGGATATTTATCGATCTTAACTGGTTATAAGAGATCTTTGTATATTTGTGATGATAATCCATTAATGATATTAATGATACACTGCAATTATTTCTCCAAGTATTTTTTCTACTATTTTTTCCCTGGTTTTAGTGAGATATAAATGACATATAATATTAGTAAGTTAAGTTTAAAGTATACATGTTGATTTAATCATTTATATATTATAAAATTATTTTTACCATAGTGTTAGCTAGCACCTCCATCCCATCACATATCCAAGTTATACTTTGTTTTTACTTAATATTTTGTCATGTTTTACACAGAAAATATATCAATCTTCTCCCTATATATTTCTATTACTTCATGTGACAAACTTAAATAATGTTATCTATCCAAAATTATGTGAAATCATCTGTATTTTCTTCCAGTACTTTTTTCATTTAAATTTATAACATATCTGGAATTAGTTTTGATGTAAGTATAAGAGTCTTTTCTTCTAAAGAACTCCTCATTTCAAAATAATACAAAATAGGAAAACTTTTTGAACCTCTCAATACTAAATGACTAGTTGGTAATTTAGAAAAATCCTATCATCTAATCTACTTCTCTACTATTTGCTTAAAGGAATTTTGTCATTGTGTTTCTTCATTGAATTGGCTGGCAACTTTTTGGTTGGTGTGAGGTAGAAGAACAAATGGTTCACTACTTCTGAGCTTTCTTCAAGTTCCCTAGCTCCTTCTCAGATTTTTATCTGAGTTTAAGAACACTGCAGCAAGATTTCCTTCTGATGATGATCCCAGTGAGCTATTTATTTCAAAGCATAGCTGTAATTATTCTGGAAAGTTGCAGCTCAAAACATAAAAAGCTTTGTTCCCTTAGTCCCTCTCTGTTACTCTTTGTTGTAAGCTGATATAATGTAAAGTCTATTACTAAGGCCAATTGCTGATTTTCTTCAGTCTGTGTCTCCTTTCAGGGAAAAACTGAACCAAGTCTTTCATCCATGGAGGTCTGAGGCAAAGATAGCATTTCAGTGCCTCATGGACTCATACATTCCATTTAGCTTTCAAAGTAGCTTTGAGCTGATCTTTTCTTATCAGACTTCGGCATTCCTCAGGGTGCCCTTCTGTAATCATAGAGCGGTATGTTGGGTATACTACAGACAATTCTGGCCTGGTGGACTCCAAATAGAATTGCCCAACAGAGATTCAGTTCTAATTCTTACTATACCATTCATTAGCTTTCAATTCCTGCTAAAGCTCCTTAATCTTATAGTATTTCAAATTTTGCATCTGCAGTGAGTGATAATAATGCTGATATATGCTACCAGGAGGTTGTTAGGATTAACTAATTAATGGTCACAAAGAGCCTTTTAAATAGAAAGTACCAAATGCCTTCCCGGGCATAAAGCAAAATCATTTGCTTGTCGTTTTATCTGCTCTTTGTTGTTGTCTGTTTTCTATCCTCTACTTTCAGAGTGCTTAGACCCATCTACTTTTCAATTCAGTTCCTTTCAAAAGACTTTTAAATACAATAAAAACTACTTTAATTCCCAATTATGGGTAAAGGATCCTGCTTTTATTGCTTAGTGCCTGGGGAATATGAATTATCAAGTGCTTCTGATTCCCTGGGACTGGACTGTTTAAAATATCCAAAACAAAATGCCTAATATATATCTATGTATATAACATAAGGTAATTTCATGAGATCAGAGTCCAAACTATCAGAAACCTCAGTTAGCTGGAAAGCATTTTCCTGACAATTCAGCTTTCATGAAACGAGGAGATCATACATTTTATTTTAAAAATATACACACAAATTCAAGGATGTGTCACACTTTGACCAATTTTCTCTAAAGATATATCTATAGACTAGACAGACACATAATTTATCATTTGAACAAGAACCCTTTTGAGAGCAAAAGAGGCACTATTAGTGATTCCGCAGGGTCAGGCTTTTATCAGAACCGCTCCACATTAACCAGTATGTATGGTCATCCTGTCCATATGTCTACTGAATCATCGTCATTGGCATTCAGTTTGATGATACGATACAGCCAAGCTTTTGAGTTTCTGTTATTGACAAAAATAGCAACACAGAAAGGTTTTCTGTTTAAGCCTGCTCCAATTAATTTAATTAGAAATTTCTGTTTACTAACCATTCTAGCAACCTTGAATCCTCATAATTCAGAGAGATACTCGGGCAGTAAATAGATATGGCAACTGTCTGTTTGCAGGGCATAAATTTTATGCTCTCTGTTTTGTAATGGCCCATCTTATACAAGTCCATTCCAAACTCCTGCCCTCCAGGGTTGTGTGTTGGAAAGGATTTTTGAGTTGTAAAGGAGAACAGAATATGACACCCCAAAATGTGCCATATTTGCATATGGACTATTTTGAACTGAAGGCAGTCAAGATCCAGGGGACTCAGGAAAAACTTTTTACCTTCCCATTATCTGCCTAAAGGAATTTAGAATAGGGGTCTACACCAGGAAGAGAGTTATTGCCAGAGATAACTTTTTCATGTGAGACTTATCTGAGTGGCAAGGCAAAGATTTATTTACCGACCATTTCCTCTTTTTAACTTCTTGTGAATGGTCTTCCTCCCCTTTGAAGCTCCAGACCCCTATCCTTTTCCTTAGCTCAGGGTGGTATATAAGCCTCAATTGCCTGAATGTCTTTGAGTCTCATATCTTTGTAGGGCTCCCACATGTACACATATGCATATGTAATTAAAATTGTTTGATTTTTTTATCAATATTATTATTGTGTGGCTGGAGGTCTCAGACAAGAACCTAGAAAGGTAGAGAAAAAATCATTTTTCCTCACCAACAACAACTCTTGTGAAACTGAGTAGAGCTTTAGAGCTCTTTGACCTTGTCCAAGACTGCATTATCTTAGCAACGAATCACTCACTGAAGAAGGACTCATATTAGCATGTACTGGCTCCCCACACAGTTGTTATGCCTCTAACTACTTCCAGCTATAAGCTCAAGAGCCAAGAAATAAGCTTTTACTCTGATTGTAGTATGAGTAAAAATCACTAGTTTGTTTGTCTAAAACAGTTCTTAGGCCCCAACCTCAGAGATGCTGATGCAGTGGGCTTGCCAAGGAACTCAGAATCTATATTACTTAAAACATCCCAGATTTTTCTTTTTTTTTTTTAAAGATTTATTTATTTATTCATTCAGAGAGAGCGAGAGAGAGGCAGAGACACAGGCAGAGGGAGAAGCAGGCTCCATGCAGGAAGCCCGATGTGGGACTCGATCCCGGGTCTCCAGGATCACACCCCAGGCTGCAGGCGGCACCAAACCGCTGTGCCACTGGGGCTGCCCAATCCCAGATTATTCTGAAACTACTTGCCATGGACCTTTTTTCCCAAAGAAAATTGTTTTCAAAATTTAAACACCAAAGTTTGGACCATACTCTATCTATGATCCATAAATATGTGTTTTCCTATAGTTACATTGTATCAGTCTGGACTATGAAGGCTACAACTTAAGAGGCTAAACAAATCTAATATTTCCTATAAAATAAGCAATGAGTAGGAAAACTTACTTTTCTTATGAAAAATTTACTTCAAATGTTAAATCATTGGGGCAGCCTGGGTAGCTCAGTGGTTTAGCGTTGCCTTCAACTCGAGGCCTGACCCTAGAGACCCAGGATTGAGTCCCACGTCAAGCTCCCTGGATGGAGCCTGCTTCTCCCACTGCCTGTGTCTCTGCCTCTCTCTCTCTCTGTCTCTCATGAATAAATAAATAAAATCTAAAAAAAAAAAAACAAATGCTAGATCATTAAAAACTGAAAGCTTGATTTAAGAGCCCTTTCCCCAAAAAGTATACTTCTTCAAATGCCACAAATTATTCTGAAGCAAATAGCCAATGGGCTTCACATAAACTCAAAAACACTGTTATTAAAAGCTAAATATCAACTTAACTGACCATAACAAGGCTTTATGTTTCTTGAAAGTGATTGTGTATATCTATAAAATGGATCCTACACCTTTAGGGTATTATTATTTTTTTATCCAACAAACCATAAGCAAATGTAATAACATATTAGAATATTTTATAATTTAGTAGGGAAAATAGGTCAAGTGCACAAAACATACATGACCAAAGTACATTTTATTTACCTGACTGTTTAGAAAATGTTTGGTTATCTGTATGTGTTTCTAGACTTAATCCATCTGCCCCAGGTTGTAAAACATTCCAAGATATATTTTATTATTTTATTGGCTAATAATAATGATAGTGAACAGTTATGCTAGGTATACAGTAAGTGATATACACATAAAGTTATTTAGAAAGAGTTCATTCATGCTTATAAATTAGTCCCAAAACTATTTATTTGCCCCCTATGAAATGGGACATATCATGTAAGGTGCTATTGATGGCAATGGACAGAGTGGACAATAATAGGAGTCTATCTTCAAACCTCAACATTGACATTTAAAAGACAACTTACTAAAAATTGTAAATTGATCAAATTAAATATTGATTGAAAAGAAACATGCCATAACTCAATGCCTTTTTTCATGGGTTAATTTTAGCTGAGTCTTCATAAAATGCAGTAAAACTACAGAAGAACCATGTGGTAGATGTTTTGACAATGAGGAAAAGTTTCAAGAATTTTTTTCTGAAATGGGAAAATACTGGAGTTCTATGTTCAATTATTGGAATTCCCCAAGGTCCAAATATGAAAGCCATTATATACTCTTGCAATAAGCAAAAATAAAAGTATAGTTTTAAATACTGAAGCAAAGAAACAAGAAAATAACTGTGAAGATAGATATTACCTCTAACATTCACAATCCTTTAGCTGAATTGTTTAACTAAAATAAACAACCAAAGTCATGGAAAAGTTTCCTGATAAAGTCTTAATTCAAGTCAAAGAATTTGGCTATTTACTAGTTATGAGCCATCATAACAGTGACTAAACTAAACTTCACTTGCTTCATCTACAACATGAAAGAAAATACTTATTTTGCAGGGCTGTTCTGAGTATTAAAGAGGTAATAAATTTTAAGTGTTTAGTTAGTCCTGTGCATGGCACATAGTAAATGCTCAAGAAATGTTAGCTATTAATTTACTTTAAGTCATCATTTAATTCATTATTTCTCAATTCTGTTTTCTATAATATGAGCACAATATTATATAATCCTAGGGGTTGTAACGATTTCATGGATATTTAGTTCTCATAAGATATTATATTTAGATCTGAAGTACAAAAGTTGCATAACTAAGGGATTTTTCAAAATATGAGTGGAAGACCACTCATCCTGTTCCTTAAAAATCACAATTCTAACTGCACCTGATACCTCTGGTTCAAAGACAGCTCTCTTCTTTTACACTGATCTGGGCTTACATTTTAAGCACTCCTTTTCTCAGATTCTGCACCTTATAGGAGTATAATTGAGAGGCTTTCAATTACAGAGAAAGAACTGATGAATTGTTAAGCCATTCCCCTTGTGGGAATAATGTCTCTGACTCAATACAAATACAAATTACATTGAGAACAAGCTTGACAACTGTTTCTGAGTTTCATTATGCAGAATTTCTTGAAACCTCCACCAACCCCACCCACCTCTGTATTTTTTCCTTTATTACCTTGTCACTTTATTTCATATTTATAAGATCTCTCAAAAAATTCTTTGGGAAACTCAAGGAAAACTTTAAGTGTTATGTGCTTTTCAAAGGCACATATTTTGGTATGTGAGAAATTTAGTCTGTAAGACTGATGTTAAAGCTGTGTCTACTCCTTGAGGCAATTTCCAAATGCCACTCTCCTCACCTGAGCACATTTAAGGAGCCCCTCAACATCTTCTGGATGGCTCTTGATCTCCATTTTGACCAACTCGAATCAAATTGATTACTACCCAGAACCAACTGTAGGAACTATGGGTAGGGACCACCTTGGCTTTTTCATCATGGAAATGCTTAATTCTTCCTCATTGTTTAGCCAGATACATACTGAAATATCAACATTTATTTTTCTATTTCCCACCAAAATCTTTAAAGTAAGGGATAATATTTAGTTACCCTCTATTTAGGTAAAAATATTTGCTAATGACAATGCTTCATTTGCCATCATTAGATTAGATTGATATGTAGAGGAAAACCATTGATTCTGTCATCAAATAGGCAGAGGAGTAAATGGTTACAAATGTTTACACTTGCTTCTACCCTTTGTGAACACACCCAAACTCAAAATTTTATATTTTTCATTTTATTCCAATGACAAGGCAATCATACTTAAATAGTGACCAGTTCTTAGAATGGGAAAAGTAGAGTGCAAAAAAAGATTTATTTTATAGTGGACATTTTCAATATATTTGTGTTCACATAATTGCACCAGAAAAAGAGTGTGTGTGTGTGTGTGTGTGTGTGTGTGCTACCTTACTTGGTTCAGTAGAGAGTGATTTTCCTACAAGATATATTTTTTTCTATTTTTTTAGGGGGGTAGTGGCACAGGGAGAGAGAGAGAGAATCTTAAGCAGGCCCATGCAGGGCCCAATATGGGCTTGATCTCACAACCCTAACATCATGACCTGAGCTGAAATCAAGAGTAGGACGCTTGGCTGACTGAGCCATCCAGGCATCCTCCTACAAGATATTTTTAAAATAAAATTGTAGTGTGAAGAAATGATGCAGTCATTATTCTCAGAGTTAATGTTTTCAAATTGTGAATCTCCTGTATTCCTTTGTTTTTTATTTTCAGTCTTTCAGTCTTAAATCTTTCAGAAGATTTAAGAGCATCTTCTACTAATATGTCTCTTCCCACTCTCAAATCTCATACATGATACAAGATTGCAGTTTGAGGTCAAATAAACAAACTACATGAAATACTTGGAGAAACTCCCTTTTTGCCTCCCTCCATTCCTCCCTTCCATCTCCCTTTGTCTTTTCTTCTCTTTTTGGCATTTTAAATATATTTTAGATTGTAATTCATACCATCCCCAGGTCAAGTTAAAAAGCCAGTCTCCAGACAGTTAACCACAGACTCTTATTACCATTCCATGCACATTCCTGTTTCTAAGATTGTTTCACTGACATCTAAGTATATACAGTAGAGAATTTACCACTAATAAAGATTCTGTCCCTTGATGTACCTTTTCAAACTATGAAGATGACATAATGTTTTGAAATAGTACACAGTATTGGTGAGTATAAATTAAAAATGGCAGTCTCATAAACAAATTATTAAACTGCATAGTGTATACATTTAGGGAAAGCAATTTGGCAATACTCTGAAAAGCATTAAAAATACACATAAATTATGATTCAGTGACTACATTTCTAGGAATCTATGCTAATAAGATAATCAAACATGTACACAAATGTTTTTAAGCAATACTGTTTGTTATTCAGAATGTTAGAATATGAGAAATTTCTTGAGCATCTAATGATTAGAGAATTCATTAATAAATTAATCATAAATAGAGGGGAGCCTGGGTGCTCCCTTTAAGTTGTTTAAGCATCCAACTCTTGATTTTGGCTCAGATCATGATCTCAGAGTCATGAGATAGAGTGCCAAATCAGGTTCCACAATGAGCATGGAGCCTGCTTAATTAAGATTCTCCCTCTGCCCCTTCACTCACTCACTTGGTCTCTTTCACTCAAAAAAAAAAAAAAAAAAAAAAAAAAAGGAAAATAATCATGAATGGAATATTATGCTAGCATTAAAATCATGTTTGTTTTCAAAGGAAAAGTATGCTATCTCTATGTATTTCAAAAAGATTTTTTAAATATGCCTAGGAAATAATACGAAATTAGGGAAAAAAGATTTTAAAAGTGTGAATCTTGTCTGATTATAATTCTGAAACTATCTATATATATATGAAATATGTATATGAAAATAATAGAATACAGCAAAATTCTGATGTTCTATTTAGTTACTGCTACATGGTGATATTATTAGAGGTTTTAATTCCTCATTAGACTTTTCAGTATTATCTAGAATGAGCAAGTGTAATTGCTTCAATCTGGAATAAGTTCATTTTTAAAATATCAAATCATTTCCCATCTGTTCCACTATTCACAACACACTAATTCTTACTGCTATTAATTTTGGTACTATCTTCAAAATATATCTTCTCTACACTATACACATTTAAGCTTCCCAAATGCTTCCATTAAAGTTTTAAAATTATCATTGATTAATAAAGTTGACTGCTGCAAAGTATAAAATATTTACCTAGATTGATTTAGTGAAAAAGATGACCTCATTTATATTTCCAGTATGAATATACAATTAATAGAGAATGTGATTCAAAGAAATTGAGACTCTTACATGCATGTAAACCATATTTGACAAGATGTTAGCAATAATAATATTCAAGGAGTCATTACAAATTAGTGAGTTCTTATTATTGGCCTGTTTGTTCTACAACTTTCTGCTGGCAAGATTCACAGGAATTTTCTAATGCAGTGGTTTATACATCATATCTTATCCAGAGCAATTTATTGTTTATTTCATAAGGCTTGACCCAAATTTTACAAATTACACTATTATGCTTTTCTGAATGTTGTCAAGCTACTGTGTGGAAGTACATTATATCAATCTAATTTCAAAAGGCACTCTTTTGTGAAAAACATTAAGGTTAATGTTCCAAATATGCTTTAATTTCAGGTAATTTTCACCATTATTACATATTACAATCTTATATAAGTCTTAATGATATACTGGCATGCTGTTAGAACTCTCAGAATACAATAAATGTTTCAGTTATTTTTATTAAAAATAAAAAAATCAGGAATAACCTTTTTTTAATTTTAAAAATTTTTATTTAAATTCAATTTGCCAACATATAGTATAACACCCAGTGCACATCCCTTCAAGTGCCCTTCTTAGTGCCCATCACCCAAGTGACATTTAAACTGGTCTCAGTGAGCCTGGGCAGAGGGGAAAATGGACCAGGAGGCAAAGGTCCCAGAATATGAAAATTTCTAAGGCAAAAAGAAAGGTTACTGAAAATTGCTCACGAGAGGCAGAACTTACAGTAAGAGGAGATTTATTTAACAAATGTTTATAAATCATCTACTCAGTGCCATGCATCAATTGGTACTGGGAATTTGTTGATGAACTAGAGTGAGGTTGGGGAATAAAGATAAAGAGGAGATAAACACATGTAAATGTGCTGGGTATTACCAGAGAGGACAATTCCATGTAGTCCAGAAGACCTAACCCAGACTGGAAAGACAGGAAAGACTACTGGAGGAAGTGACTGAAGCTGAAATCTGTGGATGAAACCATCCCAGCCAGCTTGGCAGAGTCAGAGAGTCAGAGCAGAGGATCCAGGGAAACATGGGAGTGGGGGGTGGGGGGATGGAGTTTGTTGGCATGAGAGCACAGGGCAGGAGAGAACTACCAGAGTCAGGCAACTTAAAACCCACTATGACTGAGTGTGGAGAACTTGGAGGAAGGGGACTGGTAATGGATGAGCAGTGGGGAGGGGTAAACATGCAGGGCATTGTGAGTCAAGGACTAGGACCTCTTTATTCCTTTGAAGGTTAATAATTATTTTGCTATTATATTGTGCTTAAAAAATATTTTAAAAGCCAAAGTTCAAAAATGATTCACGATGCAATTAAGATTTCTATAAACTAACTCGTGTTAAATTGCATCAAATACTTTCTTTAGATTAAATACCAGTGTATGTTGTTAGATTGTATACAATATCAGAATCACAAGTTGAAAAATATAAGATTTGGTCAACTAGTTTTCATCTACTTTATGCTAAATGATTTAAATATAACAACAATGGGTTTGTGTGTGTATGTGTGTGTGTTTTATAAATTTAACAATCCAAACTGATTTACAAAGTTATACTTTAGTACACTTCGGTATGATTGGGAGTTGCAGAATTGGTTAGGTGCAGAACTTCTTACAGTTGCATAAAACAGTTTGCTAGCACTTACACAACACATATTCTTTTTTTAAGTTCCAAACTTCACAAATATTAAAATTGCAAATAATCTCCCCTGTAAAACTTCTGCTTTATGGCTAAGAATCATTATTTTGGGGGGATTTTTTTTATATGCATCACCAACAATTGATTTTCTATGAAGGGGTACTTTCCCCACATATGAGTTTTTATAAGTCAAAACTATGTGAGGTTGACTACAGAACAAGCATGGCACTTGCAGAGGAGGTGCTTGCCAGTCCACTGGCTTTCTCTGTGATCTAAGTGAATCCTGAAGGTCACTATCAGTGTGAGAGAGAGACAAATTATCAAAATTAAGGTCACCTGAGATAATGGCTTCCAATATGAAATCTAAGAATGCTGTACTATAGTATATAAAAATGATATCCTTATATTTTTAACATACATATTTGTATGTTAAATCTCTTTCCAAATAACACAAAGAACTTGAAATAATTCCAGTTGCCCCTCCCATCTTTCACGTTATTTTCTAGTGTGATAGTCCTACCTTCTTTTTTCTTATCACATCACCTCATAATTAGTCATTAACATGGTTAGTCATTAACATTGGTTAGTCAATCAAAATTAGTCATTGATATGATTAGAAGGACTGTGATCTTTATTCTAAGAGCATGGAAAATTTTTACTTCCAAAAACAAGGGAGTGACAAAATCAAATGTGCATTTTTTAAAAGGTCACTCTTGGAAGCATTGTAGAAAAACTTGGGTTGAAGGAAGGAAGCAGCTAGTGAAGGGAGACTGGTTAGGCAGCTAATACAGAGCTTCAGAAAATAGGTAAAAGTGATTCGAGTGGTAGTCATAGTAAAGACCAAGACTAGCCATAGAAAGATGAGCATTTTAAAGACCAAGACTAGCCATAGAAAGATTAGCATTTTTCTCCAGCATATCCTCTCCTAATGACTGAGACTCTAGATGGGCAGCCAATTTGCTCTTTATAAAATATAAAGCCCATATTCCCCTCTGACAGCACAGAGAGGTAGAGCTTTCACTCATGATGGTTTTCTAAATGACCACTGAGGCAGACATCACTATGCCTGCCTTAATGATTCATTTAATATCTGCTTTACCTCATTGCTACAAAGTTTGAACGGGATAGATCATTTGAAAGTGCTTTGGAAACTATAATCATTTTATTATGCTCACAAAATAGCAAAATGCAAAAACCCTAACACACACTTCCTTTGTGCTTGACACTCTGCAGGGCATGATGGAAAACCTAAAGGAAATTTAGGCATACATTGGTGTGTGACTTAAAGAAGTGCATAAATGCAAATAAAATTAAGAGAACACTAAAAATAATGAGGAAGATGCAAACCTTAGGCTCAAATAAAGATCATGTTTCTCTGTTTTAAATCTGTGAGAACTGTGCTGAGTTAACCTTGAAATACAATTCATCTTCTCTTGATTTAGAAGTGTTGATTGCCCTAGGGAGTGAATTATCATCTTGTGAGTGAACTTGAGAAGTTTCTGGTGGAGATTTCCCAGCAGTTGGAACCCAGCTGAGTACTCTATCTGTCCAATGTCAAGGCCAGACCCTCATGTTTATGTTTCATTGTAATCCAATTAGGTAAACAAAACCTTAAAGGTTTATAGATAACAGAGGTTCCAAATGTCTTAATTTCTTTTTTCTTTTTCTTCCTGTATGGAAGACTGCTCACAGGAAAAAAAGAACAAATAGATTATATTCTCTGTAAAATCATTTCAAATTCATCTAAACTGTTTCTGGTTCTTTTCTCATTTCTGCTGCAGTCTTCCTAACTATACCAGGTTGTTACTGAGAGCATGTTCGTTTGCACTTTGTGAAAGCACCATTTGTATTTTCATTGACACCATTAACTACAGTTAAGTCTATGTTCCAATGAATATAGAAGTCAAACCTCCATGAAGCATTTTTATTTGGGGGGAAAAACTAAATTTTTTGTTTCTCACTTATGGAATGTCCAATGATTTGTGAATATTGTTGATTATACACACCTTTACTTGACTTAAATTTCATTTTAGAAATTATTAAAAAATACAGTTCAGAAATGATAGAATGGTATGATGGATTAATATTTTTGAAATTATAAAAAGATATGAAGTGCAGAGGAGATATCAGAAGATAAAGATTTTAGTTCTTGTTCTTGAAAAAAATTTTCAGACATCTCAAAAACCTTAAAAAGAATATCAGGAGTTATTCTGCAAAAGGATTGGGACCATGCCATGGTTTTGAATTTTAGTCTAAAAGCAATTGTGAACCCCTGAAGGCTTTTAAATGCACGAAACATGTAATAAGATGCATGTTTTAGAAAGACCATTTACATTTTTAGTTCTATGAAGGATAGTTGAAAGGGATGAAACTAGAGCTCCATGGGTGAGCTGGGAATTTACTGTGATAGTAACATGAGAAATGATGATTGTTCAACTAGGGTAATGAACTGAGATTAAGGAGTAAATTCAGGAGATGGAGATGATAAAAATTCAGTGGCCAGATGGTTAGATGAGAAGTAGAGAGAGGTAATGGATTGTGATTTTAACAATAAGAACAGAGAAGGGATGGAGACAAGAATATTTCAGAAAAACTGTAAGATGTATTTTCTCCCAGGAAGGAGAAAAAAGGAAATATACATAACCTCAACAAAATTATGGGCCTATTTGGATGTATTATTTAAGTGCCACAAATTATATACCAGCATTTTGACAAACCATTGTATTTTCATTATATTTTATTATATGTATTATAGGCAGATACATATTCACTTTGATAGCAGATAGGTTTCTTTATAAAAAATAATTTTATAAACTCTGTTGTAATTTTAGTGTATAAGAGAAAATTTCTCTAGTAGCTAAATTGCAAAAAGTTTTGCTCTACAGCATTAACATTTGTTTTTTGTTTTTTTTTTTTTCAAATAAAGGAAAGGGGATACAAATCTTTCAGTCACACTAACAGAAGACAGCTTTATCACAAACTTCTTAATTTTTTTCCTTATTTTAAAATGTGCCATTTGACTGTTAAAAAGAAAAGAGGGTCCATAGGGCTATTTTAGGAAGAAATTAAGAACTTTCCTATTGCAGAAAATTACAAGGTACCTGAAGAGTACTTTTTGATATTTTTCTTTCTTTTGCTGCTAGGTATAATAGCTTGATAAAGCAAGTGAATTCTTTTTCCATTGAAATTAATGAGTCCCTACAGTATGCATTTGTGCATAGTGATTTGTCCAGACTCTGGTTATTTCATAAAGGATCTGCAATGAAATCCATCCTTTACAACTTTACAACTGCTTTCTGCAGTTGGTTTAAAGGTTCAATAGGATGTTGTCTCCTCCAGGTATCAATGCTTGGACCTAATGCACCCACTTTATGTGTTCCATAACACCCCATATGAATGGTTCTATCTTTTTTTTCACTGTTTTACTGTAATAATCTAAATAGAGCCTCTGCCCTTGGAATATGAAATTCTTGAGGGCAGATTGCTGTATAAAACTCGATATAAACTTAACTAATACAAACTGGTATCATAGCATCAGCCCCTCTCATCAATCTTAAGGTAAAGTCTGCTAGTGACAAATCCTTTTAGCTTTTCTTCATGTGAGAATGTCTTTATTACCCCTTAGTTCCTGAAAGATAGTTTCACTGGGTATAAAACTCAGGATTAACAGTTCTTTTTGAGCATTTGAAAAACATTGTGTCACTTCTTCATGGCCTCCATGTACTCAAGTAAGGTGCCATTTTTCTCTGGTGCATTTTAAGATATTTTCTTTGCTTAAATTTCAGAAGTTTAGTTATGATGTGTCTTGGTGTGAATTTCCTCAACTTTGTGAATCTGTAGGTTTGTATCTTTTGAGATATTTTCTGACTTTATTTCTTTACTCCTTCATCCCCTCTATCTTTTGCCTCTCACTGGAACTCCAAGGATAAGAATGTTGGCTCTTGTGTTATTGTCTCACAGTTTACTGAGGATGTGTTCATTTTTGTTGTTGTTTAGCCTATATTCTCAATTGTTCAGATTGGATAAGTCCTATTGTTTGGTCTCAAATTTGGAGTCTATTGTCCATCAACTCTCCCCCTTTACCATTGAGCCCATCCACTGATTTTTAAAAACTTATTGTATTTTTCAATTCTATAATTTCCATTTGCTTTTTAATTTTAGCTTCTGTTTCTTTCCTAATGTTTTCTATGTTTCTCATTTCAAGAGAATTCATAATTATTTGTTAACACATTGTATGATATTGCTTTAAAATCCTTGTGAGATGCACATGAGAAAATGCTCTGCATCACTTGCCATCAGGGAAATACAAATCAAAACTACAATGAGATACCACCTCACACCACTGAGAATGGGGAAAATTAACAAGGCAGGAAACAACAAATGTAGGAGAGGATGCGGAGAAAAGGGAACCCTCTTACACTGTTGGTGGGAATGTGAACTGGTGCAGCCACTCTGGAAAACTGTGTGGAGGTTCCTCAAACAGTTAAAAATATACCTGCCCTACGACCCAGCAATTGCACTGTTGGGGATTTACCCCAAAGATACAAATGCAATGAAACGCCGGGACACCTGCACCCCGATGTTTCTAGCAGCAATGGCCACGATAGCCAAACTGTGGAAGGAGCCTCGGTGTCCAACGAAAGATGAATGGATAAAGAAGATGTGGTTTATGTATACAATGGAATATTACTCAGCTATTAGAAATGACAAATACCCACCATTTGCTTCAACGTGGATGGAACTGGAGGGTATTATGCTGAGTGAAGTAAGTCAGTCGGAGAAGGACAAACATTATATGTTCTCATTCATTTGGGGAATATAAATAATAGTGAAAGGGAAAATAAGGGAAGGGAGAAGAAATGTGTGGGAAATATCAGAAAGGGAGACAGAACGTAAAGACTGCTAACTCTGGGAAACGAACTAGGGGTGGTAGAAGGGGAGGAGGGCGGGGGGTGGGAGTGAATGGGTGACGGGCACTGGGTGTTATTCTGTATGTTAGTAAATTGAACACCAATAAAAAAAAAATTAAAAAAAAATCCTTGTGAGATAATTCCAGCATAATATTCATTTCAGTGTTAGCATTAATTGATTGTCTTTTCTTATTCAGTTCATGATTTCCCTGGTTCTGGGTATAATGATGATTTTTTATTGTGTTCTGAACATAAGGAGATTCTTGTTTAAATTATTTTATTTAAATTATTTTATTTTAACAGGAAGACACACTGTTTAGGTTTGGAATCCAAGTTCTGGTCTGCTTTAATGATTCAATTATAATCTAATTTTCAGAGATTATGTTGTACTATGTTTGTCTATTTGGTTTATATCATGTCACTGGGGATTTTACTGGTCCCTGGTAATGCTACTTGAGAAATCTCCAGGAGCTTGCCATAGCCAGGCTGCCTTGTCCAGATAGATACGTGAAGGGATTCTTGGGCCCATGAGACAAAATAGTGTTTCCTGGGCTGGGAACTTGTAGTGATGTGTTCCTCCCTGCCTGGTAGAGACAAAGAAGGTTTTCCATATAGTGTTTGTTGGGGCATGATCCCCTATGTTGGTGCCCTGTAGCTGCATGGTGTCTTCAGGTGGTAGATGAGAATCTCAGGCTGGCTGGAGAGATGAGAAACTTTTGGTCTGGGTACTTGTTGTGATGGTATCTACCTTGCCACATCACCTGAAAACATGGTTTTTCTGGATGGGAGACAGGAGTCATAGAATCAGTTGTTAACAGTAGCACTTCCACTGACCCCTCTTATTGGTTTTACTGGATGCACCTGGTGTTGTCAGAGGCCCTCCCCTTTGATCTACAGTAAGAACAAATTAATCTAGGATACCCTTTGTTGCTAGGTTGGAACTCAAGAAATATCAAGTTTAGATCACCTTCTTCTGGTGACCGTGGGCTTGTAAGATACCTTCCTGTTGTGCTGTTTCTCCAACCCTGGAATCTCTAACCAGTTCACCTTCACTTTCTTCTTCTAACTTTTAAAAAGTTCTTCTTTGGTTGTTGATTTATTTCCAGAGTTTATCATTGTACTTCGTGCAAAAGAGCAGGGGGAAACAAGTCTTCATACATCTTGTAATGATGGGGAGTTTTATTAGTAAACACACAAACTCGGAATTTGGTGGTCAAGTTGGATGTGCCCCTACACATATACTATCCTGCTTTGGATTATGTGCAGAACTGTTCCACAGTTATGTGAGTAAGACTTGGCATAGAGAGTGGGTAATTGAATTTCCTAAATGTCAAGAAAATTCAGATGTTATCGTCTCAGCTGTGTTCATCTGAATGAAGATTTATAGGATCCAGAAGTTTGCAGTGGGACCTGGTAAAATGTTACTATTTCACCGTAGTACATTTTGACAATGCTACATATCTTCTGATTCCTTTAGATTAGGATATTTTACTTGTTTTACCTATATAATTAGTCAAAACCAAAAATGGTAGCAAAGTGAAGAATTTTTTTTAAAGATTTATTTATTTGAATTGGCGGGGGGGGAGAGACAGAGAGAGATACCATGTGGAGGGGGAGGTAGTGAGAGAATCTCAAGCAGATTCCCTGCTGAGTGCAGAGCCCAATGTGGGGCTGAATCTCATGACCCTGAGATCATGACCTGAGCCAAAATCAAGAGTCAGACACTTAACCAGTTGAGCCACCCATGTGCCCCAACAAGAGAACTCCTTAAGATTTTAGGAACAATTCAACATCATTTTATATATAAGAAAAATTAGAGCTAAAGAGTTTTATTGACTTTCTCCAATAGAGTCAGTGAGGGAAGAGGATTAGATCTCAAGTATTATGACTTCTACTCAGTCTTTTTCTTATATTACCATGGAAATAAATAATAATGATTTAATGCATTTTTCAGTATCAAATGTATTATTCTAACTTCCTCACAATTTTGTTCTGTGTACATCTGATTTGTCTGCATATTTGGTTCTTTTGCGCCCTATAAAAAACACACCTATTTTGTTATTTATGAGTAAAGCATAAAGAAGAAAAAATCTTAAATGATGCCAGGTAAATAAGAGATTATTTATTAGTTTTCACCCCTCATCCCAAGTAGTTTCCAGTCTAGTGAGAGATGCAGGCATGTAAACTCACTATAATGTAAGACCTTGTGAAGTAATTGGTTAAAAAAGGAGGCAAAGTGTTATCAAAGAGGATTGGAAAAAGTGGTAAATCCAGCTAGGCAGATCAGGGACAAGGAGCTAAAAGATGTCCTAAAGGTGGAATTAAAGAGTTGGAGTACAGCAAAAGCATCCAAGTTTGAGAAAATGGGATGAAGAACATGGAAGCAAGAAACCTTATCCCAGCTCTTTTCTAAGTGTCAGGACATGGAGCCTTGCTCTTGTTCCAAATCCAGTTTGGACTTGGGTTTGGACTTGATCATCCAACAACCCTCAAATGTGTTTCTTCCTTTTTTCTTTCAATAATATTTGTAGTCTCTTGGTCTAGAAACTTTGAAGTCTGTCTAAATGCAGTTAATACCTCTCTATCTTGCTTCTCATCAAGTGTTCATCAAAACTTGCAGGTCCTCACCTATTAAGTGTCTCCTTGAAACTGTCATTCTCCTCTCTTTCTTCAGTCTTAGTCTAGGTCCTTATTGTTCATACAAAATAATTTATTTATTGCCCAAAAAGTTTCTCCAACTCAAACCTCTCACTTTTCCAATATCATCATACTTAAGCCAGATTTATTTTTGGGAAGCAGGTGGTAGTATGTCAGTCTCCTCATCAAAATCTTTGTTATTTATTCATTTATTCACAGTTGTTTCATTACATTCTCTATGCTAGGCATTGTGTATTAATTGCCTACTGAATGAAATCCAAACACATGAATCAGCCTATGTCATCTGACCCCAGATTCCCACCTATGCTCGAGTTTCCATCTCTCTGCTTCCTCTGGACTTTGTTCCCTTGATTCTTCCTTCTTCCACTTTCTAAGGACTTCTACTTATAAACACACTCATATCTTGTCATCCAAAAATAACCTCTACATACACATGCACACACACACTTCCCAACTTTTATCACTACCTACCTTCTTGAAAACTTAGTCTCCTTGTTTCTATTTTCTCCATACAAGTTCCATGTTTTTCAAATCCCCACTGTAGCCCAGCCCAGTAAAGTTTTTTCAGCAGCTATACAAGTTAATTATGTGTGCATTTTATAGAGTATATATCTAAACTATGTGAAACAGATTGAATAGGAGAAGAAAGGATGCAGAGTTTAATTCAATAGCTATTCCAAATTGGCAAGTTACATCTCCAGGAAAGAGATGATGGTGGCATGAATTTGGGTGGTAGTAGTGGGGCTGAAGAATATAATGATTTAAATGATTTAATGCAGAAGATAAAATCCAAAGAAATTGGTTACTGACTGGATATTATAGAAAGGAAAAGGAACAATCAGAGATAACCTCTAGTAGTTTAGCATGAGAAAGTCATAGGAAAGTAATTTTGATTAGTATTATAAAACTCTAAAAAATGAGCAAGGTAAACTTTAGATATCACATATTGTTGGGATGCACATGAGACATCTCAAGGGACATGTTAAATAATGCATATGTATATATGGGTCTCACAATTGTGGTTGATTGGAAAAATGACCACAAATTATAGCACCCCATCCATGACCTTTGCTGGTATTCACCTATACTGAGTTTAGGCTGGCATTGATCAATGGCACATTAGCAAGCATGATGCCAGCAGAGGTTTGAAAAACTCATATACAACGAGGCTGGCCCTTTTACTACTCTTAGGAACTTTGTGGTTGACCACAATATGGTAAAATCCAGGTTAACCTGCTAGATGATAAATCATTGGATTAATAATCATCCCCCTTTCTCTGGCCCACAGTGTGTTAGATATGAGATTGAAGCAATCCTAGGTCATCCAGCCCCATCAGTCTTCCTGCTGACAGTAGTCACTAGCCCAGCAGAATCAGCTGAACTGACCCAGAGGAAACAGCCACCCAGAAAGCCTGCAGAATCCTAAACTGAATAAACAGATATTATTTTAAGCCAATATATTTTGTGATGATTTGTTATGCAGCAAAAGCTAATTGACACAACCTGCTCAGGATATATTAATAGTAGCTAAGATATACAGAACTCATTCTGTGTTAGGATGGTGCTGAATCCTTTACACAGATGAACTAAACAACATTAGTAAAAATTTGACATAAATAGAAGTTTAATGATGTTAAAATACAAAAATGAAGAGTTAAATTATTTGATTTGCAAAGTTTAAAGATGTTAGTATTTAAGGAGGAAGAGTTAAATATTTACTAAAAGCTACTCAGTTATTACATGGCAGAATTGGAAGAAATCTGAGGATATTTAGTCTATAAACTTTCTAAATCTACAGATTATTGAGTATATAGCTTGGGGTTTACTAGATACTCCAAACTATTGGTTATGGCAAAATGTTACATTAGTTAGCATTTTTTTTAAAGCTTTGGTTATTTGCATTAAATTTTCCCCACTGTCTGTCAAGGTATATTTTCTACCTTGGTCTTCTTAAAAATGCTAATTCTTTGCTTTATGCATGCTTCATGGGCATCAAGAATTTATAGCCTTCAGATAAAATTATAGGTGTGAAATATTCCACAAATAGCAATCATTTACCATATCATTTGACTTTTTTCTATGAAATATCATGTTCATTGAATTTTAAGTTACCAAATCAACAAGTTTTGTAGTAAGAAGAATTATTTCATAACTAATTGTCTTTTAAAAGCTTTTTTTAAAAAAATAAGTAAAGTCTGAACTTGTGAAATGAAGGTAATAGTAGTTGTGCAGTGCTATGTTTATAATCCTTGGCTCTCCTTTTGTTGCATTTTTAATCTAAAATCTATATGGACATTCTCATTAAAGTGTGTTTTAAGCTAAGATAATTTAAAGATAAGCTAACCTACAGCTGTCTTGGTGTCAATCTATAATTACTACAATTTAGTGCTTATAACAACACAGATTTTTACAGTATAGCTCTGGATATCAATAGTTCAATATGAATTTCAATAGGTGTCTTTGTCAGCTAGACTGCCATAACAAAATACCAGACTCTGTGGCTTAAACAATAGAAATTTATTTTCCCACAGTTTGGAAGGCTGAAAAACCAAAGGTCAAGGTTCTGGATAACTTGATTTCTGGTGAGAGCTCTCTTCTTGACTTAGAGTAGACTGCCTTCTCTCTGTGTCCTCACATGGTGTGGAAAGAGAGCACAGTCTTATAAGGGTACCAGCCCTATGACTCCACCCTTATGAACTCATTTAAGTTCTATTACCTCCCCACAGAGCCTATCTCCAAACAGAGTCACTTTATGGGTTAGAACTTCAACATATAAAAAAAATAAAAAAAAATTTAAAAAAATAAAAAAAAAAGAACTTCAACATATGTATTTGGGGGCAGGGGCAGGGTGCGGAGGATGCAAATATTCAGTCCATAACACAAAAGTAAAATTAAAGTGTCAGCAGGCCTGTATTCTTTTCTGTAGACTCTAGAGGAGAATACATATCCTTTTCTTTTCCAGCTCCTAGAGGCTGCACACATTTACTGGCTCTCAGATCCCTTTCTTCTTGAAAGCCAGTGTGTTAGTTTCCTAGAGTTGCAATTACAAAGTATCACAGTATAGGTGGCTCCCAATAACAGCAATTTTTTATTGTCTTATGGTTCTGGAGGATAGAGGTCTGAAATCAAGGTGTTGGCAGGGTTGATTCCTGATCTGTAAGAGAGAATCAGTTCCATATTTATCTCTGGCCTCTGGTGGTTTGTTGGTAATTTTTGACATTTTTGGATTGCATATACAACTTTAATACTCCACTTTTACTTGGTCTTCTCTCTGTCACTTCACATAGTCTTTCCTTTGTGCATGTGTTTCTGTGTCCAAATATCTTCTTTTTATAAAGACACCAGTCATTTCACATTAGGGCCCACCCCAATGACCCCATTTTAATTTGATTACCTTTTTAAAGACCCTATTTCTTTTTTTTAAAGATTTTATTTATTTATTCATGAGAGAGAGAGAGAGAGAGAGGAGAGAGAGAGAGAGGCAGAGACACAGGCAGAGGGAGAAGTAGGCTCCATGCAGGGAGCCTGATGTGGTGCTGGGTCCCGGGTCCCCAGGATCATGCCCTGGGCCAAAGGTGGCGCTAAACCGCTGAGCCACCAGGGCTGCCCTAAAGACCCTATTTCTAAATAAGAGCATATTCTGTGGTACGTGATGTTAGGACTTCAACATATTTTGGGGAGGGGTGACAAAATTCAACCTATAGCAGTCAGTAGTGTCCAATAAAGTTCATCTCCCATTGCCTTACATCATTCTTACTTCCTCTTCTGCCTTCCTTTTCCACTTTTAAGGACCTTGTGATTACACTGGGAGTAATAGATAACCCAGGATAATCTCCTATTTGAAAATCAGCTGATTAACAATCTAATTCCATCTACTACCCAAATTCCTTTTTCCATGTAATATAACATATTCATAGGTTCCAGGATTTAGGGTGAGGACATCTTCAAAGGACCATTATTCTGCCCACTGCAGGGAGAAATTGCTACTTGCCAAAAGTTCAAAAAGAGTCCTGGAAATGGCTTTAAGGAAGAATTAGAAAATCTATTTAGGCTTGGGTGTATGTAGGTGATGTGACTCTGCATGGGACATGGTTGCTAAATTGCTTTCCAAGGAGCAGGATTTGGGGGCTTTTAGCAGAGCAAAGCACATTTGGTGCCAGTGTTAAAGTATTGGTAATAGAAGGGTTGAGCATTTCCGCCAACATTCTTGAATAGACCACCCTTCAATCTTGCGTAAAGTACCAACTTTTCTTCTAAATAAAGGCTCAACGGGGACGCCTGGGTGGCTCAGTGGTTGAGCATCTGCCTTGGCTCAGGGCATAGTCCTGGGGTCCCGGGATAGAGTCCCACATCAGACACCCATCAAGGAGCCTTCTTCTCCCCCTGCCTATGTCTCTGCCTCTTTCTCTGTGTATCTCGTGAATAAATAAATACAATCTTTAAAAATAAATAAATAAATAAATAAATAAATAAATAAATAAATAAATAATAAAAAATAAATAAAGGCTCAACAGATATTAAGATAAAGTGAGTTGCTCTGATATTTTGTGCATAAATGTGCACTAAAATGGTAAAAGTTCAATTTCAAGGAATAAGTTTTGGTTATAGGATATGGTCTTAGAGTAACTACACAGCAAGACCCTCTGTACCCCCACCTCATCCCTGAAAATGCACACACACACACATACACACACACACACAGTTCATTGCTCTTCCATTGGTGAAACGAAGGAGGAAAGAATAGGGCTCTTTATATTGCACTCTCTTAAAATGTATTCCTACTCCTTGGTCAGGCAGATATTTAGAATTCTGGTATGGTTTTCACCATACTCAGCCACATTCTCATCCTCACTGAATATGTAGATTTTACTTCATAGCTTTCCCATATTCATACAGTTAATATTTATTTCATCTCATCATAAATTTATGAGATCTCTTACATTCATTATGTAAATTTATTCAGGAAAACATATATGCCAATTCCCTGGACTTGTGAATTGAATTGAGTACCCCATTTGGGGGACCTGTCAAAGTAGAGGATTGTTTTAAACCATTGTGAGTTCTTTCCAAGATCTTCTCCAGAATCACTGTCAATTTCTACAGATCTTGAGATTTTCTTTGGAAGTATAAAACAGAGATGAGGAACAAAACAGAGTGAAAGAACAAGTAAGAAAAAGAATATAAGGAGGAAAGAATGGAGGAATGATGGAAGGAAAGAAATCTTCAGAAGCTGAAAAATTAAGAGATTATTGAACAGAGAAATGATTCAAAATCCTAAGGAAATACAGACAAGACTCTCTGGACAGAAGTGTACAGAAAGAACTAAGGGAGGAAATAATTACAGAGTGGTAATCCTACATATAAAAATAAAGTGGAAATGGAAGACAAATGAAAACAGGGACAAGGACAGAGGACAGAGAGCATAACCTGGAGTTGAAGACATTTTTAAAAATTATTCCGTGAAGTACATTTTTCTTTCAATATAAAGGGAGGAAAATAAATGTATAATTAGTATATGATAAAAAGTGAAGAGCTATTAGCAGCCAGAGAGCCAGAAGTTTCTCAAGCCACTTGGAAGATGCTGCACTCTGACTTTGAACATTGGCTGGAATTCATTCTTGCTAACATAAATCCAGAGATGACAAATCTCTGGGTGTTCTGCAACAGCCTGAGATTCATTAATCATCCAGAGACTCCACACATGGGAGCTTTATAAATGATTCTCCAGGCATAGTAATCATGGGCTACGGGAGAACAAAAGTGAGATTTGGGCCTGCCAAGTCTTTTGTGGCAATTTTCCTCTGTGCAATTGTCCTGTATCTGGGATACTATCCCCTACTGAGGCACTGCCTATGCATTTGCCACAAGTGTGCAGAGGTTTTGGATTTTTAAGTGACTTCCAAAGGTTTCACTACATCATTTTAAAAGAATTCTGGGAGAATTCACAAACTACCGTATCAAGCGTGTAAAAAGATTTAATAACGTGTGTTTAGGAGATGGGCCAGAAAAAAAAATAGTAGGAATTGAAAACTTAAGCTCTGACTTTGTGACTATTCAACCAAATGCCCTAGGGTCTTCATCTAAACTTGGTTTCACTCTGACTCTATAAACATGCAATCAATGTGTATGAATTTACAATTGAGTGGTGATCTGTATTACACAATTTCCTTACTCTTAGGCAGGATGTGTGCGTCTGTGTGTGTGTGCATGTGCGCACGTGCACGCACACGTGTGTGTGGTTAAGATACTATCTAGATCCAAAATAATTATGATATACTTACCACAAGGCAAGGAGGTATTACGCTGCAAGCTACATGTATTTCCAAGGTTATAGCCTTTTCAAATAAATATCTTTTCATTAAAATGTGTAAATTAAGAAGTACTTTGATATTCTAGATACCAAATTGGTGTAAAGTAAATAGAAAGGGAGAAATTGCTATTTCAAGCCCTCTGGTATCATCTACAAAAAATCTTTTTAGCACAAAGTAAAAATAAATGAAGCTGGTGAACAAGACAATGTCTTACCAAATGAGTCAAATTCCAAATTTATGTTACAGAAATATTGTAATTTTTGTTGTCATTGTTGTTATTAATAGCAGTTGATTGAATATTTAGTTCTTTTCAGGAGCAACAGGGAAGTATGAAAATCAAAGGACTCAAAACAATTTAAAGCAATTCGAATTCTGTGTTACCAACAGGCACCATTCCCACAATTATGAGTTTTATCCAGATTATCTGGATCTGAGCCAACACAAAAATGAAATCTGAAACCCACAGCTGGGAGTTTCTCTAGAAATTCTTCTTTAAATGTTGGGGCATTAAGGAGAGAGCACAGAGAAAAGAAAGTGGGGAGAGAGGAAGGAAGGAAGAGACCTACGGTGAGTGTAGTCAGAGCCAGATAATTATATTGCATGATTCTTATATGCTTAGAAGTTTGGAGTAAAGAAATAATAAAAACCTTCATCACTTGCCCAGCTCAATTCCAGTTATTTAAAGTAATTACTTGTCATATGCTTCTTATTAGATTACAAACAAACTGCCTTTGACAACTATCTAAAAGAAATCTCTTTAAGTGCTTTCCTTTCCTGTTCCTAATGGAATGTCTTATCCATTACAAAAGCTATGCTGCAAATAAACACTTCTTCACTGAGATAAATATTAAAAACAAACTGTAGATGAAATCCCAAGTGTTACTCTAATTTATTATTTATTTATTTGATTAATTGGAAACACTGGTGGGAATAGCAAAAGATAAAACTGGGCTCTAGAATTCGGAATATTTTCAGATACCTTGAAACATTTCACACAATTTTGATGCTGAGTATGATTTTCTTTAGTGTTATTTTAGCAATTAATAGACTTTATTTCTTATGTAGTTTTCCTGAGCAGAAAGTACAAAGAGTTTTCATATGCCCTCCTTCCCCAGTTTCTCCTATTATTAACATCTTGTGTTAGTGTGATACATCTGTTACAATTGATAGCCTATAATGATATATTATTATTATTAACTAAAGTCCATCATTTACAGTAGGTTTTCATTCTTTGTGTTGTGTTATTTTATTATAAACATATCAGAGTGGAGCCCTGATATTCCCAGAGCATCTGGCTGGTGAAAGCAGTGGAACTGCAGTAATGTTACCATGTGGCCAAATGAGAGTGGCTCATGTGATAGAACACTTGAAAGAGTAAGTAGAAGAGAAAGGGCAGATAGAAGGAATGGGGAGGCTGGTGAAGCCACTCAGCTCACCACAGAATCCACTAGAGGCTGCTGCCAATTAATTACTTTGTATTAAGATGTATGAGATCCCAAACCAGCAATATGCCGTTAGACATAATCTAAGCCAGGACTTGTATATTCCTATTTCCGCCTTTATTGAGATATCATTGGCAAATAACATTATAATTTAAGGTGTAAGATGTGATGACTTCATATTCATATATATTGCAAAAATTATTTCCATAATAAGACTGGTTAATACATCAGTCAGTACTTGCATCTTGATTACATACCCCTTGTAGAAATTTTTCCCTCTACATTTGCTTTGAGGAAGTCTGTAGGAGAATATCAATCTCTGGTATTTTCAACATTCCAATGAAGCGATATACAGACTGCACATTGAAAGACCTGAACTTAACCTTGAGCTCTTCAACAACTTAGTTATTTTGAAGAATGTGTCCTGTTTTCATTAAGTAGATATATTTAGCTATTAAAAACTCTGATGCCCAAACATACTGCACCCTCTCTATATAACATTTTTAATAGACCAATCATTACAGTTAGTGTCTACCTTTTATTGAGCACTGTAAGTGTAATGGATCCTGGGAAAAGAAGGGAATAAGCTTTCTGTGTCACTTGTTTCATTTTGTGACAAAATTTAAAGGTATTTTTTTTAGTTCTGTTCATTATTATTATAGGTTGAAGTATGTACTCACCCCAAAACAACTAAATCTGTTGGGAAAATGATAACAAAACACAACAAGATTTTGTTCTTATCCTTGTAAGGACCAGAGTGGTCAGCTTTCCATACTCATCATTATCTGATGAACAAAACCTAAATCACCAATTCCAATCATCAAGTCAATTTGGGGACAAATTTATGGCCCATCAAAGACAGACTGACTCATTATCAACTACAAGACAATCTTGGATTGGATTCTCTTATTGTGAGGACACTGGTGAACTCCAGTCAAACATTTTCCAGCTCAAGGCCATTTCTTCCTTTCTCTGAGGTGTTGAAGTTTGAAGTTTTAACCAAGTCATTGCCTAAACTCTGGAGTGAATCCAAAGTTGTTTATTGAATAATGCTTTGGCCTTGCCTGCTGGCTTGCATTGTTTGTTTTTATAAATTACCTTTGTCTTTGTAGGCAGAACTTTCCTCTTAAATAATAAAATATAAATTGGGGCATCTCTTTAACTGGTTTATGAGATACAAGTTTCTCCATTCAGTATATTAAACAAAATAGCTAAACCAGGCATTTGTTTTAACCTATAAGCAAAATATTTACTATTCTACTCTGATTAAACTCCTAGCTGAAAAAAAATTGTTCAAAAGGTAACATCTAATGAAGTGGTTCTTAAACTTGACTCTGAGTTACATAAATCCGGGGGTGCTTATAAAAACATGGATTCAGGGCCTGAATTAAAGATGTAGGTTTGAACCTACAAGGTTTCTGGGTTAGGTTAGGTATCTTTAATAATCCCCTGGGTCTTGTGAGTCAGCCTGGCACTGCTTCAGGCAACCACAGACTGGATGCAATACATTTTAGCATTGGTAGAACCTCTAATGTTCTGATGAGAGCATTACAATTTTTTTGACCTAGAGATTTCATACAAATGAAGAATCTCCCAAAACAGATTAATTTAGAGAAAGTAGGTAGACATCACAGTCAAATAAACCTTCATCAAGTTACTTAACTTCTCTAAGTTTTCTTGTTCTTATGTGGGGATTATAATAATTATCTTGCAGAGTGGAGATGATGTGTATTAAATGCCAGCCCAGTGCCAGGCAAGTTCTAAATGCTCAGTAGATAGTTTTTGTTATTATAGAAGAGGCATGAACAAGTCTCCAAAGGAAGAGGAATGGTTAGGTTTTCCTATCTCTTTCTGTATTATGAGAAGAGAAGAAAATTAGGTCCTTAACTGTATTGTTCTACAAAAACACTTCCATAGAATCGTCATATAACAAAACGCTTTTGATTTTTACTCAAGAGTATGAAAAAGAAAGCCACACAGTTAGTTCTGTACCTTGGGCTAAATCACTGAAAACATTGTGTATTGACCCAGTATAAAAGTTTACCCATTGGAAATAAATACTAGGAAATATATCTGTCTTCTAACATACTAGTATTCTCCCAATTATAGATAATGATTGCTAAGTCCCCCACTGCCAAGAAGGTAAATTCTGACTTAAAATTTGATCTTAACCTCAGTAATTGTTCTTAGACTGGGTATTTTCAGGTGATTATTTTTATAGGTTCTTTTCCTTGCCCTTATTCCCTAACCTTTACTATTCTTCCTATATCAGTCTTGTCATGGTTTCTTTTTCTCCGCAAGAGCTAATCATCAACTCAGGAAGCAGGATTCTAATTAAAAATTTTTTCCGGGGTAGAAATAGAAATCTTCCAGGAATTTAAAAAATAATGCTATATGGCCCAACTTATTTCCCATTCTCATTCTCATCCTAGGATATGCATAGGAAAAATAAAAGATAAGAATGCAAACAGGAAAATATTATGGAAGAAAAGAAAATGGAGGAAAGGACCGCCAATGTTTTACACTCTCCAGTGTACAATTCAAATTCCTGATGGCACAGCAGAAAAAGATCATATGGAATAAATAAATAAATGGTCAGACACATATATGTGGATGTTAGCAAGGCAGAGTTCAGGAGTTCAGGGACAAGAAAAAGGAGGACACTAATGAGAGAAAACATGGATCATCATCCTGAGGAAAAAAAAAATACAGAGATGAAAACAGGAAACAGGTAATATCAACAAGAGCTTAACAATAGAAGACTAGCATTGATGTTCTATGAAGATAATCAAGGAGAAGTAGGAGACTGTTTTTTGATAAGCTCAGTCTTAGAAAGATATAAAAGTTAAAAAAATTAAGGACACAAAAAGGATGGGTATAAATTATTGGTTCTCAAACTTTTAATCTCAGTTCTTTACATTCCCAAAAATTACTGAGAACTCCAAAGGACTTTTGGTTTATGTACATTATAGCTATTGGTATTTAACATATTAAAAATTAAAACTGAAAATTGTGTTTATGAATTTATTTAAAAATAAAAATAATAGAGGCACCTGAGTGGCTCAGTCGGTTAAATATCTGCCTTTGGCTCAGGTAATGATCTCGGAGTCCTGGGATGAGCCCTGCAGCTGGCTCCCTGCTCAGCAGGGAGTCTGCTTCTCCCCTCTGCCCCATCCCCCCAATCATGATCTCTCTCTCTCTCTCAAATAAATAATAAAATCTCCAGAAAAGAATAAAAATAATAAACCATTACATATCAACATAAGTAAGTTACTTTTATGAAAAATAGCCATACTTACAAAATACAATGAAGGCTAATGATGGAGCATTGTGTTGCATTTTTAAAAGTCTAGCTTAATAGAAGATGACTGTATCCTCATATCTACCTTGCAATATGTTGTTTTGAAGTATTTGAAGAAAATTGGGCTTCACACAGATATGTAGTTTAAAAAGGGAGGAGTATTTTAATAGCATCTTTCAGATAATTGTGAATATATTTTCTTGGTACTACAACAAAACTTGACAAGTGATAATATCTTAAAGGTTAATTGCAGTGTGAAATCTGAGCAATATCAATGAACTTTATATCCTCTGTTATATTACATTTAATTAGTCACTCTTGCACTTTGAATGGATCTTTTATCCTTGGATGATTTTGCCGTGTTATGTATCGGTCATTCAAAAAAAAAAACCCCTGTGAAATATTAATTACAATTATTAATATCACTGCTAATCTCATCAGAAAATTTTCTATTGGGAAGCTTTCAAATTTTTGCCTGACACCCTGAATTTTATTATTGGCAACAAATTCTGAGTTGTCTTCTTCAAGTAATGTGCTTCCTTTTTCACTGTTTTGGAGAATGTATTCTAAATACCCAAGTCAATAACCTTAGTTTTTCGGTTTCTATTTAAAGTAAAAATTGTGTTCATGAAAAGGGGGCTGGTTTAATTTACAACTGAAACATATGTACAAGTGATCCTCCCCCCAAAATAACCATGGTTCCTAAGGATGCAACATTTATATATACTTTTCATTTCAGCAACGTGGATCATTAAAAATGTGTACATGTTTGTATATACAATTGGGTTAAGATTTAATTAATTGTATTGTTTCATTGAAGACATTCTTAAGTGAAACCAACTTGTGAAATCACCTTTGTATTTTTTATTTTATTCTATTCTATACTATTCTATTTTATTTAAGTTAACTCTACCTCGAACATGGGACTCAAACTCACAATCCCAAGATTAAGAGTCACATGCTCTACTGACTCAGCCAGCCAGGGGCCCCTCTCTTTTTTTTCCCCTTTTTACTGTGAATGCACGATGACTACCAGCACATTTGAGTACTTTCGATTCATTTTAAGGAACCAAAAGTTTTGTCCATCATTGCTTTCCATCGTTAGTGCAAATGTCAACACAGTATAAAAGGCAAATATCTAGGTATTATTAAGGAAATAAATCAGACCTTATGGATCCCCTAAAAGAATCTCTTGGAAATCCCCAAATGGCCTCAAACCAGACTTTGAGAACTGCTCATAAAAAGGATAAAATGCACAGCTGGGGTGGCTCAGCGGTTTCACGCAGCCTTCAGCCCAGGGCGTAATCCTGGAGACCCAGGATGAGTCCCACGTCGGGTTCCCTGCATGGAGTCTGCTTCTCCCTCTGCCTGTGTCTGCCTCTCTCTCTCTTTGTGTCTCTATGAATAAATAAATAAATAAATAAAATCTTAAAAAAAGAAAAGAAAAGGATAAAATCACAGCCTTTAGTTTTCAAGTTATTTGTTTCTTTGGGTATTCTCTTTTTTCTTCCTTAAAATGCAAACTCCAGAAAAATAGGTCTTTTTCCTATCTGTGCTCTCTTGTATCTTAGGACTTACTACCAGAGATGGGTGACCTGAATCTAATAAAACTACATAGATGTGGATATACAAAAGAATTTTTAATACTGAAAATCAGGTGGGAATTTTTTTTTCAGAATACCTGTGTTTGTATGGCATAAACCTATAATAATATTTCTTAAAACAAATAAACATGTCTAAAGTTTTGTTTTATATATTTTAACAATCAATAATAGTTAAAACAAATTCAAACCAAACATGCTAGAAGAAAGATTTTATTTATTCTATTCTTTCTATATAGTGTTATAAAGTCACTGCCATTTAAGAAATAATTAAAGCACTGGCAGCAAAAAAAAATATATAGAAAAAAGTATTTAGAGATTTTAGACAGTTTTCTCATTGAAATATTACATTTTTCTGAATTTTATAATATTTTTCAGAATTTAAATTTTATATTTTTATCTTCTTATTCTAAACAAATATTCTTCTTTTATACCTAATTTGATATTCTTGCTCTTAAAAAAAAACCTCACTACCACCACCAATTGCATAAGTTTTAAGGCCCAAAACATGAGTCCACTTTTGTTAAAGTAGTACCTCATGCAGAATAAGTATATACTAAGTGTTGATTAACTAAGTGGATCTATTCAGGTATTGTAATAAAGCCTAAATCCCTAATTGTGTTTAAATTTTTTATTTGGAACAGTCAAAGGGAAAGACAATTTATATAATGATGATATAACGAGAACAAAATGAAAGATACATTCCATGTGTTTTGAGAAGGATCTTGATACTGAACACAGTACAACGCATATTGGAAAGGGGCAACTGGCACCCAAGAGAGGTGGTAAAATGTTCAGAATGGAGAGCTGATTTACACATATGACTGTTGCCATTCCATTCTTAGTCTCTATCTCTACCTCTCCATAAGATTTGAATAATCTAATTGCCCTGAATTTGCCGACAACTCTTGATACGTACAGTTGACATTCCCCCCACTGGAGACCAATTCTCCACCAATTAACTTTGCATTCTTCAGTTTTACTAACCAAAATCCATATTTATTCCAGTATGACTAAGTTTTGACTTCTGAGGTCATATCTTAAGAAATAAACAGAAATAAATTAAGTGGAGATGACTAACATGAGAGACATGAAATCATTTCATATGAAAAAAAATACTGGATTCGCTGGGCTTTAAGGAAAACGTTCAGAAGGTATGGAAAAGGGCATGTACCCATGGATTACAAAAGATAACAAAATTATAGAGATAAATTGAGGAAGACCGAGATCCAAATCAAATGTGGCCTACTCCCAACTCCCAACACACTAAAGAAAATACATTATCTCCATCTTCATATACTCAATATGGAGAATAAGAGAGAAATCCCATTTATCTAATAAAAGGAAAGACTCCATTTGGTAAATGAGAGACTAATTCACATATATAAAGGAGGTCAATGTAAAAGAGGATTAGATTTAAGTAAGCCAGAGATTAGATTGATAGAAAAACACAAAAATTTCTCACTTTTTGCATTTGATATTCTGATTTCAAAGTTAACATTAAAGACATAAAGAGGAAAGTTAAAATATCCTAAGTTACACAAAATCTTGATATTTATTTTTATAATACTTACTTTAAATTTTAAAAAAAAATACATTTATACACCGACACTTTGCTTTATGGAGATATTGGAGGAGCCTCAATGACTGGAAGGGAGGTTCGACCATTTTACATTAAGATCCTTATCAAATTCTAGACTTATCAAAGAATTATTTTTTGATGCATTATGGATTTTGCTACATTGCTAAATATTATTGAATATTATGAAAGTTTTAAACAATGAATGAACATGGAAGAACAAGTTTTAAGAACTTTATTAAAAATTTTATTATAATTATATATACAAAACAGCTACACACACACACACACACACACACACACACACATATATTCAGTCAGTAGTTACCATTGCTGTTGAAATTACCAGAAGGCCAATCTTGTAGGAAACTAAACTAGTGGAAGTTTTTATAGAATGTTTCTGAGAAGTTAAGTTTTTATAGATTCAGGAGAAATCTCTTTTACACAAAAAGAAAATCTTTTGGCATACCACTTTCTGTATTTGACAGGTTTCAAAGTCTGTGATCTAGGCAAGTGGATCCAAGCCTCTCATGAGATTTTGTCTTGAAAGAAATTCTCTACCCAACCCATAGCAAGTTCCGCAACATAGTTCTTCAGACTGCTACATCTTCTTTTTTCTCTCAGCCTACCAGTTTCTCCCTTACTATTACAGCTGTTATGCTTATGAACCATTACTAAAAATGTTTTAACTTGATAATGTTATTTTTTATTTAAATATCCCCTTCCTAAATGAATAGCTGTTAGGTATCCTTGGGAGATGAAAGTTAGCCATGAACATGTTTCTCTTCTCTTCCCCCTGTCCCACAAAATAATCAGAGGTGTAGATCTCAGCAGAAAAACTGATGAATTCAGTGCTACAAACAAAACTGTGGCAAAAAAAAAAAATGTATCCTCAGCTAAATGCTAGCTACATGAAACTTGAGGGAAGAATGGATTTGATTTCAGTCTTCTCATTAAATTGCTCCATACTGAAGACTGGTGTTCTGAAGAGCTATTCAGAACTCAATTGTACAAACCAAAGAGGCTTTTTGTGCCTCTACAGATATTTGTTCTTACATTCTCTTTCCATTTACCCTACTTTTTCTGCACTGGTTAAATTCCCTTCCCTATAATTAATATATTTTGAAACCTGGTAGACAGACAATATTCTTCTCAGACTCTGCAAGAATGCTTAGTAGCTTCAAACAGTATAGCTATCCAGACATTTCAAGACATACCCAGACATTTCAAGAAATATATTTTTTACTTGTTTTAAGGGAGAAATTTTAAAATGGCAGATTTAGATTAATAATACCTACATGGTGCATTGAGTGCCTTTACTTAGAAATCATTGACCTAAATATAGATTAAGATTTTGAAAAAAAAAAAAAAGGATAACAGTCTATACGATTATAATTAGCATAGTGAATGTGCAAAAATACCTGTCTGGCAAGAAAGCATATAAATTTAGAGAAGCTAAATGAACTTCAGAGAATCTGATTAAAATGTTTTTGCAACTGAGAAAAAAAGGAGGAAAAAAATGTTTTTGAAGTAGTTCTTACATCAACTACCATCTTTTCTTGATTTAGGTATTGCTTTATTTATTTTTTTTTATTTTATTTTCCTGCTTACCAGTGAAAAGGTGGCTTCTGATGTTAACATACTGTGGAAAAGTCAGAACTGATCTAGAGCCAAAAATTCACATTCTAATCTTACTTCTTTCATGGGGCCCTGAGCAAATCATCCAGTAATTCTAAGTCTCATTATTGTCAACTGAAATGTATGGGACTCTACGAGGTGATGTGTAAGAGTCCCTTCCCACTCTACTTAAAATCTTATAAGATTTTAAGAAGGAAAAATCTCCTATAGACTAAATTGGAAAAAAAAGTGGGTTGACAATAATCATTGAATTAAAGTAGAAATTGAAGAGAATGGAAGTAAAGGAAAAATGAGAATAAAACAATCTGATTGTATAGTTAGAAAGGATCTTTTTATTTTAATTCCACTATAGTTAACAAACTTGTATTAGTTTCAGGTGTAAAATATAGTGATTCAACCCTTCCATACATCACCGGTGATCATCACAAGTGCATTCACTAATCCCCATCACCTATTTCACCCATTCCCTCCACCTCCCTTCCCTCTCGGACAAACCATCAGTTCGTTCTATATACCTGAGTCTATTTTTTGGTTTGTATCTTTTTTTATTTGTTTATTTGTTTCTTTACTTCCATATATGAGTAAAATCATATGGTATTTCTCTTTCTCTGACTGACTTATTTCACATAGCATTGTACTCTCTAGATCCATCCATGTGGCAAATAGCAAGATTGCATTTGATTTATATATGTATGTATTCATGGATGGATGGGTGGATTTTATTATATATTATGTTTTTAATTCTAGTATAGTTAACATACAGTGTTATATTAGTTTTAGGTGTACAATACAGTGATTCAGCAATTCCACACATCACCCAGTGCTCTTCACAAGTGTGCTCTTTAATCCCCTTCACCTATTTCACCAATTCCCTCCACCTCACTCTGGTAACCATCAATTTGTTCTTTATAGTTAAGACTCTGCTTCTTGGTTTGTCTCTCTCTTTTTTCTCCTTGTTTGTTTTGTTTCTTAAGTTCCACATATGAGTGAAATCATATGGCATTTCTCTTCCTCTGACTGGCTAATTTCGCTTAGCATAATACTCTCTGGCTCCATCCATGTTGTTGCAAATGGTAAGATTTTATTATTTTTTTATGGCTGAGTAAAATTCCATTGTGTGTGTATTACATATATATATATAATTATGTATATATACATATATACATGTAATTATGTAATATATACATATATATGTAATCTTTATCCCTTCATCTATAGATGGACATTTGGGCTGCTTCCGTAATTTGACTATTGTAAATGATACTGCAAACAAGGGACCCCTGGTGGCTCAGCAGTTGAGTGTCTGCCTTTGGCTCAGGGCATGATCCAAATTCAAGGATCGAGTCCCACATCGGGCTTCCTGCATGGAGCCTGTTTCTCCCTCTGCCTATGTCTCTGCCTCTCTCTCTGTGTCTCTCATGAATAAATAAATAAAATCTTTAAAATCTTTAAAAAAAAAAAGGTACTGTAAACAACATAGAAGTGCATATATATATATCTTTTCAAATCAGTTTGTGCATTCTTTGTGTAAATACCCAGTAATGGAATACTAGATCATATGGTAATTCTATTTTTAATTTTTTGAGGAAACTCCATATTGATTTCCACAGTACCTGCACCAGTTGCATTCCTACCAACATTGCAAGAGGGTTCCTTTTTCTCCATATCCTTGCCAGCACTTGTTTCATGTATTTTTGATTCTATGAAATTCTGAGAGGTCTGAGGTGATAATCTCATTGTGATTTTAATTTGTATTTCCCTGATGATGAACAACATTGAGAGTCTTTTCATGTGTCTTTTGGTCATCTGTATGTCTTCTTCGGAGAAATGTCTGTTCATAACTTCTGCCTGTTTTTTAATTGGATTATTTGGGATTTTTGGTGTTGAGTTGTATAAGTTCTTTATATTTTTTGGATACTAACGCATTATCAGATATGTCATCTGCAAATATATTTTCTCATTCAGTAGGCTTTCTTATGGTTGTGTCAATATTTTCCTTTGCTGTGCAGAACTTTTTATTTTGATGTAGTTCCGATAGTTAATATTTGCTTTTGTTTCTCATGCCTCAGGAGACATCTAGAAAAATATTGCTTTGGCCAATGTCAGAGAAATTACTGCCTGTGCTCTCTTCTAGGATTTTTATGGTATTGGATCTCACATTTAAGGTCCTTAATCCACTATGACTTTATTTTTGTGTATCGTGTAAGAAAGTAATCCAGTTTCATTATTTTCAATGTAGCTTTCAGTTTTCCCAGCACCATTTGTTAAGCAGACTATCTTTTCCCATTGAATATTCTTTTCTCTTTGCCTTCTTTGTGGAAATTTAATTGACAATATAATTTTGGGTTTATTCCTGGGTTCTCTATTCTGTTCTATTGATCTATGTGCTTGTTTTTGTGCAGTCTCATACTGTTTTGATTACTAGATTGTAGTATAACTTGAAATCTGAGATTGTGATACCTCCAATTTTGTTCTTCTTCAAGATTACTTTGGCTATTCAGGGACCTCTGCGGCTCCATGTAAATTTTAGGATTATTTGTTCTGGTTCTGTGAAAAATGGTGTTGGTATTTTGATAGGAATTGTACTGAATCTGCCCATTGCTTTGGGTAGTATGACATTTTAATATTTCTTCTTCCAATCCATGAGCATAGAATATTTCTCCATTTGTTTAAACGGGATTTTTTTTTTTTTAATTTGACTTGTATAGTTTTCAGAGTTTCAGAGTTTCACATCCTTGGTTTATCCCTAGGTATTTTATTCTTTTTTGTACAATTATAAATGGTATTGTTTTTACATTTTTCTTTCTGCTACTTCATTATTAGTATATAGAAATACAACAGATTTCTGTACATTGATTTTCTTATCTTACTACCTTACTAAATTCATTTATAAGTAGTCTTTTGGTGGAGTCTTTAGCATCTTCTATATATAGTATCATATCATCTGCAAATAGTGAAAGTGTATTTCTTCCTTACACATTTGGATTTTTTTTATTTCTTTTTATTGTCTGATTGCTGTGGTTAACATTTCCAGTACTATATTGAATGAAAATGGTGAGAGTGAACATTCTGGTCTTGTTCCTGACGTTAGGGGGGAAAATTCTGTTTTTCTCCATTGACTATGATGTCAGCTATGGTTTTTTTATATATAGACTTTATTATGTTGTATTTCCTGCTAAACCTACATTGTTGAGTTCTTATCATGAATAGGTATTGTACATTGTCAAATGATTTTTCTCCATCTATTGAAATGACCATACGATTGTTTCCTTTGTCTTGTTCATGTGATCTATCACAGTGATTGATTTGTGAATATTGAACCACCCTTGTATGCCAGGAATAAATCCCATTTGATCATGGTGAATGATTTTTTTCAATGTATCATAATATTTAATTTGCTAATTTTTTGAGGATTTTTGCATCTATGTTCATCAGAAATATTGGCCTATAGTTCTCTTTTTTTCTATCATTATTTGTTTTTGGTAACAGGGTAATATTAGCCTCATAGAATGCGTTTGTAAGTTTACCTTTCTATTCTATTTTTTGGAAAATTTTGAGGAAAATAGTTATTGACTCTTTAAATGTTTGATGGAGTTTACTTGTGAAACTGTCTGGTCCTGGACTTTTGATTATTGAGAGTTTTTAGATTACTGATTCAATTTCATTGCTGGTTATGCCTCTGATCAAATTTTGTTTCTTCCTGATTCAATTTTGGGAGAGTAAAGTATCTAAGAATTCACCATTTCTTCAAGGTTGTCCAGTTTGTTGGCCTATAATTTTTCATAATATTCTTATATAATCCTTTGTATTTCTTTGGCATTAGTGGCTATTTCTCCTCTTTCATTTTTGATTTTGTTTGAGTCTCTCAAATAAAAACTCTCTTTTTATTTTTTTAATGAGACTGCCTAAAGGTTTACCAATTTTGTTGATCTTTTCAAAGACTCACTTCTGATTTTATTGATCTGTTCTATTGTGGATTTTTTTTTTTTTAGTGTTTACTTTGTTTATTTCTGCTCTGATCATTATTATCCCCTTCCTCCTACGGGTTTGGGGTTTTGTTTATTCTTTTTCTGCCTCCTTTGGATGTAAGGTTAGATTGTTTATTTGAAATTTTCCTTGCTTCTTGATATGAGCTTACATTGCTATAAAGGTCCCTCTTAGAATAGCTTTGGTAAATATATACTTATTGCCATTTTGTTACTTGTGTTTATGGTTGTTTTTGTAGTTCTTTGTTCCTTTCTTCTCTTGCTCTCTCCTCTCATGAATTGTTGGATTTCTGTAGAGATATACTTGGATTCCTTTCTCTTTATTTTTGCATTTCTAATACTGCTTTTTGATTTATGGTTACCATTAGGTTTGGATCTAACATCTTATGTGTATAGCAGGGTATATTAAGTTGATGGTTGCTTAAGTTTAAGTCCATTCATTACCTCTCCCACCATGTTTGTGATATGTACTCTTATAATTTACTGTATATTTTGTGAGTCCCTTGATTTATTTTTATAGATATATTTAATTTTACTGTTTTTATGCTTTCTACTTTTCTTCCTTCTACTTACAGTCTTTTCCTTCTACTCAAAGAGCCACCTTTAACATTTCTTATAAGGTTGGTTTAGTGGTTATGAATTTCTTGAACTTTTGTTTATCTGGGAAACTTTTTATCTCTCTTTCCATTCTGAATTATAGCATTGCTGGATAGAGTATTCTTGAATACAGATTTTCTTTCTTACAGTACTTTGAATATATCATGTCACACTCTCGGGCCTACAAAGTTTCTGCTAAAAAATCAGCTAATAGCTTTATGGGGTTTCCCATGTATGTTACTGTATTCTTTTCTCTTGCTGCTTTTGAAATTCTTTATCATTTCTTCCTGCCATTTTAATTAATATACATCTTGGCATGGACCTCCTTGAGCTGATTTTTGGGTTGATTTTCACTGTGCCTCCTGGATGTGGATTTTTGTTTCCTTCTCCAGATTTGGGAAATTTTTGGCTATTATTTCTTCAAATAAATTTTCTTCCCCTATTTTTCTCTCTTTACATTCTAAGATCCCTATATGCAAACGTTATCATACTTAATGGTGCCAATGACTTTCCTAAGTCTGTTCTCATTATTTTATTATTACTTTCTCTTTCATCTGTTCAGCTTCGTTACTTTATATTACTCTATCTTCAAGGTCACTGGTTCATTCTTCTCCTTCCGCTGGTCTATTTATTCCCTCTAGTGTATTTTTAATTTCAGTTCTTGAGTTCTTCATCTCTAATTCTTTTGTTTGTTTTCTATCTCTCTGCCTTACTGATGTCCCCAACTCTTTTCTCAAGTTCAGTGACTATCTTTATGATGATTACTTTAAATTCTCTATCAGGCATATCACTTATCTCCATTTTATTTAGGACTCTTCCTGTGGTTATTTTTTTGTTCTTACATTTGGGACATATTCCTCTGTTTCTTCATTTTGTCTAATTCTCATGTCTGTTTCTGTGTGTCAGAAAAGATAGCTATATCTCCTGCACTTAAAAGTAATGACCTCATGAAGAAGAGGTCCTGTATGCCCTGCCATGCAGTGTCCTCTTTTTACCAGATCCTGATGCTTCAGGGGTGTTTCCTATGTGTTGTATATACCCTACTATGGTTGAGCCACTTTTGCCTTTAGTATAGTCATCTGCAATGACTCCTTTTGCCTGTTGTGGACAGGGTTTGGTCCCTGGTGTTGTTACTGGGCCAGTCTGGAGCTGCCTTGGGCTTGCACTTAGCAGGAAGAGATACAGATATACAATAGCAGCAAAGTACAGAGTGCTTTCCCTGTGTTGTCCTCTAGGAAGCTTTTGTTGATTGGTGGATGTTGTCCTCTAGGAAGCTTTTGTTGATTGGTGGAGAAGCCTGATATCAGACCAAATGTCTGCTCCCAGGCCACTGTTGGGGTCACAGTTGGACTTTGTGTATGGTCATCTTTCTCTCTTCCTGGGGCAGGAGTAACTTTTTGGAATGATGTTGCCCACTGTTGTGGCTGCATGCACACCACTAGGCTCCTGGCACCCATTTGGATGGGTTTTAGCATGGGAATATAAGAAGGGGACAGTCTGCAGGAGAATACCATGGGTGGTGCATGTAGAATTAACAAGGTTTGCAGCAGTCTGCTATTGGAGGAAACCTAGAGTGAAGGCTTGGCTGGAGGGAGCATTTCCACAGGAAATTGTGGGGGCATAAATGCTGTTAGCAAGTTAGATGGAGAGTGGTGGTGCTGTCCTGGTTCCTGCAACTGTCTGTGTGTCTAGGTTGGGGAGGTGGCAGGAGAGGGAAAATGGAACCTGCCAGCTCCTTGGTTCCTGGAGAAGTCTCTTAAAGATTCCTGCCCCTCTAGTACATGCTCTAAGATTAGTCAATAGATCTCATTCCCATATACCCCATGCATTTTCAAACTGGTTCTTCTGTGGTATATCTTCAAAGGGCTTGTTGTTGTGCTGTCTCTTTGAGGGTGGGGACTCAGTTTCTTATTGCCCTTCAGCTGTTCCAGAATCAAATCCTCTGATTTTAAAGTTCTAGGTGTTAAGCCTTGTTGAGTATAAGAACTTATGAAATTAAAAAAAAAAAAAAAAAAAAAAAAAAAAGAACTTATGAAATTAGGCCTCTCTGGTTTTCTTTTCTTTTTTTTTTTAAAAAAGATTTTATTTATTCATTCATGAAAGACACACAGAGAGAGAGGCAGAGGCACAGGCAGAGGGAGAAGAAGCAGGCTCAAGGCAGGGAGCCTGATGTCGGAATCTATCCTGGGACTCCAGGATCACGCCCTGGGCCAAAGGCAGGCGCTAAATGGCTGAGCCACCCAGGGATCCCGCCTCTCTGGTTTTCAAAGCCAGTATTTATGGGGATTTATATGCTCTGTGCAAGTTCTTCAGGTTTGGGGTTCTTGGTGTGAGGGTCTAATTCTTTCCCCTCTCTGTGCCCATGGTGTCCCTCCCTCCTGGGACAATACCAGTGGGTCCATTTATCTTTGGACTGCATTTATGCCCTTTCTACCCTCTTCAGTGTAACCTCTTCTCTACAGTTTGCTGTGGAGAGTCTGTTATGCTAGCCTTTGGGTCATTTTCTAGGTTATTTACAGTGATGAAAATAGATGTGATCTAGATGTGATCTAGTTGCCTCTGTGGGGCCATATGAGCTTAGGATCTTTCTACTCTGTCATCTTCCCCAGAAGTCTAGTTCGAAAGGATTTTTTTTAAAAGATTTTTTTTAAGATTTATTTATTTATTTATTTATTTATTTATTTATTTATTTATTTTGAGAGAGAGAGAGAGAGAGGCAGAGACACAGGCAGAGGGAGAAGCAGGCTCCATGCAGGGAGCCCGATGTGGGACTTGATCCCGGGTCTCCAGGATCAGGCCCTGGGCTGAAGGCGGCACTAAACCACTGAGCCACCTGGCCTGCCCTAGAAAGGATTTTTAAAATAATGAACTACTTCTCCAAAGTCCTTAGAAACTAGAAAGATATTTATATGTGGCTATTATGGCTTTTCCTCCTATGTGTTCTCTTAACAGCCCATATTTACACACATTGTAGGATTTATCACATTCTATAGTTTAGTTTACTTGTTCATCTCCTCTCTAACTGTAGTCTTCTGAGGGTGGAGGCAAACACTGTCATGCTAATCATCGATCCCTAACAGTTAGCCCTGTGCATGACACATGGCAAGTACTCTGTAAATATTTATTGAATGAAAAAAGTAACTTTCTACTTTTTTGTATTAATATCTTAACTCCTTTTTTGATTTTTGTATAAGCATCACTAATGTGAGTATATCACTTTGGAGCAAGAGTGAATAAACTTCAGCATATGAGCTAAATTTGACCCACCGTCTATTTTTGTAAATAAAGTTTTACTGGAACACAGTCACCTTCACTTAGTTACAGATTGTCCATGGCTTCTTTTATCGTATCATTGCAAAGCTAATTATTTACCACAAAGCCTGGATAGTCTGCAAAGCCAAAATATATTTCATCTTTGCCCTTTAGTAGAAAAAGTTTGCTTATTCCTGGCCTGAAGTTATAAGCAAATCATGACTAATTAAAATTAGATGATTTAAATAAATAGTAAAAGCCTAATACAACACTATTGTCCTTTGAACATACTTTTGTAAAGATCACAATATTTTAGAAGAATCTTACTACAGTTAATAAAGAGATTTCTCTTCCATTACTTACAAGTCAAAATTTTAGCCTTCTTTCTTTATCCGTATATAACCATGGAAAGTTTATGTTAAAAAATGCATTGCCTTAATTTGGCCTCTGGAAGTCTGTATCTCCTACACAAGTGATACTTTTCATTTATTGTTTAAAGAAATTTAATTTCCCCTCTGGATTCAGTGAATTGACTGTGTGGTATCTGGCTAATGCACCAGTATGCCTGTGAGCTTCTTCCTGCTAGCAGCATCGTGCTTAGCTACTTGCTACTTCTTTGCAATTGTATTTCATGATTAATAAGAAAGGTAAATGAAAAATAATGGAGAAAATTGGCATTGCAAATGGACTAAGATACAGAGAAGAAATGTGTTATTTTCTTGCATGGAAATCCCTAGACAGGTGATAGGAACAATAAACAACAACCGAACTAAGAAACTTGTCACATTTAAGGACCATGGTAAAGGCAATCCAGGTTTCGTTCCCACAATTTTTTTTTTTGATTAAGTGATTTAGGGGCACTTAGGAAGGTGAACAAGGCAATCTCTTAAATACAAAAAGAAGATGAGAGAAAGACACTCAGAGTCCCTGTATGTTAGCCAACACACCAGGCAAAAACATGGTGTCTGGGCTGGCTCTTTTGCTCTGTGTTCCTTACACAAACTACAACTCCTACATAATAGATACTGGGAACTAATTAAGAAATCAAGGGTAAACATGTGGGAGTAGATGCTTGCCAAAAATTTAAAAAAAAAGAAAGAAAGAAAAGCATAGCCCTCTGCTTAAGTTTTGGAGAAAAATTAATATACAAAAAATTTCATTTTGAAAAATATCTGTAGCAAAAAGAGAACTGTGAAATCACTCTCTGAATAAATGTACATTTATGAATATCTTAGTAGGCCTCCTGTTAAAATACTCTACAGATGTCATTTTAAGCTATAGTTTGACTTCTTTGTAAGCATCTGAAACAACTAACTTACTAAAAGAAAAAGAAGTGGAGCAGTCTTAATATGTATAACAAGGAAGTAAAATTATTAGGCTTATCTGTACCAGAAAAATTCTCATCTACGAGGTGTTAAGTGTTTAAGAAGAATTTTGAGGAGAATCCTTAGTGTTAAAAATCTAGCTGGAAACGACTTTACTAAAAAGTCTGTCCTTAAAGGAGAGTCTCATATTTCTGATCATATTTTCTTTCTAATGGGGAGCTATATGCTTTTTATTTGGGGAAGGAGGTACTTATATGCCTTTCTTCTGAAGATTCATTGAATTTGCTTTGTAGATAAAATTTAAATAAGATATGTTAAAAAAAAAGAGAGAGAAGTTTATATGCATTCACTTTTGTGTTAGGTATTAAAAATATCTGTGAAAACATTGTCTATTATATGACCCAGCTCTCTCTATATAATTTCCAATGAGAGATATATATTTTTGAGTTCAGGTTAAATATATATTTGTATTCACTGCTTTTTTTTAATTTGAGAGAGAGAGAGAGAAAGAGAGTGCAAGAGAAGGGCAAGGTAAGGGGGGAGCGGCAGAGGGAAAAGGAAAAGCAATCCCCCTGAGCAGGGAGCTGGATGCAGGACTCATCCCAGGACATTGGGATCATGACCTGAGCCCAAGGCAGATGCTTAAGCAACTGAGCCACCCAGCCACTCCTGTATTCACTGTTATTTTATGAGTTTTGAGTAACTTTTTATATTTTTATCTTCCTTATGTCTCCCAGAAACTCAAGACTAAATTTTATGGTCAAATATGATAGCTGTACTTTTCGTTCTGTTTGCCATGGTAGCTTTTATTTCTTTTCTAAACTTGATTTTTCCCTTATCCTCCCCAGCCCCTCCTTCATTTTTTTAACTTAATTTTCTTGTCCTCTTTTTATAAGATGCTTTAAATCTTTTTCCTCTTCTATAGAAGACAATGAGGTACGCTTTGGTGGTTCAGTAGGTTGAATGTCTGACTCTTGATTTGGGCTCAGGTTATGATCTCAGGGTCCTAGGATTGAGCCCCACTTCAGGCTCCACACTCAGTCTGTGGATTTTTCTCCCTTTCCCTCTGCTCCTTACCCCACCCACTCTCTCTCTCTCTCTCTCTCTTTCTCTCTCTCTCTCAAATAAATAAATCTTAAAAAAAAGTCAATGAGTACTTAACCCAGACAAGAATCAATTAAATACTTCATGTGTGTTATTCTTAAGTTACTCTTTTTCACTCTGTGATACCCTTTTCCTCATGAGCCAAATGAATTCCTGTCCATCCTTCAAGGCTGGACTTGAGTGTCTCTCCTACTGTGTTTCCATCTCTCATCCAGAAAGGAGAGTGGATCAATTTGCAGCCTCTATGAATTCACTCATCACACAGCACCCTTCTGTTTGCATCTGTCTCCACTCACAGATTGTCAGGCTCTTTAGAGCAGTGATTGCACTTCTTTTCATGTTTCTATGCTGAATACCTAGTCTCTATGCCTGGCTTGTAGCCCAATACCATGCAGAGAGTAGATATTAACCATTGTGTGTAGATGAGATAAATGAATTAGTGAATTTGAAAATTACAAAAAGGAATACAGTATTTTGATCTATGCACTATTAGGGGGTGGGAGGTGGATTGACCAGGCAGATAAAGCTCCAATTTGTAATACCTTCAAGGAGTTAACCATCCTGAGAAGGGTAAAATTAACAGGGGTTTGGGTAGTTAGATAATTTTAGGACTTGAAATGGTCTTTTTCTTAAAGATTATTTATGTATTAATGAGAGACAGAGAGATAGAGGCAGAAACATAGGCAGAGGGAGAAGCAGGCTCCCTGTCAGGAGCCTAATGTGGGACACATTAGGGACTCCAGGATCATGCCCTGAGTTGAAGGCAGATGCTTAATCACTGAGCCACCCAGGCGTCCCCAAATGTTCTTCATGAATATCATTTTTTAAAAAATTCTGGATAGGGTGGCAGAAGAGATTAAGATATAAAGTCAAAACAATGAACATGGCTTACTCAGATAATGATGAGAATATCCATATGAAAAACTTGAAGGGTAGGTGATAAAGATTAATGGACAGTATGGTTAAATAAGTAGTTGTGTGGGAGGTTAGAAAGTAGGAGTCAGTTTCTATGACAGTCTTATAATTCATAGAAAGGCACTGATATTTGATATGAATAAAAGCTCTAGTTCACTTTTGAACAAGAGGATAAGAATGAAAAGTGGATTAATTTGGCAACAGTATAAATAATAAATTAGAGCTGTGTAAACCAGAAGCAGGACAATTATGTAGGTGACAGCAGAAATCCAGGCATGTGAAGGGAAAGACCTACATATTTGTATTAATAGAAGCAAAAGTTTCTATCTGGAAAATGTTTCAAGGCAAGAATTGTGAGCCTTATTATATGATATTGGGTGAGTGAAGAAGGAGCCACAATTTCTTAATTAGAAGTAAAAGTTTCACCACACAAATACTTTAAAATTAACAAATTTAGTATATGCTGTACTAGTGTTGAACTTTAAAATTATAAAGCTCTAGAAAGAATATAATTCTCATGTAATAGGATATATGATGATACTAGACATTGATCTTTTCCTGTAATAATTCAACATGGATAATTCCATGTATTATAATTTTAATGTTGATTATTTGTAAAACTGTAGTTTATAAACTTTGCAAATGATTATAACAGAGTTATTATCTACACATAACACTTGCAGTCAGGAAAGCATTTGTATTATCTTGGTAAGACTAACATATTAACATAGCCTCAGTGGATTAAACAGAAATGTATTTTCTCATAGTTCTGGGAGCTTGAAGTCCAAGATCAGAGTGTTGGCATATTTCGTTTCTCCTGAGACCTCTTGCCTTAGCTTACAGATGACCACCTTCTTGCAATGTGTTCACACGGCCCTTTTCTCTTTACAACCCATCCCCCTAATACTTGGTATCCCTTTCTTTCTCATAAAGACACAGTCCTATTGTATAAGGGCCCTACTCTAAAGGTCTCATTTTAACTTATTCACTTCTTTAAAGATCATATCTTTTACAAATATGGTTACATTCTAAGGTACTGACTGTTGGGACTTCAACATAAATTTTGAGGGATGAAATTCATCCCACAATAGGATTTATGGCAGACATTTTTCAACACAGTAGTCAATGTTTCATTTCTTCTTTGATTATTCTAATATCTGTTAAATGATATTAGAATATCATTCTGTGGGAACTAACATGAGTCTGTTGAGTTTACAAGTTTTGACCTCTAAATTGATGCATATTTTATTCTGTCCTTTACAGTAATTTAAAAAAATTGGTCCCATATTAATTAATTTTTTAGATTATAATCATATTCCCCCAAACTTTTTTAACTTTATAAAATCATTTTTTAAGATTTCATTTATTTATTCATGAGACAGATAGAGAGAGAGAGGCAGAGACAGAAGCAGAGGGAGAAGCAGGCTCCATGCAGGGAGCCGGGACTAGATCTCGGGACTAGATCCTGGGACTCCAGGATCACACCCTGAGCCAAAGCCAGGCACTAAATGCTGAGCCACCCAGGCATCCCTATAAAATCATTTTTTATTAAAAGAAAAACAACTCACAAAAGACAGACTGCCCTCTTTACATGTGCATTTGGGCATGTTACTTAGTTCTACTGTACTTCAATTTTCCACTCTATGAGGTAGAATAAAAATATTTACTCCTTAGGATTGTTGCAAAGACTTAAGAGACCTTGTGTGAATGTGTATGCACAGGTTTGGCTCCTGTCTGTGGTATGCCCCAACCACCCTGTTATTAAACTTAGAACAAGAATACCACCTGTTCTCAAAATATCAAAGTCTCAAGATCCCTGCTGAGATCATTGATTATTTTATGTATTATAATAGTGATTCCTCATGCCTTTTAAGGCTTGTAGGACTGTTTGTTGCATAAAAATGTCCCAGGTTTCTTTTTTTTTTTTTAAAGATTTATTTATTTGTTTGTTTATTTATTTATGATAGACATAGAGAGAGAGAGGCAGAGACACAGGAGGAGGGAGAAGCAGGCTCCATGCCGGGAGTCTGATGTGGGACTCTATCACTAGACTCCAGAATCGCGCCCTGGGCCAAAGGCAGGTGCTAAACCGCTGAGCCACCCAGGGATTTCCATGTCCCAGGTTTCTATGCAATTTTTCAACTTTTATATTTGTTTTTAATTTTTCTTGTATTGCTTCCTGCACATGAGTTTACCAGCTGTCACTTTTTATCAAAATCAAGGCAACTTCTTCTATCAGTCTCCCACGATTTAATTCACTGCTTCAGATAACTTGTGAGGTGGAAAATCAGATGATCAAGCCTATTGGAATTTGGGGACACATAGGAGAGTAGTAATTATTGAGTCCCAACTCTGGACTCAGTTCTCTGCTGGGTAATTGTTTTGTGCTGGTCTCAGACTTTTGATAATAATGCTATTGGCTAGAAATGCCTGGAGGCAGTCACGCAGGTCTTGGTGTGCATCCCATAGCCATCTCCCCTTTCCAAACCAGTTCTATGACCAGACTGACCCTTGTAGTTCTTATGATGATTGCAAGTCACCCTTCAGCAACAACCATCAAAATCTTTGAAAAAATAAAAGTTTATTACTTATAAGACCTGAAAGTACCCTGCATACAACAAGGATGTGGGTAGAGAAGTAGAGAGAAAGAGAGTGTGCATGGGGCCTGGAGTTGTGCTTTTACTGGGTCAATGGTGTGGGCTCATTCTTTATTGGTGAATTTAAAACATAAGAGTGGGAATTTAAAGCATGGAAAGAGAAAGGATGTATGGCCCAAATGGTCAGTTATGAAAATCAATAAAGGAGCTTAGATAGGGGAAGTAGCCTGGCTCTTTATCCAGTCCCATGGCAGGTAGTGTGCTTACCAAGATAGCTGTCTTTGAAGTGGATGCCTCTTTGAGATTGATGCCACAGCAATCAAAACTTCAGTCAGGCACTACAGTTACAAAAAAGAAAAAACACATCAGGACTTACACTAACTACCTTGGTTTGCCAAATTGTATTATTTAATCCTTAGATTAATCCAGAGAGGAGGTACTATTATTAATTTTTTTATGAGGAAACTAAGAGTGCAGGAGGTAATTTGTTCAAGGACAAATGTGTAGGAAGTAGTAGAATCAGCACCTGAATCAGATCTTCCAACTCCAGGTTCAATACATTCATATCATATATCCTTAAGTGAGATAGTCCTGTGATGGATTTTTAAAGCCCCAAGCTTCTTGCATTATATTGATTTAGCTATAATTCTGTTTTATAGCATTTTTCTCAACAATCACTTTTCTGATATTTAATTAAACACCATGGCACTTTAGCTATCTGCCAATTTATACATGATAAAATGTAATCATGAGGTAAATCTTGGAAAATGAAGTCTTACTCAAAGAAATCTCTTATTCAACAACAATAACAATAAAACAGCTGATGTTTACTGAGTGACTGCTACATGTCAGTCTCCATCCTATGTTCTTTACATGTACTTTATCTGGGTTATCCCGTTTAATCCTCAGAATTACTCTGTGAGGCAAGTATTATTATTACACCTATTTTTTAGGTGAGAAGTTCCAAGTAGCTAAGTAATTGGTCACCCAGCCAGTAACCAAGAGAGCTAGGATTCAAATTCAGGCAGGTGAAACCAGTAAGAGAGTCAAAAACAGACACAATGCCTTTTTGTATAGCACTGAAAAGACAGGAGGTTCCAATAGTGTTACTAAATATTCATTAATGGTTCAGATTCATTGAGCAGAAAATAGCTTAACTTGATGAAGTTCTTTCTTAGAAAACCAGTAGGAACTATTCAGGCTGTGGGTAGAACTAAAGACTGGCAAGTAGAACCTAACTATTTATTTAAATTTCATTAGGAAGTAACCCAGATGTACAGCTTTCTAGTGTTAACCCCAAAATTGCTTGTCAGACCTTAGTATTTTGCCCATGCATTCTCTTATGGAAGGGATCTGGGGCTCAGTGAATTTTGCACTCTGGCTACTTCTTTCACTAACTACTTTTTTTTTGGTGGGGGGCTTTCCAACCATTTCCATAGCTACTCCTTTTCTTCCTATTTCCTTCTGCTTTCAAGATCATCATGTCTTGGCACCTTGCTCATGGTCACCTTCTCTTTCCCACATTCTGCCTGTCTTTGAGGACTTAAGTTCTTAACTGAAGTTTCTAGATCTTTTCCATTTTAGGCATGCTTTACTCAAATTATGTAGAGCTTTTTTACTTCCAAATCTACAGTCATAGTTTGTTATCTTTCCCACCTTATAATTACCTAATCCCAACCCCACCTATATTGGAGATCAGGAGTACATCTAAATTTTCTGCTTATTCTTTTTCTTTTAACCTCAAGGCCTACCTTAAACTAATGACCAAACCCTTCAGTCCAGAGATCTCATTTGCATCAGAAGTAAATAAAGTAGTAAAATTGCCATCAAGAAATGGGTACTAAATGTGTAGAACATTAAACAGATAAATTGACCCAATAATTTTGCCACCAATTATATGTGCAAAAACCTTAATGTATCCTTTAAATGATATGCTTTTCTAAATTAAAGTCTAAAAGTCATAAAAACATCTTTTCATGTTTTGTTTTTGATCATAAAATGCATCTATAAAGTAGATATATAAAATTCTACTATATTATAAAATACCAGAGGGATGAAGGACTAATAGTAAGAAAAAAAAAAGTTTACTGTCAATACACTCACTCATGAGCACATGTCATCTTTACTGAAATAAATGTACTAACAGCATAGGGAATGTATGTAGAATGATTAGAAATTCTCTGTAAAATATTTTGGATTTTAAGATTTGTTTGTGTTGAACTCGCTATAACCTTGTCCACCAGAAAACGAAATTGGCATTTTCTTTCAGAGCCTTGGGAATGATGATTCTCAGAAGAAATTCTATAATAGCCTCAAGTAATTAATCATTAATAAGATTATGAAGAACAATTATTTAGGAAGGAAAAAATATGAGAAAAATAAATGTTAGTCTTTGGCAGCCCCAAAGAACAGCAATTCCTAGTTTAAGAACAAAACAGAGCTAGAAGGAAATTTTTGTTTGGCTTCTTTCATGTGAAACTCAGCATAAAATATAATCATTATGGGCATCACCAAAAAGAAGAACAGTTGTTAAGCGGCAAAAGCATTATTTCTAGATCAATAAAGCAGGGAGTTTGGAGTGATAAAATAAGAAAAGTGTGGGAATGCCTGGGTGGCTCAGTGGTTGAGTGCCTTTGGCTCAGGTCATGATCCTGGGGTCCTGGGATCGCATCAGGCTCCCTGCAGGGAGCCAGCGAAGGATAATGGTGCTTCCTTAGATAAGAATACTCTAGGGATCCCTGGGTGGCGCAGCGGTTTGGCGCCTGCCTTTGGCCCAGGGCGCGATCCTGGAGACCCGGGATCGAATCCCACGTCGGGCTCCCGGTGCATGGAGCCTGCTTCTCCCTCTGCCTGTGTCTCTGCCTCTCTCTCTCTCTCTCTCTCTCTCTGTGACTATCATAAATAAATTAAAAAAAATTAAAAAAAAAAAAAAAGAATACTCTAGAATCTCATAGGGGGCAGCTTTCCAGCCTCAAGGTCCCAAAAGGCTTACATCTTGAGAAGCAAGATTAACAAGCAGGATTGGATACTCCCCTGTATATGCAGTATAAGGAAAACTGTAGTGTGGCCCATGAGCCAACTGTAAGTCAACTCAGTTTCCTGTCACTTGCAAAACAGTTCCCTCCATGTACTTGCTTTCCAACTCCAATCCCAAATGGATGCTCCATTTCACTAGGAAATCTGGAAATTACATCTGTTGAGGAGGGAGTGGAAAGTTCAGGAAGAATTAGCTATTAGACTTGGAAAATGTCTGAAGCATAGACAAGGGGATCTCCTTATAGGACAGGGAGGGAGGTCCTCTAGAAATTCAGACACTTTGAGGACTTCCCCATCACCTTGCCAAGTACACTCATGGCACCAGGGAGAAGGTAACAAGGCACACATAGTTGTGTCAAGGAGTAGAGAGGCAGGGGGACAATTTACCAATATGGTAAAGTGTGCCCTTGGCCATTTGATCAAATGACATTTGCAAATGCCATAACCTCTCCTCTCTTGCAACTGTTGAAAAAGAAAAAGTAATACTATACCCCCTTCCCACCAAATGAAATTGAAAGAATGATTGATAATATGTTTTTCATGCTTGCAACTCAATTCTGAGGAAGTTTCCATATAAATAGAATTTATGGTTATTACAATACTAGATGCCTAGGTTTCTTAATAAAGTTCAGAAGTTTTGCTAGGAGCAAAACTGGGGTAAGGCAGTTATGAAAAGCATTGTGTATACTTCAAACTACCCATGGAGCAGGCTTTGGGAAATATTTTCATTTCCTCCTGTACCTTATTCATTTTCTTGACACTAAAATGACCTTCAAAAATGACGGCATTTGTTGTCCACTCGTGAAAAGACCAGACTTCAGACTATCTGTGAGACTTTTGCTAAAGTAAGATTTTGTTTGAAAATTTCTTCCTAAATGTAAAAGAAAAAAAAATCCCTAGAAAAGGTTAAAACCAAAGTGAGGGACATCCCAGTGGCTAAAAATAGGCCTGTTCCTATTAGCAAAGGCCAGGGCTCGCAATGGGGAAATGTGGAGGCACCTTTGTTGAGAACATCTAAACCTTTACATCATCATTGGATTCCTAGGGAGCAACAGGCATTATGTGTCCTGCTTTCAATTATGCTTTCCCATCTTCCACGCTATCTTAATTTGATCATTGGTAAGACCGTTAAAAAAAACAAACACTATCTGAAGTTCTTCTTTTAAGTATGTCCTTTTAATGAGATTTTGAAATGAAAAATATAATCTCTGGTAATGTTTTCTGTTAGTGTTTTTCTTTTTTTTTTTTTTTTCTGTTACAGCTAAAAATAAAATTGTACCAGTTTCCTTTAACCATTCTCTCTCGAACAACTGGAAATCTGAGAAAATAACTTCAGTGCTTTCTCATCTTTCCAAGGTTCAGAAAACTGCAAAATCAGTAAAACAGAGATTCCACAATTAAACCATTTATATGTTTTTAAAAAGGTCACTTTTGGGATCCCTGGGTGGCGCAGTGGTTTAGCACCTGCTTTTGGCCCAGGGTGCGATCCTGGAGACCTGGGATCAAATCCCACGTCGGGCTCCCGGTGCGTGGAGTCTGCTTCTCCCTCTGCCTGTGTCTCTGCCTCTCTCTCTCTCACTGTGTGCCTATCATAAATAAATAAAAATTAAAAAAAAAGGTAAAAAGGTCACTTTTATTTAGTAGAGTGTCCAGGCATAGCTGAAGAAACCCAGTTTCTGACTTTCTCTCAACTTTTCTGTATCTTAAAAATAGAGAAAAATAAATAAAAATAACAGAAATAACACCACATGAAAACAAAGTTGGTAAATGAACACAATGGCATTTAATGAAAGGCTTTCAGCTTTCCTCTTAAAGATGTGTCTGTCTTTTTTTCCCAGCTGCATGGAGGTATGATTGACAAATAAAAATTGTATATATTTAAGGTGTACAATGTGATGATTTGAGATATATATATATATTCACTGATATACAGTGATTACCACACACAAAATAATTCACATATCCATCACCTACATAGTTATCTTTGTGTGTATATAGTGAGAACACTTGAGATCTACTCTCTTACCAAATTTCAAGTGTCTATAGTTGCTATGCTATACATTAGACCATGAGAAATTACCCACAATTGGAAGTTTGTACCCTTTGACCAATGTATCCCCATTTTCCCCAGGTGTGGTAGTGTTTCATGGGAAAAAATTTTCATCATAGTACAGTAAGAAGAAAAATATAAACATACCTGTGCCATATTTCGAAAAGCAGAAAATATCTCCAGGGAAGCAATCAATCTACAACCTTGTTATAGGAGGAAAGCCAATGGTATTTATTTCATCAAAGCATCTTTATTTAGATGGAGAAATTCAGTTTGTGAATCATGGCAGCCTCTTCCAAATAATCAGAATATTCTATGAGGCTCTGAGTTACCCAGAGAGGGGTTGCTAATCAAACATACACTCCATTTGCAAATTCCAAATTGGAAATTTTAACAAGATTCAACTGTCTGAATTGCTTTTCTTAGCAGTGTTCTTTTTTTGGAGGGGGAGAGGGAATTGTGGAATTGTGGAATTGTGGAATTGTGGAATTGTGATTGCTGCTATAGACTTTTTACAGGAATAAAATCAGCCTTGCTTTTATTTATTAACCTTGTGGTAACAATATTAAACAATTTACTTAGTTTTATTTTCATTATTTTATAGATTATGACTTGGAAAATATTTAATAAAATAAAGAAGTGTATTTTGTTTTTAAGGTTGTGGATTCATGTCCCTTTCTCCTTCCTTTCTCTAAAATAACAAGGGAAACAAGAAACAGAAGCAAAGCTAATAAAGTTGAAGACATTAGTAACCAGAACTATATTACGTGTAGAAAGACTGCCAAGTGCAGTGAAGGTCAAATGGAGATGAAGGAAGATGCTGAGAAGACAAGCCCAAAGCTAGACTTTCAAGCAATGGGACAGAACATATCTCTTCAAAGAAGGTTTTATGAGTTTAACCAAGTGATTAGAGTTAATGCCAACACTAATGGCAAAAGTGGACATCGTGAGTCTCTTTAATAAAGCACAACATTTATTCCTGCTCTCCTTCCCTAAAAAAGTACAGCCTGAAATGAATAATGAGGAAATAATCATATGCTCCAAATTGAGAGTACTATGGACATCCAACAGGAATAAAATGGAAACCCACTCAAAATTTGGTTCCCATGTGGAGACTGATAATCAGACATACCTCCCAAGATGCTATGGAAGGGTTTATAACTCACATAATGAAGCTTTCTGGGTAAAGCAGGTGGCTTCTAAGTACGTCCAAAAACAGAAAGAGGAACGAGAGACTGGCTTTTTATTCTCTTTAGAAGGGTGGCAGAATGAAGGTTCCTGCATAGGGGCAGGAACTTACATGGTTTAAACCTTCAAATGGACCCAAAAAGGGACTATGTATGTTTTCTTTTCCTCTTGCCTACATGCAGGGCAGAAGGAGAAGAAGTAGAGAGAGACTAAAAAGGTGTCAACAAAAATGAAAAAATAGTGACTCTTTATTACAAAGGGACACTTCACAAAAAAATTGGCTTAAGCTCTTTCTAAAATGTAAATGTCAGTATAAAGGGGCACCTGGGTGGCTCAGTGGTTTAGCGCTGCCTTCAGCCCAGGTTGTGATCCTGGAGTCCCGGGATTGAGTCCCACATCGGCCTCCCTGCATGGAGCCTGCTTCTCCCTCTGCCTATGTCTCTGCCTCTCTGTCTCTGTGTCTCTCATGAATAAGTAAATAAAATCTTTTTTTTATTTAAATTTTTTTAAATTTTTTATTTATGATAGTCACACACACACACACACACACACACACACACACACACAGAGGCAGAGACACAGTCAGAGAAAGAAGCAGGCTCCATGCACCGGGAGCCCGACGTGGGATTCGATCCCGGGTCTCCAGGATCGCGCCCTGGGCCAAAGACAGGCGCCAAATCACTGCGCCACCCAGGGATCCCATAAAATCTTTTAAATATATCTATATTATAAATATAATTATAGATATATTTAAATAATAATACAGTAAATATTCTAAAATATAATAAAAATAGAAACATCCCAAATCATAAACAGAAACATAAAATATTAAAATTTAATATAGAGTTAGAATTATAGAAACACAATGTGCAAATACTTTAGCAATACTATCTAATACTAATGGTAGTAAAATCTAATTCACTTTTCTTGATCTATAAAGGTTTAAAAGATGAGAGACCTAAATAAAAACAAATATTTTCTGATAATTATGCATTTAACTCTATATTCTAAAAACAAAAACACATTTTCAAGTATCCATGGAACATTTACAAAAATTGACTATATATACAGCAACAATAAAAGCATCATTAAGTTCTAATATTCAGTGATCACAAAGCAGGAAGAAAAACCTTCACAAAATTGAATGTAAAAATGTGTAAGTAGAAAATAAGTATAATAAAAATGTTCCATATCAAAAGATGTGAGAACAATTAAAAGCAGTGTTCAAAAAATAGAAAAATCCACACACTAATTCACCAGAAAAAAATTAAAATCCATTAATTATTGAATTAAAGTAATTAGGGAAATAGCATAGCAAAGTATAAAAAAGAGCCTAAGAAGAGAAGAATAGGGACAACAAGCAGAAGTTTATCAATTATCTTGCAGAAACATGGTAAAACTACTGAATAAATCAGAAGTGGATATTAAGAGAAAATATAATAAAAAATAAAGAATTAGCAAGCTCTCAGGGAAAGGTGAGAGAGCATACAAACTAAATAATAAATGAGACTGGGGAAAAACCTCATGTGGCTAGAACATTAAAATATTCCTGTGAGATCACTTTGTTAAATTCTGCAAAAATACATTTGAAAATGTACATGAAATAGATAATTTTCCAGGAAATCACAACTTTCCAAGCTTGCACAAGATGATACAAAAAACTAAAAGAACAACACTTTATGAGAAGCAGAGATTGCCAGGGTCTTTTCATAATAATGGGCTTGCTATTTTAACTCTTCTGGATCATATAAAAAGAAGAAAGCTTTCTAATTATTATTTAATGAAATGATCATGAAAGTCACATTAAAACCTGAGAAAGCCCCAAAAGAAAACTATAGACAAATGTCAGTATAAACAAACAATATAGCTACAAATATCAACTAATTGAAAGACATCAATTAATGAACGAAGTTACACCATGACCAGATGTTGTTTATGAAATAAATACAAGGTTATTTTAATACTAGGAGATTTACTGATATAATTTACTATGTTTATAATGTAAAGGAGAAAAAGAAATTTTTATATGTTACTATGGCATGTAGGAATATTCAACATTCATTTGATCTTAAAAACAATCCAACCAAAAGTAAAATTGGATAGCTTAGTACATCCTAAACATGATGTGTGTGTATCTCTCTTTCTTTCCCCTTCTCTCTCTGTCTCACTCCTCCTAGAAGGTGATGCTGAAAACCTCTAGGGGACCTAGACAGGAGCCTTAAGAAGGAAATAAAGAAATGAATGGGCACAGAGAGAAATGAATGGTGGAAAAATGATTTGTGTGTATGTAACTTCACAAATAATACAAGATAGATCAGGTTTATCATTTCATATGTTAGTTGACTATGGAAAATAAGCTAAAATTTAATTCATACTTTACTATTGAAGTGGTAGGGTTTATATAAGGGAAGACCTAATTAGATGAGGTGCTTGATGGGAGCACCTACATCATTTAGAAGAAAATTATGAGATAGATACAAAAGGTTACTAATTACTGGCAGAGCTCACTCTCTTATAATGCAGATTAAAAGAAATGATATAGCATGAAATTGCTTTACACATCTGTCAAAAGCAGACTAAAATGATTATATCCTATTTCATGCTGTTTTGAACATTGAGGTTATTTTTTTTTAAATTCTAGATTCATAATCTTATTGCTGTGACAGCATGATACCAAGCTCCACTTTAATGTAATGGGAAAAAATAAAGAATAATATAAATAAGTTATCAAAAAAGAGAATATTGTTCAAGTAATAAAATGAATTGGACAAGGATGAAAAGAACAAGATATTAAATAATAAAAATACAAATGACAATATTATTCGTATTCTCATTCTGGTATCTATACACATTTGTCAGTACATAAGAATTCTTAGCATTACATGTCTATTAGAAAGATGCCTTCTCTAAGTTGAAAAAAAAAGCACTTTGACCTCATGGTTACAGCTTAGTAGTTTAATATGAATAAATACACTTCAGAAATATTTAATATAACTATATATGTTAGAAATAGTAAATATAGGGGCACCTGGGTGGCTCAGTGGTTGAACGTCTCCCTTCTGCCCAGGGCGTGATCCTGGAGACCTGGGATCGAGTCTTGCATCGGACTCCCCGCGGGGAGCCTGCTTCTCCCTCTGCCTATGTCTCTGCCTCTTGCTCTGTGTCTCTCATGAATAAACAAATAAATCTTAAAAAAAAAAGAAATAGTAAATATATATAAAATATTATTTCTCCCTTAAAATTTCTGTAGCACTAACTAATACTCTCCTAAGAAAAGCTCTGCTCCTAACTTATTGTCATCTAGAATTGGGAAACATAAAGCTCTCGGAAATGACTATGGAGAGGAAATAAATAAATGTGTTGAGTTGTTAGAGGTGGAGATTTGGTACCATATACAGAGTGCATAAGTGGGAAAGGGAGCCTCCCAGAGTATTTAATGATAGATCTTTATATTCAAAGAGAGGTTAGTCCTCTTTCCACCAGTCAAAAGAAACGGCATTCTAGGCAAAGTGAGCAGAAGCATGGAGATATGAAATGGACTGGCTTGTCAGGGGTGTTGCAAAGCACTTCTGTATGACTTGAATAAAGAGTCTGAGAATGACATAAAGACAAGACTGAGGAGGGCCCCTGGGTGGCTCAGTCAGTTAAACATTGACTTTTTTTTTTTTTAAGATTTTATTTATTTATTCATGAGAGACACAGAGTGAGAGGCAGAGACAAAGGCAGAGGGAGAAGCAGGCTCCACGCAGGGAGCCCTAGTTGGGACTTGATCCTGTGTCTTCAGGATCACACTCTGGGCTGAAGCCAGGTGCCAAACCGCTGAGCCACCCAGGCATCCCAACATGGACTCTTGATTTCAGCTCAAGTCATGATCTCAGGTTCATGAGATCGAGCCCAAAGTCAGGCTCCACGCTCAAAAGGGAATCTGCTTGAGATTTTCCCTCTTCATCTCTCCATGCACTCACATGTGTTTTCTCTCTCTCTCTCTTTCTCTCTTTCATAAATAAATCTTTAAAAAAGATAAGACTGAGGAGTAGATAAGAATATCGACTTTTGGTCCAATAACAAGAATTATGAATTTTCTTCAGAGTAAAATGTGTAATAAATAATTTTAAACAGGTGTGGAGATGTGGTATCAAGCTTTGGAAGGTCACTCTGGTTACAGTATGGAGAGTAGATGGCGGGGAGAGAGGGTATGAGAGTAGAGGGAAAATAGCCTGGCAGAAAATCATTCTAAGGGATGATGAACCCTTGAACTAAGGCAATAGCAATAAAAAAGCTGAGAAGATGCAGGTTATGCATGATGCTGTGGATATAGAATCTATAGAACTTGGCAATTGAAGAACTATTAGGAGAGCATCTAGGATATAGATAAATAATCTAGATTTTTGAATTTGATGATTGAGCAGATGTTGGTCTTTTCATTGAGCTAAGGAATGAAAGAAAAGTAGGCTCTAAGAAAACATGGGGGCTTATTTTAGATAGGTAAGAAGAGGATGTGGGGCGTCCAGTGAGGCCGTTGAAGCTCAGTAAGAGATCAGCCTGAGAGAGAGATTCACAGAGTTGTTTTATTTTGTGTTGTTTCCCAGCACTTAGTTGGGAGTCACACAGAATTTATTAATATGTCCTTTAATGATAAATGTTGGTGAACAGCATTATTACTCTGGACGCTCAGACTATCAAGACAAACTGGTCTAAATGCAAACTTTTTACTATATCTACAGCACCCTGATTAATTTGCCTCCAGCCTGTGTCTCCAACTTCATTTCTACCCATTTTTCTTTTCTCACTCTACTCTAGTGACACTGATATTTTTTTTCAGATTTTCAAGCAGTGTTTTTGTTACAAAAATTTGTCCACTCCTTCTGCCTGGAATTCCCTGTCTGCCTACCTTCCCACCATCAAAAAACAGACCAACTTAATTCTTTCTCATCCTCTATGTCAGATACTTTACTTGATATCACAATCTAATATAGACTCCTCTACACCATTATTTCAATCCCCTAATTGTTTCCTTCAGAGTCTTGTTATTTGTAAATATACTCCTTTACAATCTTTCTCCCTCCTACTAGACAAGACAATAAACTGCTGTCTTGTATACTGTTTTATCTTGAAGTCCTATAGCAGTGCTGGGCACACAAAGGGAATTCACTAAATATTGTTGGATAAAGGAATGAAAAAAAAAACAATCATGAACCTAATCATTATAGAAGTGAAAAGAGTTCTTATGGATTATGAAATTATCTTGGCATAATTTAGGTGTCTCTTTAGCAAATATCTAAGCTCCTCATTGATCTCCACTCTTCTCTGTGCATACAGGCCCAGCATGCAGCCATTGGTGAGACTGGGAGAAAGCCACACTTCCCTAGGTTCAAATACTAGAATTCAGATTATATAAACTTAAACTCACTGTTTACCTTCTTTAAACTGAACTTCCTCATCATCAAATATGGAAAATATCTATCTATCCTATGAGTATCCTATGACTCTGTGGTACAGATTAAATGATAAAAGAATCCAATCCTTATTGCAGAGATTTACTCATGGTAAGCACTTAGGAAATAGGGACAAATATCATACTGCTCACATAATGGAAGCAAAAACACCTGCCATAATAGGTGACGGTGACTATTTTATTTTGAACTACAAAAAAATTCCAACTTAGGCAAAATCATAGAAAATATGTGGTAAATCACATGTACCTATGAAGGTTTCAACAAATATATCAGCTCATAGAAAATATGTGGTAAATCACATGTACCTATGAAGGTTTCAACAAATATATCAGCTCATGGCCAAGGTTATTTCACCTATAACTCACCTACCTCACCTCTTTTACATTATTTAAAGTACATCTCAGAAATCAAATTATTTTATCCATGTTTCTAGACATATGTGCAAAAATACTTTATACTTTTAAACATATCCACAATACCATTTCACATTTTAAAATAATACGTTTTAATATAATCAGTCAATATATATTTAATATTCAGTCAATATTTCCATTAGTAATACACATTCACTGCTGATTGCTACTGGGTGTAGAACAGACTTTCTTGAGAAGAACAGTGGCCTTCAACTGATGCACAAGTCATCCTGACTTGAGCTTTACATAAATAACAGGCGAAGGGTCCACGTACACGCTGATCTCCTGTGGCAGTTCCTCATTGGCTGGATCCAATTGAAGGCCAGAGAGCATGGAAACCGTGTGGATACAGTTAATGCAGGTCAACTTCCCAGAGCAGAATGCAGAGTTGAAATGGGTGAAAAGTGGATCTGGAGTGGTAAACAGTTTCCGCATGTCAGTCTTTCTAGAATTTACACCACACACACACAGAGACACACACACACACTATCCCTTTTACTAAATTATTAATCTTTCATATCAACACTGTTCTGTTCTGAATTTGTACATTAACATAATAAAGTGCTCAAGAGCACATGGATTAAAGAAGTGGGCCATAGGAGAGTTTAGGAAGAAAGACCATGAGGTAGAATTTGAAAAGTTAGAAAATAAACCATTTACAATTTCAGCCTCACCACCTCATTAAGATGTGATTACTTGCTGTGAGAGACCACAAGAAGTCTTTATTCTCTTTCCTTTACTATGAAGTCTGGTAGCCCCAAGTACTTGCTCATCCACACTTCCAGCTAGGCATGGCTGTGTGACAGTTTTAGTCAGTGGGAAGGAGACAGTAGTCATTGGGTAAGAACTTTGGGAAACTTTTTAAATGGAGCAGACAACTCGAGCAACATACTCTCTGACTTTCTCTCTTTCCTCCTTCATTCCTTGGCAGGCAGGCACAATGCCTGGAGGGACAGCAAACACACTGCAAACATTAGGATGAAAACCTCCCAGTGCGGCTGGTAGAGCGGGAATAACAGAGGAGCCTGTGTTCTGAATGACATCCTTGAGCAGATTCACCGCACTGAGGCTGCCACAGCTTATTCTGAAAGAATAAGAACCCTTATCTATTTAAGCTGGTGGTAGATCTATATTCTGTCATTTGAAGTTAAAAATCCTTCCTGGATTATATGCTTGCTGATTTTCTTACTTTTAACAAGAACTGTCCATCAGAAAGTTAGGCTGTTGGCAGGCAGCCAGGGGACATTGGGATGCCTCCTAGATATTTTTTTTATTCCTCGGAGTCTCAGTTTTTCACTCTAGCCACCATAGTTTACCACTATAGGCAGTGTGAAGGAATATGGTTTATTTACTCTGGATTCATTCACTGAAAAAAGTTTGGGCTCAACCAGATGTTTCTGCCTCTAACAACAAATTTAGCTGTAGTTATAATGATTAAAACAGGTATCTGAGTTTTTTTCCGAAAGGCTAGAAAGCTAGCCCATCACAGAAAATGCGTCAATACAATTTTATGCTATTTAGGGAAGTAGAGTTTCATATATGAAAGCAAAATAAAAATAAAAATCAGCTTTAAGATGAGCTTTCAGATGTATTTTTTGTCATTCACTTTATGCCCTCATGATTTTGCTCAGTAATATTAAAGGTGCACTTCAGTAATCTAAGATATTCCAGATTGCCCAATGAAGAGCAATTATAGATTTTTACAATTTCATGCATCATGCCAAGAGTCATCCTACATCTGATTAAAGATGGCTCTTAAAGAAGTAGGATGCATTTTATGCTTAATATATTTTTTAATTAATTAATTATTTATTTAGAGCGTGCATGCATGCAGGCGTGAGCAAACAAAGAAGGGCAGAGGGAGAGAGAATCCTAAGCAGGCTCTACAACCAGCCCCAGGTGGGCTTGATCTCAGAGCTCTGAGATCATGACCTGCATCCAAAGCAAGTCAGAGGCTCAACCAACTAAACCACCCAGGTGCCCCTAAAAAGATTTAAACTAGGTGTTTTAAAGTTACTCAATTTTTAAGACAAAGTTTTGTATTCTTTTTTACTTTTATTTGTTATTGTTTTCATCAATTTTTACATATCTATGACTCCTTTTTCCTACCACTGTTATCTTAAAAATAAAATGGCATTAAGGAAAATCAGTAAATACAGAGTTAAAACATTTGATTCTAGACCCAGCTCTTCAGTGATCACCTTGGCCATTGCATTGCTGACCTTGACAGGAAATCTCTAGGAATGCTGCTTAAGAGAGGCAGAGAGCAGCAGTCTGTCTGGGAAGGGAGGATGGAAAATTTATGAGTACATACCGTGTGGTGAAGTTATGTTGGAGATTGGAGCAAATTCTAAAGCCGTCTTTATTTCCTTTTGCCCACCCTGACCTTCTGCATCTTCACTTCTTCATTTGTAAATTGCAGAAGTTGGTTGAAATATAAGTACTTTAAAATTCTAATTCTACCTTGGGCTCTCTATTATTTCCTAACTTTCATCACATCCCCACCACTTACATATTTTTTATTCCAATTTTTACTTTCCCCTGGCAAAGTCACCATGAGGCTTTCCTCGACACATACAATCTGTACTATGTCATTGCTATGCCAAAGTCATATGTTCCTCAAAGCTTCTTTTTTATCTCTTGAGATTACTCTAGGCCAATTATGCATATTTTATTTTTCATAATGTCTGATGAGTTCCAGAGAAGTTTGTCACATAAATATATTGTGCAATGGCCTTGACATATGAAATTTGCCTGGTTTTTAAGAAAATAGCACATTGAAACTTATAGATCACTAAGTAACAAAAATGACCCTTGCTTTAGCTTTTTTTTTCTTATGGACCAGAGACTGTTCCCAGGTGGTTTTACACACATTATCACACATATAGGTATTTAATGTTTCTGTTACAAGTATTCCAACTCGGTAGATATTATTCCCTTTTTTACAGGGAAGAAGTCAGAGGCTCAGATGGGTTGCATAGCTCACCTCAGATCATATGCATAGTGAACAGAATCATCCTTATTCAAGTCCTAATCTCGTTGACTCCAAGAGCCATTTCTTCCAAACACAGAGTTTCACTGCCCACTAGGCTCTACCACTTTTTTAAATGAATGTAACCAGCTCCACTTACTTTTCTCCAAATATACACAGCATTAACCATCTACTCCTATACTTGATGACTAACTTACCAGAAAGTATACATTTTCAAGATTAATTCTTCACAATCTAATAAAATGTTTCCAAAAAATCAAGGAGACAGGGCCTAGGTTCCCACCCCAACTTTGTGCTGTGGCACAGAGCTCATGGCCCAGGGGCAGTGTTGATTTTAGCCGTGCTCACAAGGGGCCTTAAAAGGAAAGGCAATTTTATTACTAGATAGCTGATAAAGAAAAATAGGCTGTAATCTGCATACTTCATAAAAGTGACCTAAGTTGACTTCAAATAAAAATGAACAGATATAATAAATTGCAAAAGAGAAACAATGAAACATAAAGCTAATTTTTAAAATAAATATAAGATAGGTTCCACATACCAAAAAAGAGATGGGAACAAGGAGAGAAAACTTGTGAGAGAATAGATTTAGAAAAAAAAAATTGTTTTAAGAGAAACTTAGTCCAAACATCTCTGGAAGCCTAGCTAGACACAAAGACATGATGGGCTTTTCAAGCTTGAATGTGCATGTGAACCAACTGGAGATCTTGTTCAAATGCAGAATCTGATCTGGTAACACTAGGGTGGGGCCAGAAACTGTTTGTTTAATAATGTGTGAATGAAGCAGCATATAAATAGAAAAAGAGCTACATTCATAGTCCAATAACCAAAAACCCAACCTAACAAAACAAAAACAAAAATAGAATTTTATTTTTTATCTGAATGGTATGGGTTGAATTATGTTATCCCCCACTCCAACCCCCACATTCATATGTGGAAGTCCTAACTACAAGTACCTCAGAATGTGACCATATTTGGAAATAAGGTCATAGTAGATGTAATTAGTTTAGGCAATTAAGGTGTGCCCTAATCCAACATGACTGTGTCCTTATAAAAAGGTGAAATTTGGACAGAGATACACAGAGCAAATACCATATGAAAATGAGAGCAAAGATTGAATGATGCTTCTATAAGCCAAGAAATACTAAAAATCGTTAGCAAAACCATAAGCTAAGATAGTATGGAACATATTCCTCAGAAGGAACCAACTTTGCTGCCATCTTTTTGGTGTTTTTTTTTTTTTAATTTTTATTTCAGTATAGTTCACACAAAATGTTGCATTAGTTTCAGATGTACAGCATGGTGTTTCTGTAAGTTTATATGTTAGGCTATGCTCACCATAAGTGTAGCTACCATCTGTCACCATATAATGCAATTACAGTATCCACTCTTACAATATCATTGACTATATTCCCCATGCTGTGCCTTTTCTTCCTATGATTTACTCATTCCACAGCTGGAAGCCTGTCTCTCCTATTCCCTCTTCACCCATTTTGCCCATCCCCGCCCCCCAGCAACCATCAGTTTGTTCTCTGTATTTATAGGTCTGATTCTGCTTGTTGTTTGCAAAAATCCTAGAAGAGAACACAAACTATAGTTTCTCTGACATTAGCCATAACAGCATTTTTCTAGATATGTTGCTCAAGGCAAGTGACAGCTTGATCTTGATCTTGGACTTGTAGCATTCACAGCTGTGTAACAATAAATTTCTGTTATTTAAACCACCCTATTTGTGGTATTTGTTACAGAAGTCCTAGCAAATTAATACAGAAAGAAAATATGTCTCTATATAAGGAATATTGTACTACATATTATCCTTGACTGTGATTTAATGAGAACACCCTAAAATGTCCCTTAACCCTGAATATTTGTCCCCTCCTTCTCAGACATAGCTTTCTTTTACAATCATTAGCATGCTTTTGCCTTTGTGAGCTTGTTTCTGGGATATCCAGTCATCTGGGCACCAAGAAAGATCAATGAATGGTATTCTGTTCTTTCCTACTTGAATAGACTACTGTTGTGGTTTTCTGGGCCTCAATAGGAAAAGGAGGCTGGAAAAAAACTTGTCTCCCCACAGTTACTTCCCCCAATGATTTCAAACTGATAAAGAGCTCACCAATTTTGTTTTCTTCAAGTTATGTATTTTGGTATCTAACAAAGCCTAAGAGCTTTGTTTTATTCCCTACCTTTTTTTCCTCTTCTATGATCAGAGAAACAGACTGGAGAATTCATGTTTCTGCAGCTGTCATCACCATTTTCAAACTACTGTAGTTTCTTTGCTACTTCTATCCAATTACTTGGTAACTGGATGTCTGACTATGACCCATTGGGCTGAAGCCCTGTCTATCACCTAATCTACTGTATAGCTAGTGTATATTACTGTCATATATCACTAGGGCATATTACTGAAACCTATAGCTACTGTATATTACTGTACCTATAGCTAGAGAATATTAGTATAACCTATAGGTAGTGTATATTGCTGTAATGTGTGGTTAGCATACTGGTTTTTCTTTCACAGAGATCACATATATGATTTACTACCTCTTAGAAAGAAATACCAAGACTAACAAGACACCTACCCTTATCTGGACTCTTATTTAAAATAGATTAAATATAACAGAACACCACATGAGTGAGTGTTTCTGTAAAGTGCCCAGTACTAGTACTAGTATCAAAGCAAAAATTACACTAGACAATGCTAAACAGTTGGGGAAGATTTTATTCAAGATTATTACAATAGAAGAGAGAGACTAGAACTTAGCCCAAGCTCAATGCCACAGAAACAGAGTTTTCAAGAATTGTGGTGGAGGCATCATAGGATACCTGTTTTGTAACTGACCTTGCCCAGAAGAAACTGAAACTTTCTCATATCTTCAGAACAGAGTTAGTTTTATAACTTGGAGCAAAGCACCCTCAGAAATCAGGCTCCTATCCTCCCACAGAGAATAGGAAAAGGGGGCACTATGTTCCTTGATGATCAATTTTAAAGGGATAACTCCCATGTCCTTGAAAAAGACAGTTCAGGGTTGTAAAATTGGAAAAAAGCTTTTAAAAAGATTTACATCTCAATTAGAAAAATAATTTACAATAACAGATTTTCTAACATAAATGCTCTAAGGAAAAGGAGGTCAGGGACTTAAAAGCAAGAAGAAGCCTTGTCTAAAGTTTAGGCAGGCTGAGGGAAATGTTAATGCTGCCTGGGTTAAGTGATGGTATGTGGGTAGGTGAAGTATCTAATAAAAGTTTGTCTTGATACAATTAATCATGTAATTGACAAATCTCCTGTGTGGATAGGTAATTTCCAATAGGTTGATCATCAAAACCATTTGAGGATTTTTCAAAATATAAATCCTCATATCCTGCCCCTGGCTATTCTGATTTCATAAGGCTGGGGTGCCTCCAAAGAACTTGGGTTCCTCTATAACATCCCAAGTTACAATCAAATATGTTTGAGAACTAGTGGTTGAAGTTAACACTATATGACAACATGAGATAATTGTGAGATATGGTGTAGGGTTTGTTCTCATCCATTCCAGTTTCTAGAATGATTTTTTTAACGTTAGTTGAATAAATTGATTTAACTAATTCATATGTGAGATAAAAGCAAAAACAGTTTATGAAAAATTTTTTATCTACTTTTTGTAATCACTCTTACTGGCTTTTGGTTTCACATCCTAATATTTCCAAAACAGAATTGATCAAATAAACAAGAAAATTGATCTATCCAATTTATTATAAATTTACTAGTATCTTTTTAAGCAGGAAGAATGAATGACTGAACCACCCAGACTGAGCTCTTTAGTTTGGTGAACAAACCAGAGTGACCCTCCAGAGAAGGGCAATGTTCCTAACTCTTCTCCATAGCCCGAATACTATTAGTGTAAGACCTTGAAACCACATCTGTTTTTCTTTATGAAATTCAAGCAATTGCCTAACCTCTTGGCTCTTAAGTAAAATGTTCAAGGGCTCACATGACGAGACTTTGTTGTATATAACGAATCTGTTGTATATAATGAATCTGTTGTAATAACATAATCTGTTGTATATAATGAAATTTAAACTGTTTTGCTAAAGAGGGGAAAAGGGGCATAAATAAATGGCTATAAAACATCTGGATAGGCTCTGCAGAAGGTTGCATTTTTTCCATGTCTCCAAATGGTTTGTTCTATCTGTCACACATTGCTTTGTTTGAGTTTTTGCAGGCAACAAAATCATGGAGAAATATAGGGTCTGGAGTCTACTGTGGCTTCCTGTTTGGCTAGAACTGTAGCTAGTCCATGGATAGGCAGAAAGCAGCTGTGCAAGAATCTGTGTTTAGAATAGTGTTGCTTGATAGAAACCAATGCAACTCACAGGGCTCTGCAATACATCTCTATTGAAATATTGTACAATGTGCAAATCTGTTTGTCCAAGATTCAATCTTGAAGTTTAGTGGGGTTGTATAAACAACAGAGAGATGGAAAAGATAAGGTGAAAAGATTCAGGAAAAAAAAACCCTCAAAAACCAATGTTTTATAGTTTTCTCAGATGTAACTAATTATCTGCCAGAATGATTTATCTCACTTTGATGCATGTGAGTGTATATCTGTGTGAAGAATTTCAAGAATGGAAAAACTTCAGCCACTTAAAATTGAGATACCTACATATTTGGAGCATGACACTTTTTAATTACATGAAAATAAATATTTCTCAATCTCATCTCACAGATACTTTCTTTACATTTTTTAGTACATGAAAATGAATACTAACATATAGGGGAAACTATAGTCAAGATAGCTTAAAGTGATGAATATTAACCAAGACCTCAGAGAACATACTTGAAGAATATTAATAGTGACGACTTCATTTCAAAGGTCATAAAAGTTTAGAAATTGGAGTTTTATAGGTTTGTATTTTCTTAACATATATGCTGAACATTTACTGTAAATCAAGGAATATACTAGGTGCTTTATGTGAATTAACTAATTTAAATCTCACTGCATTACATTATAATGGGATTATTATACCCATTTTATGGGTGAGGAAATCAAGGCTCAGAAAGATTAATACCTTGAACAAAGACAAAAGTTTGTCAGTAACAGGAGTTTCACTCTCCAGGCTTTTAGCCTCTCTGTCCCTAATTTGATTCCTGTATCTGAATTATGTAAATTCAGCGCTTAAAAAAAAGTTTTTATTTAAATTCAATTTAGTTAACATGTAGTGTATTATTAGTTTTAGGAGTAGAATTTAGTGATTCATCAGTTGCATATAACACCCGTGCTTATTACATAAAGTGTACTCCTTAATGCCTATAACTCAGTTACCTCATTCCCCCACCCACCTTCTCTCCTGCAGCCCTCAGTTTGTTTCCTATAGTTTAGAGTCTCTTATGATTTGCTTCCTTCTCAGTTTTTATCTCGTTTTATTTTTCCTTCCCTTCTCCGATGTTCATCTTTTTATTTCTTAAATTCTATGTATGAATGAAATCATATGGTATTTGTGTTTCTTTGACTGACTTACTTCACTTAGCATAATATCCTCTAGTTCCATCCATGTTGTTACAAAGCACTTAATTTTAAATGTTTAAACCCAACCAGGCTACCTGAGAGGCAAAAATATGCTTGTACTTCGTGTTCATAGCAAACAAGTACTGCTTTGACCTGTGTTCTGTCTACCCCGTGTCTATTATTATTGGTGGAAACTGAGTGGTGATTAAAACAAACACATATTTTTGTATAACAAAATTTACCTATGAAAAATGGTCAGGGAATGGATTTAATTATTTGGTGAATGATCCAATTGGGAGCTATCTAAATCATTGCATTCTAAATTAAAATGTGAAATGGCATTGATGCTTAGAATGCCTAACATTCAAAAAGAGAAAGGGAAAAAATTTTTATTACACAGATATTTCAGTCATTTATTTGAGTTGTGTGTGAGGTGTGATGTAAACAAGCATGGGATAAAAGCTAAAATTTAATACAGACCTAAATGTGTTAAACCACAACAATATAAAGATGGAAGGGCTCGTATCAATCAATGAACCCCACACAACACAGGAGCTCCTTTACAGTGATTTATAGTCTTATCTTCCCATTAACACATGAGGAACCTGAGTTTAAGCTATTTAAGTGATTCAAGGTCAGAAAGGGGTTAGGCCTCAACTCCCCAGTTCTCAGTCCACTGTTCTTATTGTAATTGTACTTCCTCACAGTGGCCTCTGCTTTACTGAATTAGTGTCTTATACAATCAGCTATCAAATGGTGCTGAAATATGAAAGGTAATATTATCTGTATATCAAATAAGATAGCAAGGTTGAATCCAACAGACATCCCATGTAGTGTTAGAGAGTACTTAGTACTTAGTTTGAATCCCGGGTTCAATTCTAAGATTTTACAACAGTACCCTTCTCTTTCCAAGCAGTGTGACACTCTCAGATGTGTACAAACACACAAATCACGAAAAGCTGCTTGTAGCTCCTAATCCCCTTATATAATCCCCATTGCTTTTTCCACAGGCACAGTGGTAGCATTTCCAGGATCTTTAAAGCTTAATTTTCTTCTCAAGGAAACAAAGGCATTTTGATCATAAGGAATAAGTAGGTGCTACCAGGGTCAAGACAGTAAGCACTCATTCCACAAGACCCATGATAGCAAATAGTGGGGTTTACCAGTTCCACAGTCAGCATGAGCCATGTCTCTGAAGCTGTGCAAATAGCAGAAATGGGCTCCAGTACACAACCTAGAGCCTTTCAAAAATTCTAAGTCCCTTAATACTTACCTCCAGATTCTATCCAGTTGAAGCTGTTAATAATTTACTAAAACTATTTTATTCAAGACTTAAGTAATAAAGGTGATTTAATAAAGAAGTATAAGCCCTTATGCCCAAGTCCCTATCATTATAAGATTCTCCTTCAAGTTATGGCTTTGATCATTTGTGTTGCATAACTACCCATGTGGGAGTGAAATCTTAAATTGAGCTTAGTGTCATGTAGTTATTCTTTGCAGTCAGACATGCTGCTGATGCTGGCTTTGTTTCCTGCACTTAGCTTCTTATCACTAGCTGTATTTACACATGACCTGTTTTTTAGCAGAACTTGGATGTAACTTCCAGCACTTGCATTAATTTGTTATACAGGAGATTAATGATAACTTGGGTAAATGTTAGTCTCTAGAGAAAGGCATTTTAAGGTAATCATAACTTCTTAAACTGTATTGTCCCTAGAGTCTATGTCATAGTAATGATGCCATTAATGGCATCACTCATATTAGCAATGTTAGGGCTTTAAGATATTATTGGTCAGGAACACAACAAGGATATCCACTCTCACCACTTTTGTTCAACATAGTACTAGAAGTCCTAGCCTCAGCAATCAGACAACAAAAAGATATTTGCCATTCAATTTGGCAAAGAAGAAGTAAAACTCTTCCTTTTTGCAGATGACATGATACTGTATATAGAAAACCCAAAAGACTCCACCCCAAAATTGCCAGAACTCATACAGCAATTCAGCAATGTGGCAGGATACAAAATCAATGCATAGAAATCAGTTGCATTTCTATACTCTAGCAATAAGACTGAAGAAAGAGAGAAATTAGGGAATCAATCCCATTTACAATTGCACCCAAAACTGTAAGATACCTAGGAATAAACCTAACCAAAGAGGTAAAGGATCTATACTCTAAAAACTACAGAACATTTATGAAAAAAATCAAAGAAAACAAAGAGATGGAAAAGCAATCCATGCTCATGGATTGGAAGAATAAATATTGTGAAAATGTCTACCCTACCCAGGCAATTTACACATTCAATCCAATCCCTATCAAAATACCATGGACTTTCTTCACAGAATCGAAAAAAATAATCCTAAAATTTGTATGGAGCCAGAAAAGACCCCAAATAACCAGATGAATGTTGAAAAAGAAAACCAAAGCTGAGGGCATCACAATGCCTGACTTCAAGCTGTATTACAAAATTGTGATCATCAAAACAATGTGTTACTGGCAAAAAAACAAACACATAGATCAGTGGAACAGAATAGAGAGCCCAGAAGTGGACCCCAAACTCTGTGGTCAACTAATATTTGACAAAGCAGGAAAGAATATCCAATGGAAAAAGGACAGTCTCCTCAATAAATGTTGTTGGAAAAATTGGACAGCCACATGCTGAAGAATGAAATGGGACCATTCTCTTACACAATACACAAAGATAAACTAAAAATGGTTGAAGGATCTAAATGTGAGATAAGAATCCATCAAAATCCTAGAGGAGAACACAGGCAATAACCTTTTTGAAGCTGGCCACAGTAACTTCTCGCAAGACATATCTATGAAGGCAGGGGAAACAAAAGCAAAAGTGAACTATTGGAACTTCATCAAGAAAAGAAGCTTCTGCACAGCAAGGGAAATGGTCAGCAAAACTAAAAACAACTGAATATGAGAATATATTTGCAAATGACATATCAGATAAAGGGCAAGATTCCAAGATCTATAAAGAACTTATCAAACTCAACACCCAAGAAACAACAATCCAAGGGGCAGAAGGCATGAAGAGACAGTTCTCCAAAGAAGATCTACACATGGCCAACAAGCACATGAAAAAATACTCCATATCACCTGCCATCGGGGAAATACAAATCAAAAGCACAATGAGATGCCACCTTATACTGGTGAGAATGGCTAAAATTAACAAGACAGGAAACAACAAATGTTGGTGAAGATGTGGAGAAAGTGGAACCCTCTTGCACTGTTGGTGGGAATGCAAGCTGGTGTAGCCACTTGGGAAAACAGTGTGGAGGTTCCTCAAGAAGTTAAAAATAGAGCTACCCTACAACCCAGCAATTGCACTACTGGGTATTTACCCCAAAGATACAGATGTAGTAAATGATGGGACACCTGCACCCCAATGTTCATAGCAGCAATGTCCACAATAGCCAAACTATGGCCAGAGCCATAATGTCCTTTGACGAATGAATGAAGAAGATGTGATAGATGATAGATAGATAGATGATAGATAGATAGATAGATAGATAGATAGATAGATAGATAGATAATGAAATATTACTCAGCCATCAGAAAGGATGAATACCTACCATTTACTTCAACATGGATGGAACTGGATGGTATTATGCTGAGTGGAATAAATCAATCAGAAAGACAATTTCATATGGCTTCACTCATATGTGGAATATAAGAAATAGTGAAAGGGGCCATAATAGAAGTAGGGGGTAATTGAGTGGGAAAAATTAGAGAGGAAGACAAACCATGAGAGACTCCTAACTTCAGGAAACAAACAAAGGGTTGCAGAAGGGGAGGTCGGTGGGGGAGATGGGATAACTGGGTTATAGGCATTAAGGAGGCGCATGATGAGATGAGCACTGGGCGTTATACTATATGTTGACAAATTGAATTTAAATAAAATATTTTTTAAATGGGGGAAAAAGGATATTATTGGCTGCCTTCTTGTTCCCTGAGTACTCAGGCTCTTCCTTGGGAACCAAGTCCATTATAAAGAGGGTGAGGCTAATAATTTCACTCTTTCCTCTGCTACTGTGAAAGCAAAGCTCTGTCTGTTCTAAGGTATTATTATTTCTATGCTCAATGTATTCACTTTCTCTCCAGTCATCCTCTGGATGTCAGTATTTTTCAAGAAGTTTTACACAGGATACTAGAGATAATTTAGTGGTTTTCCTATTTCTGATAATTTCTGAAAATCTATGGTTGTAAATTGTTCATCAAGAGGCTCATTTAGAGTGCCTAAGATGGGTTTGCCATTCATCCTAAAACAGACGAGGCTGGGAAATGTGCAAGAGTGAATGGAAAAGGCCTGGGTGTGGAAGCCAGCCAGGATTGCCCAGTCTCTGCAATGCTGCTCCCTGGACCTTTGGCCTTAGGAATTCCACTGTAACCATCTAAGCTATAACTATTCCACCTGTTAAACCCAGATATCAAACAACAACTTTGTAGTATAGTTGTAAGACTAAAATTGAACAACATATCTGAAAGTGCATAGTGCAAAGAAAGCATTTAATAATTGTTGCTAAACAAATAAGGATAGATAATATGTAATAATACTTTCTTAGTTTATAGCCCACATTTGTATACAGTCATTATATCATTCCTCTACATCATTTGAGGTAGGTAGCTATCATTATGATGTCAACATTGGACTGAAGGAATCAAGTCTAAAAGGGGTTAAAGGATTTGCCTAAATTCATAAGCACTCAAAACCAAAATTTCTGACTTTCACCTGTATGTTCTTTTGGGATCTGGCTCAAATAAGCAACTAAGAAGTATTAATTAAATAACCATGTCTTTTTCTTTTTAGTTTTTATTATAGAAAAATTCAAACAAACACAAAAGTGAATAGAATATATATGAATCTCCAGATGCCTTTCACCCAGTTTCAATGACTATACATTTTTCCAATTGTCTCTGTGTATTGCCTCGTCTCTTTTAGTTTTAGCTGTTTTAAAGAAATTCTCAGACATAATTTCATTTCACTCATACATAATTTTAGTATGCACAATAACTTTTAAGGAAATTTTTACTATATCCACCATTCCTTGATCTTATCTAATAATATTTTAAAACTCCTTGCTATTCAAATTTTCCTGATTCATCTCAACCAATTTTAATTCAGGTGATTTGTTTGAACTGAGAATAAAATAATATCCACACATTACATTTATTTTTTGTGACTCTTAAGGATCTTTTATTCTCTAATAGTTCTCCTTCAGTTTGATAAATCATGTCATTGATTTATTAGAGACATTTGTTTTTTATTCTAAGTTATACAGAATTGTGCACATTCTGAATTTAGCTGATTGCTTCCTAATGGTGCCATTTGACTTGCTCTTCTATCAACCCAGTGTTCTCATTAACAACTGTTTAGATGCAGATTCTTGATTAGATTCTGATTTAAATCTTTAGGTATCATAGATTATTAATACTTATTCTTAAACTTGGCTTCTAGCTCCTCACTCCCCATATACCTTTCTTGTCAACTTCCATTTATCCATTCCTTATTTTATCCTGACTTCATCTACTGGTGGCTTTACTCCTTCTCAATATATGACATTTCTTCTTTAGTTCTAGTATTGACTATCATGTGCCAGTCCCCACAGCAGTTTTGCTTTTCTCTGGCTTTGGAGCTTGCAGCATTCGTCTCCTTTTGCTCCACAAAGCATCTTGGAGGGTCTTCTTAATGTTTTCACCCAGGACCTTAATTATAATGGAACATACGTAGGTCTAAATATTCAGACTATATATTTAGAATCTGTCCGTCAGGAAACATGTTTTATTCTGTTTGTCTTCCATGGCTTGTCCTCTGCAAACTCCAGAAATTTCTCTATATAGTTCTCTCCTATGCAATACTCTTCCCTACAAACTCTATCTGCCTTGGTCTCCTTGGACTCTCAACTCCATCTCCAATTCAGTGTGTCCATTGGACTCTCCCTGAATTTCCTCTCCCTGTGCCATGTCCTAGAAACTCTCTCCAGGCAATAAGCTGATAGAATTGTAGGGCTCACTGAAATTGTTTCCCATCTCTAAGGAATTCTTCTCTTTCCTTGTCAGTTATATTTAGTGTCTTAAAAAACATTGCATCATTCATTTTGTCTGTATCTTCATTATCTGGTCTGTGTTACTCCAGATTTAAAGTGGAAGTCTCTAGTCTGTTATTAGACTTCAGAATCAAACTTTGTAATAATAAAGGATATTTCATTAGTGATCTAAATCAACGAAGACAATTTTGTTTGTTTTGTTTTATTTTAAACCATGGGAACAAGATGAGAAATGGCAAAGATAGATTGTAAAACTGGGTAGAGTGATAGAATTTTCTTTTCCTATTTTGATAAGTTCATGGTTGTTTTTCTTGTGTGCTATATGTTTCAGACTAATAATGGAATTCAAGCATAGTGTGAGAGACTTGACAGATATGGTAAAATTGACTATAGCAACTGACTATTTGGAAACAGACAACACCAATGAGGACCTGGCAGAGACTGGACTGAGAAAGGCGTCTTACCTCCAGCCACAGCACAGAGGTTCTAGGGGTGTTTCTAGGGGGACTCTGTGCCTCAATTCCAAATTAATGATGAAATGACATTAAAAATCATAACTGTGTCCTCCTTTATAGCCCCAACACTTGCTGCTGCTTTTCTTCCTAGAAAAAAAATACGTAACTGCTACAAATTAATAGTTATATAAATTGTGAAGCATAGCAAGATTTTTTTAACATAGCACGATTTTATTTGTTCTGTGACAGTACAAAATAGATACATACTTTATCAAGATAGAAAAAATCACAAAAGCAAACAAAAATGATTAATAACAACTATCAATGATGTTTTAATTGCATCATCACATCCACATAAACCCATTTATTCATTTCTGCACTATACATCTTAGAAACATCTTGTATTTACTTTCCTCTTTTCTTTAATATTTAGACATTTTGTCTATCTTGTTTATAACTGTTGTACTTTCTAAGCTATAATTATTTGGAAATGAAACAAAACTAGAGTCTTCTAATAAAAATAATTCCTAGAAAATTAGAACACATGAAAAGGTAATATATATTTGAAACTAGTGGTTTTGGAGTCAAAATGAATTTTGTGATGGAACTTTTGCAGATAAATGATCTTATTGCAAAAAAAAAAATACATATTGAAGGAAATGGAAGAAACCTGAAATTCAGAGTTGAAAATATTTTTCAGGAAATAGTGTTTATTGTTAAAGGAGTATGATGAGTCTATTTTATTTGCAAAGGAAAGCATTTTTTTCAGTTGTTGGAAATCAGAAAGGTAAGAAAACTATAGTTTTATTTATGAGCTCACGGATTGAACAGTTCTGCAAGCTCAAAAATAATAATATCCAAAATGATACAGAATGTGTGAATCAACAAACAAGTGGTTATAGTGGTATGGCTGTCAGTTAGTATGAAATGTTCTCATAAAGCATCAACATTTAGCTTAGTTAAGGAGAGCATTTCAATTTTAATTTTATTGGAAAGATAACTGAGAACAATCCAAACAGAGTTATAAATTTTTAAAGATTATTTATTTTTAGAGAAAGAGCAGCAGGAGGGGCAGAAGAAGAAGTGGAGAGAGAGATGTGGACTCCCCACAGAGTGGCAAGCCAGTCAAGGGGCTCAGTCTCAGGCCCCCTGAGAATGTGACCTGAGCCAAAATCAAGAGTCAGTCACTTAACCAACCGAGCCACTCAGGTGCCCCCATTTATAAAAATATATCTGCAGCAAATCAGAGTTTATTTTAACATAATTGAGCAGGCAGAAATATAACAGTGCTGATAACACAGTAGAGCATTTAATAGTTTCCTCAAAGTTTAGGAAGAGAGATGGATGACTTAAATATGCACTATTATGATCACCATTTAGAGTTCATTTGGATGAAACTCTGTCAACTAGTGGAATTCCAAAATTCTGTGAATACTGTCAATTCTTTCAACAATGGTATTTAGATATCTGCAAAGAGATTGGCAATATTTTGATATATTATAAGCCAGGAAAACATAATATATTGAGGAAACTGGATCCTTGTCTCAAAAACTTCAATATATATTGAAATATTGGAAGTGACATCAAATGAACATTTCAGATAGGGTGGCTGGTGAATTAAATGGCTTGCTGATTTTTCTTAACAAATTGGAAATTATTATTTCTCTAAAAAATAGCACATATTTAAGTACAAGGAACTTCAAAATAAAACTATGTGTTTGTCTTTAAAACTGAAAGAATTCTGTACTGTTAACAATGTTAGAAAAATGGTTAATATTTCAAAACAATGTGTGACAGCCGATAAGAAACTATACTTTCTGACTTCCTTTTTTAAGTCTTAATTGTTTGAGATTTGCAAGAAACTTCATAAGGAGGAACATTTCTAAAATACTCACAACATTTTTTCTTATTTCATCAGAATATTATACAACACATATTCAAATTTTTGAATGCCTTAAGTGGAATGAAAATGCACTGTAAGTAATCACCACATGTGTATAAAAGTTTTATAGACTTCATATAAATAAATCTTGTCTCTGACTCAGAAAAAAATATGTAAAGTTCAGTTTTATCACAAGACATGATCAATAATGCTCTTTGCTTTTGAGAGCTATTGCATGCTGTGCTGTCTTCACCAATCTCTACCTCTGCACAGAATATTCATTTTCTACTTGTATTGCAGAGAAATGCCATTCTCTTCTACAAAAGCAGAAGAAAGGGTCAGTGGTCTGGAATTGAGAGTTCTCAAGTAGAAATTGGTAACCAAATTATCTAGTCTGAAAGGCTGTCTATTCCTAGAGGAAAAAATTGCAACATCAATTTCAACAGGGATAATATAGTATTTTCCAAAACTTATTAATAAAAATTTTGCACCACATTTACTTCATATACTACCCTATTTAAATTTCCAACTTTTAATTATAAGTTTGAAATCTTCTGCTCTATTTTTGGTTTTATGCAATGTTGGCTCTTTTCAAGACAATGTACTGGAATTAACATGTTATTTCATGAAAATAATACATTATTATTCAAGATAATCAATTTGAAAAATGTCAACATAAAACTGTTCAGAGCTACTTGCTTATTAGTGGTCATTCATGGAGAAATATTTCTCTACCTGTCTATGTAATCTGCAATCTCAATTACCATTTCAATAATGCTAGACTTTTGTTCCAATAATTAAAATTTTGACAGCACAGGCATTTTCAACTTCTATATGCTATTTGCTCTGGTATGGACTGATTTGTGTTTTCTAAAAATTCATATGTTGAAGCCCTAGCCCCCATTAGGACTGTATTGGATATAGGGCTTTTAAAGAAGTAATTAAGATGTAATGAGGTAATAAGGATTGGGCCCTGATCCAATACAACTGGTATCCTTAAGAGAAAGAGACACCAGGGGTGTGAGCATACAGAAAAAAGGCCATATGAGGACACAGTGAGAAGACAGCCTTCTGTAAGCCAAGAAGAGAAGCCTCAGGATAAACCAAACCTACTAACACTTTGATCTTAGACTTCTAGCCTCTAAAACTATAAGAAAATAAATGTCTGTGGTTGAAGCCTCCCAGCCTGTGCTATTTGTTATAGTAGCTCTAGCAAAGCAATACATGTCCCAACAAGTGCTATCTTATTTTCTGTTAATTGAACTTCTATCATATGTCTGATTTATAGAAGTAAATATTTCTTATTCTTTTTAATGTATTCCCAACTGTGAGATGGGAAAGCATACACCAAGTGGGCTATTCCTAAACTTAAATTAGACCTTTTGCCTCAATCTAGATAAGTTATAATTGTTCTGAAATTGATCCTCTTCAATCATTTCTTTTATTGCTTTCAGTAAGTGTTACCAAATCAAAATCTGTTTATCAGGCCCATATATGGATTGAGTTCACAAGATATCTTGGATATCGCATGCATAAAAATTACCAAAAATGATCCTGAGTCTTGTTTTCTCTTATATCTCTATCATGGAGTGTACTTGAAGCAATTTCTCTTGGTATTCCAATTTGGTATTTGTTATTTGTGAGCTAGGCAGAAGGATCTTCACATTTCTCTCTAATATACCCAGGCAGTTTCATTTCACAACACAAAAATGAGAAATAAGGAAAAGAACTTTACTTGATATATAGTACAGAAGGAGAGAAACTACAGAAATACCTTCCCCTCACATTCCCATTAGTAATCTTCAATTCCATCTCCCTGTATTTGGTCCAAAGCAGGCTACCCTTATGTCAATGGCGTTCCCCTTCTTAAGATGGAAGTTGTTAATAATAGACTTTTTATTAAATGTTCCTTTTGTGTCATAATTTGACTAGCCTCACCCTTCAATATGATCTTCTATAGCAAAAGTTGACAAACTGCCTTTCAGGTCATAGCTAGCTGCTGCCTGCTTTTGTAAATACAGTTTTATTGGAATATAGTCACAGCCATTCTTTTACATTTTGTGTATGGCTACTTTTTCAACACAACAGCAGAGCTGAGTAATTGTGACAGATCCTCGGACTTGCAAAGATGAAACTATATGTACTTTAAAATAAGAGTTTGCAGACCCTTGTATGGTGAAGATGGGTACTACAAAGGAATTGAAAGAGTAGAATTGGTTCTCAGAGCATCATTCAAAGAAAATGACTCAACCCCACATGCAAAGACTTTTAGAGAGCACCATTAGCCTGATCATGCAGGATCTGCCTCCCATTGGTTTTTCTACCCTAAGATTCCCATATTACTGATAGAGGCTTATTTCCTCTGAACATCCAGTCTGTGGAGAAGGGGGTTAATTTTTTATTGGCTTAAGGACTTTGTTTTATTAGAGAGTAAGAGATCATTAATAACTTGACATTAAAACAAGTTGAGCTCTTACTGAAACTGCTTTTTAACTCAAATCTGAGTCTAGGCACAGACAATATTAATATCTAAACCTAAATAAGTATGATTCTTATTTCTTCCTTTCAAAATTAGAGGATTATAACAAAACACTTTACAGAATTCACCTTACCTAGACTAATGCTTGCTTCCACTTCCTAACCTTCCAAGGGACACAATCTCAAACAAAATTTTAAGAAGCTTCTCAGAAACCTGCTCAATAAAATAACTGTACAACTAATGCAGGGAAACTAATGCAGGGAAGGAAGCCAAGACTTCTAGGTATTAGTGAAATTAAGCCACATTTGAATGAACTTGAGTTGTATGCATTTTTTTCTTTTCTACCTACAATTCCAGCCTCTTTTCATGCCTGAAGCATTAATTCTGCATACCTTTAAGTTTTGAAAGAAAATCTTCACAAAATTAGGGGTTTTAAGCATTAATTCATTAAACATTCTGAAAATTGCCTTCCTTATCAAGTCATAAGCCAAGCAGTTCATAAATCTATTACAGTCCGACAGAGCTAATCAATAAAATCCAAATTGGCAATCCAAATTATTAACTCAGCCTACCAGAAGTCTGGAGTTTATTTTGTGTTTTTCATTTTTTTTTTTTACTGTTGTGTTTTACATGCTTAAACTTAAACACTTACTAAAATTGGCCAAATCTGTCTCAATCTGGAAAGAGAGTTGCAGTGGTGGTATAGTTTTTAAATCTACCTATATCATTCCTAAAAACAGACAGAACTTAGAAAACAAAAAGCCTAGAGTCAATATCTACAGCAAAGTTAGGCAAAATATATTCCCCCCAAATCCCAAATTTGATTAGATGGAGACAAACCACTGAAAACAACAAAACCCATAGGAATCAGAAACTAAGCAGGAGGAGTCAAGGAGAAGGCAATGTAATTACAACCACTTCAAGAACCAAAGAACCCTCTATCATGAACAACTACCCACTGGAAATCTTAGGGCTCTAATCAGAGAAAAGTAACTGAAACCGAATGCACAACTGATTTTAAAGGCCCAAAAGAAGTCAGATAGCGTTGAAGTTATCTGGGCCTCTGAAACACTGAACAAACTTGAAGCTCCCTTTCTAGAATAGAACCCTACTGCAAAAAGATGAAGAGAAAGAAAGAGGAAGAAGAAGAAAAGAAGAAGAAGAAAGAAAGAAGAAGAAGAAGAAGAAGAAGAAGAAGAAGAAGAAGAAGAAGAAAGAAGAAGAAAAAGAAAGAAAGAAAGAAAGAAAGAAAGAAAGAAGAAAGAAAGAGAGAGAAAGAAAGAAGAAAGAAAGAAAGAAAGAAAGAAAGAGAAAGAAAGAAAGAATTATAATTGTAGAATCCATACTCTGAAAGAAATTTCAAAAAGTAGAATAGAAAACTAGCAGAGAAAAAGAAAATGTTTTAGCTAAAATAGAGAGTAAAGAGAAAAACCCAGAAGTTATAGGGTCATAATTTTATTATCTTATGAATACATCACAAGTGGAATTTAAAGAGCTTCAAGGATAAGAAAACTATTCTGGTTCAGTCTTCCTCCTAAGATTGCCCCCCACCAAAAAAAACAACAACAGTTATTTCAGATAAAGTCAACAAAGTCAAATATCACTGTTGAATCCCATAACAAAGTTACTTTAGGAAAAAAACCTAAGAAACAGAATAATCATGCTATAGATGATGAAGGCAATACAGAAAGAATATCCATTAACAGATGAAAACAGCAATCTAATATTTTAAAAAGCACTAAAAGAAAGTAAATCATCATCACCATCATCATCATTATCATCATCATCCAGGAAATGAAAGAATAACATAAACTAGAAATAAAACCCAAAAATGAGGTGAAGAGAGGACAGGAAGACTTGAAAAGGGTAGATTACTTAGAAACAGAGCCTGAGATATGGATGGATATAATTTTATTGAGAACATGTTCTGTGGAAATCTGTGAGGGGACAGCCCCGGTGGCTCAGTGGTTTAGCGCCGCCTAGTTCCAGGGTGTGATCCTGGAGACCCAGGATCGAGTCCCACGTCAGGCTCCCTCGATGGAACCTGCTTCTCCCTCTGCCTGTGTCTCCGTCTGTCTCTCTCTCTTTATGTCTCTCATGCATGAATAAATAAAATCTTAAAAAAGAAAAGAAAAGAAAAGAAAAGAAAAGAAAAGAAAAGAAAAGAAAAGAAAAGAAAAGAAAAGAAAAGAAAAGAAATCTGTGAGGAGGTGGTTTGGAAGAGATAGGACTCCCTAAATTTTCCAAAGATACGTTTAATATATGGAAACGCAAAAAAATCAATAGTAAAATTACTATGATAATATGAGATTTTAAAACAAAACTGTATGGGAGTGCCTGGGTACCTCAGTCAGTATTCTTGCTGCCAAAGCGAGCACCCTGGGTATCTCAGTCAGGTAAGCATCTAACTCTAGATCTCAGGGTTGTGAGTTCAAGCCCTATGTTGGGCTCAAAACTGGATGTAGAGGTTACTTAAAATGAAATAGTGTGTTATACAATCATCAGACAACAATGAAACCTTTTAAACATAAAAATTAATTAGAAGATGGAATAAAAATAAGACATTAAGAGAACTAATAAAAATTTTAAAAGAGGTAAGAATTATATTAATCTCTCTTGAAAGAATCAGAAGTGGAGTTGAATAAAAAGAAAGGGAAAATAAACTCACTGGAGGAATCAACTCGCTATTTAGAGAACTCTTTTTAAAAAGTGGTAGTGGTCATGGCGATACTGGGAATTATTTATTCTCATAAGAATTATCTCACAGGATAATCTGGTAGTTGATAAGTAATATTTACCTTTTTCATCTTTTCCACTTAAAAAATTAGTGATTCCGATTCTATGCATGACCACTTCTTTTTCTCTCTGCTTTCAATATTTTTCTTTTGTCTTTGTCTTTAAAAAAAAATAGACTATAATGAGTGGAGGTGCAGATCTCTTTTGTTTATCTTCTATGGAATTGGTTGAGATTTTGGATGTATCTATCAATATTTTTCATCAAATTTGGGAAGTTTTTTAACATTGTTACCACTCCTTTCTATCTCCTGTCTATCTGGGACTTTTACTATCCATATGTTGGTGTGTTTGATGGTACACTGTGATATTGTAAGACTGTTCATTTTCTCTAATATTTTTTTTTCTACTTGCTCTTTGAATTGGATAACTTCTTTGGACCTATCTTCAAGTTTATTGATTCTTTTTTTTTCTGCATCTCAAAACTGCTGTTGAGACCATTCACTGAAATTACATTTCACAGATTGTGCTTTTCAACTCTAAATTTTCTATTTCATTCTTTTTATAGTTTATCCTTCCCTACTAAGGTTTCCTATTTGTTTAGCCATTGTCACCATAGTTTCCTTTGAACATATTTAAAGTGGCTGCTTTGGAACCTTCATTGGCTAAATCCAACTTCTAGGCTCACACAGAGTTAATTTGTATTGAGTGCTCTCTTTCCTGTCATATTGCGTGTCTCATAATATTTGATTGAAAACTAGACACTTTAGATAATGTTGTAGTACTATTAGATTCTTGGTTTGTCTGTTGTTGTTTTTAACTTTAATATTTCTCCTTTCTCCCTTGTTCCTTGCTTGCTTGCTTGCTTGCTTGCTTGCTTCCTTCCTTCCTACCTTATTTCTTTCTTCTTGTCTGGAGTTAATCTTTAGAATCTGTCTCTCTTCCAGTATTCGATCACTGATGTCTACATAATTTTTTTAAATTCTTATTTCTATTTTTTTAGCCTGGTTTTCTATTGTCCAGCCTTCTTTCTGCATAGCCTAGTGGTCAGCTAATAATTTGGGCAGAGTCTGTGTTTAAACATCTGGCACCCATAGCCTTCCACTCCCTGTAGACCAATCTATGTGGAGTCTGGAGAATATATTAAACTTTTCAGCCAGTTCTTAAGTTAGTCTTGGCTCTTACCTTTCCCCAGGCTCTCCAGGATCTTCCCCATATGTGTGTATAACTGTTCAGTCTGCCAGGGATGTATGAAGAACTTATCTCAGCACTTCCATGGCTCTTTCATTTTCAGGATCTCTTGGGACCATAACCTCAGCTAGCAATGCTAGGTTTTTCTCATTCATTGCCTAACAAATTCATCACATTTAGTTGACAAATCCTGGGTTCCAAATATAGCCCCCTTTCCCTGGCAGCAGATTTGTTGCTTTTCATGGTTAGACCCATGCTTGGAAGCTATAATTCTCAAAGACCAAGCACCAGGAAGAGGATAAGAATATTAGGCAAGAACACATATGCCTGCTGATCTTATTAAAGCCCTAGCAGTTTTTAACAAATGCTTTTCAATTTGTTGTCTGCATCTGGTTGATGTCCATCACTTGAAATAATGTTTTCAGCAGGGTTGTTCAGTTTTATATTTGTTTGAGTGACTGATTGACTGACTGATAGCAAAGATTTCTCAATTCTTTATGCCATAATCAGAATGCTTTGTTGTTTATTAACTGATTTTTAGGTGTGATAATAATATGATGGTTGTATTTTTAAAGAGTCTGTAGCAGCATGAAATATATACTAAAATATTTATGACAAAATTATATGATACTAGTATTTTCTTTAAAATAATTTGTGCCTGGATAAATAGATAGAGATATTGATGAAACAAGACTGAATGTGAGTTAATAATTGTGGAAGCATACTAATGGGTACCTGGAGATTCATCACACTTTTCTCTAGTTTTATATATGCTTATAATTTTTCATAATAAAACATTAAATTAGAGAGAAATAATGAAATGCTTGGAATCATATGAGTTATGTGCAAGATCAGGAACAGAATGAGACAAATATAGCTGGTTCTAATGCAATATTTTATAGTAAAGTACTACATAGGCAATGTGACTTCCCTTTGCATATTAATTCAAACTTCTTCAAAAAGCAAGCTTTCAGCCTGCAGAGATTCCAATACAGATGACTAACATCTCTACATTTGCTTTTCCCTTTATCAAAAACTCTCATAAATGTTATAGTTTTACATTTATCCAGTGCTTATGAGTACCAGATACTGTATTTAGCATTTGGCAGGTATGGCCAAGAGTCAATTCTTAGGCTTCAAAGTTTCTAATAAACTTGTGACTATTTCTTGCTCTTCTTCTTTCCTAAAATTTAGAGAAAAAAAGGTAGCAGAAAATTTAAGACACAAAAAGTTCAACTAATAATGGTGAGAGAAGGGTACAAGCACAGCCTGCTCCCTGCCCTGTGTTCCAGAAAGAACCCTGTGCTTTGTAAAGGACATGCTGGCAAGCTCACAAATGACACTGCACACAGTTTAGACAGTGCATGGAAGCTTTTCTCTTGGAAATGCTTAGCTATGTATACCTCAGTGGTCCTCCAGCTTTCTGTATTTCATATCCCGCAGGAGAAAGGTTGGAGTCCTTGTACGGTTGCTTTAAGTGGAGTCATGGGGCCACACTGTATACCTTATCTATGGAAAGGATCCATTAGCCATAGGACACTGATGCATTGCAAGGGGCTGGATCCTGGGTACTCTCCTTCTCTCCTCTTGTTATAAATGAATGCTGTGCCACTTTAGTTTTCTGTATGTGTTTTCTGCTCTCAGTGGCCTTCAAATCTACATTCATCTCTTTCCTGGGTGGTACTCTGCCTGCCTTTGGACCTTGACCATACTTATGTGATATTCTATCCTGCAGCACAACCTGGACACCCAGTGAAACAATAATTTTATGTTATGTCTGTTGCATCTCAAGGATATTTTTGGGGACTTTGAACTGTTTTAGATTGGGGCAGGTAAACAAGATAGGGAAAATACTCTAACATCACTAGAGCAGAGGTCCAGAAATTGTTCTAACTTCCTAGAAGATTTCTGGATTTGAAGAGCTTTTCTAAAACTAAATTGGAGCCCTAGAAAAAAATATACAGAATGATATAGATCTACCTCTAGTTCATTCTACACATCTGGTCTAATCCTGGGAAACTCTATGCTTGCAACATAAGCCATGGCATCTAGGGTATGATATAGATATGCATGCCAAGAAAACAATTAGCTGTTTGCTGTCCTCAGGGCAACACAATGCTTTCAGCACCCACCATGAGATGGCAGAAAGACTGGGGCACAACTCTCATGATCACTGATTCATGAGCCAGTTAAATTTCCACCTCACAAAAGCATTCTACTTCCTCAAACTTCTAAATCTCTCACAGCTGACTTTGGAAACAGACATCTTTGAAAATCTTTTTCTCTGCTGACATGGAACATGAGTCATGTTGTTGTCTTTATGTGAATATCTTGACTTAAAATTTGACACCTCATACATTGTGGAGTCATTTTAACATTATTACCTTTACTCATACAGATATGGGAATTTGTACATGAAGTACTCACTTGGATGAGAATATGCCTTTGTGCATCTGACAAGGTCATTCCAAAGAATCATGCTTGAAAGCATGTGAATAGAAAAGTGAGGCAGGGAAAGGACTAGCTAGCTTTATCAGAACAGGGAAACCAGAAACCAAACCTCCCTATAAGATAACTGACTGCCTTTGTCATACTTCACAGAATGAACAAATACCTTCCAATAGCCTTGATGATCAATTATATGAGTTCTGGACTTCAGATGTGAGAACACAGAGGAAAGTAAATGAAGGTCAAACCAGCTCAAATTCCTCAATAAATGTATAATAATCTGCATTTATTCAACCTGGCAACCTGGCACATTGAAATCATATTATCCTTTTTCTTTTTTTAATGGTAGAAGAGGAATTATCTTTAACTTTACAGTAATGGGAAGTTATATCCTTTCCATCAGAGCTTCTGAACATAAGATTTAATAACCTTTGTTTTTTGAAGGAGGGATTATTCTGTTTTCGCTGTATAATCATCCCTAATCACACATTCTTGACTAAGACCCATCTGAAAAGTTTAGGCTACTTCATATTTTTTGATGTCACACATCGCATTAGCAAGTGCTATTCAAGAGAAATGAGAGAACACTCTCTACAAGGTGAAACCATTTTCTTTGCATACTGCAAAACAGTCATCGTTGCATAAAACATTCAAGAAGGGTGGATGATGAAAATATTTACTTAGCTTTTTAAGCTATGATATGTCCATAATTGTAGGGTAAGAATTGCTGTTTGTAGTGTGAGGATCTATTGACCCCAATGTATTATCTTTGGAGTTTACTTATCTACTTGAACTCAATGCATCATACTCTGTTTCTTCAATTCTTTGCTTAAACAAAACCTCTGTGGGGCTATCTGACAAACTGATCTCCTTTCTTTCATACAGCACTTATCACTTTTTAAAAATGCATGATTTATATAGATTTTAGCTTTATTGTTTGTCATTGATTTTCTGCTCCTCTGTTAGAATGTAAATGTCATATGGGCAGAAATATTTGTCTGTTTTGCTCTCTGAGATACCCTCATTCTATAAAACAGAATCAGGCACATAGGTGCTCAATAAATTTTTCAATCATTGAAAACATCCATGATGAAAAACAATACAAATGTTTTTGTTTTGTTTTCTTTCATTCCACAGAGTTGATTGGCTTTATAGAGTAAATATATACAAGGTACAAAATTTCAAAGTCCAGCTAATCAGACTCCTTTAGATGACTTTAGTATTCTTGAATCATACTAATTTATTCGGAGCACATGTAATTAACATGGCTCTTATTCCAGACAAATTATTCTTTTGCAACTTTTTAACTTGTCCTTTCTTCGGTGAACTTAATTATTTTAATCATTTTTCAAGTTTCTTCTTGAAAAAAAATCTGTGTGCAATACTCATCCATAAATATTTTCCTATTTTTATATTCTGTTACATCTGAGAAAAAGATGAATACTTTCCTATTTTTATATTCTATTACATCTGAGAAAAATTTTAAAAGATTATCCATGTGTTTGTGTGTGTGTGTGTGTGTGTGTGTGTTTTACAATATACCCTCTGACAAGAGTTCCTTATTGCAAGAAGTACTAAGTATTAAATGTTTTGAATTAAGTATCTGAACACTGTATCATTCTGTTTCTTAGGTAAGATGAGACTGTCTTTCTCAGTCACTTTGGAGATCGATTCAGTAAATACCAGTAGTAGTTTTGATTTACTTATCACTGGCCCTGTTTTGGTCCAAATGCCCTGGCTTTTATTTATTTATTTATTTATTTATTTATTTATTTATTTTTTATTTTTAAATTTTTATTTATTTATGATAGTCACAGAGAGAGAGAGAGAGAGGCAGAGACATAGGCAGAGGGAGAAGCAGGCTCCATGCACCGGAAGCCTGACGTGGGATTCAATCCCGGGTCTCCAGGATCGCGCCCTGGGCCAAAGGCAGGCGCCAAACCGCTTCGGCACCCAGGGATCCCCAAATGCCCTGGCTTTTAATATCAGGATCCAACAACTCCTTTCTGCTAACAAGACTTACTATAGATGTCCAACAACTCCTTTCTGCTAACAAAATTTTAGACTACTTTCAAAATTGTCTCAGTAATGTTTGGAAATACACAGGGTCCAGGGACACATGTGCTCAAGAACAAACACACCCTTGTTCTCTGACTCTGACCTAGTAGTTAAGATGTCCAATCACTGCTCCATGTGTCTTCCTGGGGAAGCTGGTTACCATGGTCTGCTCTTCATCCCTACACTGTGCTATTCTGTGTGGGGAGGAAGGAGGTGGATGGCCCTCCTTAAGCACAATGTGGAATGTTGCTGTCTGGGCTCCAGAGGTGTACCATATAGACCTTAATCTCTAACAGCTTTTGTAAATACTGTTTGAATAGCTGTTTAAAACCAACCTAGCATGTCAAATTGGGAATGTGGAATAGAGGTAACTCTCATTAAGTCACCTCCATCTTTATTATCTTTTCTACTCTCTTCATATACCCCAAATTGCTGAATAATATATCTTATTTTTCAGGAAAGAAACAAAGGGCCCCATGGATCACCATTTTGTAACGGTTGCAAAACCAGCAATTGCTTTTGAACTGAGTTAGGATACTTTGTAGATGGGTACCCCTGCCTTCCCTATAGCCACCTGGTGGTATAAGGAGTTGAGTTTGAATGCAGAGGACAACTTACAGAGAGGATGGAGGGATGTCTTAGCTCAGGTTACTATAACAGAATACCATAGACTGGGTGGCTTAAACAACAAAAAATTATTTCTCACAGTTCTAGAAGCTAGGAAGTCCGAGATTGAAGTGGCTGCAAATTTAGTATCTGGTGAGATCTCTCTTCCTGGCTTGGGAATGGCATTTCCTCATTATATCTTCACATGATGGAGAATAGACAGAGATAATACAGGATGCTTTATGTCCTTACAAGACCACTAATCTTACTCTGGAGAGCTCTACCCTTATGACTTGACTACCTCTAAAAGGTTTAACCTCCTAATACCATCATTTTGGGATTGAGGATTTCAACATGAATTTTGGGAAGACAAAACATTGTCTATAACAAAGGTTGTCAACCTACCTATCATAAAAGAGAGGTAGAGTCAAAATATTAGTTTTAAACTATTTTTTCTTCCTTCAATTCTTTAATTTTCAAAAGACATTACAAGCTGTGAATATGCCAAACAATGATACATTTTAGCAAAGACTACTGAGTTAGTCATGGATATGCAACCATAGGAATGCAAGGAAATGCTAACAGGAACTCAAAGTAGCGAAAACCTAGGATTAAATCATGGTGCTCATTTATTTAATGGATACTGAGTGCTACACATGTGGTGAGGTACCAGACAATTTATGAAACAGTCTGTCCTTGCTCTTACAGATTTCTTTATAGAGGAAAACTATTTGTTAAGTATATAGTGGCTTGCAGAGATAATACGCAAAATAGTCCTGAACAGTAAGAAATACTTACACCAAATGTTACCTGGCAAACACTGTACTAACCCTTTAGAAGTACAAAAAATGAATTAGCAATGATCATCACCCATGAAGATGCTATAGTACAAAACAGAAGGACAATAGTTACTAGTAAGGCTGAATGGGCATGAGATTTCTTGACCAAGCCAAAAGTAGTTTAAACAAAAAACAAAAATAAATAAAGAGGAAGGTGAAGATGTATGATTCTATAAACTAGACAACTTTTTCATTTTTTTTTCCCTGTGAATGCTTTATAAGCAAAACCAGAAGCTGCAAAGTAAGGCAGGTAATGTCAGGTTGATATGTGACAATCTGAAAAAGCCCTCGATGTTTCCTTTACAATCAGTCATTGAAAACATGAAAAAGCATAAGTCCATCTTTTAAAGCAGCAATAATTTAACCTGAATTGATCACTTAAGAAAGACAAAGTATAACTGAACCCAAATGTGGCTCTCCACACTAGTTGAACTATCTCCAAACAAATCCACAAAGGCAAGAGATGAAGCAGAATTGATATATATGGAACCCACAGTCACCTGAATCTTCTGTCAATACAGAGACAAAGACAACAGTTTCACAGTTCTCTAAATTATTGTAACATCAGCCTGGAAAGGAAGCAAAGTACTAACCATGCTTTATAAAACAATTCTTTAAGAAAGAAATTTTTAAAGGGGTTATATAATTGATATTAGCCATTAAAGACAGTCGAAATGTCACTACAAGCTGATGAATGAAAGTAATATGAAAAGGGCATGAAATTAATATATGGAAGTTAAGTTTGTGAAAGTGGTATTATTCTCATTATGACTGCTATTGTTTATTTTGTCAGAAACACTGCTAATTCAAAAATTCCTGGAAAATGTGTCAGCTGAGGCAATTTTTAAGAATAGGAATGTGTGATATAATTTTTAAAAATATATAAATTGGGCAGCCTGGGTGGCTCAGCGGTTTAGCGCCTCCTTCAGTCCAGGGTCTGATCCTGGAGACCTGGGATCGAGTCCCACGTCGGGTTCCCTGCATGGAGCCTGCTTCTCCCTCTGCCTGTGTCTCTGCCTCTCTCTCTCTCTCTCTCTGTGTGTGTGTGTGTGTCTCATGAATAAATAAATAAAATCTTAAAAAAATATATATATAAATTATCTTTCAAACCACAAAGAACAGTCAGTATTTATAGGCTAATGCAGACTCCTTTTGTGAAATGAGTGAAAATGGATACCCAGTCACTTTAAAGAACTCTCCTCAAGGCACATACATAATCAATGTTCCTGCAGAATTCTCAGATATGTCACAAAAAGAACCTCAATGGGCAGAGTGAGCTTTAAGCCAAGAACTAAAATAAATATGCTCAAGATTTTGTGCTATTACTGATGTTTCCAAATCAAGTATTTCTTAAAAATGTGTAGATTGTTCAACTGACAGAAACTCAAACATAAAAAGACAGTGCGAGATGTACAAGTCAAAATCACCTAACCAAGATAGGAGCCTGATTCATATCATTTAAGTCTATTTTCCATAATTGGTACTTGTAATTGCAAAGCAAAGTCAGGTTTTAGATTATTTTGTCAAAATGGCAGAGCTACCTCCACAGGGCATCTGGGATTAATTTAGAGAGCTGTGCACAAAAGTATTTTGATACCAGGCTCCACCTGGTCCTGTGAAAGGTGTCCTTGGGTCCTACGAAGAAATGGTTTGTCCTTGGGTCCTACGAAGAAATGGTTTGGTCAGGACTGGTCAAGGATGGCAGAATGTTTCCTGTGGGTCCTATCTGGGAGACTCAACAATGGCAGCAGTGATACTTACCAACCAGAAGAGATAGATACAGCTGAGCAGATAAATAAATGGTAGTGTATATCAAACTGCGAGAGGAAACTAAATCTTCCGTGCAAAGATTAGACAAGAGTCTATGTTCCTATGAACAAACTATGTGCTAACCACTTCATATACAGAATCTTGTTTAATTTAAATTAAATGAGAAACCTGTCTCTACTTTAAATAATTCCAATTCTTTTAACCTCCACTGTGGCAACTGTCTGATTCATGGTCAGATACTCTACCGTTCAGTGTTCTCTAAAGTAACTGAAAGGATCTTATGACCTATCCAGGATGGATTAGATAACTTCCCACTATCTCTTTGGAGAGCTAATGGGATTTTTAATATTGTACAAAAAAAAAAAAAACCCACAAGCTGTACCCTTTTAACAAAAGGGAGCTTTAAAAACTGAATATCAGTAGAAATCCTAGAACAGCCTCATTGACATGGAAAACCCTCAGAATCATGATGACATCTCCCTCAGCTGTCAGAACATCACAAAGAGTCATTTGAGAGTCTTTTGTCCTTTTAAAAAGAATGCACCATGACAAAGGGTTTAATGAAATTACCTTTTCTAAAATTTTATATCATTAAAGAGTCAGAATTTCTTTCATCTCCCTAATAAAAAACAAATCAGTATTCTTTAAAGTTTTCTTTGCTTTGCTGGAATCTGTAGAGGAAATAGAGGGGGAGTGTGTGAGAGAGTGAGAGAGAGAGAGAGCGCGGGAGGGAGAAGGAAGAGGAGGAGGAGGGAAAGGGGAGGAGGGGAAGAAAGAGAACAATGCTGTTTGGTTTCATCTGCCATCTACAGAAGCACAGGAACAGTTGGTCAAGGGAATTAAAAAAAAAAAAAGTATTACCTAGAAGTTTCTAACCTATCTTCCAACAAAGTTCTCCATTACATGTAGACATCAGGAAATAAGATGCAACTGAAAAATGCTGCACAATCAAAATTTGTATATACAACCTTTCTTAATAGAACAGATACCCATTTAAAGCTTCTCATTAAAGGAAGATTTTGAAACCTGACAGTTGTTAGTAAGGAATGTATAAATACATATTAATTCCTCTGCATATTTGGCTTTATTGATAGAAAAGTGTCAAGTTTAGCCCATAGCACAGGCGTTAATATGGTCAGCTGCCAGCCCTGGTATGACCATCCACAGCACAGGGGAAAGCCATCCTAGAGAAGAATTAGAAATAAATCTTGGTTTGAGGCTGAGTTTTTTTTAAATATTTGGGAACTGAAGACAGAGATTATATTTAAAATTGAAGATGTGCTTGTAGAGTACCAAAGTTTGCTTGTGGGATAATGTATAGAGTTGTCAAATTATTACTATGTTGTACACGCTAAACTAATGTAATGTGTGTTAACTATAGTCAAATAAAAATAGAAAACAAAAACAAAACAAAAATTTGTGGACTTTATTAAACTTTTTTTTCTGTGCCATGAAAATAGAATTGGGCTGATCAAAATACACATTAGCTTTAGCTAGAGTGCATCTTAAAGAACCCATTGGCCTGTTAAGAAAAATATATTAGGATCATTTCTTCATCTTCTAGTAAAGATGAGGATGCATCTTTAATAGACACATTCCATCAGATTATTTGTATTTCTTGAATATGCAACCATTATCCATGCAAAACAACAACAACAACCAAAAAACCCTTTAGAAAGTCTGTTATGAAAGAAATGCTATCCTCCCTTGTATTGGAAAAAGGAAAATACATATAATCCTTAAAATTTCCCTTTACTGCTTATTCAGGTCGCTATTAACCACAATAATGACTTAAGAATAATTTGGTTTTACTATATCCGTTATCACCAAGTAAAATGTTTAATGTCTTTTAATTTTAATCACCTAATTAAATATGTCTACAGTTACAAATTATCTCAATTTCTTTTCAGAAATAAAAACAGCTCAACAAGTTATTACTGTTTTAGAAAGAAAATTCAGGGTATCTGGTCTTTCCCTACCTACCCAGACTAACTGAAGAAAAGTTGCTGGTATTCTGCATACATCTTCCAATAAACTGCAATTCTAGATTAACTTTTTTCCTATGAAATTTAGGTACTTCCACATTCATTCTCAGAGCAATAAAATGCTAAAAGATATGTTTTAAAAGAAGAATTTCAATAGCAGTAAAATCTAATATGAAATATAAAAGTGTTTCTTATGTAAGATTCATTTTGACAATCATTGTTTAAATTTTAACTGAAGCATATAGTCCCTTACGGTTAACATATAATATATATATAACATATATATATTAATATATATTTTATACAACCATATTATTTTATGGGTTCCACTTACTCCATTTGTGTTATTTTATTTGTCCCCCTTTCCTTCTTCTGAAATCCTTTTTTACTATTCCGTTGTCTCTCCTCTGTTGGTTTGGAAGTAATATTTTTGTTTTTATTACTTGAGTGGATACTCTAGCGATTACAATGTCCGTACTTAACCTATTGAATTCTACACTCATCAATACTTTTATCTGCTTCCTCCAAAATACAAGAATATTAGAAAATTTAGTTCCATGTGGCATAGAAATGTTTCTCAGATCTTCTGATGTGGGCAACATGGTTGACTCTTGGCCCCAGCCACAGCCTTTCTGGATCCTCCATCAATTTTGTGCCAAGGCCATGCTTCCCCTCGGTTGTTTTCATACTTTCCCCAGAATGATCACAGTGAGAGTTTTAGTGTCTTCCATTCTTGCTCAGTGCAAGCTTCTTCTGATGGACAGGTTTTGCTGGAGAACTCTCCTTTGGCCTGGATAAAATATTCTAAGACCTGTGTTGTAGTCTGGTCCTCTTTCTACCTGATGCTCCTTCTTCCCTCTCTCTTTCCTCATGTGGGATATCTGTATTAGGGTCTGACTATTCTCCTCAGCTTCTCAGCTTTCTTCCCTTTATCCTTCATGGTGTGTCCTCTAAACACTCCCTTGCTCAGCTACTCTGATTTGATACATGCTTCTTGAAGTTCTAATACTAAAATTCCTTTGTCTTCTTCCTGGCTTAACATGATATTGGAATTTTTATTTCTCAATCTTTTTAATCCTATGAGACACAATTATTAGTCTTGTATACAACCAAGATTCATCAAGACAAAACCAACATTAACTGCTTTCTTTAATCTTTACTCCTTTCATCTCAATGTTTGCATCTGGAATAATTTTGCTTCTGAAGCAATTCCTTGGGATTTATTAAGATTCTCCAATCTTTGGAATTATTCGTCATCCTGAAACTATGATAATATGTGTACTGAATTCTGAATTCTATATATTTTAACCTTATTTTTATTCTACACTTTGTCTCACCATATGACATTCTGCATAGATTCTTCAACTACCCAGCTTATGAATTTTCTTTTTAGATGTTTCAAAATGGATTGATATAGGTAACCATTTTGTTTTTAATATTAGGTATAGTTTTCATTTCTATAATTTCTATTTTTTAAAAAGTGTATATTTTTTTCTTATAGATCCATGCTTATTTCCTGGCTTTAGTTTTTTAATGTAGTGAGACTATTTGTTTTATCTTTTTTAATACTTCCAATATTTGAAGTCTTTTGTGTCTATTTTGGTTTCTATTGTTTCTACTGATTCCCACATATGGTACTATGCTTCATTGTAGCTTAAGAGGTTTTTGTTTTTTGTTTTTTGTTTTGGAAAAACTAGGAGATATAAGTTTGGATTGATATCCATAGGAAGTATTTCTAGTGATTACAACCTCTCAGTGATGATGTATTCCTACTCTGCACTGCAGTCAGCTGGGTTCAGTATCAAAGAGTCTTTCCTTCATGCCCAAAATACCACCAAAATTTAGGGTCAATCACAAGATTTGGCAGCATGCCCTTCTCACAAAAGCAATCACAAAACCTTACTTACCTGTTTCATTTTCACTTGGATTTTGGCTCGATAAATCCTTATTCTATTGTCAGCTCTTCGATACTTTAAAAACTATCTTAAAAATATATTTCATGAAATATTTGTAATCGTTTTCAGTGGGTTGCTTTGTCTAAATAAACTAGTTCACCATTAGATTGGAAAGGGAATTTCTAATACTGACATAAAAGTAATGCAGTAAAGACCAATTTTAGAATAACATACATTCAGGTTCTCATAGGCATTTTTCATTAGTTTTCTACGTGCCTTAAAGTGTTTGATTTCACTAGTTGGGATGATCAAATAAAATAGATGTGTTATTTTTAGTTGTCTTATCAAAATACTCAAGTTCATGAAGACTCAATCGATTATGTAGATATTGAAAACATAATTTCTATACCATTGTTTGTTTCAGAAAAATAGAGCTATAACCTAAATTGAGAGGAGAAAATGACCTTTGTATTGTAGCAGACAATCCTGTTTTTAAAACTAGCACAGCTGAATAATAAAAATGTCCCAGATATTTTACAAAAGAACTTCTAGAAAACTCAAAATTTAAGTTCTGGGTTCACTGTACAACATGCTTATATAAATACATCTTTAAGTGAAACTTAGCATTAATGTGGACCTTCTCACAGAAATCATTACTAGATAATACATAAGGTTACCCTATCCAGAGCTCAGTGTGAAAGAAATAACCTAGGTCAGTGTGAAATGAACAAGTGTTCATCACATAAATTATGCTTATCAGATAGTAAGTGAGATAGTAACAGACTTTGTCTTGCCTTGGGATATTCATTCTCATTATTAAGCATGTGATTAGGCTTTATCCAGAAAATGATAGCTCCCTATCAATTTAGTAAGGATAACAGGATCTGTTAAAAAGAGAAAAAATGGCAGAGGTTACCCCCAGAAAATATGAGAAAGACTATTTATTTAATTCAGTTCTAATCCTATTTAACTTACAGCTCGTTGTATACTGTCTTGGAGAGAATTGAGGAAACAGGCTCTATCTCTATTTTCTTGGTAAATAAGATAATTTCAGAAAAAGAAAAAATGGTAGAAAGAAAATAAAAGAGAGCACTGGTCTAGAGAGTCATGGAGTTAGGGAGATAAGGAGAAGGCTTGTGGATTTAGTTGTAGGAATCCTGGAAAGTCCATCTAAAGAGATAACATTTGGGCTGAGACTGCAGTGACATGGAAGAAACAGCCATGGGGGATCAACTTAGATATTTTTAAAAATTTATTTGTTTTTTTGGTTTTAAATTTATTTGTTAATGAGAGACACACACAGAGAGAGAGGCAGAGACACAGGCAGATGGAGAAGCAGGCCCCATGCCAGGAGCCCGACATGGGACTCGATTCTGGGTCTCCAGGATCAGGCCCTAGGCTGAAGGCAGCACTAAACCACTGAGCCACCCAAGCTACCCTCAACTTAGATATTAAATGGCAACCACTTGCCCCAGGAACCAGCACTTGCTGCATGTCATCTTCCATCCTCTTTCTTCTAACCCAATGCCCCATGTTTCTCTGTCCTTTTAGACCAAAAGAGAAAAGAACATCCACGGAAAACAATAGTAAGAGGAAACAGGGAAACAGAACCAAATATTTTACATACACAAAAGACAAAAGAAAAATTAAACTCTGATAGGAGAGCACAGAAATGAAAAAGGTGTACAAAAAGAGATAGAAGCATTTATTAAGTCCTATGTAGACAAGTAAAGGAAAGAGAAGTGTTAACCTTATAAAACAGAAGGCTGAAGTGTGCTGCAAGCTGGTATGATACTATCAGACAGATTATGATGGCCAGGTGTCTCTTCAGTTCACAGATACTTAGGTTTGCAGTGGTGTGTGAGGGATAAGCATGAGAACTAATGTCCTAAGTAGAGTCTGCCTAGACTTTTACAAATAAAACTACTCATGTTTCGTTTTGAAACTTTTACCAGAATCCTCTCCATCTAAAAGCTTTTAGCCATCTATTTTAATGTGTATTATTATCCCATGAGTTAATGTCAAAAGTCATGAAGCTCTCTATGACCTTCTTGAGGCCAGGCACAGAAGCTTCCTATGAGAACACAGTTGTGAAATGGACTTGCTTTCAGATTCATTTTTAAAAGATTTACACAGCACTCTGGAATGAGTTAAACAGAGCCAGCTTCAAATTGCAGGTTACGTCAATTTCTATCTTGGTGACTTTGGGCAAATTACTTAACTTCTCTGGGCTTCATTTTGGTATCTGAGAATGTGACTAATAGTAATACTTATCTCAAAGGATTTTCTGAAGGAGAGACAAAACAATATATATAAAAGCCCCTGCTTGTGGGTATGCTATCATCAGACAGGATGTAAATTAAACTTCCGGGATAGACAAGATCATGAGAGAGGCTATCACATTTTGATCTGCTCACATTTCATACTTTCATTAAAACAGACAGAGTAACTAGGATAACAAAGGAAAAATACTTATGAAGAACATTTTCAACAAAATTAGATGAAAAATTCTCCTTAAATAAAATCTTTTAAAAATGGGATGCCTGGTGGTTCAGTGGATTGAGTGTTCTGCATTCAGCTCATGTTATGATCCTGGGGTCCTGGAAATTGAGCCCCATGGCAAGCTCCCTGCTCGTCCTCTTCCTCTGCCTTCCCCAGCCTCCTTCTCATGCTCTCTCTGACTCTCTCTCTCAAATAAAGAGATAAAATCTTCAAAAAGAAATGCTCCCTGATTCCAGAGTACAAATTGTTGAGGGCAATTTATTTAAGTGGATTAGCATTGACCAGAGGAGGAAAAACAGGTTGTTATTAACCTCAATAGCTCTGGAATCCAGAAATGGCCAACAAGTACCCTAAAAGAAGAAGAGCCACTGTGGGTGGAATTCTTGGCAAGTAGAACAAAGAGCAAACTGAGAAACAGTAAAGTATAGAAGCTTTGAAAGAATAATATTAATCAAAACCCAAAAAGCTTGGAAATGAGATTATTAAACAATAAGAGAATCATAAAGAGAGTCACAAAGCTTAGGAAAGCCTTAGAAGAGGAAATAAAAGGAGAGGAATTGTATTCAGCAGTGAGGCTAAAACTACAAAAACAAACAAACAAAAACACACCTTAGAAATATTCAGATTTCTTTTCTTCCAGTAGGAAGGAAATCTGGAGATAAGGCTGGTATGGCACCCCCATTATGTCATCAAAAACCTAGGCTCTATTTTTCTCTTCCACCAGCCTTAGTAAGGGATTGTCATTCAAAATGAAAGTCATAAAACAAACAAACAAACAAACAAACAAACAAAAAACAAAATGAAAGTCATTCAAAGTTGTATATGTACTGATGCTCCAGCCCTTGTGTCTTTATTTCAGACTAAATATAGGGAATGAAGTGACAACTAGATCCATGGTAATTGAGTCTTCCCCATTTTAAAAGTTTTCCCAGAAGACCAAACCAACTTTTATTCACATCTCATTGACAAGATCTTGGTTATTCAAACACCTTCTCTGCAAGGGGATCTAGAAATGTCATTTTTTTTTTTTTTTTTATTGAGCACATTGCTGTCCTCCCCCAACAAATCAGACTAAAGAAGAAGTGGCAAAGGAACAAGTAACTAGCAGTGCTCAATTCTCAGTAAATGTCAACTCCTTTTTTAGTTGAGAAGTACGGATCAATGCCTGACAGAGAAGCAGGTAGCTATTCCAGAAAACCATTTAATTTTTGGTCTCGTGCTGAAAACCACAAATATATCACAGGTAAAGAAGCCTTTGAGCAGAGTAGGAAAATGAATGTGCAGTTGATTTAGACTCAGATGCTGAACTGGGTTTTTCTGCAGTCCCTGCCTGTGTTCATTTTATCTCATCCTTAGCTTCTTCCTTAGGCAATCGATCCTTAGTATCAGATTCCATATTTGAGAGTTTGTCTAAATGCTAACATTGATTTGCAACCCCAAAATTAATACTTGTGGTGATTCCATTAAGCCATTCACACACATGTACAAAGCAGCAAAAAATTCTAGTGTGCATGCTCACACTTGATTTTAATAAGGCTATCCTCTATCTTCTCGTTTCATCTCTCTCATACTATAAACAGATATTATCCACTTTGCCATCTATACTGCCATCTTTTTCTCATTTTTGTTAGTGTTTTGGGGTTTAAATGGCCCCAAGTACACTGAAGGGCTGCCTGGTGTTCCTAAGTGGACAAAGGCTGCCATGTACCTTACAGAGAAAGTACCTCTGGTAGATAAACTTCATTGAGGCATGACTTATAGTGTTGTTGGCCATGAGTTCAATGTTAATGAATCAACAATATATATTCAATAAAGTGTCTTTATAAACAGAAACACACGTAGAACAAGGTTATGGATTGCTTAGTTGATAAAAATGTTCTTACCAGAGGCTAGTAGAAACTAAATCCTGTATGTCCTTGAAATGGTTCAGTATTCACTAAATCAGTGTTGGTGGCACTGTTATAGGACACTAACTACCAAGAATAATGTGTATTGGCTATATATCTCTGCTTCTTTACCCCATAACTTTATAGAATGAAGCTTACAAAATCATTCTCGAGCCAGTCAGTAGACTTCACAGCAACATATTATGCTAAAGACTATTCAATATCCTACATAAATGCAAGGAACCTTGGGAACACAAGATTACCAAAACCTATCACTTACTCTTTAGAAACTTATAGTTTATGCCAGAGGCAAACATATACAGTTAGATGAAAAGTAGATTGTGCTTTTAATGCAATAAATATTTGCCTGTTTAATAAATTGGCAAGAATGGAGCTGGTACGTTCTTTTTAATTTCTCATTTAAAAATAAAAATTTAAAAATCTCATTAGCTAACTTTAACAAAAATCAGTTTCTCAAGGAGGTTCATACTATCGTAATTTATCTTTACAAGTAACAAAAGGACTCATTGTTTAGGACATACAATTCAAGCAATAGATTTCAATTTTTGGAATACTTCTGCAGGAGTATTTCAACAAAAACAAAATCTTTCATTAAGTTAAATTTTAGTTCTAATATTGTCTTAGATTTATTCAAAATCTTTATTATAAACATACATCATAACTCCTGAATATTTTCTTTTTAGCAGTAATATAATTCTTATTTATGACTTCCATTTGTTCCTACTTCCTTCTCATCCTTCCTACTATATCTTCCCCAGCACCAGAAGCTTGTATCACCTAATGATATGAATCTAGTTATTCCAGTTACCCTCCAATCATTTCAGATGAGGTTGCCCTTGGCAACTTAATCTTTTACGTAACTGGCAAAATGTCATAAGACGTCCTTGACTATGTGTCATAGTGAAGCACCTTAAATAGGACTCTGCATATAATGTTTGGAATGAATTTCAATTTTCAGCTCAGTCTCTAGCTGAACAAGGGAATTAAAATGTTTTTCTACATTTCTTCCATGATATTTTGAATTTAAATGAATCATTCTACTTTTTATTATATTATAACTGAAAGAAAATCTCCAAGCAAAGGATGATCCACTATTGCTGAATTTCAAAGAGAAATTGGAGTGGGATAAAAATTGCCCCCTAAGGAGTAAGTTTTGTTTTCTGAGATATGTTCTTATTAATGTCTCCTAACCACATCAGTGTCTGACTAGAGAGGGCATTGATACACCATTAATACTGTTTTTTATTTTACCTAGAGCATAGTTACCACTAAATAGGAATGACATCAGTAGAGTGAGGATATAAATTGTGACCAAATTAAATGCCTTATTTTGCCTTCATTGTTGGAGACACGAACCATATGGCCTCCATTCAAATGTCTAGATTGATAAAACAGAAGACTGCAGTTTCCTTCAGACTGAGTCTTATTGACACTTAAATGTATGAAAGAGTTCTCAGAGTTTACAACAGAAACACAACGACAAAGGATTCTAACACTGAGCTTTCCCTTAGCTAACCAGCTCTGGTTTTGAAGCATGAGTGTGAACTAAACTTTCTTCCAATTGAATCACAACAATTGGTTCTCTGTTTTTGAAAGAGTACAATAACGCCTCCATTGTTTAGCATTATCTGAACCACATATTTCTTCCATCTCTCTCTCTTCTTCAGTGGCCAAATTTCTAGCCACTGATGCTTCTTCTATGAGCTAGTTTGCATGATTAAATTCTCTAAATTATTCATTTCAATGTTTTTGCTTCAAAATATCCTGTACTTTCTGTTATTTTTTAGAGCAGAATGTGAGGAATATGCTTGGGCCTCTAGGAATATAATGATTATGTGACACTGAAAGGCAAAATTATCCCCAGCCTTTCAACACACTAATAACACATTTAGTATCTCTGCTCCTTTTCTGCAGAGTTGAGAGTGGGAGACATTGTGCAGAGGAATTGGAGACCCATAGATCTCACAGAAAATGTATTTCACAATGGAACACTGACTTTATTCATTAGCCCAACTGTTTGAAAAGTACTTTTCCAGGCCCTCTTACATGACAAATCGAGGGCAAGGAGGGTAAGTTACAAAGAAGGAAAACATGATCCTAGTTATTAGAAAAACTAAATGTACAGTAGGAGAATCATAGAAGCAACAAGTTAGGAATAGAAGGAAATGTCAAATGAAGGTTTGAATCTAGAATTGTGGGAGGAGACACTGGTTTTAAATGCTATCCTCCTGGCCCTCGGGGAGAAGGTCAGTGGAGGATGGAAGATACATCAATGAAACAGAAAATCAGCTGTGTGTTTCCTTCATCTCTACCTCATCTTTAGGTGCCAAGCTTCTAGCCACTGGTGACTGTTCTATTGCCTCCTCTTCTGTTTTCCCATTTTTCTTCAGTTTCTTTTATTTTTCACCTGGTTAATGAGTCTCTGTAAACAAGTTTCTTTTTCTTTGTAGATCTGCCTACACAATGAAAATCTGAATTTGTCAGAGTCTTTGAAGGCCAACAGAAGAGCTTCTTTCTTCCCATGACAGAGCAACAGGGACAGTCTTAAGCATATTGAGTTATTGTCACATACCCAGAGTTTTGTTTCCTCACATTGAACAAAAAATGTCTAGTTTTAGTACTCTTTGAGTGTTTGACTTTGCAGGGAATTGTCTTATGGGTAACTGTATTACTGTTAACTTTCTATTTTAAAAAAGAAAGAAAAGAAGGTATTTTTTAAACTTAACAGTAAAGGTAGTTGTACTTTAAACCTGCAAGAACAGCTAGTTCACAGTCAAATCTTGGCACTTTTTTACTTATAAAAATTACTTTTTCAAAGATTAAAATTATATATGTATTTTTCAAATATTTTAACAGCCATGTAGTAAGAAAAAGTTCACTCATGATGCCATTGTTAAAATTCAAGCATTTTTATTTCAGTCTTTGTGTGTCTGTGTGTAGTCCTGTGATTAGCTAGCTGTGCAGTGCATTTTTATGTAATTGGAATTAAACTACCAACATTTTGTATTTTGCTCTTTTAATAAACTACATGTTAAAGGTGTACAATTGAGATGTTCTGACAGATACATTGGTAAACCCTCACCACAATCAAGATAATGAACATATGCAGCACTTCCCCAAATTCCTCAAGGCCTTTTATTATCCCTCCTGCCTAAACTTCTACCCTTCTACCATTACAAGGCAACAACTGACCTGCTTTCTGTCACTACAACTTATCTTGCATTTTCTAGAGTCTAGTATAAATAGGATCATGCACTCTGCTATAAATAGAACGTGCACTCTGCTATAAATAGGACGTGCACTCTGTATTCTTTGGGTGGGTGGTGGGTCTGGTTTCTTTCACTCAGGCATTCTAGTAAGTACATAGTATTATCTTATTATTGCTTTCATTTGAATTTCCCTAATGGCCAAAGGTCTTGAGCATGTCCTTTTATTATCATTGATCTATCATTTTGAATGAAATGTCTAGGCAAATTGTCCATTTTGCAAATGTGTTGTTTTCTTATTATTGAGTTTTGAAAGTGATGTGGAGCCACAAAGTGAACAGCCAAGAAAGAATTCTTGAGACTTTTTGGTGCAAAAAAAGGTGTTTTTATTATAGCATGAGGACAAGACCCATTGGCAGAAAGAGTTGCACTGTGATTGTGAGGTGTGACATATATTTTTAAGTTGAAGTGGGATAAAGATAATAGAAGTCTCTAAAGAGATTTCCACATGTTAAAGAAGACTTACAGGATCCTGGAGGTCTGGTTAGTGTCAAGGTAAGTTTGCTTTTTGTCTCTAGCAAAACATCAACATTAAGGCAACCATGAGTTCCTTGAGAAATGTCACACACTGCATCTCTCTGGGATCCAATGGACTGCAAGTTGTAAGGTAATTTTATCTCTATTTCTCTTGCATTTGTTTTCCTCATCAGAAAGTTCTTTTTCTATTTCGAATACAATTTTCTTCCAGACATTTGATTTGCAAATATTTTCTCCAAGTATGTAGTTTATTTTTTCATTATCTGAACAGAGTCTTAAAAAAAAAAAACCCAGAAGTTCCTAATTTTGATGAAGTCCAATTTAGCAGTTTTTTTTTCATTTATAGATAATGTCTTAGGTGTCGTAACTAAGAAATCTTTGTCTAAGCCAAGGTCAAATTTTCTCTCCTATGTTTTCTTCTAAAAGTTTTATAGTTTTAGACTTTCAGTCTATGATCCATTTGGTGTTAATTTTAGCATATGGTACAAGATGTGGATTGAATCTTTCTCCTTGTGTTTTTGCATAAGGATATACAATTGTTATAGTACTATTTGTTGAAAGATTATCTTTTCCCCCACTAAGTTTCCTTTGCACTTTTGCTCACAACAGTTTTGTCCATAGTATGTAACATATTTTTCAGCTCTATATTCTACTTGTTTGATCTATTTCTCTGTTTTGATGCAATCACCACTTAATATGTGTACTTAAAAAGATTATTGATATTGCTGGTTGTAAGTCTATAGTCTTACCATTTATCCTTAAAAACATGACTCCCATATGTTTTTGTTTTGTGCTGGACTCAGCCTCCTGATAGAAAATACTATCGCTATAAATGCCTGGAGGCACTTATCTGAGCCCCTGTGAACTTCACACAGACATATCCCCTTTCAGAACTATTACAACCGCATCACCCCTTGTGGTTTATATTTTGACTGCAAGATGACCTTCAGGAATAATTGTTAGGAAACATTGAAGAAAAAAGAGTTTGAGATACCTGGGTGGCTCAGTGGTTGGGTGCCAGCCTTCTGCTCAGGTTGTGATCCCAGGATCCAGAATCGAGTCCCACATTAGGCTCCCTGTGAGGAGCCTGCTTCTCTCTCTGCCTATGTCTCTGTCCCTCTCTGTCTATGTCTCTCAAGAATAAATAAATAAATAAATAAATAAATCTTAAAAAAAAAAGAAAAAGAAAAAAAAAGAGTTTATTACTTATAAGCTCTGGACCATACAAAGCATGCCAATGGGACACACAGCAAGGTAGCCCATAGAGAGAGAAAGGGTTCACACTAGGCCTAGGGTTCTTTACATTGAAGTGGAGAGTCGGTTTCCAGGGCTCACTCATTACTGGCAAATTTAAAACATAAGAACACAATATTAAAAAGGCGTTTGTGATGAGCACTGGGAGTTGAATGTAAGTGATGAATTACTGAATTCTACTCCAGAAACTAATATTGCACTGTATATTAACTAATAAAATTTAAAGTAAAAAAAATTAAAAAATAAAATATAAGCACATATTTGAAGTGTGAGAAAAGAAAAAAACAAATGGTCAGTTATTGAAATCAACCAAGATCTCAAAAACAAAGGAGCCTCAGTGGGGTAAGGAAGCCTGGCTCTTTATCTAATTATGATTGGCAACTTGTTAATTCCACATAGACTCTGTTGAAGCAGATGCCTCTTTGAAATGGATTCCTCTTTGAAGTGATTGCCTCCACAATCAAAGCTTAAGTCAGGCACTTGCATTACAAAGGAAGCCAACTATCAGGTTTTATAACCACAGTTATTTTGTTTTTCCTCATTTTTTGCCTTTTTTGGCTGAATTTAGTATATTTTATGATCCCTTATTATTATATTTGTTGGCTCACCTAGGTATAAATATTTTGGATGTTATTTGTTGGTTAATTACTTTTTGTTTACAGTATATTTATTTTCACTGTCTACCCTCCAGATCATATACCATTGCACATATAGTATAAGAACCTTACAAAAATACATTTCCATTTCGTGTCTTCAAGCCTGTATAATATTCTTATCAGACATTTTATAGCTATGTGTTATAAAACCTCATACTACCTTATCATCTTTTAGCAATTAAAATTTTTTAAGATTTAAAAAAGAAAAATTTTAAATTTTAATTTTACTTATTGCCACATTTGCTGCTCTTTCTTCCTTTGTAGAGATCCATATTTCCACCTGATATACTTTGTCTTCTGTGTGACTTCCTTTAACATTATTTGCAGCACATTTCAGTTGGTGATGACTTCTTTAGGTTTTACTGTTTGAGTACATATTTTGTCTTTGCTTCTGAAAGATATTTTTGCTGGGTGTGAAACTCAAGGTTTACAGGGATTTTTTTTTTTTTTTTTTTTTTTTTTGCAATAAGATGTTACCTCTCTGTTTCCAAATAGAAATTTGCTATCACCATATTTACCCACACTGTACCTACTGTTTATTTCGTTTCACTGTTTTAAAGTGTTTTCTCTTTAACTCACTGGTCTTAAGCAATTCGATGATTATGTAGCTTAGTTTCTTCATCTTTCTTGTGCTTAGGATTCATAGATCCTTGGATCTGTACATTCACAGCTTTAATTGAATTTGGAGAATATTCAGTGTTTATTTCTTTGAATATATTTCCTCTATCTGTCCTTTCTCTTCTTTTAGGACTCCACTTACATATGTATTTAACTTCTCAAATTTCTTCCACATTTCATTGATCATGTTTAAATTTTTTTCAGTTTTTTTCTCACTGAGCTTCATTTTAGTTTCTTTTACTGTATCTTCAAGTTCATTAATATTTTCTTCTGTAGTATCTAATATGTCACTTATCCTGGGCAGTGTATTTTTTTCACATAAAACATAGTTTTCATCTCTACAAGTTCAATTTGGGTCATTTCATAAAATATATATTTTACATATTTCCACAGAATAAGTTCAATCTTCTTTCTTGAACATATGGAATATAGTAATAATAAGTATTTTGATATTTTTATTTACTAATATTCTCCTGTGTGTCATTTCTGGATCCATTTCAATTGATTGGTTTCTCTTCCTATTATGAGTTCCATTACCTGCATATTTGAATGCCCAGTAATGTCTTTTATTTATGTGTTTGTTTGCTTGTTTAAATTCCAGTATAATTAATATACAGTGTTATATTAGTTTCAGATGTACAATTTAGTAATTCAACAATTATATACATTACTTAGTGCTCATTACAAGAAGTGTACTCTTAATCCCCTTCATGTATTTCACCTATCCCCCCTCTTCTCTGGTAACCATCAATTTGTTCTCTATGATTAAGAATCTATTTTCTTGTTCATCTCCTTTTTTTGTTCATTTGTTTTGTTTCTTAAATTCCACATTTACATGAAATACTGAGATATTTGTCTTTCTCTGACTTATTTCACTTAGTATTATATCCTCTAGATCCAACCATGTTGCTGCAAATGACTAGGTTTTTTTTTGACTGAGTAGTATTCCCTTCTATATGTATACCACCTCATCTTTATCCATTCATGTGTGTTCATCTATGGATAAACGCTTGGGATGCTTCTATATCTTGGCTATTGTAAATAATGATGCTATAAACGTAGGGGTGTATATAGCTTTTCAAATTAGTATTGTCATTTTCTTTGGGAAAACATGCAGTAGTACAATTACTGGATTCTATGGTAATTCTATTTTTAATTTTCTGAGGAACCTCCATACTGTTATCAAAAGTGGTTGCACCAGTTTGCATTCCCACCAACAGTACATGAGGGTTCCATTTTTTCCACTTCCTTGCCAACATTTGTTGTTTCTTGTGTTTTTATTTTAGCTATTCAACTGCTAAGAGGTGATAGCTCATTGTGAATTTGATTTGCATTTTTCTGATGATGAGTGATGTTGAGCATCTTTTCACATGTTTGCTGGCCATCTGTATGTCTTCTTTAGAGAAATGTCTTCATGTTTTCTGCCCATTCCTTAATTGGATTATTCTTTTTTGGTGTTGACTTGTATAAGTTCTTCATATATTTTGGATGCTATATATTTTGGATGCTTCATATATTTTGGATCCTGTGTCTCTAGCAGTTTTTTTTAAAGATTTTATTTATCTATTCATGGGAGACACAGAGAGAGAGAGAGAGGCAGAGACACAGGCAGAGGGAGAAACAGGTTCCATGCAGGGAGCCCGACGTGGAACTCGATCCCAGGTCTCCAGGATCACACCCTGGGCTGAAGATTGCGCTAAACTTCTGAGCCACCTGGGCTGCCCTGTCTTTTAGTTTTGTTGATAGTTTGCTGTGAAGGAGATTATATTTTGATATAGTCTCTATGGTTTATTTTAACTTTTGTTTCCCTTGCTACAGGAGCTATATGTGAAAAAAAAAAAAATGTTGCTAGAGCTGAAGGAAGAGAAATTCCTGCCTGTGCTCTCTTCCAGGATTTTTATGGTTGCAGGTTTCACATTTAGGTCTTTAATCCATTTGGAGTCTATTTTTATGTATGGTGTAAAAAAATGGTCCAGTTTCATTCTTTTGCATGTAGGTATCCAGTGATCCCAACACCATTTGTTAAAGAGATTGTCTTTTCCCCGTTGCATATTTTTGCCTCCTTCATCAAAGATTAATGGGCCAAAGTTTTCTTCTGGGGTCTCTATTCTGTTCCATTCATCTGTATGTCTATTTTGTGCATCGGTTTTGATTAGTACAGCTTTGTACTATATCTTAAAATCTAGGATTGTGATGCGTCCAGCTTTACTTTTCTTTTTCAAGATTGCTTTGGCTATTCAAATTCTTTTGTGGTTCCATACACATTTTAGGATTATTTGTTCTAGTTTTGTGAAAAAAGGCTGTATTGGTATTTTGATCAAGATTACATTAAATCTAAAGATGGTTATAGGAGTCTATAACAATTGCTAAATGTCGATAGAATGGACATTTTAACAATATTGTTCTTCCAATCCATGAGTGTGGACTATCTTTCCACTTGTTTCTGTCATCTTCAGGTTTATTTATCAATGTTTTATGTTTTCAAAGTACAAATCTTTCACCTCCTTGGTTAAGTTTATTCCTAGGTATTTTATTTTTTTTGGTACAATTATAAATGAGATTTTTTTTTGTTTTTCAAAAAAGTGATTTTCATGTTTTTTTAGGTAATCTCCATATGCAAGGTGTGGCTCAAACTCACAACTTCAAGATCAAGAGTTTCATATTCTCCTGACTGAGCCAGGTAAGCATCCTGGAATTGTTTTCTTAATTTCTCTATTACTTCATTGTTAGTGTATATAAATGCAATAGACCTCTATATGTTGACTCTGTGTCCTGAGATGTCACTGAATTCATTTATCAACAATAGTAGTTTTTTGGTGGACTCCTTAGGGTTTTATATATATATATAGTATCATGTCATCTGCAAATACTGAAAGTTTTACTTCTTCCTTATCAATTTGGATACCAATTATTTCTTTTTGTTGTCTGATTGCGATTGTTAAAACTTCTAGTACTATGCTGAATAAAAGTGGTGAGAGTGGGCATCCTTTCAGTTTTTCATTATTGAGCATAATGTTAACTATGGGTTTTTCATATTATGTTGAGTGATGTATGTTCCCTCTAAACCTACTTTGCTGCATGTTTTTTTATTATGAATGGGTATTGTATTTGTCAAATGATATTTCTGCATCTATTGAAATGTGCATATGGTTTTTAACCTTTTTTATTAATGTGATATATCACATAGATTGACTTATATTGACAAATATTTCAAATCATCCTTGCATGCCAGGAATAAATCACACCTGATTCTTGTGAATGATTTTTTAATGTTTTTTTGGATTCAGCTTGTTAATATTTTTGTCAGGATTTTTAATTTTTTTAATTTGAGATTTTTCTTGCTTCTTGAAGTAGCCCTATATTACTATAAACTTTCTTCTTAGAATAGCTTCTAGGGCATCCCAAATATTTTAGATTATTTTGTTTTTATTTTCATTTGTCTCCTTGCATTTTTTTATGTCCTCTTTGATTTCTTGGTTGACTATTGTTTAGTTGGGTGTATTATTTAATCTCCACTTATTTGTATTCTTTCCAGATTTTTTCTTATGGGTGATTTCTAGTGCTCAGAAAATATGCATAGTATGACTCCTACCATATTGATATAGCCTCCTCTCTATGATTAACTGTGGGAAGTCTGTCCTACTGTCTTCAGTTTGTCTTCTGGGTTATGTACACTGATTTGGTTTTATCAAGTTGTATCCATGGATGAGGTAAGCCCAAGATCCTCCTACTCTACCATCTTCCCCAGAAGTCCTCCAATGCCTAAGAATTTCTGATTAAATATCAGACATTGTTTACTCTTGTAAAGAGTTTTTGGCATTTCTCTCAGTATTCGTATGTTTAGTTTTTGTACACTATCAACTTACTTACTCAGTTTGATATTTCAGTAATAATTTAGGGGCCAGTAATAATTTAGTATAAAGTTAATTTTTTCCCACTATTAAGACTAGACATTTCTAAAGTACTCTAATTGATGATCAATGAAGTCTAAATATTTCAAAGCTTTCTGAGAACAGATACTAGTCCTCATCCTATCCAGTCTGAGTACTATGTTTTTATATGGTTCTTTTCTTCAGGTACTAGAAGAGTCCTTGCATGCATGAGCTAATCAGAACTCAAATGAACATTGAAAGGGACCATCTGTAAGTCTTAGTATTGACTCTCTGTGCAACTTTTCCTCGATGGTACTCTATACTGCACACACTATCTGTCTGACTTCCTGAAACTCCCAGTTTGGGTTCCTCAACTTGAAGAAACCTGTAGGTTTAGCCTGAATTTTGTTTTCCTAAACCATAGCTTGAAAACCTTCTCCAGGTAGCAAGTTGGGGAAAAGCATAAGGCTTACCTCATTTGCTTCCTACCTTTCAGGGATCGTCATTTTTCATAACCTGCTATTCTGTAACTTATCACTGTACATATGCTTTCTCAGGCATTTTAGTTGTTTTAGGCAGCAAAGTAAATCCAGACCATGTTATTCTATCTTGAACAAAATATGAGTCTCAGTGGTTTTTTTTTAACTTTGTATTATGGAATAAAATAAAAATTATTCGAAAACTTTTAAAATCTATTTATAATATTTTACTGTGTGGATGCAGCATAGTTGTAAAAATTTTCCAATACAAATAATCTATGGACTTTCTTTTTGCTCTTTTTTGGCATAGAATTGTGTATCTAGATTGTTTTCATAGAAATAGAGTAACTAAGTCCAAAAAATTGAACATTGTATTAGTTTCCTATGGCTGCTTTAACAAAGTACCACAAACTGCATGGCTTAAATAATATATTTTATCATTTCACAGTTCTAGATGCTGGAATTCTGAAATCAAGGTTTCAGCAAGATTGGTTCTTTCCGAGAGATATGAAGGAAAATCTTTTCCATGAGTCTCTTCTAGCTTCTAGTGATTTGCTGACAATCTTTGGTATACTTTGATTTCTGTCTTCTGACCTTCATATGGCATCTTCCCTAGGTAAGTGCTTGTGTCCAAGTTTCCCCTTTTATAAAGACATCAGTCATATTGACCTAAGGGTCCATCATACTCCATATGATTTTATCTTAACTAATTATCTCTGCAACAATTCTACTTTTAAGTAAGTTCACTTTCTGAAGAACAAGAAATTAGGGTTTCAACATAGGTATTTTGGTAGGACACAATTCAAACCATAAAAAAGACATATTTAAACCCTATTATATTACTTCCAAATTGATTCTAGAAGGGTTATAACAACAAATTATATATTAAATATACTTTTTTTGCACAAGAATTTAAGCAACTTGCAAAAGAATTGAAGAATTGAGAAAAGTAATTTTCACAATGTAAAGTATTGTAAATCAGCAGTGTATTGCTATATAGGTTCATTCTTCTATAAGTATTTTATAAGCTTCAGAAAATATTATAGCACTTTGCCACTCCCCTTCTTTGAACTCTTTAGCCTCCCTGTGGTTCCACTCTAAATTAGAAGTGTTTTCAATTGTCTATTGACGTCTCTTTCAAGTGAACTTTCTTTAGCTTATTTAATTTGTCTCTTTTTTTCAACTTGTTTTTACAGGTAAATGTTGAAAAAGAATGTGTGCCTGTCCTGAAAGAAAATGAACTCTATCAGCAAATATAGTGTGGCTTTCCTAAATTGAATTGAACTAGATCAGCAAGTGTTATTTTTAAGAGTATTTGTCCTAATGTCCATGAAATATTAGCAAACAATGGAAGTTAGATTAATTCCAACAACTGCATATTCACCGAATACCCCCCACTCTCATTTCTGTAGGTGTACAGGGTTCAAGTAAACCTGAACTAAAATTTAGAATACCTGAATTTCCACAATTTTCTGGTGAAATGAGTAGTCAAGAATTGATTTGCATGAAGCTTGAAACTGATATGAATGAAAGTATCAGTCCTGGTACTGGTGGTGAGAAGATAAGGAGTGAGGATGACAAAATGATAATTTTCTCAGATATGGTCTTCCCACATCCTCTTTCACTTCAACCCTTACAATAAATTGTCAGTGTATTAATGCTAGTGTTATCCGATTACTAAGACTAAGGAAAATAGGATTACCAAAATAACCAAAAATAATTCAGATTATTCATTTAACAATATTTAATAACTACTCTATACCCCAGACTGTGCTAAGTATTAAATATACGGTGGTAAAAAAAAAAGAGTCTGGGTTTCCCTGAATCTTAAAATCTAGTCAAGAGAGAAACAGTAGGAAAAAAGAAAAAAAAAAAAAGACTTAGATATACTAATTACTAATGAAAATAATAATGATTTATATAAAAACAGAAGCAACTTAATTCAGATTGGAAGATATGGTAAGGGTCACTTCAAGAAGTAAACTTCATGCTAGTATTTGAAGACTGAGTAAGCATTTGCCAGGAATAAGTGGAAGGAAGGATCTTTCAGAGAATAGGAAGGAATAAAGACATTGACTTAAGAAAAAATTTAATGTATTCAAATAATTAAAAGGCAACATGGCTGGAATAGAATGATCAGGACTAATGAGACCATGTTGATGAAAAAGGCCAGGGTATGATAATGTAGGACATTGCTCAGGCATGTTTACAATTTGGGGTTTCATTCTAAACTACTACAATGGCTAGTAATTTTAAAAAGTGTATAAAATAAGTGTAGGACATGGCTAACTTAACTGTTAGAAGAGAATTGGTTGATGACAAAAGAGGAAACAGTAAGTCAAAGCAAGAGAGTGGTGGCAATTGGTATCACACAGAGTATATAGATAACATATATACTTTTGAAGAAGCACTGGAATCATCAGGGAAAAGAAGAGCCATTTTTTATTTGATGCAACAAGTGAAGAGAGGCAAAGAGAAATTTCAGAGATCCTCTAGTTCTCTGGCTCAAGGCACTAGGTTGTTTGATGCTAATTACCTATGATAAAGGAACCAGTGTAAGGTGAAGATTGACTCAAAGATGGAGAGTTCAGTTTTAGATATGTTAAGGAACTGAAGTTGCCTGTTTGATATTCATGAGATGTCGAGGAGAAAGTGACTAAAGGTCTAGAGATTCTAAGAGTGGCTTGAAATGGGAGCACAAATTTGAGAGTCGCCACCACAGAAATGTTATTGAAGACCAAGGAGACAGATAGGATCACCTAGTGAGAAAATCTAGTACAAAAACTGAAGACAGGGATCCCTGGGTGGCGCAGCGGTTTGGCGCCTGCCTTTGGCCCAGGGCGTGATCCTGGGGACCCGGGATCGAATCCCACATTGGGCTCCCGGTGCATGGAGCCTGCTTCTCCCTCTGCCTGTGTCTCTGTGCCTCTCTCTCTCTCTGTGACTATCATAAATAAATAAAAAATTAAAAAAAAAAAGAAATTAAAAAAAAAAAAACTGAAGACAGTCCAAGGCCAACCTCTGTAGAACTCCAAAATTTAATGAATGTATGGAGCACGAAGCAACTGCAGAGGAGCATTTCAGAGGTCAGAAGACAATAGTTAAGAAAATGTGGTGTCTAGACAACAAGAAAAAAGAGATATAGTGTGCTAATGGCTAAAAGGCCATTGCATTTTGGTACACAGAGGCTTCTGTGGCTTTAGAAAGAGCTGTATTTTTGAAAAGTAGGGGGAGAATCCCTAATGATATGAATTAAGAAGGGAAAAGTAAGTAGGAAGGTAGAAACAGTATAGCAGATGATGCTTATGAGACTCTGTGTTATACAGGGAAGAAACAAAAAAGTAGAGCAGGTATATATATACAATGGAATACTACTCAGTGACCAAAAGAAAGAAATCTTGCCATTTACAACAATATGGATGGAACTAGAGCGTATTATGCTAAGTGAAATAAGTCAATCAGAGAAAGATAATTATCATATGGTCTCACTCATATGTGGAATTTAAGAAACAAAACAGAAGATCATAAGGGAAGAGAAGAACAAATAAAACAAGACAAAATCAGAGAGAGAGACAAACGGTAAGAGACTCTTAATCATAGAAAACAAATTGAGGGTCACTGGAGGGGAGGAGGGGAAGAAGAGGTAATTGGGTGATGGACATTAAGGAGGGCATGTGATGTAACGAGCCCTGGGTGTTATATACAGCTGATGAATCACTGATCTCTACCTCTGAAACTAATAAAAAATAAATAAAAATAAAAGATGCTTGGAAAAAAATAAAATAAAGCAATAATAGATAAAGAGATGATTAAGTTAAAATGAGCCCATTTGGGTAGTTGCTACTCCAAACTGACCAGAATCCTTTTAAGAATGGGAAGTTTGGACACAGAGAGACACCAGGGATATACACAGAGGAAAGATCATGTGGGGACACTGGAGGGAAGTGGCTGTCTACAAGTCAAGCAGGAAGGCCTCAGAAGAAACCAAACCTGCTGATAGCTTGTTCCTGATCTTGGACTTCTAGCTTCCAGAAATGACACAATAAATCTCTGTTGCTTAGGGGAAAAAAAGGCAGAGCAGACCAGAAAGGATACGGAATCAAGGAAAGTTTTGGTTTTGTCTTTTTAAAAAGATATGAATTATCAGAGCTGATTTATAAGTTGTTAGGGAAGATCCTATTGATGAAATAGACTGAATATGCAAGTGGAGAAGAAATGCCCAAAAAGTGAAAGTCAGAAATTAAGAGGTACTGGTATTTGCCAGGAGTGGTACTTTCCTTTTGCTTTAATAAAAAAGAGGAAAAGACTCAGATGGTCCCAGCAAATGGAAACTTGGTAAAGCTGGATGAGGTAATACAGAAAAGAATGAAAGCCAAAGATCTTCTAACATTTTTTAGCAAATGTGATATGATCTCAATAATTACAAAATATTTAAAAATAAACCATTATTTGCATAATTTATATATATGCACATTCCAGTTTTTATAAAAATAAACAACAAATACCATTAAATATACAATTAATTGGGCAAGGGAATTGTTCTCTTTGACATGTTGTCTTATAAAGTAGATCTTGTATTATGCGCCTAAATAACTTAATTTTTTTTATTTGAGAGAGAAAACCTGAGCAGGGGAGGGGCAGAGGGAGGGGGAGAAGCAGACACCCCACTGAACAGGGAGCCTGACCCAGGGCTTGATCCCAAGACCCTGGGATCATGACCTGAGCCCAAGGACTTACTGAGCCACCCAGTCGCCCCCTAAATGCCTTAAATTTAAGGACAGAAATAAAAGCCCAATTTATGTGAATGTCTGAGAGTACATTTGATGAAATATGCTGCTAGAAACCATCAAAAGTTGAAGGGCTTATGGCTCTAATATAAAGCCAGCTTTATTCCATCTGTAGAAATCTGGTAAATATGCAATAAAATATAATAGTCCCAATAAAAGACGTTATTTTCCATTGTTTTCCTCCCCCACAATCTTATATTTGCAGAGGATTTTTGTTTGGTCTTCTCTGTTTAGAAAAATACATTGGCTATTACATAATATTTGCTTACCTTGACAAGTCAGAAAGAAGTAACTTCTTCCTATGTTGTTTACTTTAAACATTTATTCTCACTTTTTTCTTTTCATCTTTAGATTTTTGACTGAAAAAAAAATCAGTTTTAGTTCCATTAAGAACCAAATGACTCATTAGGCTTAGTTGCTATGATAGATTTCCCTCCCCCCCTTCTCTCCCTCCCTCTTTCCCTTCCTTTCGTCTTTGTTTTTTCCTTCATTTCTTTTCTTTTCTTTTTTTTTTTGACCTACCATCCTGCCTGAAGATTTGAAGATGAGAAGATGTTTATTCCAAAATATCATTCAGAAAGTTCACATTATTGCAATATTGGCTACCTGAAAGGTGAGCCTGAATATCTTTCAAGGCCATGTTTAATTCTCTGATTCAACATCATTCTAAAATGATCAATATCCTCATAAATAAGTTTGGAATCAGGAAGAAGAGAAAACTTGTCAGCAATTGCATGTGTGGCCCAATTAGCCAAGGTAACTTTGTTTTCCAGTTGGATTTACTGTCTGGCATTTGTGCAGGAAGTCCATACACTAGCTTTATTTTGGAGTTGCACTTGGAAAGCTGCCCAGGGTAGAAATCTTAATTAGAGATCCTCTGGAATTGGCAATATCAAGAAATGCCAGGATAGTTTTCTGGACAAGAGACCAATAGGGCTTGTACTAAGTACGTTTACTTATTTGGGACTTTTAGTAAAATTGTAAAAATAAGAAACTATTATAGAATTATAGAAATGAAGACTAGTATTTTCCAACTCAATTAAACCTAAATCAATACCAACTAACACCAAAAAATAATTTCAAAAAGTTATCTTATCTCTTCCCCTATTTTAAACATATTCATTAAACTATATACTTCTATGTAAATGGCAGCTAAATTCCTAAAATATGTTATCAATATTCTTAAACATCTTCAGAAGTGATAATCATGCAATCTCCTTTCTTTGCTGCTCCAGAGATTCATAGTTAGGATATTTCTCTACTTATATTTAGCAAAGCATTACATATTGCAACTTAAATTGACTCCTTCTTATTCTGACTTTAATGAGGATTATCTTCCTTAAAAATTATCGCTCATTTTTCAGAATCTCATCAGAACAAATCAAAACCAAGCCAAATTAGAGTAGTCAACATATTTCTATAGAGGTGCAGAGGAGATTTTCTTAATGCTTTTCTCAGCTTTTATAAGAAATGTAACTTAATTGAACTTTCAGTTAACTGTCAACATTGGTAAGGAGGAAATTATTACAACCTTATATGTATTTTATGATTTCTCTGAAATGAAATAATCTCAGACTGTAATATTATTCTTGACAATGAATGACTTGGCATCAGGATTAAATACAGGGATAAATCTACTATTGGGAAGCTAAGACTTCAAGAAGGAAAGGGATTCTTGAGTTAGCTTTTAAAGATTGAGAAAAGTTCAGAAGGCAGAAATTCTGAATGCTATTCTCAGTTCAGGGAACCATGATGTAGGGTCATTGTGAATATCTCTTAAAAATCCTTTAGTTTATGTTGCTCCTGTCTGAGTTACTACTAGATCTTTGTTCTCCTGTTTCTGTTATATTTTCCATGTTCTCAGCATCAGCTTACCTGCTTTTTCCCTTCTGTTTTTCATGGTGCCTGAAATCAAGGAAGTAATTTGGAAAGTTATTGCAGTAGGCATCAGGATTCTCCCATTTGGCAATATCACATGGTTATATGAAAGTATGCATGATGTAATGTAAGTTATTTGCCACCAAAAATAATTCATGCCATAATTTCTCTTAAAAAAAGGGAAAAATGAAAGAGATATAGAACTTGAAGAGATATAGAACTTCTTGTCATGAGGGCAGGAAGACTTGCATTAAGCATGTTACCAAACATCTTCATAAATCTTTTGTTTTTATTCAAGTGTAATTAACATATAGTGTTATATTAATTTCAGTTGTACAATATTGTAACTCAACAATTCTATACATTTCTCAGTGCTCATCAAAATAGGTGTACTCTCAATCTCCTTTATCTATTTCACCCATCCCTCTACCTACCCCTTCTGGAAACAACCAATTTGTTGTCTATAGTTAAGAGTCTACTTTTCTGTTTCTCTTTTTTTGTTTGTTCATTTGTTTTGTTTCTTAAGTTTTACATATGAATTGAATCATGGCATTTTTCTCTGGCTGGCATATTTCACTTAGCATTATACCTCTAGGTCCATTCATGCAATTGGCAAGATTTTGCTCTTTTTTTACAAGTGAGTAATATTCCATTTTATGTACCTACCAAATATTCTTTATCCATTCATTTCAAATGTCATCTTTCTGGTAAGATAGGATTTCTATCAGTAAAGTTAAGTAATACTAGGTAGAATGTGTGAGCAAAGAAGACAATAACTTTTATAGAAAAATAATTAAATGTTTATATATAATTTGTTATTTATATGTATATAATTATATATTATATAAATGGCTACATATACACACACAAAAAGACTGTATATGATGTGTATACACAAGTATGAATATTTCAAATGATATCCTAAACAATTATTATTATAATTTCCTTTTTCAGAACACAACTTTCTTTTTGTTAAACACAAAAACAGAATGTTCTTTTTCACTCTAAGCAGAAAGTATTTTGCAACTTCACAGGAGAGAGTCTTAGGAACGATGAAACAAATCTAAATCCATCGCATATGATAGGATTGTCAACCAGATGACTTTTGGCCATTTATGTCATGTTGTAAATGAAACAGCTGCTTGACTGACTCTCTGAGATGAAAACCAGCTGTGTAATGGTTGGTTACTCATTGCATTTTAATTATTGCTTGCTATCCATAAGAGAGGATTAAAATTGTTATAAATGTTTACTAATTAACTAAAAAATATGGAAAGTATTTTATACTTGGAAACATTTTTGACTGAGTGCATGTTGATATCAGAGGGAAAAACTCTCATACAACAATGTCCTCAGGCTATTGTCTAATAAAACTTCAATTAACAATGTGAACTTGATCTGTATTAGTATTAAAAAGATAACTCTGAGTTAAAATTACAGCATTTTTTTCATTTCTAATATATTTTGTTTACAAAGTAAAGACATCTGATTCACAACATCTCAGCAGAAAATGCTCAAAGTGTTTAAACCATTTCACTGAGGAGGTAAAATTAGGCTTATGTGCAAAAGGAGCAACTCAACTGAAATTTTAAGAGCTTGATATGCATATTAAAGGCAGTGATAAATTATATTGTGGATGTTTTTGCATTCCAGAAACTGAGGAACAGCCCAGATCTATTTTTATCTATCAGGACTATTGTATAGCAATTTGATAGTTCCAAACAATTAGCCAGTATATATTTTTGAAAGATATTTTCTCTCTTTTATTTTTCAAACTGTGAAATGACTCAAAGAAAACTTTTGCTAAGAAAACAAACTGAGTGTAAAAAGAATGAATTAAAGTTCAAGAAATCTGAATATACCCTTCTCTCTCTGACTTTGCTGTGGCTATATGGAAAAGCCTTTCCATTTGCATTTAGATGTGATTTCCCCAGTGAAAAGCCAGATATGCTCTGTCCTAGTTTGGAGAAATGATTTGGGTCTTTAGGTCTGACTTAATTTATGTAGAATGAAAAAGCCTTTTCCTGAGTAGAAATATCAGTAAAGTTAAATTCTTAGTGTTTTGTGTTTGTTTTTATTTTCATTATTTCTATAGTATTTTTATATTTACATTACTATACAACTTCTTCAACGTGAAAAGGCCCTAAAATTGTCCTTCCATTGTTTACGTAATCTATGTAAAATCAACTGTGGATATGTATGTGTGGATGGCCAGAAGGGAGGGATACAAGTTGTTTTAATTTTGCTTTGCTTCATTGAATCATAGAAAATTGGGACCAAAAAGGATATTAATAATGATATAGTTCACTCTCATATATTACAAGTGAGAAAATACACTCAGCAGATTTGATTGGCTTATCCAAGGAGATGCATAAAGTTAGTGAGCAGGTGACAGTAGATGAGAATGTATTCTATGGGTTTTCCACTATCCTACAACATCATTCTCCTGAAAGAGTTCTTTGGTGAAAAAAGTCTCTCTTGGTTCCTACATGACCAAATTATTTTACTGGTGCTTTCAAATCCTATGAAAGTTCTGATACATGACTATTTGGACACTCTTTCTACAAAGTTTTGTTTCGTGATAAGACAGTGGCCACCAGACATCAGCCCAAAGGCAGTTGAAACAATGGCTCTCATAATTCTCAGAATGTTGCCTCAGAAAGCCACTGGTTCAGATAGGAGTCTATAAATAATTAGAATACAAAGTCACAACTTTGAGGGGTGAGAATTTCACTTATATTCAGAAAGCTTTTCTCACAAAGAACAAAACTTGCTGGCATGTGAAGGGTGGACTTTGGTGTAGGCTAAATTTTAAATTGCCATTGATGGATTAGATGTTTAATTCCGCGAGATTTTAATAAATTATCTCAATATTATATATGATCATTCAATAGACATGACCAATATTTTAAGCACTAAGCACAAAATTGGGGGGGGGGGGCGAATGTGACCAAAAAAGTATTTCAGTTATATACTGTTTGTTTTTTTTTTTTAAGATTTTATATATTTATTCATGAGAGACACAGAGAAAGAAAGAGGCAGAGACATAGGTAGAGGGAGAAATAGGCTCCATGCAGGGAGCCCGATGTGGGACTCAATCCTGGGACTCCAGGATCATGCCCTGAGCTGAAGGCAGACGCTTAACTGCTGAGCCACCCAGGCGTCCCTATATACTAAGTTTAATATTGATTTTTGCTAGGGGCAAAGTGAAAGAGTTTGCAAAGCAATTCCATATTGAGGGTTCTCCTACCAACATGATCAGAAATTTACACAACTGGACATTTTTCTAAGCATCTATTGCCATGAAGCAATTGTCAAGGCACATTGCAGATGACATCCCAGGCTGGAAATATCCAGGGGCAGGTTCTTCTGCCTAAACGCAGGCTGTGGGTTCTAAAAATATGGCTTGGGATTGAGCCATGGTCAAAATAAAAGCAGTATTGGGGTGCCTGAATGGTACAGTTAGTTAACCAACCAACTATTGGTTTCAACTCAGGTTGAGATCTAGGGGTCATGGGATCGAGCCCCTCATGGGGCTCCATACTCAGCACAGAGCTGGCTTCAGACTCTGCCCCTCTCCTCCTACTTCCTGTGCTTGCTATCTTTCTCTAAAGTAAATAAATCTTTAAAATAAAAAAATAAAGCAGTATTATCCATAATGTCAAATGTGGCCTCGCTTCAAGTCTATCTTAACAATATTTGAAAGGAAAAAGGAGGTAGAATCGAAGCCAGAAAAACTAGTTATTATCATCAATCATATTTTATGCTGCCATCCAGTTAAATGAGACTTATGATCCAAAGACTAAGTTTATTTCTTCTTAGGTCCACATTTGCATACGAAACTTTGGGTCAGCTTCATTTGTATATACATGAATAGGCATATATATGCTGCAGAAAATAGCTCTTTGAAAATAATATAACTTTAAAACATTCTCAAAAGTCATCATTTAGGGATCGCTGGGTGGCTGAGTGGTTTAGCACCTGCCTTTGGCCCAGGGAGTGATCCTGGATTCCCAGGATCGATTCCCACATCAGACTCCCTGCCTTGAGCCTGCTTCTCCGTCTGCCTGTGTCTTTGCCTCTCTCTCTCTCTCTCTGTCTCTCATGAATAAATAAATAAAATATTTTTTAGGTCATCATTTAGCGTGAAATAATAGCATGAAAAAAGGAAACAATCTTCCTTATTTTATAGCATACAGAAAAATCAATTCAAAATGGATTAAAGACAAACATTAGAAATGAAATGGTAAAACTCCTAGAAGAAAACATAGAGGAAAACCTCCTTGACATCAGTCTTGGCAAAAATTTTTCAAAATTGACACCAAAAGCACAGACAACAAAACAAAAATAAGCAAGGAGAACTATATCAACTAAGGTTTTGCACAGCTAGGGAAATAATAATATGAAAAGGCTATCTATGGAATGTGAAAAAAATATTTTGTAAACCATATATCTGATAAGTGTTAATATGCAAAATATATAAAGAAGTCATACAGCTCAACAGGAAAAAAATGAATAACTTAAAAAATGGGCAAAGGACCTGAATAGACTTTTATCCAAAGACATGCAAATGGCCAATAGGTGTATGAAAAGAAGCTCAACATTACTAACCACCAGGAAAATGCAAATCAATACCACAATGAGATACCACCTGACATCTGTTAGAATAGTGCAGGATGCTATTTGAATGCTATTACCAAAAAATGAAAAGAGAAGTGCTGGCAAGGATATGTAGTAAAGGGAACCTTTGTGCATAGTTGGTGGGAATGTAAACTAGTGCAGCCATTGTGGAAAACAGTATGAAAATTCCTCAAAAAATTTAAAATGGAACTACCATATGATCCAGCAATTCTTCCTCTTGTATATAACCAAAAGAAACTAAATCATTATCTTGAAGAGATAACTGCACTCCCAAGTTCATTGCAACATTATTCACAGTAACCAAGACATGGAAACAACCTAGCTCTCTATCAACAGTAGATCAAGACAATATTTTATATATAAATATAAAATTCAGCTGTGAGAAAGAAGGGGGTCCTGTCATTTGCCACAACTTGGATGAAACTGGAAGACATTATGCTATGTGAAATAAACCAGACAAAGAATGACAAATATTGCATGAATGTTTGTTATGTGGAATATATATTTTTTAAAAAGCCAAACTCACAGTGACAGAGAGTAGAATGGTGGTTACCAGAGGCTGGGGAGTGAGGGAAATGGGGAGATATTGATCAATTTCAGTTATAAGACAAATAAATTCTGGAGACCCAATGTACAGCTTGGTGACTATAATTAAAAATAATGTATACTTGAAATTTGCTAAGCTCTCAATGTTCTCACTACAAAAAATAAGTCACTAGGAGGTGATAGATCTGTTAATGAGTTTGTGGCAATCATTTCACAATATATGTATATATCAAAATGTCACATTATATACCTTAAATATATATATTCACCAAAAAATTTTAAAAATAAATACAAAATTTTGAAAATAATTTAAATTTCAAAAGTCAGATCCAAAAATTATTAGCAAGTATTGGGCAATGTATTTAAATTCTTTTTCTCATCTGAAAATGAGGATATCTACCTCATAGGAATATACAATCCCTATGATATTACATCAGATATTAAAGTACAAGACTGTGAGCTCCACCTTGCTTATTCTCTCATTCTCTTAACTTTCTCTGAGGAAAGCCAGCTACCGTGTTGTTGGCTGTCCTATGGAGAAGCCCGTGTGGCAAGGAGCTGAGGGAAGCCTATATCCAATTGCCAGAAACAATTGATATCATTCTAATAACTCACAAGAGACAAGATCCAGCCACACAAGTATGTTTGGAGATTTGAGACTGCAGCCACATATGACACCTTGATTGCCTCCTTATGAAAGACCATGAGTCACCACATGGCCCAGCTAGCCAGACCCAGATTCACACCCACAGAAACTGTGGAATAATAAACGTTGTTTTGAGCCATTATGTTTGGGGTGATTTATTACACAGCAATAGATATCTAACACAATAAAGTTATATTAGAGTTGTTGAAATATAGGTCTGGGGCTCGGAGAAACCACTGAAATTAGAAGGCATTAAGAAATAGATTTTACCTTTAATTTGGATGCTATTACTTGATAATTGAGTAGAAAAGATGGTAAGACAAACTTTTGGAGATTACCAATATTTGAGAAAAATAAGATCCATCAGAGGAAAATAAATCCATAGTAGAGGCCAAAAGGAATGTAAAGTTGAGGTTAGAATTAGGAAAGAGTGTACCATGGATGCTCAGTGAGGAGAAGGTTTCAAGGTGGAAGTTAATACCAAAGTTAATTAACATTGGCGCACAAGGACAACGGATAATATTTGTTAAAACTCACCATAAGACAGGCACTTATAGGTGTTTTGCAAGTACTGACTTATTTTGATCCTTATAATATTAGAACACAATCATTCTCATTTTACAGATAAGAAAGATGCTCCAAGGAAGGAAATATCTTGCCCAAAGTCATATAGCTGGCATGAGGAAGCATCAGGATTCAAATCCAGATCTATCTAGCTCCCTTACTTTTTCCACTAAGATATAATGACTCTTAGATTACACAAGATGGTTTATAAAGCTCTCTTATATAATAAACCTACTAAGACTGATATAAAATCTCTGTGAAATAGTTAGGAAGGTCTTCTTTAACCATTGGATTGTGCTCAGGCACATTTCATGTTCCTCAAGGAAACAAGTTCTCCCAGAACCTTGCACATACTAGAAAAGCTAATCTTCCCTTTTGATTTTGTGTCTTCTAGACACCATTTAAGTATCATCTTCTCCACCAAGATTAACCTCCTAGCAGATGGATGGTGATTGGAAGCTCGGTTGCATACTTCCATATTAGCACTTCCTATGCTCTATTTTAATTGTTGGTTTACATTTCTGTGTCCTCCATTATAGGTTGTGGCTATATTTTGTCATAATTTCCATATGCCTGGTTTATAATAGGCAACAGATATTTATCAGAAATAGACTGAATGGATAAGTGAATGGAAGGGCACTAGTTAAATCCTGAAGACTGAGTAAAATGAGAAAGGAAAAGGAATGACAATCAGAAGCAAGAACATGTATGAAAGTCTGAAAGCATAAAAGAACATGGGGTATACAGAAGAGAAAATACTTCCATATGGAAATTTAATGCTCACTTCATCACATATGTAGAAAACTCAGAACCATATGGTTATGGGATTCTCTAGGAAGTGGCAGGCATAGAGGTAGGAAAGCTAAAGATTATAGCAGACACTGTTGGATGCTTCCTAGTAGCCATTCTTCCCTTTCTCTTTCTGATAAAAGTGAATTCAGGAGTTCATCAGCATCTAATCATGTGTTTCAGGAACCGCTTATTCCCAGGCTTACAAAGGAAGGGGTAGGAGGTCCTAAGGCAATCCATATGCATATATCCCCCTGCTTTGGTTGATATGAACTATGTGAATGTGATGCAACATACCCAACCATGTTCTTATGACAAACAGAAACTTCATTCATTTGTATCGATTGGTAACTACCCACTAATTAGAAGAATATCAGGCTATCATGATTACCACTTGGTAATGAGTATCATCTGTTAAGCAGACTCTGTGCCAAGCACTATAACAAGTGCTTTATATGCCCCATGTATGAAAGAGCCCTATGAGTAATGTCTTTACTGGGGTAAGGAGTCAGGACAATATCTAGACAACTTACTTCAATTGTTATTAGCTAACCTATTTTGTTCAATGGGATCATGCACCCTTTGACCCTATTGAGAAGAAAAGGAAAAGATCTATTACATACAGTGAGTTAAAAATGAGAGTGGGAGTGTAATAAACAGCCACTTTGCCCAACTCAACACTGGTCACAAGGAGTAAGATTTCTTATGACCAGGTATTCTTCCCCAGGTAAATATGGTATTGTTTTTAAGGACCTAGCATGGCAGAAGGCTTGACTGTTGCAGGACTTCCATCTCCATCACATGTTAATGCTTATGGCTAACCCACCAGAATAGAGGTGAATCTCAGAGCATGATCTATGAATGCAAGACCCTCTTCCCGACCAGGACCCACAGCAGTTTTCTTTCAGCTCCTGCCCACAACAAGGCAAGCACCTCACAGGTCCCTCTCCCTGAAAGCTATTTCATCTGAAGTAAGGGGTTCATTGATTGACTGGACTACAATCTAAGTACCAGGACCTGCTTGCACTTTCCAAGCCAGCAAGACTGTTCTCGCCTTATTCCTTTGCACTCCATTCTCTCTGGCCGGGTGGCTCTTCCTCAAGATAGTCACATGACTCATTTCTTCATTTCTTTTAATTTACCTAAAATTTACACTCTCAAGTACATCCTAGTGATCCTGTCAGTCTATCACCTTAACCAAATTATTTTTAATAATACAACTTGCTGTTATTTAACATTATATTTTTATTTTGGATTGCCCCAAGTAGGATATAAATCTCTTAAGGGCCAGACTTTGTCATTTTGTTTATTTCCTTGATGTCCAAAAGACTGCTTGGCACAAAGTTAGCACAATAAATATCGTTGCATAAACAAATCTTATGTATTATAGCCAGAAAATTTATCAAACTAAAAAAAATATTTTTAACTTATCAGTATATATTTTAAACAACTGCATCTTCCTTCTCAAGTGTGTCTATGTTGAGGGAGGGCAGCATATTCTTAAATATATTAGGCCTATTGTTGAAATCAGGAACTTGAGATTCACCATATTTTATAAGACCCATCTAGCACTCCCCCACATGCTAGGCTGCCTTTGGCACCTCCTGGATTTAAATGGTAGAAAAGAGAGCTGTGGCACAGAAACATTTTACTTAACATGAGCACTAACCTGGCATTGCTAAAGATATACCTTGGAGATATTGCAGGTTTGCTGTCAATCATTGGCATTCCTTGCTTGATCTCTGCCTTTGACTTCATAGGGCATTCCCTCTATGGATGTGTTTGTGTCCTAGTTTCCCCTTTATAAGAGCATCAGAAATGTTGACTCAGGGGCCTACTCTACTACATATACCCCATCTTAACTAATTACTTCTGTATCAACCATATTTTCAAGTTCACATTCTTGAGATATTGGAGATTAGGGCTTAAACATATGGATTTTGGTACACAAATTCAACATATAACAAACATATTTTAACTCTGTTATACTACTTCCAAATTGATTCTATAAGGGTTGTAACAACAGACAAATGATAGCCATACCTCAGAAATATTACAGGCTCAATTCCAACCACTGCAATAAAGTGAATATCACAATAAAACAAGTTAAATGAATTTTTGGTTTCCCAGTGCATATAGTCTATACTGTAGTCTAGTAAGTGTGCAATAATATTATGTCTAAAACACAATGTACGTACCTTAGTTTAAAAATATTTGTTTGATGGGCACTTGGGTGGCTCAATGGTTGAGTGCCTGCCTTTGGCTCAGGTAGTGATCCCAGGGTCCTGGAATTGAGTCCCATGTCAGGGTCCCTGCAGGAAGCCTGCTTCTCCCTCAGCCTGTGTCTCTACCTCTCTCTGTGTGTCTCTCATGAATAAATAAACAGCATCTTTAAAAAATATGTATATTATTGCTAAAAAAAACTAACCATTATCAGAGCTTTCAGTGAATTGTAATTTTTCTGTTGGTGAAGGGTCTTGCCTCAATCAATGTGCAAGGCTGCTGACTGGTCAGAGTGGCGGCTGCCGAAGGTGGGGGTGGTCGTGGCAATTTCTTAAAATAAGACAACGAGGAAGTTTGCCACGTCAATGCACACTTCCTTTCACAATTTCTCTACGGTATATTTTGCTGTTTGAAAGCACTTTACCCTCAGTAGAACTTCTTTCGAAATTGGATTCAATCCTCTCAAACCCTGCCACTGCTTTATTAACCAAGGTTATGTAATATTCTAAACTTTTTGCTGTCATTTCAACGATCTTCACAGCATCTTCACTAGGAGTAGTTTCCATCTCAAAAGACCACTTTCTTTGCTCCTCTATAAGAAGCAACTCCTCCTCCATTAAAGTTTAATCATGAGATTGCTGCATTGCAGACCCATCTTCAGGCTCCTTTTCTCATTTTAGTTTGTTTCCACCATATCTACAGTTATTTCCTCTGCTGAAGTCTTGAATACCTCTAAGACATCCCTGAGAGCTGGAGTCAATGTGTTCCAAACTCCTGTGAATGTTGATATTTTGCCCTCTTCCCATGAATCACAAATGTTCCTAATGGCACCTAGAATGGTGAATCCTTTCCAGAAGGTTTTCAATTTACTTTCCCCAGATCCATCAGAGGAATCACTATCTATAGCAATTAGAGCCTTATGAAATGTATTTCTTAAATAATAGGATTTGAAAGTTGAAATTATTCCTTTATCCATGGGCTCCAGAATGGATGTTGTGTTACCAGAAATGAAAACAACATTAATCTCGAATATCTCCATCAGATATTTTGGATTACCGGGTATACTGTCAATAAGCAATAGTATTTTGAAAAGACTCTTTTTCCTGAGCAGTAGGTCTTGATGATGGGCTTAAAATATTCAGTAAACCATGTTGTAAACGGATGTCATTCAGGTTTTGTTGCTCCATTTATGGAGCACAGGTAGTGTAGATTTAGCATAATTTTCAAGAGCCATGGGATTTTTTGGAATGGTAAATAAGCACTGACTTCAATTTAAAGTCACTAGCTACATTTGTCCCTAACAAGGCAGTCCGCCTGCCTTTTGAAGATTTGAGGCATTGTCTTTTTCTCTCTAGCTAGGAAAATCATAGATGGCATCGTCTTTTAATAGAAGGCTGTTTTGTTTACATTGCAAATTTGTTGTTTAGTGTAGTCACCTTCATTAATACTTAGCTAGATCTTCTGGGTAACTTGCTGCACATTCTACATCAGCACCTACACTTTGTACTTTGATATCATGGATATGGCTTCTTTCCTTAAATCTCATGAACCAATCTCAGCTAATCTCATCCTTTTCTTCTGCAGCTTCCTCATCTCTCTCAGACTGCATAGAATTGAAGAGAGTTAGGGTCTTGCTCTGGATTAGATTTTGGCTTAAGGGAATGTTCTGGTTGGTTTGATCTTCTCTTCAGACCACTAAAATTTTCTCTATATCAGCAATAAACCCTGTTTTGCTTTCTCACCATTCATGTGTTCACTGGGCAGCACTTTTAATTTCTTTGGAGGACTTTTCCTTCGCATTCACAGCTTGCTAACTGGTGCAAGAGCCTTAGTTTACAGCCTAACTAGGCTTTCCACATGCCTCTTTCATTAAGCTTACTCATTTCTAGCTTTTGATTGACAGTGAGAGCCATGCTACTCTTCCTTCCACCTGAATACTTAGAGGCCATTATAGGGTTATTAATGAGCCTAATTTTAATATTGTTGCATTTCAAAGAATAGAGAGACTTGTGGAGGGGGGACAAGGAATAATTGATCAGTAGAACAGTCAGAACATACATGACATTTATCTATTAAGTTCCTCATCTTATATGGGTGGGTACACTTGGTGATGCCCCCCCATTACTATTTATAACAACAAAGATAACTGATCACAGACCATCATAACGATTATAATAATAATGAAAAAGTTTGAAATGTTGTAAGAATGACCAAAATGTGGCACAGAGACATAAAGTGAGCAAATAATGTTAGAAAAATGGCACCAGTAGACTTGCTTGATACACGGTTGCCACAGACCTTCAGTCTGTCAAAAAAAAAAAAAAAGCAATATCTGCAAAGCTACAGTAAAATGAGATATACCTGTGCTTTGCAGGCAGGGTTGATATTTAAGACTGTTTCTTAGGAATTGGTCGTGGCTTCTTCAGACACAAGTCTTTCATTGCTGGGGATCTATCTCTGCAAAGTCTTCCCTGAATGGCTACTTATAAATTTTTACCATCCCAGCCTCTGGCTTCCTTTGTCCACTCCTCAGATGCCAGCTAAATTGGGACCCTATCATCTGTCTGGGCAGTCTTCTTGACCCCTCCTCTTAATCACCCTTGCTCAGCCTTCAAATTAATAGACAGCTACAGTCTCTCACTTTTAAGCTTTGTCATGCTTAGGACAAGCTTTCTCACTTCCAAGGAACACAAGTACACAAGTACAGCTTTTGTTCTCCTTGAAGCACTGTGCAAATCCACACCTGGGGAAAACATGAAATATCTCCCAGTTTTCTGAAAATTCCTGCTTACTTCTATAGCCTTTCTTCTCTGAGCTCTATTTGTATTTACCCTTGACCTACAGGCTAATTGACTCAACGAGTACACTCATAACCAAAGCTTTAGGGAGCCATGTAGACTTTATTCCACATATTGTAGGGGTGGCAGAGGCACTATTGAAATCACACTGCAGACTGCAAATAGCTCAAATCACATTGTGCACGCAAACTTTTTCTTATCCTGAAAAGCTGTTCAGGTTTCTCGGACTCCTGCTCCCTAATTTCCCTACATGAGATCAAAATTTCTCAGCACAACAAAGGCCATTTCTATAAAAAGGATTCATCCTCAAAAGAGGAATATCAAAGTTTCTTTCTTGAATAAATGTGTGTGTGTGTGTGTATTTACCTTGACAGAAAGCAATACATGATGGATTTCCTTGCATTTTAATTTGAATAATGCTGAAAATGCAAAAAAGTTAAAAGTTGCTCACAAAGTCATTATTACTTTAAATATTTATTACGTGCATGTGTATCCACACACATGAAATAGGGAGTAGATGTCTACTCAGCTCCCACTGTGTCTCAGATATGATCACATCAGCAGTTTGGTGTGTTGCCAGATTTTTTTAGGCTAATGCAGACATTTGCATGTATGCATATAAACTTGTGTGCAGTTTTAATACAAATATAATCATGTGAAATATTTTGGTCTTCAAAGTTTTGTTTCTTCCCTTATTGACATGTCATCATCTTCCTGGGTGATAGATACACCTGTTTTTTTATGGCTCCAGAGTATTTCCTTTCGTGAATGGATTTAGGCCATGCTGGCCATGCCTCCCCACTCCCCACAAAGTTTTAACTTTTTTTTTTAAGATTTATTTATTTGAGAGAGAGAGCTGGGGGGAGGGGCAGAGGGAGAGAGAAACTCAAGCCGATGCTGTGCCAGAGTCAGGCTCTAGCTCACAACCCTGAGATCACAGCCTGAAATGCTTAACGGACTGTGCCACCTAGGCACCCCTTTTCTAGTCTTGGATAGCATATAATGTGTGATGAGCATATCTTTTTCAAAATGTTATGATTACATTTTCTTTATTCTTCTACATGAACTTTAGAATAATTTTTGGAAAGTAAAAAAAATCAAAAGTCCCACGGAGATTGGCATTATAGAAAATGTAGGAATTAATTAGAGGGTAAAATAGCATTTTAAAATATTGTCTTTCCATCCAGGAACATGACATGCCGTTGCACTCATTCACATTAAGGTTGTTTATTTGATTGACTTCATATTTCCCAATAAAATTTTGTAGCTTTTTCTTAAATGTCAGACATGAGCAACAATAAATGAGTGCTAATATGTGTTGCAGGGAGTTTTGCAATTCAACCCAGAATCTAATTTCTAGATAAAAAATGAAAAAGGTTGTCTCTGTGTTCCTGCTTCTCAAAATATTTGTTTTTTTAATATTTCAGTTTTTAATGTTTTAATAGCTTCAAAGGCATGCCAACTTTGTCATTGCAAGTTTCATTCAAAAAGATAAACAAGGTAAATTCTAAGAATGAATTATTTTCCCCTAAGAGGCTCTGTATGTAAAGGCAGTCAAAATATGTTCCCTAATATATGTGTAGTTTTTTTTTTCCTGAGTTGATTCCATGCAATAAAATTTGCTTATCAGCATTACCAAATACATCTTTTAAATTGTGTCTTCCTAATGAAATATCCATGAGGTGACAATCAGGGAAATCACAAAAATTGGTACTAATTTTTTTAAATATTACCTGTGTTTTCTGTTATTGACAGTAAATGCTTATTTGAAGAAGCTGGCCATTCAGCCCTTCACTTGTGGCTGGATTTCTCTTTCCATTTGGCCATTTTCTGGCCTCTGGATTGCTACAGTGGAATATTTCTCTGAAATGATCTTGACTGGAGCAGAAAGAGGGATCAGTAAACTTAAGATTTTTCTCTTTATCATCCCACTCATATCCCAGAAAATCCATTAGCTAGATAATTATGCCATATAACTATGAAATAATCAAATAACCTAGATAACTATTTCAGGTAATCTTTATCATAATACTTTGTGTTCATATGGAATGTTTATTTCCAATATTCCTAGGAAGATAAGAGTTATGTATGTTATGTATTGTGACAAGTACAACTGTGCACTGTTCATGCTCCTGATCAACCATCAACAAAGGATAAAAAGTTAAAAAAGAAATTGGCTTATATTTGAAATTCTATGTGTACATCGTACATAGATGCTAAGAATTCTACTATATTATTCTTAGCATCTAAATCATATTTTCTTGGGAACACAGAAACTTCTCTTCTTGTTTTAACAAGAAGGGATTAATAGAGGGAATTGGATACCTATACTGATTCTAAGGCTAAGGGAATAAAGGTCAGGGTGTGCCACTGTAGGCTTTTAGGAAGTCCGAGTGTGGTAATTCAGGAAAGTGTCACTGAAGCTCTCTCACTTGCTTCCAATACCAAAACAGGTGACTCACAGGAGCTCACCTAGAAGATGCTGCAAGCCTTACTTATGTCTGCAGTCTGACAAACATTTCATCTGTTACTGCTGAAAGAAAAGAAAAAAAAAGATTTCAAATCTGTCATTTATATCTCTAGTGACTGAATTTCTCCCTGAGATTAAACATACATCTTACTGCAAAGGAGTCTGGGAAATGTAGTTTTCAGGCTTCACACCATGAGGTATAGGGAGGATCTTAATACCAGTAGGGTTGGTACTCAATATCTTAAGATTGAAGTTTCTTATTGGAGACCTATAATACACATACTTATTTCAAGTTTTGTCAACACTCTATCGATTTCAGCTTGATCTAACTCATCTGGATGCCCTGATTCTCTAGTTTAAAAATCCTAAATTAATGCTTCCTTAATAAGCAGCCCCTGTTGGCATTAGTCTCTTAGACTTAGAAAGGGGCATGGGGCACCCACTGGCTCAGTCAATAGAACATGCAACTCTTGATCTAAGGGTTGTGAGTTCGGGCCCCACACTGGGTGTAGAGATTACTCAAAAATAAAATACTGTTTTGAATATTTTCAAAAGAGATAGAGAAGGAGAGAGAGTGGGGAGAGGGGCAAAGGGAAAGACTCTCAGGCAGGCTCCACACTCAATGCAGAGTCCTATGCAGACCTGGATATCACCACCCTGAGATCATGACCTAAGCCAAAACCAAGAGATGGATACTTAACCAACTGAGCCACCCAAGTGCCCCAAAATAAAATATTTTTTTAAATAAGAAAGAAAATGCTGTAAAAATTTCTTTCAGAAATGTCCCAGGAGAGCTTATTTGTATCTTTTCTACTGTCAATTTCTTCTACTATGGCAGTGGGAGAATGATTTCTAAAACTTGGCTAGCATTGCTTGCAGCAACAAACAAAATTATTACAGCCCCATTTCTCCTGGATCACATTGCTATACAAGATTAGTGTGTTTTCATTTCTAATAGCTGAGTAATATTCCATTGTGTTTTCTAATCTAGCTAGGTGGTTTGCAATAACCGAGACTCTTGTCAGTTTTACTGAATCATTCATGGAATTGATTTGAGTCTTATAAAGAGTGCTATCTTTAAAGATTTAATTTGATTATTCACAGGTGGACTTCATGCAATATTTTTTATTTTTTTATTTAAATTCCAGTTAATTAACATACAGTGTGATATTAGTTTCAGGTATACAATGTGAAACACTTCCATATAACATCCAGTGCTCATCACAACAAGTGTACTCCTTAAACCCCATCGCCTATTTAACCCATCTTTCCACCCAACTCCCCTCTGGTGACCATCAGTTTGTTCTCTACAGTTATGAGTCTGTTTCTTGGTTTGTCTCTTTCTCTCTTTTTCTTTTTCTCTTTTTGCTTGTTTGTTTTCTTAAATTCTCTTTCTGCTGCTTCATAATTGGTGTATAGAAATGCAGCAGATTTCTGTACGTTGATTTTGTATTCTGTGACTTGACTGAATTCGTTTGTCAATTCTTCCAGAATTTGGTGGAGTCTTTTGTGTATCCTATATAGAGTATCAAGTCATCTGCAAATACTGAAAGTTTAACAACTTCCTTGAGTACTTGGATGCCTTTTATTTCTTTTTGTTGTCTGATTTTTTTGGCTAGGACATCCAGTACTATGTTAAATAACTGTGGTGAGAATGGACATCCCTGTCTTGTTCCTGACCATAAAGGAAAAACTTTCAGTTTTTCCCCATTGAGAATGATATCTCTGGGTTTTTTTTATATATGGTCTCTATTATGTTGAGGTATGTTCCCTTTAAACCTAATTTGTTGATGGTTTTTTTTTTATCATGAATGATGTACTTTATTAAATGCTTTTTCTGCATTTATTGAAATGATCATATAGTTTTATCCTTTCTTTCATTGATGTGATGTTATCATGTTGATTAATTTGTGAATATTGAACCATCCTTGCAATGCAGGAATAAAACCCATGTAATTGTGGTGAATGATTTTTTGTAATGTATTGTTGGGTTTGGTTTGATAGCATTTTACTGAGAATTCTTGCATATTCATCAGGGATATTGGCATGTAGTTCTCTTTTTTTAATGGACTCTATATCTGGTTTTGGTATCAGGGTAATGCTGGCCTCATATAATAAATTTGGACATTTTCCTTTCTTTCTATTTTTTTGGAATAGTTTCAGAAGAATCAGTATTAACTCTTCTTTAAATGTTTGGTAAAACTCACCCATGAAGCTTTCTCATTATGGACTTTTGTTTGTTAGAAATTCTTTGATTACTGATCGAATTTCTTTGCTGGTTATTGGTCTGCTCAAATTTTCTATTTTTTCCTGTAATAGTTTTGGTAGTTTATATGTTTCTAGGAATTTATCCACTTCTTAGAGGTGGTACGATTTATTGGCATATTGTTTTTCATAATATTCTCTTATAGTTGTCTGTATTTCTGTGGTATTGGTTGTTAATTCTCCTCTCTTGTTTGTGATTTAACTTATTTGGCTCCTTTCTCTTCTTTTTTATAAGTCTGGCTGAGAAGTTTATCAATTTTATTAATTTTTTTGAAGAGCCAGCTCCCGATTTTGTTTATCTACTCTACTGTTTGTTTTTTCATTTCTATATCATTTATTTCTCCTCTAATCTTTATTATTTCCTTCCCTCTGCTGACTTTAAGCTTCATTTGTTGTTCTTTTTCTATCTCCTTTAGGTGTAAGGTTAGGTTGACTACTTGAGATTTTTCCTGATTCTTGAGGTAGTCCTGTATTACTATACACTTTCCTCTTGAGACTTCTTTTACTGCAACTCAAAGATTTTGGACCATTGTGTTTTCATTTTCATTTGTTTCCACATATTTTTTTTAATTTCTTCTTTGACTTCCTTGTTGACCCATTTATTGTTTAGTAGCAATGTGTTTGACTTTCATGTATTTGTGATATTTCCAAATTTTTCTTGTGGTTGACTTCTAGTATCATATGGTTGTGGTCATGGTATGTGGTTTGTGAAATATATTATCCATCTCTAGCCAATGAATCTGGAAGTTTGTATAATTCTGGATAGGTTCCAGCAACATCATTCTGAGTCACTATGAGAATCAAGATCCAAACGCTTTAGATAGCAAATTTCCATTGATACCCTATAATTTTCAGCTCCAGACTCCTATAAAATGACTTCATATGAGTTCTAAATATTTGTTAACATCAAAATCTCCACTGTAATGAAAAAAAAAACTTTGTCCCCAGATTATTTTTCTCTTCTGTATAAAGAGTAACAAACAATTAAGCAAATTGCTACCATGAAAAATCCAGAAATGCTGACATAAACTGAAAGAAAAAGGTCACAAGTTAATGTTATTCTATTGAATAATTTAAAGAAAACTTCCAATTAAATCATCAATTATCTAGCTTTTAATTTCCTAGAATAACAATTTTCTAAATTTGGTTGATATACAAGAATATATTCTGTCTCTCTCTGAATTGTTTGGGGTAACAACTATAGTTTGAACTGCAGAAGATATTAATAATGTAAAAATCATTTCTGATATATTAATGTGTAAAACAGATTTCCAAAGAATATAATATGATCCCATTTTTTTTTTAGAAAAAGTAAAAAGATGAATTGTATTCTTAGAAAACCATTAGTTGCCACTGGCCAGTGATATTATGATTGATTCTAATATTTCTGTGTGTTTTCTGCCTTTTCCCATATAATTTTTTTATTATACTTATTTTCAAACAAAAGAAGTTGCCTTCATTTTTAATATTTCCTCATAAAATCAAATAATCTTCTCCCCTTGAATTTACATATTACAACTATTTCTTTTTTTACAAAAGTACAATGACATTTCTGTGGAAAGAGATAATCTTTCTAACAAATTATGCAGTAACAATTGTATACACCTAAGCAAAAAAAAAAGAAAGAAAGAACGAAAGAACTTTGATAAGTGCTTTATATTCTACACAAACTAACTCAAAGTGCATTTTAGATATTAAATCTAAAGTTATAACACTTCTAGAAGACAACATTTGGAAAAAGAATCTTTGTGACCTTGGGTTAGACAAAAATCACTTTGATGTGATGATAAAAGCACAATCTGTTAGAAAAAAACAAATTGAAAAGTGGGACTTCATCAAAATTTAAAACTTCTGCTTGTTGAAGACACTGTGAAAGGAATGAAAAGCTAAGTCACAGATTGAGAGGGAGTATTTGTAAATCCTATGTCTGGTTTATATTCTTATAATGTTAAACATATGTTTATCATATAAACCAGCAATTTCCCCTGCTAGGTATTTATTGGAGAGAAAAGAAGGCATATATGCATTAAATATTTGTACATAAATATTCATTGGAGCTTTATTTGCAATAACTCAAAACTATAAACACCCCAAATGCCCATCAAAGGTGAATAAACAGATTGTAGTATATCCAATACTGTATATAAAATGGATTACTACTTAGCAATAAAGTAGAATTAACTATTGATACGTGTAATAACATAAATGAATCCCCAAAATAATTATTGAGTTAATGCAACCAAACAAAAAGAGTACATACTGTTTAATTCTACTTACACATAATCCTAGAAAATGCAAAGTTATCTAAAAGTAATCTACATCAACAGAAAGAAAACAGTGGTTGCCTTGATATAGGGGAGCTGGGAGGGTCAAGAAGGAGAGATAACCAAAGGGCATGAGCAACTTTCAGGGGGAATGATAGTATGTTTATTATCTTGATTTTATTGACAATTTACAGATAACATACATTATTACATATATTATTATCTTACACATTTTTCATATATTTTAAATATTACATATTATTGTTTATATTATGTACACAATATGTATAATACATACATGTATGTATATTATATTATTTATATATTGCATATATTATTTTATATTCATGTTAAATACATATAAATTTATCAAATTGCATACATTAAATATGTGCATTTTGTCTTATGTCAGTTATACCTGAATACACTGTTTAATATATATATATATAGTTATCCACAAATTCAAAATGCTATGTTAGTTATCTGTTACTAATAACAGATTCCCTCTGACAACCACCAATGTGTTCTCTTATTATGATTCTGTTTTTACTTTTCTTGTTTTGTTTGTTTTCATTTGTTTTGTTTTCTTAGATTGTACATTTATGTGAGATTATATGATATGTGTCTTTTTCTGACTTGTTTCCCTTAATGTCATACCTTCAGGGTCCATCCATGTTGTTGCAAATGACACGATTCCATTTTTTTTAATTGAAGAATAATTAACATAGATTATTTAAGTTTCAGGTGTACAACACAGTGATTCAACAATTCTTTTTTTTAAGATTTATTTATTTGACAGAGAGAGAGAGTACAAGCAGGAGGAGTGGCAGAGGGAGAGGAAGAAGCAGGTTCCCTGCTGAGCAAGAAGCTCGATGTGGGGCTCCATCCTAGGACCCTAGGATCATGACCTGAGCCAAAGGCAGATGCTTAACTGACTGAGCTGCCCAGGCACTCGATGACTCAACAATTCTATACATTACTCAATGTTCACCATGATAAATGTAGTCATCATCTGTCACTATACAATGTTATTACAATATTATCAACTGTATTTTCTGTGCTATCTTTTCAAGTCCATGACTTATTTATTTATAACTGGAAGTTTGTACTTCTTAATCTCCTTTATCTAAAGATTTCATTCTTGGGGTATGTGGGTGACTCAGTTAATTAGGTAGCTGATTCTTGATTTTCCTCAGGTCGTGACTCCGGGTCATGAGATTGAGCCCCTCAATGGGCTCCACAATCAGCAGGGAGTCTGCTTCTTTCCCTCTCTCTTTGTTCCTCCCCCTGCTCATGCTCACTCTTGTACTCACTCTCAAATAAATAAATTAAAAAAATAAGATAAAAAACATAAAGATTTCATTCTTTTATATGGCTGAGTAATACTCTTTATCCATTTATCCTCTTTGTCCATCCATCTATTGATGGACACTTAAACTGCTTCTGTGTCTTGGCTATTGTAAATAATGCTGCAATAAACTTAGGGATGTATATATCTTTTCAAATTATTGTTTTCATTTTCTTTCGGTAAATGTCCAGTAGTGTAATCATTAGATCATATGGTATGTCTATTATTAATTTTTTAAGGAACTATTATACTGTTTCCATAGTCATTGTACCAGTTTATATTCCCACCAACCATGCACAAGAGTACCCTTTGCTCTACATCCTCACCAACACTTATCATTTCTTGTCTTTTTGACACTAGCCATTTTGACAGGTATGAGGTAGTATCTCACTGTGGTTTTGATTTGCAGTTCCCTGATGATTAGTGATATTGAGCATCTTTTCAGGTCTGCTGGCAATCTGTAGATATACTTTAGACTTACCATTTTACTTCTAGTCACCTAACAACTTTCTCGGGTTCCTTTGTTTTGATGGGAGATTTTGGAGATTACATATCCAGGGAATTTGAGGTAGACAGATGAAGAGTTATTGTAAATTCAAGGCAGAATTAAAGAATAGGAAGAATCTTGGGTCTATTAAATCCCTTCCCACAATGGAAGCATCTGGCAATGAGATAATTTTATAATTATTCCCACTAATGGTATTTATTTAGCCTTTAGGGTAAATAAGGCAATATTATAAAAATTATTAGTTTTTAGCAAGATATCTTACATACTATTATATGAGTACAGACAAAAAAATTAATTTCAGTATTATTTCTTGTATACAGTCTTTATTTTTTTTATTTTTTATTTATTCATGAGAGACACAGAGACCTAGGCAGAGGGAGAAGCAGGCTCCACCCAGGGAGCCTGATACGGGACTCGATCCTGGGACCTCAGAACCACACCCCAGGCCGAAGGCAGGCACTAAACCGCTGAGCCACCCAGGGATCCCCCTGTATACAGTCTTCATACTGAATAAGCCACAAACAATAAACTTTTCTAAAAATAGACCAAAAGAGAGTATGAATTTAGAAAAGCAGCATAATCTTTCTCATTCTTTTATTATTTCAGCTACAAAATTTACAAAAGATTTTAATATTTAAGTATGAAATTTATTATTTCTAAATTTAATATTTATGATCTACTGAAAGTCTTTCACGTTCTTCTTTGCAATTTATTAATTATAACAAAACATTGCTTTTAGAAATACTTCATTGGAGACAAAATTGTTTCAAAATACACTGCTTCATCAAAACACTCTTTAGACCAGTATGGAGAATTAGACATAATGTGATCTCCATGAGGGGGAGGCTTACCACTCTACCACCATGATTGGACACACTACAGGTGCTCAGGAAATGAGGATTCCAAGAACAAAGGTTCAGGAAGCTGGACACCAAGCACAACTGCACAGCAAACCAGCTGTGTGTTAATTTAGTTCTCATATTCCTTGCTTGTAAAATGGAATATTTCTGATCGATCCTATCAACTGGGACCTTTAACTGCAGTAGAAATTCAAGTCAAAGTGCCAACCCTCTCCCCTCCACCACCACCAAAAAAAGGTGATTGGGAGCAGAATTCATTGACACCTGAGTTCTTACCGCTCCACGTATTGAAAGTATTCAGGTGTCCATCTTCCTCACCTGGGACTGCCTGACAAAATCCTAAAAATAACACTGCTTCTATCACATGTCTATCTACAGTCACTGTGACCAGGGACATGTAGCCAATCTCTGGGTAGGCAAGCTATGTCACATTTCTACTACCCCTTAATGCTGGTTGGCCATGGAAGTGGAGGTGAGGGATCACTCCATCCAAATCCCATGGAATGATTTTCCTTAGAAAAAGAGATTTTCTTACCAAAAGAGAGAGAGAGAGAGAGAGAGAGAGAGAGAGAGAAAGAAAGAAAGAAAGAAAGAAAGAAAGAAAGAAAGAAAGGGAAGCTGGATACATAAAAAAAAAAAACACCCTATGTCCATTGAATCATGGACTAAATCATGGATCATAGAATAAATACCCCACCATATTTTTTAAATGATGAAATACCTGGTCCTGTTTTCAGGACTTAACAGCTACTAAATAATCCTTATTAAGTAATCCTTCTCTGTTAGGACTGCATATCTTAAATGTGAAGGTCAGTCATGTCAGAATCCCATGGGCTGCTATTAATCATCTTATGGCGTGACATTTTCTAACTGGAAAGAAAAACACACACACAAAATAAAACCCTTGAAATACCTGTGTGCTTTCAGAGAAGCTTAAGGAAAGTTGTTTTTTGGTATAATTCCTCTTATCCCAGACACAATCCCCAAGAATGTGTTCTCAACTGGACTTAATTAAATCTGCACTTTTATTGTTTCTTTGTTTAGCTTACACTAACCACACTGGCACACTTGGGGCTGCTTCCAAGCTGTGTCTTCGGCAATAACACTCCTGTCTACACAGCTTCTTCTCCAGACTGAGACCATACAAAAGAGTAAATTCAGCCCTGGAGACCAATGTTTGTTTTCATAAAACCAAAATTAGTCAATAATCACTTTTGAATTACCATGGTATCTGCTTTAGTTAACTTGGAGTAAAGTTTTCTTTTTTAAGGCTTCTATGTTTTGAGTATGTAAGTGCTAACCATTATAAATGTAAATGAGGTTTATAGAGTGTGACTGAAGTACATGCCTAGTTAAAAAAAAATAAAGTATAACCAGAAAGGAGAAAAGATGAAAGAATTCTAAAAGCTTCAGCCCTCACTCTCTTATGTTGTACTGAGAGAAATATCATGTTTGGAACACAATCTAAAAATCATTTCAGAAGGATTTGTTGTTTAGACTGGAGAAGGAAAACTTGGAGTGGCTTAATCACCATCTTCAAGTCTATGAAGGGTTTCTATGAAATTGAAACTTATTCCTTTTTTCCCTTTCCATGGTGAACTGAATGAAATAAAATAGCATTAAATTAAGTCAGAGGCAATTTGGGTTGGACAAAATGAAGAACTTCAGAATTGTAACAGCAGAATTCCTCCAAGGGAAGGCTGGGAACTCCTCATTCTTCGTGGTCATCAAAAAATAATAATAATAAAAAGAGGGGTATAGACTGCTTTTTTGCAGTTCTCTCAGCCCAAATGGTCATATCTGCTCCACAGGTAATCAGTATTACTTTTCTTGCATTGTCACTCTTGCCCTTTGACTTACTTGTCCTTAACAAGGGACCCCCTGCTTTAGCTTTGACAACAAGACCTTTAAACCAATGCCAAAAAAAGGGTGCAAAGACACTGGATGGAGCTTGAGCAGTGCATCGAGGGTAACTGATTTCTCACATGTAGTATAACTTAATAGAATTCCAGACATGTGTTGAGGCCAGACAACTATTTAATTTGGGGATCACGTGACTTCATTGTATCCTTCTGTATGGAGTGAAAGTAATTCCAGCACAGAAAATCAGGTTATTGAGGGAGGAAACATGTCTCTCCTTTTCCTGGGATGAGGGTCATAATCCCCTGGATAGCAAGACATAGACATAGGGTACTCCTGGTGTCATAGGATGGGAGGAAGCAGGTTCATCAAAGAGGGAAGTGGCCCAGTCCTGGTTGTAAATGTTCCTTGCTATTTTAAGGCACTCCACTAGAAATTAAGTTCTGGAAATATGCAGGAATATGGCTGCAGCCTCAAACATCGTTCCCTATGTCATCCTGAGACCAGCGGAGAATGGAATAGAAGTGGCAGTCACACAAAGAAAAAAAGAGCAGTAACCAATGAAACAGTCATGAGAGCCGACAACAAATCTTTGAAGAAGAAATGCAGATTAAGAAGGGGGAAGTGACCTAAGAGAGTAGAGGAAGCTGAAACCCAATGTCTTAGGAGGTGGATACTGACAAGAAACAAGATGATTCGCTCCTGGAGTACTAAGGGTTGTAGGCAGAAAGTGGGGTAAGGCCTGAAAGACTCAACAGAGATTGGCTGATGCTTTATGTACAGAATAATCAGAAGGACTGGTCCCCATTCAACCAAAGCAATAGCCCTTCCTACACACCTGCAAGAGTGGGGGGATTTACTCCCTGCAGAAATTGTGCCAAAAAGCCCTGGCTCAGAGACACCAGGCACAACTGAGGCTGAGTGAGGTCACAGCACACATGTCAAAGAGTGAGTCCTCCTCACCCATCCAGACCTGGCTGATGATCTGCTCATCAAGGCAGAAGATTGGGAACCTGCCATCATTCATTCTGTGCCTACCACCTTGCCTTCTGAAGCCTTGGAATGTTATGATTCTCATTATCTTCAAGAGGTAAATTTTACGGTCATCCCAATCCTTGGGTATTTCTCCCTGTATTAGAAGCAGAGTTACATAGATACATACACACTACACACATACATACATTATGTAGATACTACCAGGAAAAAGATGGAGAGTATTCTAAGACAAGGGGAGTGGAAATTATTCACTGGATAACTTCACTGGATATTCACTGGATAGATAAGGAAATTGTGGGTGGAAAGCTGTAACATTTCTTACTTATGGAGTAGTTATACTTTTCTTCTTTCTAAATGACAAGCTCAGAAGACTAACAGCTCCCCCAGTAAGGAGTTCAGAATACTTCTCTGAGGAACAGGGGTATTCCTGTACTCCAAATCCAGTGTCTTTCTGAAAAGCTAGACACACACACTTGCAAAAGTCAACCATTTGACTCCTTTGCTATATTAATCATTTTCTCTCTGTTGATGAGTTATTCTCTCAAATGCATTATTCATTATTATACATTAAATACAGTCAAGTAAGTCTTAATTAAGACACTATAAATCACAGAGGGTACCTCTATTTTCCTTATTTCTAAGTTGTTGGAGAAGCCGTCTACATATATAAGTGTAAGCTCTATTTAGCATATGTAATATATATGTTACCTTGTCCTTTGGTTAGAAATAATAATTATGATTTCTATAAAGAGGCTTTCTCAAATGCATCTTTGCATCACTCTTAAAAGTTTCAAAAATAAAAGACAACATGATTTGACACAGTGATTTTAAGCTAAAGGCATTTAAAAGTTTTAATCCTAGAAAGGTTTTAATTTTTACTTGTAGGAAGTAGGAAAGCCATACAGGAATGTTTGCATATCAAAGGGTTAGTAGGGGTCTTTTATTTTTCTTTCCTTAAATTGTAATATTGAATCTGTATTGATTTATCTGTGGCATTAGTCTTTTTTTTATTTTTTATTTTTTTTTCCTGTGGCATTAGTCTTACATAAACATAAGACTGTATTTTAATCAACTGAGCAAGGCTCCCATAGTTAAATAAAATATTTAAATATTGAGGATCATGCCATAAATAAGATTTATGGAGTTTTATAATGTCAACATGCACATCTTAAAAATTTGAGCCTGATCTTTATGCTGTTAAATTCTGTACTTTACTTTCTTTGACTTGAGAGAAACTTGAAAATATTCCATAACTTGTTTTTTCCCCCCAGTTCATCTTTGTGTCTCATTTAACAACTCCTTTTTGAAAACTAGAAACTTGGCATTGTTCTTTGTATTTCTGAAAAGGATTCTCCCTCCCACAATTGTTCTTTGGTTAGAAATGCTGATTGTAATTTCTCTAAAGAGGTTTTACTAAATGTATCTTTTCACAGCTTTTAAAAGATTCCAAAATAAAAATAACATTTTCTGATACAATAATTTTAAAATAAGGGCATTTAAAAAGTTTGATCCACGGCACAGAAGGTCTTAAAAAAAAAAAAAAAAAAAAAAAAAAAGCTTGTTAAACTCTTGCCAGGCTTGTAACTGTTCCACGTGCAAACCATCAATCATAGTGGCGCCGCGTTTTTCCTGAACTTCTCTGTCTGCCAATCATTAATCTGCCCAGTTTCTTATTTACTTAGTCTAGTGTGCACGCTGGAATCATTCCTCCCGCTTGCAGAGCAGTACACATTTTATCAACTGAAAACCTAGGACTGTCTTCTCCAAAACTCTGACCTGTTTTATAAAGATCTTACTTAGCCACGGATGTGCCAGTGCATAAAGTCCATTAACCAACTTATAGCTCTGTTTCAAAGGGATGGTTTGGATCTTTTGAATGGAAATTTTAAGAATTTGCAATATATGTGCTTACTCGACATTTGTACTTACATGAAACTAGAAAAAAAATAAAATCTTTAAAAAAATAAAAAATATCTTACATGAAACTAGAAATACTGTAAATGTCCAGCAACAGAGAACTGTTGATGGAGAGTGTGTGACTTTCCTATGTGATGAGACCTTACGAGCCATTAAAATACTGTGATGGGTGAATATTGAGTGACAGACAAAGATGTTTAGAATACGAAGTTGAATTTTAAAATAAAGCGAGTACTAAAACTATATGCAAAAGGATCCCTTTTTTTGTGAAAAGTGATATGAATGTGCAGGAATAGTGTATGTGACAGAAAAAAATAACAGCAAATTAAAGGTGAAAAGATGCTACAGTGATAAAGGAAATTCTCCTTCTTTTTCCCGGATGATATGTTTTCTAATGTTTTGCCATGTGTGTGTATTACTTTGTAATAAAATTGAAAAACGATTTATAACCAAGAGGTCCTGTATTATCTTCATTAGAAGTGTGCTAATTGCTTGTTTTGCCTTAGGGTAAAAATGGAGAGGTTCCTGTGAGCAGCTTGATGAAGACCTGCCTAAAAATAGTAGGAGTGAGAGGCAGACCTGCAGCTCCTAGACCGACTGCTTCAACCCACATGGATCCCTCCTTGCTCTGCGTTTCCAAGCTGCGAAGAGTTCAACCACACGGGCTGGCAAGCATTCAGTCTGGTGTTCTTCCCATCGTCTGCTACAATTGCTGTCTCCTTTTCAGTTGAGGGAACCACTAACTGGGGCTATATCCAAATAAGAAAAAAAAAAAAAAAAAAAAAAAGGATAATGGAACTGAACAGACGAGCTCCACTGCCATAAATTGACTCAGCAATTTGCCAATGGTAGCACGATCTCATCCCTGAGAAAAGACAGTGTTTCCTCCCTCAGGCTGGTTCTCTTGAGCCCTAGGCCCTAGTGAGGTTTTACTATGCCACCTGTGTGCCCGTGTAGGGGTTTAAGTGTGATCGCTCAAACCTATGCCAGTGTCCAAGTGTCCAAGTTCAAAATGTCAAGGTCTTCTGATGCCACTCTCTACTCCCATGCTCTTGGCACCAAACCCAGCACCTCCCACTACACCTGCTTATACCATTGCACTCAGGTGTTTGTAACCTACCTTGAGGATGTATCCAATGCACCTTGGTGTTCCCAGTGATGTTTTTCTCACTACTTCATTAATCATAGATGTTCAGTAATTTTGTCTTAGAAGACAGAGAGGCAGATATGGATAAGGGATACTGATTCAGTGTAAGCTGGTATAAGCTTTATTCTCCTAGGCTAAAATAAGACATATGTTTGATTTGTATTTGATGTACTGAAGTGCCCCAATAGGGGCCCTGAGTGGCTCAGTCGGTTAAGTTTCTGCCTTCAGCTCAGGTCATGATCTCAGGGTCTGGGATGAAACCTAGCATCATGCTCCATGCTCAGCAGGGGAGCCTGCTTCTCCCTCACCCTCTGCCCCTTCCCCCGCTCATGTGCTCTATCTCTCTCTCACTCATTCTTTCTTCCAAACAAATAAATAAAATCTTTTAAAAAGAGGAAAATTGTTTTTTTAATGATGTGGCCCAATAAATAATATCCTTCTCTCCAATATACATTGGAACCCCTGAAGGAAGCTAAGAAAATGAAGGCTAAGACATGTTGGTGGACATGGATGGCTACAGAGTCATCTTCATAATGCACTCCTGAGGCAGGAGGACTTCTCACAAGCTCGGGAAGGCATCCTACTGAAGGGAAATCCAAAGGGTTCAATAAAACAGTTGTATTTGGAGAGGACTTTATGCTGAAGTCCTCTAAATCAGTGATTCTCAAACTTCACTTTACTCAAGAACCACCTTGAAAGCTTGTTTAAAAACCAAATTGGTAGGTTCCTCTTGCTAATTGATTTTGATTCTGTCATCCAGATGGAGCCAGTTATCTGTATACTTTGAGAATGGCTCTATATTCTATCGGAGAGCAGAATTGTTATCATAAGGTACCAAACACTGCAGCTGAACAAATAGTACTCTCTTTCTTCATAGGGAAGGGTTGCCTCTTCTAAGAGCAAAAGCAAACACAAAATTCAATAAGCAATTTGTAAAAATAAACTAATCATTACTAGTTGGCAGAGATGAATACCTAGCCAGCCAGTCAAGTTCATACTGCCTGTCAAGGAATTTTATTATGCTAAGTGGCAAACCGTACTACTTGGCTGCAAAAGCAAAACATATGTATCAGGACATCCTGGGGGCACAGATGTGTGCTTTGGCTTGAGAAACACTGAACCACATCAGATGTTTTTCTCCTATGTGGCTGTAGTAAGAATACTATATCCAGACAAATCAAACTGGGCTTTTTTTTTCTTTGTAGAATGAGAATTTATTTTTCTTTTTTTTTTTTTTTTTAGAGATTTTATTTATTTATTTGACAGGGAGGGAGGGAGAGAGAGAGAGAGAGAGAGAACACACAAGTAAGTGGAATGGGAGGGAGAAGGAGAAGCAGGCTCCCACCGAGTAGGAAGCCTGATACAGGGCTCCATCCCAGGACCCTGGGGTCATGACCTGAGCAGAAAGCAGATGCTTAACCAACTAAGCCACTCAGGCACCCCAAGAATTTATTTTTCAACCTAAAACTTAGTCATCTTACTTAGGAAACATTCGTTATATAAAGTCAAGCCTTAATTTCCTCAAGCTTCCCAAACAAGAAGGTCGAATTTTAAAACCACTTCTCCCTTTCCCCCTATGCCAATAGAAATACCACAGAAAAGAGCAGAGTGATGACAGGGCTAAGGCGAAGGTCTCTGATAAATGGCAGTTAAGAATTCCCCAGGCTCAGCTCCCAAGAGATATATTTGGTGTGGGTGATGATGTAATTCGAACGTTATTGCCTCCCCTCCCATCCTCCCAGCTCCTTCCCTTTCCCCACCTGCCAATGAGAAAGAACTCTTGGGATGTGAAAACTGATACAGTGAAAATCATTCTTCGTTAAAAAAGCAACATGTTTTAAATGGAAGAGAAAGGCTTGTTATTATTAGAAACATATTTCATCAGGCAAAAGCAGGGAACTAGATTCATGGTGTTGAATTCCAGGTATGGTTAAGATCCATTGAAGAGGATGAAGAGTTAAATAAACATCCCAGTGTTCATTGGGACAATCAATTATACTGATTGTAACAATGTAGCAATTTACTGATTCTTCTTCCTATAGACATTAGTCATGCCATAGTGGCTAACCTTTAAATTAGCTGGCAAATGTTTCTCTTCATAATTGTTCCCATTAAAGATAAAATGCTGGCTAATTTCAAGAGAAGGGAAAAGCAATTAGAAAATAAAAGAATCTTTCTCTTCATACTTCCATTTCCAAAAACTCTATGTTAGTTTAAGTAATGTTTTATGCTTTGATCAAAGCTATTAGCAGATGGCTCTATTTTATGAAAGACGAGAGTACATCTAAATGCCAACACATTTTGAAATCTAATTCCAAGTTGCATTAATTAATGTCTATTAACAAGGTATAAATTTTCAGTTAAATACTTATTTGATCTGTACAAAAATGATTATTAATTTAGTCCTTGTCAATGCTCTTTTGATTATGGTAGCAGAAATGCATTCCAACTAGCGAAAGCAAAACAGGAGTTTGGAGGGAGAGCAGGGCTGTAGTCCCATTCTATTCCCTGAAGTGGCTGGTTTTCTCTGCTACTCTGTATACTTGGGCACAGGACAAGCCTGCTCCTGCCCCTAACATGCCATCTCAGTTCTAACAGCAACTTTAAATTGTAACATGTCTGTGTCATAAATTCATTTTAATGGAAAAAGCCCACGAGTCCACTGTAGGTCAACTGCATGCTTCATAGTCCAATTGGGACTTCATTAAACAAAGTTATAGTTTCTCTGAAAAGAGAACCAGACACAGTGGTAGAGACTCTAGCACTCATTAGAGTTGTCACTAACTGAGAACAATGACATTGTGTCACTCATTTAGCCTCATCGCTTCAGCATTATCTGTCCAGCAGAATCAACAGGTTAGATTGTTTCCAAAAATCCCTTTAAATCAATATCTTAAGCACTCTTAATAATAATTTATCTGATAGAATGTTCTCCAAGCCAGTGATAAAGAACAGTACATCTACATGTAACAAGGATTCAATGAAAGCCACCTCAATTGTTAGCTAAAAACAAAAACAAAAACAAACCCTAAGAAAATTAAAGGGTAATCATAATCATAATTGATTATTTGATTATAACAAACTATTTGGTTATTTTTCTATTGAATTAAAAATAATATTAGGTAGCTAATAATATAATGATATTATATTATTAATATTATAATAATTAAATAATAATATAATAACTATTATATGCTAATAATAGTTAATCACTATACTGAACTTTTTTGGAAACGTATCAAATGCATTTTTTAAATTTCATTTTATTTGTTCTACTTTTTAAATTTAAATTCAAGTTACTTAACATAAAGTGTAGTATTGGTCTCAGGACTAGAGTTAGGTGATTCATCACTTACATATAATACCCAGTGCTCATCCCAACAAGTGCCCTCCTTAATACCCATCACCCAGTTACCCCACCCACCCACCCACCTCCCTTCCAGCAAACCCTCACTTTGTTCTCTATAGTTAAAAGTCTGTTATGGTTTGCCTTCTTCTCTGCTTTTATCTTATTTTATTTTTCCTTCCCTTCCCTTATGTTCATCTATTTTGTTTCTTAAGTTCCACAAATGAATGAAACCATATGGTATTTGTCTTCCTTTGAGTGACTTATTTCACTTATGTACTCTAGTTCCAACTGTGTTGTTGCAAACGGCAGGATTTCATTCTTTTTATGACTGAATACTATTCTATTATGTATATATATATATATATATATATATATATATATATATATATTCTATTATGTAGAATATATCTATCACCATATACCATGTGGTATGTATACATATATACCACATCTTCTTTATCCATTCATCTATCAATGGACACTTGGGCTGCTTCCATAATTTGGCTATTATGAACAATGCTGCCATCGGGTACTGCTGGTTTGGTCAGTTAAGTGTCTGCCTTCAGCTCTAGTCATGATCCCAGGGTCCTGGGATTAAGCCCTGCATTGTGCTCCCTGCTCAGGAAGCTTCTCCCTCTCCCTCCTTCTCCCTCTGCCCTTCCCCCCACTCGTGTGTGTATACTCTCTCTCTCACTCTCAGTTAAATAAACAAAATCTTAAATAAATAAATAAATAAATAAATAAATAAATAAATAAATAATGCTGCCATAAACATAGAGGTTCATGTATCCCTTTGAATTAATGTTTTTTACTTGAGTGGTAAATACCCAATAGTGCAATTATTGGATTGTAGGGTAGTTCTATTTTTAATTTTTTGAGGAACCTCCATACTATTTTCCACAGTGGCTGCACCAGTTTGCACTCCCACCAACAGTGCAAGAGGGTTCCTATTCCTCCACATTCTAGTACTTGTTTTGTACTGAACATTTTTAAATGTACTAACAAATTTAATTCTCACATTTATATTTAAATTTGGCATCATTACCCTTTTTTTTGTAGAAAAAGACATTTTTAAATTGGGCTAAATAACCCACTCAAGGTCTAACAGCTTTGAAGTTGTACATTTAATAATCAACTCTGAGTCTGAAATGTTTGCCACACTATCATCTGCTAGACTTTCATTTGACATGAGTATGCTTCTCTCCAGTGTTTGTGTGGTCTATTGGGTAAAGGAGATGCAGATTTTATTTCCAACTGGTTCTCATATTCTGCTCCAATTATTTTGCCCATCTACCACCCACTCATGCACAACTCTATGACCTGCTGCCATTCCAGGTCATATGCAGAAGGGGGAGAAAGTGAAAAGGAAATGTAAAAGATACACTGAGATGCTTTTGGTTTCTGTGACACCAAAGGACAGGTGACAACCTTCAAAAAAAAATCACCTAATGCACTTAACTTTTTGTCTCCCCATCATCTTATCCATACCCCTTCATCAAATTATGGATTCTAGTATATTATATGCTACATACTAATGAGTCATTTCAATTCAGATTGATCCCAGGTGAGCCTGTCTAGTCCAAGGAAAAAAAAAACAGAACAGAATCTTGATAATTCTCTGCAGAAATAACCAGTCCTTGAATTAATAAGAGATGACATGATGCTCACTGAGTTTATTTCTGAATCCTTACCAATGGAAGGAAGAAGAATTTCTCAATTCAATACCCTAACTATGTATAGAATACTAACTACTGATACATAATGAACAATAAATGCATAATAAATGTTTTGTTTTGTTTTAATCTAGGAACCATTCAAGCTTCTCAAGGTTCATTTTCATGAAACAAAATAGAAAAGGAGAAAAAAAAGAATAAAAGAGAAAAAAGGAAAAAGAAAGACACAGCATTCCCATCCATTCTGTACAACTCTCCCTTCCGGATTTACAAATGTTTATTTTGCACTTTCTGTGATGGGAGTGAGATTAGTATGAGTTATCCTGAGTTATGTCCAGATATGGGGAGAGGAAGCTGTCAGCTTTTCATTGCATGTAAGTGTCCACTTCTGGTGCTTCCTTTAGCTATACATGTTTGTTTCCTTTGTATCTATCACTAATCTCAGAGTAAGCCTTCATTCCTACAAGGTATTTTCAAATTATTCTTCTTGAATGCAGCAATAACTGATGAATAAAAACTACAAGTAGGGAATTAATAGTCATCTATTGTCTGTTCATCACCGCATCCCTAGTGCCTAGAAGAGTGCATGGTACACAAAAAGTACACCATAATCTTTACTACAGGAATAAATGAATGGATCCAGAATTCATCTATATATAATTAGTGAAGCATCACTTGCTAACCTCTCACTATCTGGACAACTCTATGAAATCCCCTAAATACAATTGATTTTCTTTCTCATTTCTCTCCCTCTGTCTGGTTCCCATGCCTTTTTTCTTGTGTGTTCCAAGCACCATGACATACAAGTTAAGATACTAGCTGCATTCTGCTGCATATGTGGTATCTGTTGGATTCCCAACCTCTACTGACTGGGACCTTTGTGTTCTCTTGTTGTTGCTGCTGTTGTTATTTTTGTTTTATTTTATTTTTCTATGAAGTCTCTATGTTCTGCTGGGATTCCTCTGGCTTTTTACTCTCTTACTTAGTTTCTTCTAATGATCCCCTTTTAAGTTATCCCTTTAAACTTTTTTTTAGCCCTTTAAACTTAAGCATATATGCTAGATTCACAGTATATGATGCCAGTACAGAAAATCCACTGAAGAAGAGTGAGGTACAAAAATGTTATTTGTTCACCATCAGAGTATTGGAAAATTGACTTGAGTTTCTTCTCCAATCAAGAGTTATGAGAAGTGGCATCACCACAGGTACTTACCAGGCACCATAACCCCACAAAACTTTAACAGTGATGTATATCTTGCTGTTTTCCAGAGGTAAGCAAAGAGGCATCCCTGCAAAATGTCCTTCGGTTAGAAAGGGGCATTGGAAACCTCCTCCCAGAGGAGAAAAAGTATCTAATGCACCCTCGTGCTGATGGGAGATAGACCTAAATGGAAAAATGGACTTTTGGAGGATATTCTAACTAGCCTTGAATCAAAGTAGATATATCTAAAATGGATTTTCTTCTACAAACTGCATGTGTAGTTCTTTAGTTCATTCTCTTGGTGGTAAGAATTATTTTCCTCAGAATACCAACAACATTAATAAATATCAAGAAACTTAAAAAATTGTTCCTAATAAAAATCTCTTAAAATACTCTAAGTTAGAAAAAGGCTAAAAAAATCAAGTATCCTGCTATTTACAATTTTTTTATTGACTTTCTTTCAAAGACAAAAAAATTTAAGTCTAACACATTAACTTATTTTATCTACAAAAATTTCAGTGTGTATACCTCCAAATGATTGGAATTGTTTGTTTTCATCATCACACCTGAATAAAATTAACTAATTCTTTAATATTATCAAACATCCTGTCAATGTTCATATTTTCTAAATTTCATTATAAACGCTGTGCAATTTTGTTTACAATTTGTTTTATTTGAATCAAATTTCAAATAAGGTGCATGTATTAATATATATAGTTTCTCCCTCCCCACTGCATTTTAATATTTTTATAAGAAAAATAGGTCTTTTTTTTGTAAAATATTTCAACCTTCTGGATTTTGCTAGTTGCATTCTGCTGGAACACATTCATTTTAAGTTTCAATTATTTTTAGAAAATAACTTTCTGAGTCAGATGTCTATATATGCCCCCAAATAATGCTGCAACAAACATAGGGGTGCATATCATATATCTTTTCAAATTAGTGTTTTCGTATTCTCTGGGTAAATATCCAATAGTGCAAATACTATTTAATTTTTTTGAGGAACCTCCATACTGCTACATACAGTGACTGCACCAGTGTGCATTCCCACCAACAGGGCAGGAAGTTTCCTATTTCTCTATCTATCTTCTCACCAACACTTGTTGTTTCTTGGGGGGGGAGGGGTTGTTTGGGGGGGTTTTTTGGCCATTTTGAGAGCTGTGAGATGGTATCTCACTGTGGCTTTGATTTGCATTTTCCTGATGATGAGTGATGTTGAGCATCTTTTCATGTGTCTGTTGGCCATCTGGATATCTTCCTTGGAGAAATGTCTGTTCATGTCTTCTTTCCATTTTTTAATTGGATTACTTATTTGTGTATGTGTGTATGTGTAAGTTATATAGGTTCTTTATATATTTTGGATACTAACCCTTAATCAGATATGTCATTTGCAAATATCTTCTCCCATTGACTAATTTGCCTTTTAGTTTTGCTAATAGTTTCCTTTGCTGTGCAGAAGCATTTTATTTTGATATAGTCCCAGTAGTTTATTTTTGCTTTTGTTTCCCTTGCTTCAGGAGACATATCTAGAAAAATGTTGTTATGGCCAATGTTAAAGAAATTACTGCCTGTGCTCTCTTCTAGGGCTTTTATGGTTTCAGGTCTCACATTTTGGTCCTTAATCACATGCTAAAATATTTAACATTTCCACTAGAATCTGTTTTTTTTTTTCTTTTTTGAACATGCAAAGGAAACAGCACTATTTGTGTGCCATGGCTTTATTCTGTACCCAAAGTTTGCTTGCTACTTTGCCTTTGTATTTCATCACAGCATTTGAAAAACAGATTTTGGGTCAAGAATTAAAGTATAAGCTGAAATGTAATAAGTTCTTCCATTTGCTCACAATACATTGACTTGTCCCAAATGATCCCCTTCATCCTTCGTGTCCTAAGGATATGTCTTAGCTTTGTCATTTTCTTTGAGTATATCCTTAAAAAATCTTTATGGCTCCCCATCTGAAAGTACTTATCATCCCCATCTGAACATACTTGTCACTTTAACTAGAGTTGAGTCTGCATATTTAAGGTAAAATTTAATCATGCATTTGTGGAATATTTTTATCCAGACCTCAAAATTATTACTCTGATATATGAAATGTTCCTATGGAAAAGGCAAATAGTCTGCCAAAATTTGGCTTCTGTATGTATAAGTTAACTGTGGTAGGCATAGAGACACTGAAATTCTTTATTCATCAAGTGACTAGTCTGGGTGGATGAAACACACTCTGGGCATGAAATCTGATTTCAATTATTGGTTGAATCCCTTTGCTTTCCTTTAGCAGCTTTTTCTGGTGCTTTCAGACTTTTTATTTCAAAAACTTTAGCTAATTAAAGGTGAATTAAGGGACGTCTGGGTGACTCAGTGGTTGAGCATCTGCCTTCAGCTCAGGGCATGATCCCAGGGTCCTGGGATCGAGTTCTACAACACACTCTCCATAGGGAGCCTGCTCCTCCTTCTGTCTGTGTCTCTGCCTCTCTCTTTGTGTCTCTTATGAAGGTGAATTAACCCACACTTTTTAAAAAGGTGAATTAACCCACACTATGCACCTTATTTAAGTTTAGAGTGTGATTCTCAAGTTAACTTTAACATTTTCCAAGTAAAGTTGGTAAATTCCTGGCAGGATTTTATATATATTTCTCTTCTTGGTCCAATGTATTTCCTCCATGTTCCAAGCCATGGTAGATGCCACACTGTTCTTTTTGCCACATCTTTAATAGAATTACCCTTTCTTTGTATCAGAAACCACACTAATTGCAAAAAAGTTTCAGGTTCATTGCAGTTGTTTAGGCCTGAAAGAGTTATCTTTAATGATTTTCTATTGTTTCTGCTACTTTCATTTATATTTCTCATTCTGCAGATTGGTACTTCTCTCTGTGCACACATTATCACATATGCCTTTTGTAGCTGCCTGGGACTGTCCTAGGAAATCAGAATTGGGGGTTCTGGGGGTTAAGGAGTAGAAGGAGGAAATGCTAGTCGCTTTAAACTTTTGAAGGCAGAGGATAACGATAACTTTCCAGCAAAGCTCTACTTTAAGATGCGTTTGCATTGTTAAGGCAAATGAAACAAAACATAACAGTCATCTAAGTACAGAAACCATATTCAGACTAAAAAATCCATTAACTACCTATGCTCAGCCTGGAATCAGTGTTACATGCAAAACCTTTATGGAACCCACTACCAACTTTGTATTGGCAACTAAACGTTCAGTTTGAAAGCAACCCCTAAAACAACAAAAGCTGGCAACTGTCAACTGCCAACTAGGGTGAATTAGACTAATGTGAAAATAGCATTTGGAGCAGGAATAAAGGGTAGGAACAGATGAACAATCTATTGTTGAAAACATTTAAACATTTAAACGTTCATATATTTCATCTAAATTAATAGCAAGACATCCACATGGAAATAGCAGTTTTGTTTGATCGTAGGACAGGCTACTTGGAAATACAAATATATTCTATAAAATTCTAGAAATGCTCAACTTTATCCAAATGAAGAAGAATAAAACCAGCAGCCTGTTCATTGGTTTGTGTTTTCAATTCACATGCTAGGGGATAACATTCATCCAACATCAGCCTCTTAATATATCTTGAATGTACCCTGGTGGTTCTTCTGAGCTGTCATAGGGTCTAAGGGTAAGTCTCCTGTTGTATTTTATGACCAATAAAGCTTTGTAACAAGAAAGAGACAGCAGAATTGTCTGTTCATTCTGGACTAATGAAGGAAACCAGTCATTGTCCCCTTTTTATTGCCTTCTAAACCAATATATCTTGCTCACTTTTACTTCATCTACTCCAATCTAGGAGAAATTCCTCTTACTAGCCTACTGTTTATATAATACCTTTAATCTGTATTGGCATTGAATTAGATTATTGAGTTACACAGAAATAAGAAATCTGGAGATCATTAGTATTAGCCCAGCGCAATGCACTAATAAATCTTTGTAAAACATACTGCATCATGAGACATGGCCACTGGGCTTCGCAATCCATGCCTCATTGGACAACAGAGAGAGAATACAGATGCTTTTATCTCAGGGGCATTTGGCAACATAGTTCTGATTAACTTTATACAATTTTCAGGAAAGAAAAACAGGTAAGTGACCTATAAAGAAATAAACGGTGTTCAACAAAAAAGATGGCTGAAAGAAAATGATTATAATCCCAAGGAACACCAAAACATGGATTCAACAAACCCCTCAAAAATACAAATATACCTAATGGGATTGAAACAACAGCCTGTAATAATTCTGTTTCTCTTTGCCTTGAAAATTCCACTATCTGTGTTTCTCTGAGACTACATAGTATACCAAGCAGTTGTTTCAAGTAAAACAAAAACTGGCAGCCCATTGATGGTATCCAGAATTGACATTACTGTCACCTAGACTTCAAAAGCAAGAGTCACAGAGCCAGAAGGCATTTGGAAATCATTGAGTCAACTCCTTATATCACAGTTGCTTCTCCAGGGAGGACAAATGACTTGCCAAGCCCAGCTATTATAAGAGAAACAGGACTATCAAAAGCAGAAATACAGATTCCCAGGCCAGTACCTTCATGGGGTCATTTTTCAACACTTTTTTTTAAAATCCCTGACACATATGACAAAAAGAAATAAGTCAGAGCATCACTGGAAAAAACAGAACAGTAAAGAAATATTGAAAAATATATGCATACTGATGACCAAGTTTCAACAAAGTATATCTGTGCCTCATCTTTGGCATCTAGAAGCACTGATCCCAGAACTGGACAAGTAATATAACTTGTTCAAACAAACCCCCGTGTGTACAAGCCTCTTGCAAGCACTTCGCAGCATACTCTCTCTCCTTCCCGCTGTGTTTTATTTCCTATCTCTTCATAATACAATGTGAGGTCACACATGTCTGTTTGTTTTTCTTTATGTCATTTCTTCAGCAAATGTATTTGAGTGAAATAAAATACACTAACCCCCTTAAAATATCAAAGAAGGACAAGCTCAGTTAAGTCTTACTCTACCCAATTTCTTTAGTAAGATAGGAGTACAAGTAGCAATTCAGATACCTATGCAAGGGCACTGAAGCGGGGGGAAAGGAGGGTGATAGATTTTCCAACCATTCCTTTAGAAAATCCTTCCCCGAGCCCCATCCCTCCTTTCCATACAAAAATTGACCCAGTTCAAGGAGGGTCTCCAAAGTATATTCTAAATGTCTATTCCCTCACTACTCACAAGGTCCAAGTATTAGCAACATCTTTTAGTTTCTCTCTGAGAGTACCATTTAATTTCTTAATTTGTTCTTGCTTTTCCTTTTATCTTCTTACCATCTGTTCATCAAAGAACAATCAGATTCCTCTCTTTCACACATAAGTTGGACCTGTTCCTTCTTGGTTAAAACCTCCCAAAGGCTTCTCAATACCCTCAGAATAAAATTCAAACCCCTCAACCTAATTGCGAGATGAGGTCTCAATATTCCAAACAGGGTTGGAAGAGCTAATTGATAAAAAAAAAAAAAAGGAGGATATATTGTTCATCTCCTTTGTTCTTGGGGCTATCTTGGATAAATAAAGCTTGTGAGCCCAGAAAATCAACTCTCTCTTATAAGTAATGTTATCTAGAATCATAAAATGTCTAACCTTATTTCCCCTTTGTTATTTCAGTCTTTACTCAACTCTTGTTTAATAACTGTAGATTCAGCTCTAAGATACAAATGGAAAGGCCATTTTTTTATACTTGATTTTGGAAGACTAAAAGAAAAGGATGTCCATCCTTGAGCCCAGCATGAAAAAAGTGACAATTTTCAGGAAACTCCACCTGTACCCCCTCCTAAAATCTGTATATCCAAGATGAAATCAGAACTCTATTCTAACTGCCATTAATGATTTTAGTGCAAATACTAAGCTTAGTTAAGAAGGAAATATTTTCTTGTTTGAGTGAATACTGAAATCACTGGCTTAAGTTAAAAGCATGGGAAAAGCTTCAATTAGACAGCCAGAAAAAAAAAAAAAAAAAAAGAGAGAGAGAGAGAATAATCAAAGGTCTTTGTGGACCAACTTACAGTGGAGGTAAGTCTAATGAACTTCAGCTAAGTGGATATTCCCTACCAGTTAAAATAGGAGTCTTTAGGGGACCTCAGGAAAATAATTCAGGCTATTTCACCCTTTTCCCTATCATGTGACTAGAGAATATGAAACCAAACATCCCCGGATAACATACTGAAAACCCTGTGTCTATGGTTCATATTTTCACAGTTCCCTAAGGGCAACCCATGGGAAAATAGACACTCATCTTGGGGATCCTGCCTATCCTTCTCTCTTTTTGCCTGTTCCTATGCATAAGAATAACCAGTAGCTTTTAGAAACTACACATGCCCCAGCCACTCCCCCAAGATAATGATTCAAAACTCTGGACCATTCTGTTGTGTACTCCCAGCTAATCACCGCAACCCAGCAAAAAATGGAGGAAGAGTGCAAGACTACCCACCTTAGCTGGTTAAATTACTGCCAGGTCTCCAGATGCTACAGCCTCTGCTGCCCCCTGGTGGTCACTAATAAACTTACCTTACCCCTCGGTGGAGTCCTAGTTCTCCAATTAAATCAATCAACATTTGTTGGGAACCAACCATGTCAAAAGTCTTGCAAAAGGAGCTGCAGCACAATGCTGTAAGATATATATTTTTTAATTCATAGCATTCAAGAAAAATAGTCATTTTCCTTGAAAGACGACTCCAAATACCTAACTAAACACCTATATATTAAGCTTGTAAACAAAAGTTTTGATTACAAATGCAAACTAAAAGTAATCTGTTCTAATATCAGAAGTTTAAGACAAAAACTATAAATATGGCTAAAGTAAAATGATTCATTTTATTTTCTTATAAATAATAATATCCCCCACTACTAAATTGCTTAAATTTTTTGAGTAAAAGTCTGTTTTGGTGCTTACAACCAACCGAAAGTAAATATACTAGGATTTGAAACCGAATGAAAAGGGATGAAATCTAAGCCTTCTCTTAAGCATCTAATCTTTTCATCAACCATTTTTTGTTGTTCATCAAAATGTTCGCAAAAAAAATAAATATAAGTGAATTGCAAAGGTTTTCTTTTTCCAAGCATCCCAGAAAAATGCCTCTAAATTGCTAGTTTCTACTTCTGAAATTTGAAAAGGACGGCATATTTCTCAACTTATCTAATATTTTTTTCCTTTGACTGGGAGTCCACTGGAGAATCATTTTTGCCATCATGTGTTCATTTAAAGAAACATTTACTAGTAAGATTATTTTCGCTGTGTGGGCAGACATCTGTTCCCAATTCAGTTTCTGGAAGCCAGGCAAAATTCCGAGCAACTCACAACTATTTGATAGTTCTCCATCTTTGTTTCCACTGGTAGAGACAGCCTTCTTAAATGTTCAATTCTTTCAAATGAATTAATGATATCTTTAATTTATGTTCATGTCTAATTTAACGTTCCCAAACTGGGGCAATTTCCAGTCAAAGACTTCCCCACAGCTGCTTGGTAGGACAAGGTGTTCTGTACGTTATTTTTTATGCGGCTGCATCATAAACATAGAAACCACATTTTAATGTATCTAAATCTATCTTCCTTTGATACTCATAAATTGAATATGCACTCAGGGCCATGTGGGTGTTTTTTTCACTGTAATAAACTGTAGTGAAATCTGAGGAGTTATGATGTATAACCTTGGGCTATAAGGGGGTAGTTTTGACACATGAATGTCTCTAGGATGCTGGAAAATTCAATTTATTTTATTGCCTCTCTTGAAATTTCTAAAAAAGTTTTGGAGAGTTTTAGAACTGTCTTAACTGTCCTGCACGATTCATAGAAATCCTAAGATCTGTCTAAGAATTAAAATGTCTAGAACCGGTACAACATATAGAGATGATACAAATAAATTACTTAGAATTGGAAGCAAGTAAATAAGACTGGCACTGACACAGACAAAAGGCAGCCAAGTTTCTGATTGTGTTGAGGTCAGTACAAGTTAAGGATCAAGTTCCCCCAGGCACCAAATGGATTAACTGTTATTTTTATTTTCTGACTCTCAATAGAAGTATATTTTCAGGACTGGATTTTTCTTTGTGTAATGAAATGTCATGAATTCTTCTTGTGTAATGACCTTATAGCTCCTTCTGCCTAGTATGTTCTACCCTTTTATAGTCTCCCCCAATCCACTTACTAGCCCCCATCTTGCGACCACTTGATAAATTCCTAATTATTTCTAAGACAACAGAGACGTACCTCATCTGTGAATTGCTTGTAATCCATACTGATTATTAGTGATCAAATTTTGCATAACTTGATCAGACTGGACTAGATGGTGATGGCTGTTCTCTTTTCTATCATCTCAATGAGCAACTTGCTGGTGAAGACTGTTTAATTTTTAAGTCCCTAATACCAGGAATTGTGCCTCCCATATAACCACAGCTAAAAAAAATTATTGGTTTAATAAATAGAGATAACACACCATAAACAGAGTCAATTTTATCTACATATAAAATTAAAGATTATTTCTATGAAGTTTGGGCATTGTTACAAAAAGAAAATATGCCTCTTGTTTACATTTGCAAGTTTAATTTGGGGAACAGGTTTGTTTATGCAAACATTTGTCTCTATTGTCAGAGTCTAGCTGAAACAATTTTTGTTATCTGTGATTGAAACACAAAACATAATTTCTGGTAGCAAAGTGAATTAAATAAAACTGAGTAGGTTTTTTGTGTGTTTTTTTTTAACTTGTAACATGTTAAACCCCAATTAATAGTTTTTGACCTATGGTTTTTACTCAACTTAATTCTCAGAATTTGTCTCCTTAAATGTGGTGCTTTATTTACAGTAAGTGTGCAAACATTTATTAACTATTCAGGGTTAAGGTAATAGAAAAGAATAGGTTGGATAAATTAATTCATTGCTACCTCACCTACAGCAAATTTTGCCTTTACTGATTCTTTATTAGATAAAAGTCTTCAGTACCAAATCTTATAAATTTTGATCGATGGCTATCCTGTAATGTTACCCACCCTCTAAATTCCTGCGGGACAGAGCACTAGAATCTAACATTCAAGTCTTGCTTGTCTGCCTAGAGGCTCACATTCATCAAAGGGAGTGAGGACACAAAGTAGATTAAAATAAACTCCACTATAGCACAGGTTTTAAAATCTGACTCTCTACATACACGATTCGGAGTCTCGTCTTCCTCCTCACTTCTAGAAATTCAAGAGAACTAAACCAAGATGAGGGAAAGAAAGCACAACAAGGGGAGGGAAATGGCTCATAGAGTATTTGTCAGAAGCCCATCTGGCTTTTATGAGTAGAAAAAAACTTACTTTCTCTAAAAACAGTGATTAGGTGGGAAAGACCATTTCCTAAGTCAGTAGAACTCAAGCTGGCTCTTCAATTAGAGCTTTACCAGCTACCAAATGGAAATAACCATTGTCTGTGTTCCAGGAGTGGAATTGGATTCTTTCTTCTGGATCTGGGAGACTTGGAATAGTAAAATACAGGGGATTAACTTCCCTTGCACTGAGTTATATTAAAAGCTGTTCCTCAGAGAAAAAATCCATCTTCCGGTAGGTGGATATTTGGGGTGTTTTCATTTTTAGCCTTTATGAAGAGGGTAAGTGTACCAGTTTGCTACAGCTGCCATAACAAAATACCTCAAACTGGGTAGCTTCAAAAGTAGAAATTTATTTTCTCACAGTTCTGGAGGTTTAAGTCCAAGGTTAAGGTGTCATCAGGTTTGGTTTCTCTTGAGCCCTTTTTCCTTGGTTTGCATATGGCACCTTCTCGCTGTGTCCTCATATGGCCTTTGCTCTGTGTGCATGTATCCCTGGAGTCTCTCTGTGTCCTAATCTTCTGATGAGGACACCAGTCATATAGGATTACCTCATTTTACTTAAAATGAGTACTTTGCCTCATTTTAACTAACTACCTTTTAAAATCCCTATCTCCAAATATAATCCCATTAGAAGTACTGGGAGTTATGACTTCAATATATAAATCTGGTTGCCCTGGGACAGGAGGTGTCACACAATTTCATCCATAAAGGTAAGTATGTACATTTGTGTTCATGCTCCAAATATTTTTGGATATTATGAGAATATTTTTGCACTTGCCTCCCGGTGCACATGAGAAACATTCCTTCAGTTATGCACCTAAAGTGATTTGCTGTATTGTCAGGTACTCTCTTGCTCCTCATCCTCACCAATAGTTGCAATTGTCAGAATTCTTAATATTTCCCAATCAATTCAAAGTATATATTCTGGATACTAACATAATTAATCAACTATATATGCGGCAAATATCCTCTCTCAGTTTTGTTGTTTATGTTTCACTGCCATGATGTCTTAGCAAATAGGTGTTATTTTTACTTAAAAAATAGTTATCTGTATTTTCCCTTATGTTGTTTCTTTCCTGTGTTATTGCTATTGGAGTCTTAGTTAAAAAATTCTTCCCTATTCCAAACTGTAAAATAGTCACCCAAATATTTTCTTCTAATGCTTTAAAGTTTTACCTTTCAAAAAATAAATAAAGTTTTACCTTTCATATTTGAGTCTTTAATCCATCTGAAATTTATTTTAGTACACACTACCAGGTAGGAATACAATTTTGCTTTTTTCCTAGGGATAAACAAATGTCCTGGCCCCATTTATTGTTTAGTCTATTACTGATTGCTTTATAATGAGTCTTTAAATATGGAAAGAGACGCTTCCTCATTATACTTCTTTTTTAAAAGACTCCTGATTATTTTTCAATTTTTTCCATTCCAAAGAAATTTTAGAATCTGTTTGTCAATACTCAAAAACAAAATCCATGGGGACCTTGCCTGCAATTTCCCTGAACCAATAGAATTAATCTGTGGAGAATGAACATTTTTATGAACTTCCCTTTATATGAATATGGAATATGGGTCTATTAAGCCATCTTTAATAGTAAATAGTTGTAGGAGTTTTTGCACCAAATAAATACATATGAAATAAGTAAGTTGTGCTTCTCTTATAGTTTTAAAAGATTTATTCTTGGTTAGTCTTTTGATATTTTGATAATTTTGGTGTTAATAGAACAGTTTTTATTTGTTGGTTTTATATATCATTGACAGCTTCATATACATTTTTCCATCCATTTGTTTAAAAATTTCTATGCCTTTATGTGTTCTATAGTTTGATTTATTTTATCCAAATTAGCAATCTCTTTTAAACAGCAAATTTATTCCTCTTGTATTTAATGTAATAACTGATATATCAGAACTGATTTCTATCTTATTTCACTATGCTTTCTAGTTAACTTATTTTTGTATGCTTCTTTAATCTTCTTTATATTTTCTATGATTAATTTTTTGGTTTGTTTCTTTGCTTTGCTTTTTCTATACAATTCATAATTTACATAACTTAGTCCAATTTTTAATAGGTTACAGTCACAATATTGCCATGAGCACAAACCTATAAAGCACTTTACTCTGTTCTTGAAAAATTAAAAGAATTTGAACAATTTAACTCTGATCATGTCTCTTCCCGTGATAATTTCATCCTCTCATTTTGCTCTTCTTTTCAAAATTGACACATTATTATTGTTATGTTATGAAAAAAAATGTTTATTTGGCTGTAACTACACCTGTACATGTTTGTATAATTCTTCTCATATTGAATCATGACTAACTAGTATGACTAATGGAATATAGCATAAGCAGGAGGCTGTGACCACAGCTAGGTCATAATGGCACCTTAGTCATTTAACTTCCACCTTCGTGTCTTGGATCACCTGTTCTGGGAGAATCTGGCCACCATTCTGTGAGGAAACCCAAGAACTATTATAGAGAATCTGTACCAGCTCCAACTTGCAAGCCATGCAAGTGAGCCACCTTCGAAGTTGTATCTTCCTGTTATAGCCTTGATAGGACTGCAACCCTGGCTGTCATATGATGGCAATACATATATAATGGCAATAGTTATTATGGTGAGAAGCACATGAGAGACCCCAGACCAGAACCACCTACCCAAGTTACTCCTGAATTCCTTATCCACAGAAACTGTAAGAGAGAAAAAATGGTCATTGTTGTTTTAAGCCACTAAGTTTCTGACTTCTTTGTTACTCAGTGTTTAGCAGCTAATGCAGCATACTTAGATCAATTCTTTTTTCTCACTATTCTGTTTTACATTTTCCTTTGTGGGATCATTTTCCTTCTTCTTAAAGAAAAACCTTTAGCTGTCCCTTTAGTGAAGTCAGTTAGTAGTAAATGCACTCAGATTTTCTTTATCTGAAAATAAACATATTTCAACCCATTTTTTTTTTTATTTTGGAAGACAAATTTGCTGGATATTCAATTCTAATTGACAACTATTTCCTATGAGCACTTGGAAAATTTTATTCTGCTGTCATCTGGCTTTCAATTTTCTGTTTAGAAGTCTGATGCCAAAATGTTGTTCTTTGCAAGTAATTTGTTCTTTCTTTCTGGCCACTTCTACCGCCACCAGACTTTCTACAGATTTGTTAGGTCTATATTTATTTTTTCATTATCCTGCTTTGAATAGGTGTTGCTCTCTATGTCTGAATCTCTAACCATTCATCAACTCTGGCAAATTATCAGCCAATGCTTTTTTTAATATTGCACCTTCTGCATTCTATTTTTTCTTCTGGGACAGTGATGGGGTATATTTGTTAGACTGTCCCATTCAATCTTCCATGCCCCTTATTATCATGTTCATATTTTCCATCTTTTCATTTTACTATGTTGCAGCCTGGGTAATTTCCTTATATCTATAGTTCAGTTTATTAATTATTTCCTCAATTAATTTTATATGTTGTTAAAACACAACATATCCATTACATTTTTTATTTCAATTAATGCTATTTCCTTATAAATTTCTATTAGATCTGTTTCATATGTGCTGGTGACTTTGATGTCAAATAGTAAGTTGAGGTGTTTGCCTCTTTGCTTTTTATTTTCAAGGAGAACAAAATTATTATTTCCTACTTTAATGTGTGTTATGAGTCACTGATGGAGGCATGTAAACGAGCTGGCAATTTTCTTTTGGGAAAATTTTAAATCTATATTTAGCAAGTATATGTTTTTATGAACATTTTGGTAAGTTGTATCATTCTAGAAATACATCTATTTTATTGGTTATATTGGATTATTTCTTTCCCAATTTCTTATTGTACTTTTCTAACTTATCTAATGTTTCCTTTTTAATTCCTAACATTGATTATTTTTGTTTTATCTCTTTTCATTCTTTTTTTTTTTAATTTATTTTTTATTGGTGTTCAATTTACTAACATACAGAATAACACCCAGTGCCCGTCACCCATTCACTCCCACCCCCCGCCCTCCTCCCCTTCTACCACCCCTAGTTCGTTTCCCAGAGTTAGCAGTCTTTACGTTCTGTCTCCCTTTCTGATATTTCCCACACATTTCTTCTCCCCTCCCTTATATTCCCTTTCACTATTATTTATATTCCCCAAATGAATGAGAACATATAATGTTTGTCCTTCTCCGACTGGCTTACTTCACTCAGCATAATACCCTCCAGTTCCATCCACGTTGAAGCAAATGGTGGGTATTTGTCATTTCTAATAGCTGAGTAATATTCCATTGTATACATAAACCACATCTTCTTTATCCATTCATCTTTCGTTGGACACCGAGGCTCCTTCCACAGTTTGGCTATCGTGGCCATTGCTGCTATAAACATCGGGGTGCAGGTGTCCCGGCGTTTCTCTTTTCATTCTTATTCAACCTCACCAAACATATCAATTTATTAATCTTTCCATACTTCTTCCTTTATTTATTAAACTTTATAATATTTCTTTTGCTCTTCTTCCATGGGGCTTAAACTGCCTTTCTCTTTCCAAATTCTTGGGATGGAGATTTAGATAAATGACTTTCAGCTTTTCATCTCATCTAGTACATGCATTTTTAAAAATGCACATTTTCTTCTTTTTTATTTTAACAGAAAGCTGCAAGTTTTGAAAGTAGTATTTATTGTTCATTCAATTAACATATTTTCACTTTGCCATTGTGATTCCCTTCATGACCATGAGTAACTTAGAAGTATTTTTTTTAGCTTTCAATATATGGGGATTTTTCAAACAGTTTTTTTTTTTCAGATTTCTAGATTTTTTTTTAAGGATTTTATTTATTTATTCATGATAGACATAAAGAGAGAGAGACAGAGGCAGAGATACAGGCAGAGGGAGAAGCAGGCTCCGCGCTGGGAGCCCGACACGGGACTTGATTCCCGGACCCCAGGAGCATGCCCTGGGCCAAAGCCAGGCACTGAACCACTGAGCCACCTAGGGATCCCCAGATTTCTAGATTAATTATACCATGATTAGAGAACATAGCCTTTATCATTTCAATTCGTTGAAGTTCCCTAAAATGTGATTTTTGAGGCAGTGTATAATATATCTTTTTAACTGCCCCATTTATCCTTGAAAAATGTACCGTGCAGTTGTTAGGTAGGGTGTGTGTGTGTGTGTGTGTGTGTGTGTGTGTAAGTCTGTCAATGAGTAGTTCAAATTTTAATTTATTACTTAGTTGTTCTTCCCTTGTTCTATTTATCTAAAGACTTGTATTAAAAACCTCCCATTGCCATTTTGAATTTGTCTTTCTTATTTCAGTTCTGTCAATGTTTGTTTCAAATATTTTGAGATCACACATATTTTACAGTTAATATAAATTATGTATCGTTACATCTCCCTCAATTTTTAGCATTTTGAGTGTCTTTCTTTACCATTAGCAATGCTTTCTGATAGCTATATCAACTTTCTTTTGGTGACTATCTGCATGGTATATCTTCTATCTTTTTTGGCTTCGCACTTTATTTGGACCTTGGCCCAGGAATCCTTGACTGCTTTTTTTAGTTCTCTTATCCCTTTAAGCTGAGTGACATACATATTTACACATGCACACACACACACACACACACACACGATCCACACCCCTCTTCCTTTGCTGTACACCACTTTCCTTTCTCCAGAATAGCTGACCCAAATCATCTAGGAATTACCAGGAACAATAGTCCCTTTTCCCTTTTCCTTGATCATTTTTGTATGTATTTTACTTCTCAAACATTTCATATATCATTACTTTATACTTTTATTTAATAATTCCAATATATGAAGTATGTGGACCTAATATTTTTGTTGCTTTCTTTGACTCTCACATATGGTGAATTGTTTTCTTGAATTTTATATAATTTTTAAATCTATGTTCATGTTTAGTTGAAATTATTTCATGAATTCCTAAGAAAATAATTTTAGAATGATTCCTTCCAAAAAGAATTACACTTATTTCTCCCTAGAGCTACTCAAGTCCCCTTTGAGGATTCCAGTTTATATTAAGAGTGTCAGAATCACCTTTACTTCCTGGCATTGGTCCTAATATCTCATTTCCTGATATCATTGTTTGGGCATTTGATTCCAGAGCTATCCAGCTTTCATGGGGGCTTGTTCCCCACTGTTCATTCTTCTAGTTTCCAACTTCCTTAAGAGCCTAGAACAATGCATATTAAACATATAAACATTTTATTATAATTTACACATGATTTGGTTGTATCGAGCAGGTATGTTCTTCAGAATCAGTGGTGTGCCTTACCGTTTGGAACTTAACCCCTCTACATTCAGTTCTCCATCCCTCATTCCCAACTCCCTCTGCATTATACCAGATCAATCTGTATTTCTTGGGAAATTCTCATTAAAAGGATTTACAGATGTTTCTCAACTTGTGATGGGGCTACATCCTGACAAACCCATAGTAAGTTGAAAATATTGTAAGTGGAAAATGCACTTAATACACCTAACCTATTGAACATCATAGCTTAGCCTAGCCTACCTTAAACATGCTCACAACACTTACATTAGCCTACAAGTGGGCAATATCATCTAACACAAAACCTATTTCATAATAAAGTATTGAATATCTCATGTAATCTATTGAATACTGTACTGAAATTGAAAAATACAATGGTTGTGTGGGTACAGAATGCTTATAAGTGTGTCAGTTGTTTACCATTATGATTGTGTGACTGACTGGGAGCTGTGGCTCCCCGCTGCTGCCCAGTGTCACAAAAGAGTATTGTACTGCATATTGATAGCCCAGGAAAAGATCAAAATTCAAAGTATGATTTCTACAGCATGCATATTGCTTTTTGCACCATCGTAAAGTCGAAAAACTGTAAGTCAAAACATTGTAAGTCAAGAACTGTCTCTATTCCAAAAAAATTCTAAGAATTTTATTCCAAAAAGTGCCCAGGAATTTCCATTCACCAACTTTGAAAACACTTAAAAGCCCACTTGTACTATTTTGCGCAAAGACCTTAGGTTCTTTCCACTCCCATTAAACACATCACCAATTGATTGTACAGCTTAGAGTGGGAGGGATCATCATTAAAGAGTGGCAAAGGTTCCATATTGGAGGGAAGTTTCCATAGTGGAGGGATGCAACAAAAAAGGCAGATCAGGAAGTTCATGTATAAGTTGAATGCAGGGTCTATTTTATATTATTGGGCTGCCTCTGGCAAGAGGATGAATTGCTCAGAAGATACAAGTGAACTGGTAAGATTTTAGGCTTATCTTCAAAGGCACATGATCACCATGATCATCTGATTTGAAATCTGTATGAACACTAGAAGCAGAATTTGAGCCAATATACCCTAGATTCCAAATTCTCCCGGTGAAGGGAGGCTCCTTATACATCTATCTCCTTGCATACATAGAATGCAGCCTTAGCCTTGGGTAACAAGCTCTGGGCAGTTTTCAGAAAAAAAAGCTGGTTAAGAAGATTTTTGCAAAAGAGGTCTCCTCATTAGTAACCAGCCTCACTGCAGTGCTTATTTGTGTCTGTCTTCTGAGTGCCTGGAACAGAATTCCAACCTAATACCATTTCTGCTTTCAAAGGACCTTATCTACTAGACCTCATTTAGCATGAGGATAGAGAAACACAGATAAATGTCTTATCGGGCAAAAAAGTAATTTCATGTTCTTGCAGTTCTTTTCTCTGTCTATTCAAATGCTAGATGCCCTTTCATCTTCTACAAATGATTTTCTCTTAATCCGCAAGAAACTAGTTCATTCTTTCTAACAACATCATTATATTTTGAGTGAATTATCATAGAACAATTAAGAGCTGTTCTCATGTGACACACTTATCTTTGGCTGTTTGTTTCAAAATTTGATTCAGCTGTGCCCTCCACTATTTCCTCATTTTGTCGAATGCCTTTGTCAGCTCCAAGGAAAGAAAATAACACAGCAGGGGGCAGGGCAGAAGTCACGTATTATAAGACATTATTGCCTTTGGAAACAATGTTCTCCATTATAGCTCAATGAGCTAATAACAAAGCATTATTTTGTTAAAAAGCAGTTGTTACTCTCATGGCAGCAAAACATCCTATAACATTAACTAAGCTATTACTCTGACATTTTGGGGTAAGTAAAGAAAAAAACTTTTTTTCATGAAACCATATTTTGTCATGCATTACATTTTTGTGCATTCCTTTAGAAATTGTGTATTTTATAAAAGGCATACTATGAACAAAAGGGTGGTGACAGTGCTGAGATTGAATCCTTATACTATCCTTTGTAACTGATTGGACTTTATAGGATATGATTTCTCTATTCATAATTTCCACATCTACAGAATGGGGATTTGTGAAATTTATGAGTAATATAAGTAATATGGCTAGCTCAGGGCTTCACACAAGGAAACATTAAAAAAGAGGGAGGTGTTATTACTGCCATTAAAACAATCTTAACTGACGTTTACTTTTTTGCCCAGAATTCCACTAAACTATGACAACAACTAAATAAATAGAACCTTCAGCTACACCAGATGCTTGTTTCATAGGCTCAGTTGGTATTAGAGGAATAAAATTTCTTGCTTCTTCTTTTCTTAACAGAAGTCTTATGCAGTATAGCTGTATATAGAACATTTTCTGAAATCCTTTGAGGAAACTCTTTGACCATTCAGACTTTCTCTGATGTTTATGACATGGTGGCATGAAACACTGCTGATCCTCCTCTTCTGGTGTCTTTAATTGCATGCATTGGAGAGAACATTAGAAGATGTGAAGTCAACTATCTAAGCACAGAAGAAGAAGTCCCATATTTACTTTATTGAGCAGAGCCCTAATCTGGCTGTGTTGTCACTGCTAAGTAGCATCACAGTAATGTCCTGTTTACCATAATACGTCATTAGATCAAATTCTGTGTATTAAGCATTTGCATTTATTTAGTCAGTGCCTGCTTTGTGTCAGAAACTGAATTAAATACCAAAGACACAAAGTATAACATGGATCTTATGCTACAACTGCCTGAGTTTAGTGGAGAAGGCATACATATTAATAGACTGAGACTTCTAGTCTGGCTAAGGGGGTGTAGCTAATTCCTTCTGAGTAAGGAAAGGGTTAAGGTATATGCAGGGAGAGATAGTGGGCCCCTGGCTAGGCTCTGAGACTATTCCTGGCAGGCAAAAGCTCTAAGTCAGAACTGAACAAGAGATAAGGGAATAGACTAGACCACCTGGCCCCAGATGTTAGGAAGTATTTTTCATTGGTGGCTACAGTGTAATCACAGAAAATGACCAAACCTCAAAGATTTAAGTCGTTAAGGGTGTTATTAATAGTCCTTGCTCAAACCAAGATGGCACTAGAATCTCAAGGCCACAAGCTTCCTAGTCAGTTCTTAGTAAAAGACTGCTACTAAAAGCCGTCAGGGGCAACCCTGTTGGGACCCCTCTCACTTCTGAGAGCTTTCTCTGAATCTCTGCTTAATAAACCTCTATGGCTTTACTCACTGTCCTTTGTCTTAGAGATTCATTCTTTGACTCTGTGAAATAAGAACTAGCTCTCTCACTTTACTTCCAGCTTCTTTTCACCAAGTACAACAATAAACCCTGAAAATAATGCAATACGCAGCATAAGGAGAACTCTGAAAGAGGAAGGCGAACTGGTTACTGATCCCAAGACTGAAGGAAAAACATAGCAGTGGGATCTTAACAACCCTCTACCCAACAGCAAAAGGTGACCATATGCTGGATCTCCTATCTAGCTAATGAGGGCAGCCCAACTGGGCTCATTCTTCCCTAATAGCAGTCTTGTCAACAACACCAGGCAAGCAGGACAACACATGCACAGGGGAAAGATCAAGACCATCAGTGAATATCAGCAGACAAGGGAAAAGATCTTTTTGATGGGCCTGAGACTCTCCTTTACCACATAGAGAAACTGAGTGGCCTGGTGACACCAGCTAAGGGAAGTCATACAAGCAGCTTAACTGAGAAGCGTCTTTGTCACTGCAGTTCAGAGATTGCCCTCTCTTACCAAGAGACTCAGTGAGTAGACAAAAGAGATCCACCTCCAGTGAGTCCCTTTGTCCTCTGGAGAGAGGGGGGAAGATTCTCAACACCTATAGCCAGGACTTATATGCTAAGCCTAAGTAGGTAACTGCTTGCTAAAATAAGAGATTTTAATAGGATCTAGAGTCTCCTAACGTAGTTGTTAGAATGTTAATACAATTAAAAGTAACCCATTCTACCAAGCCAAAACAATCAATTGATGCCAACGTCAATGTGAACCAGATGCTGGAGTTCCGTGACAAAGATTTGAAAGCAGCCTTCATAAACATATTTCAACAAGAAATTACAAATTCACTTGAAACTAATGAAAAATAGAAAACCTTAGCAAAGGAAACCAATCTGTCACAAAGATATTTAAGAATGTAGCAGCTGATCTTAACTCTGGGACTAGGCAAGGAGAAGAGAGAGAGTCTACCTTTTCACCCTAGAACTTTACGTATGCTTTGAATTATTTTCAGTGAGCATGACATTTTTAAAATAGAATTAAAATCCCAACTCTATAAAATTAAATTCTATTTTGAGAAATGAGAGAAACAGCTTCTCTATGCTCTACTATCAAAATTTCTTTTCTGGTAAGTAGCTAAGATATTTTTTTAATGGCTTTACATTGAAAATCAATGAGTTAGTGGCTTTCCTTATTTAAAAAAAAAAAAGTTGCAGCCCGGGTGGCTCAGCAGTTTGGCGCTGCCTTTAGCCCAGAGCCTGATCCTGGAGACCCGGGATTGAGTCCCACATTGGGCTTCCTGCATAGAGCCTGCTTCTCCCTTTGCCTGTGTCTCTGCCCCCTCTCTGTGTGTCTCTCATGAATAAATTTTTTTTAAAAAAGTTTATGAGCCACAATTAAAAAATAATAAAAGAGAGAGAAGTGGGTAACTTTCTAGAAACAAGCAAGTTCTACCATTAAAAGGGCCAAGTTGAATTCTGGTGGTGCCCATGTACTGGATTGAATTAACTGTGCTCTGTATTTGGGGAGATGTATAGCTAAATATTTTTATCTTTAAATACGGCTTTTTTTGCTCTTAACTACATGTTTGTTTTTCTAATTTGTTAGAACCCCTGGATATTTTGATTAGAAGTTGAAATTTTTTGTCCTCTGCATCTTACTGTTATTTACACAGCAAGCAAAAGTGTGATAGCCAACACTGTTTTTTGAGCGTTCACCACAGACAAGACTCTATATACATGTGTTATTGCTAAATTCAGTTTTTTAAAAAGATTTATTTATTTATCCATGAGAGACACAGACTGATATATATATATATATATATATATCTCCTGTTCCTGGCACAGAGCCCTTCAAATCATTGGAATTTTCTACATGATAAGAATGATTAAGGTGCTTTTTTTTTTTTAAAGATTTATTTATTCGTGAGAGACACACACACACAGAGAGAGAGAGAATGAGAGGCACAGACACAGGCAGAAGCAGGCTCCATTCCATGCAGGGAACCTGACTTGGGTCTAGATCTGGGTCTCCAGGACCACACTCTGAGCTGAAGGCATCTAAACCATGAGCCAATTGGGCTGCCCTAAGGTGTCTTTTTTAATGTTAATGAGGTGACTTTTGAAAAACCCAAAAGGGTGAGATTAGGCTGCCTGTGGGGCCAACCAGGGAATGAGAGGGTGAGAGCTTTCTTGGAAGCTCCATGCCATTTCTGAACACCTTGCCCTACACATCCCTCCCATGTGGCTGTTCCTGAGTTATATCTTTATAATAAACCAGTGATCTGGCAAGTTAACTTTCCCTGAGTTCTGTGAATCACTCTAACAAATGAATGGAACCCAAAGTGGGGGTGGTGAGATCCTGGGATTTATAGCTTATTGGGGGGGGAGCAGTTTTGGGGGCCTGAGCCTTAAATCTATGGAATTTGATGCTATCTCAGGGTAGATAATTGAATTGAGTTGAGCTATAGGACCCCCCAGCTGATGCAGTAGAACTGCTTGGTGATGTAGGGGGAGAAAACCCTCGCATCAGGACTGGGTGTAGAACTGTGCATAGGAATCACAAGCGTGGCTCACCTAATTAGTTGTACCTGTAGTTAACACTGCTTAGAACCAAGCTCCCAGGTTCAGCAACCAGACCACATAGAAAGGCAGCATTTCCCCTCTCTTATTTTACCAGAAAGCAACAGAGAAAACAATGCTGTCAAATCTATTTTTCTGGCAAACTAGAGGGAAGTGCAGAAAGCAAAGGACTAGAGAAAGAGTATGATGTATGCAACACCAAAATAAATAGGGGCCCTCCTGGTCGGATTGCTACCTCTCCTGTGAAGCATCCATCCTTTCTTTACTGTGGCAGCAAGAGCCTCTGCTTGTGCCAGAAACATCCTAGCTGTGACATGCCTATACTGATTTCAATATTCCTGTCAGGGAAACTATAAATATAAAAATTAACCCACAAAGGGATTTGTCACCCTCAGTGAGCATGAATATTTCAATTTCCGAATCCATCATTTTCCAGGAAGACACATGGTATCTTGGAACAAATACATTATTCCTGAACAACTATCTTAGTCTAAAGTGACAAAGGTAAGAAGAGTTGTCATTTTTTGAAAAAAAAAATAAAATTTATATTAAAAAAATCTTGAATAGTTTTATAACTGATTCAAACAACATGAAAGTGTTTAAGTAATACTGTCCCCTTGCCATCTCCCTTCCCACTCAGTTTTTATTCCCCACAATTAACTATATCAACAGTTTCACATCTACACATCCAAAAAACTCTGTATATCTTATATGTAAATGACATTTCTATTTATAGGAAGATTTGTGTTTTACAATTTTCTTTTCTTATTAACCAATATATTGATCAACTTTCCACTTAAGTAGGTAAATCTCATTTCTAATCATTTGCAAAATAACACAATGTATGATTATTACTAATACTTTTCCTATTAATAAACATTTGTGTTGCTTCTGCATTTGGCATCAGTGAACATCTTCACACTTAGGTAAACTGCTAAATAAATTCCAGTGGAATTCAAGATCACAGGAAATCTTGATATTTTCAAATTTTCTTTCAGCATGAGTTGAGAGTACTTGTCTATTCTAGCCAACAGTGGCTATTATAAAACATTGTAGTGTTTTCTCTAAGATAGGAAAAAATGGTGTCCCATTGTTAATTCAAATTTGCATATATGGTTATGGGTGAATTTTAGCATCTTACCATATGGCTGGCTATTTGCTATTCACAATATTCTTCTGTGAAATGTTGCTTTGAGTCTTTCATTTTTCTATTGTGAGAACTCTGTGTAGTAAGGCAATATGACATTTATCTGGCATACATTTTGTATTTTGCATGTATTTTCCATAGCTGTCATTTTACTTATGACATTGTGAAATTTCTTTGCAGTACAAAAGTTATACTTTTTATGTAGCCTAATTTATGACTTTTTCCCCTCCAGTTTTTGAGTTAGAAAAAGTCTCTTCCATTCCAAAGTTTTAAAAAAACAAAGTAGTTATTTCTTCTGGTACTTTTAGAATTTCTCTTTTTATATTTAAAAGCTTGTATTGTTTTATATTTACTTTAAAATAAAGCTTTTTGTAAGAATTCAGCTTCAGGGCAGCCCAGGTGGCTCAGCGGTTTAGCGCCTGCCTTCAGCCCAGGGCATGATCCTGCAGACCCGGGATCGAGTCCCATGTCGGGCTCCCTGCATGGAGCCTGCTTCTCCCTCTGCCTGTGTCTCTGCCTCTTTCTCTCTCTGTGTATCTCTCATGAATAAATAAATAAAATCTTTAAAAAAAAAAAAAATTCAGCTTCATCTTTTTCAAAAGATTTAGTCAAATGGCCCAAAAGAATAATCAATCTATCAGATCCTCAGTTATTATAAGTGTCCTCTTTACCAATGTCTTGATTATATTTATGAGTCTATTTCTGACTTTCTTTCAGTTTCCTTGATCTATTTATCCAGTAGCAATAAATTATTTTAGTGTAGCTTAATAATACTTTTTAAACCCTTAAAAATGACTTCATGCTAATTACTTTTCTATATCAGAATATTTCAAGATGTTTTCATACACTGATTATTTTTGCCAATTTAAAAGAGAACCTGCCCTTATTTTAATTGAGCTATATATGAGTTAATTGTTTAATTTGGGAAAAACTGTCAGTAGGAATTCTGGTTTTCTATACCAAAACAGGATAAGGCTTTCCATTTATTTAGGGCTTATTTCATGTCTTTTAGTGAAGTATTAAAATTTTCTTCATAGAGTGTCTGATTATCTTTACTTTGGGTTCATTCTTAGATATTTTATATTGTTGTTTTAATGGTGACAGTCTTCCCCAAAGTGCTAATAAAAGGAAAACGGAGAAGATATGATTTGTGAACTTGAGAAGCTCAAGAGTTGAATCAGGAGTTTACAAAGATATAAAATACGGTAGTATTGAGAAAACAGACATGCACAAAATGATGTGGGGGGTTCAGAGGAGATAGTATTCGTCTCTGCAAAATCAATTTCCTAATACAATGCAACATTTGATCTGGGAGTTGAAGAAAGAGCAGTATCTCTAGGGCAAGAGAAGAGTCAAGGGCTTTGCCAATAGAAGGAGGGACCAAGGCAAAGACAGGGCAGGGAAGGAGAAGGCCTGTCTCAGGGGAAGCTCCTGCTGGAAATCTCACATGGCTGCAGGTGGAAATGTGTGAGAGGAAGTTAGATTTTTTTAGAATCTCCCAGGGAGAGTCTTTTATTTCAAGGTTAAGGAATTTGGAATAGATTAAATGTGTTTTTATTGCAAGATAATTTAGGTAGCTGTGAAGAGTTTTATCCAAAAAGAGAAGAGATAAGCAGCAGAGAATGCCAGCAAGGGAAAGAAAGGTTGGGTGTGAATAGAGAAGCTGAGGTCCTGGCAGCACATCCCAACGGTAGCAAAGCTCTAACATTAAGATGATTCTCATTAAACACTGAAAGAATTAATGAATGAGGAGTGCCTGGGTGGCTCAGTGGGTCCTGGGATCAAGCCCCACATCATGCTCCCTGCTTAATGGGGGTCCGCTTCTTCCTTTCCCTCTACCCCTCCCCCCATGCACTCACATGCTCTCTGTGTCTCTCAAATAAATAAGTCTTTTTAAAAAAAAAAAAGAATTAATGAATTAAGCAAGGGATATTAAAAGTCAGGTTTCCAGAAGCGCACAATGTGTAATAGTTTAATCTCAAGGTTTAAACTGCTCGTTGTACTCGAATGCCAGACTTCCTAGAGGTATATAGTGCTTCCCCTGTGAGCAGGGCAACATTAAGGAACAAGAATCTGGAACATAGCTCTGTTCTGGAACACAGCAGTAATTAAGCAAATGAATTAATGGTTTCAAAGCTCTTGGGACAGTGCATTACACAAACTAAGTGCAATATAACTGATAGAACTGTTTGTTGAGTAAATAATGAAGGCTTGGATGCAAGGGGCTTGGATAAAAATTATAAAGCATGAAATGTTAAATCAGACGTCAGTTGCCTCTTTCTTAACTACCGTCCTCTCCATCCATTTGCCTCCCCCTGCATTTGCCTGATCCCTTTTTCCTAAATTCCAAAATCTCTAATCTGCCTTTTGTTCCAAACCACCTCACACAAAAAGGATATATTTACTGCAGGAGTCCGTGCAGAAATAGCTCCTGTCATTTGACACATGAAGGGAAGATCTGAGCGACTGTATCATTGTGAGCAAGACGGAGGATGGGCAGAGAGGGGCAGGATGCAGTTCATGCCATTTGTATCTGCTGCTTTTAAGGAGTTTGGGCTTTATCCCAAGAGCAATGAGAAGTCAGTAAAGGAATTTAATGAAGAATTTTGCACTTAGTCTTTCATTTTTAAATGATCCTTCCAATTCACAGTAGAGACTAGATTTGAAGAAAGCAAAAGCTTTGACTAAAAGCTATTCCTTTAGTCAAAGTAAGAGACCGTGGTGGTTTAGATTACTGCAGGAGCTGTTGAAAAAGAAATAGCCAAAAGGTGAAAGTAGGGATCAATTGAAATGAAGAAATAAAGAGAGGGTAATATGAAGGGTGATGACTAGGTTTTGTGCCATGAGTACCAAGGTATCATTTCTCAAGGCAGGAAATTTTGGGGGAAGTTCATGTTAGGGGGGAAAGAGCATGTGCTCAGTTGGTTAAATGGACCTGGAGCTCAGTAACGTCTGGGCTAGGAAATAAGCTTGGGAGGGCTTCTCTTCACAACTTTTCAGACCCACCTCTTACTCTGGTCAAAGCTGCTAAATTACCACTGGTGTCCGCTCTTATCCAAGTTTCAAACAGATGTTTGAAATCTGGTCTAAAAAAGGAGAGAAGAGAGAAAGAAAGAGAAGTCAAAGAAGCTACAAGAAGGGAATATTGAAGGAGGGAGTGGCCTGTTTTGTCAAATCTTTTAAGCTCAAGAAAAATGAAGACCAGAAATGGATAGCAGGTTTGACACAATGAAGGTCAATGATGCTCATAGCTGGGACCAGCCTTTTCTTCAACACATGATTAAAAAAAACACATCGAACCGCAATCAAAGACATTTTTAGACTGAAACTCTAGGTAATAAGAAGCTAGGCAAACAGATAAGTAAGGGGAGCTTTAACCCTTGTGGAACCACACCATGTTGGGAACTCTGTCTCTATGACGTTGGCTGTTTAAGGACAGCTTTCGGCACTGCTGCGCTCTGCTCCAGCTGTGGGGTGCTTAGGAGACTGACTGTGAGCCTACTGGTGATTTAGACCATTTCACAGGATATATTCACTGACATCTGGACCAAGTTAACAATAATTTTTACTTCAGTTGTCATCTCTGATCTTGCATAAACCTATGATTGAGTTCTCATCTCCAAGATATTACCCTGAAATTGAATCTGCAGTGCTGTCTTAAAGGTAATGCTTTTGTCACTATAAAAAGCATTTTGTAGGAATTTACCTGGTATTTAAACCTTTCCCCATTTTATGTTGGGTTGTTGATACCACTTTCTATGAGAGAGAAAAATAAAAGCAAATTTTCTAGAATTTCTCCATCCATGTGCATTATAGATAGGGTCACTAAAAATTCTAGCCTGGTTCCACCACAAAAATGCCAACCTTTCTTTCCTAACAAAGTACTTCTGAATCCCATCTCTAACTGTTAATAGTAATCCCCCCCCACTCCTACACATAGCTGGCAAAGTACTTGGATGGATGAAAGGCTCAAAGAAATGCAAAAACATTTTAAAACAGAAGATTCCTTTGTGTCCCAACTGAGAAAAAGAGCTCAGACCTGTATTCAAAGACTGTTTATAACTTTTGGTAAAATATAATACTAATAAAGAAAAATAAGGTTTGGAGAAAGAGAAATTGCTTTTATATTTCACATGAAAATGTCAATAATGTGATTCAGTTCTTGAATTCAAGTGCTTTGGTCCCACACTGAAGTACCTATCAGGATAATGGAACATGCTTAATGAGAACAGCTAACATCTACTGTGCACCAGACATGGTTTTGATGCTTTATGTGAACTGGGTCTGAATCTTTTGAATAACTACACAAAGTAGGTAGCATTATGTCTATTTCATCAGTAGGGAAACTGAGATACAGAGGTTAAATAACTTGTCTGGGTTAACAAGGCCAAAAAGTGGCAGAGGCAAGACCCAAATCCCAACCTTGCCTCCAATCTATGTCCCAAACCCTTAGAAAAAGAGTGCTCTAAAAATAGAAGCAAGCAAACAGACCACATAATTCTTCCTTTACTTATAGGAGCTTTCAAGCTTTTCATACTCTCTCATTATCGAAGGTGGTCAAAAGCAAGAGAAGTCTGAAGAAGCCCATCACAGAAAGTACAGAACAGACCACTCAGCGTGACTATTGATTGATGTTTAATTACAGCTGATATCAAATCAATAGGCTAGAAAAATCAGACTGCAATGGCGTTCCTTTTTTTTTTTTTTTTTTTATGTCGTTCTTCAATGGATTCCAGAGCCTCTAGTGAGAGGCAGTATCCAGGCAGAAGAAGAATCAAACAGAGATGAAGAGAGATCACCAGCCCAAGAGTCCTGTCTGTTTCTGCGGGTTGGGCTGTGAGGGTGCTGCCCGTGGTGCTGCAGGGAAGGCTGACGGCAGGGAGCCACCTAGCCCGCGGGGCTGTAGCCCAGGCCGAGAGGCTTCCCCTTTGCATTTGACTTCACTTACTGCAATGATGTTAATCTGAGAAGACTGTTTAAAGGTCAGCCTAAATTTAAGAATGGTCTCTAACAATTAGAATTTGTCATGCTGAAATGTAAAAACCGAGGGGGAAAAAAAAAAACAAACCTTTTACACTCAAAAGCAAACACATGATACAAAGAAGGTTTAACTCTGCACAAAATCAGTTGCATCTCAGCTCTGGAAAAGATCTTTGTGTTGAGTGTCTCCACTTACTTTCCTACATTTCACAAGGCCAGAGATTTCCAAAAGGAAATGTCGTCTTCTTCCTTGCCTTCAAAAACCTGTTTCTGAGACATGTTTTCCGTCAATGTGATGCTCTGAGTGGTTTAAAGGAATGCTGATTTTGAGATACAGACCGGAAATCAAATCCTAACTAAACATCTATGCCCACATCCCATTTTGGGCATTTTGAGCTTCAGTTTCCTCACGTGCAAAATAAAAGTAACACTCACTTTATGAAGTACTTGTGAAAATGCTTCCATAATGACTGGCACATCGAGGGACTTGAAAATAGTGATTACATCTCAAACTTGGTCCTTCTCACATCAATTCACCCATTTCAATAAATTATTTGTCATAAAAAAAAATGCTCATTCGGTGACCCTCATGGGTCACCAGAGCACTGTGGAGACTCTCAGGAATGACGGGAATTGATGCGTCGTGGGTTATCTAAGAGCCACATTTCCACCAGGCAGCAGTGAGTAGAATTATCTGTTTAAGATGCTCTCCTTGGTATGATCACAGAGAGACATGAGAATTCCACTGGCAGGTGGGCAAAGATAGTCTTCCTCTGCTGAAAGCTCTAGACTTCGGGAAAAAATGATTCTTGCTTTGAAATATCCTGTGTGCTTTACTCTGTACCTCTCTGCACCTTTATAGAGTAGATCTGATTCCAGGAAGGGGCCAAGATAAATAGGTCACTAGGGCACCTGAACTGCATGGCCCAGGGCTACTGCCTCCAAGCATACAGGACACAATCGGGTGGGACTCAAAAACATTAAGATGTTTTCTGTAAAGATGATTCTGTATTCCTCAGGGTGTATAGAAAAATAGTCCTGAAGGTCCAGACCATCCTGAATCTGTTGTACTACTTCTATTGTGTTGAGCCTTTGGTTCAGGGGTAATAAGAGATACATTTGCTTTATTTTTACATTTATTTTATAAAAAGAAAACTATATACAAAATAAACAGTTCTCCATTGTCAATTGCTTTCTGGAGTGGTACACTCTAAAAACTGCATTTTTTATCTCAGGCCCACTAAAAAACTTGTGTGTGACTATCTCCTATCAGACACTTTCCTGGGTGGCTCAGTAATCTCTGCTGGCATGAGAAGAAGGTCAAGTTTTTTAAAGTATCATCTCAGAAAGGAGATGATTTCACCAGATATAGGCACTATTTCCTGGGACTTAGATTTTTCTCAGAAATGTCTATTCAACATTCAGTATGTGTGTGTGTGTGTGTGTGTGTGTTGTGTGAATGCACATCAAAACATAAGTATCTGCAGCTTGCATTGTGTCACCTTGATGACCTTGAAATAAAGTTGAGAATAGAGCAAGATTAAAGCAAGGAAGAGATACACTACAATTTTTGAGCTGAGCTATGTGGAAGAGCTGGTTCTATCCCTTAAACATTCCAGGGGAGGTCTGTGTACAGAGACTTGCTTAAGTGCATTTAATTAGTTAACTACTTAATGCCATGAATAACCATACCCAATTTTGATTACCCACTGGGCTAAGGACTTTACACATTACCTAATTTTATTTACTTTGAAGGCTTTTGAAGTAGATGCTATTACTATGTCCATTTTACAGGAAGGTAAACCAAGGCACCAAGGAGACAGATGGCTAGTGCCTCACATGGTTTGTGCCTCACACTAAGTTCTGAGACCTTAAGAACATCAGTGAGCCTCCTTATGATGAGCTCACCACATCTTGTAAGTGGCAGTAGCATTGCGCTGTGTACACAGACCATCGTCTGACCACAAAGTATAAGTTTTTAGCCCCTATAGTCCACTGCTGTTCTCCATCCCTATATAGCATCCATATAGCATCACTCTGAATTTAGAAATTAAAATTCAAGTCATTAAAACTCCACTCGATTATTGTTTTGGCATCATTTCCTTTTGGCTACCAAGGTTTCTCTTTTAAGTGAAAGCAAGCATCAGATTCAAAAACTCTTAGATCTTACTTAGCTGGGGCTTAAATTTATGATTCATGAATTTATGATTCCTGGTTGCAAGAGGCAATGGATGCCACATTTGTTTATTTCTCAACAACAGTTGAGCTGAGTACCCACTTGCCATGGGCTGGAAGGATTCCAACGTCCTTCATGGGTCATGGTGCCTTGCCTTGCTTCGGGAAACACCAGGACCCCTGGGACAAAGTGGCCCAGGAGAGTCTCCATCTTTAGATCCCAGGGAAGCTGACATCACTGCTGTGCTGGAAGGTTCACAATGTGAGTGTCGAGCGCTGGCGTCCTGCCATCTGTCACACTACCAAGCCAAGCATGCCTCATGGATGCCCCTCTTAGCAGCCTCCCACTGACTGCAAGAACCCTCTACACTGCTGCCAAGACCAGCAACCTGAGTGATCAGCCTCCACACGCACCCACACCGCCATTGACCCACCAATCTGCCAACTCTGGTCTCTTCCTTCTCCTAATGAATGTGTACTGAGCGCTCAGTATGTCCTAGGTCTAGTCTAAATGTCACAGAGAAAAAATAAACCACTGGGCAAAACAAGGCCCAACTCCTTATACTTTAGTGGGTAGACAGACAGGAAAAAAGTACAATAAAATACAATAAAACTGTAATGCCGTGACATAATGCATCCAGTGCTAAGAAGAAAACTAACGCAGGGTAAGGAGATAGAGGGAGGCATGAGAAAAAGACTTGTTGAGGTTGGAATAATTGTGCACAGATAGGAATAAAGTGAGAAAGTGAGGCTTGAGACTTTCCGGGGAAGAGAAAGGAGCAACTTGCTTGAGGAACACCAAGAAGGACCATTCACTATATCTAAGGAAGGAGCAGGGTGGGAGGAGATGGCGTGGAAGACTTAAGATCTTATGCAGCACTGCAGGCCATGGAGTGAAAGTTTTACTTTACAAATGAGTATGATAGTGTGTGTATTTCCTATTTCTCTGTAACACATTATCTCAATCCAAGTATTTTGAAAAAACACTAGTTTACTATCTCACAGGTTCCAGAGTCAGGAGCCCAACACATTTTAGCTAAGTCTTCCACTTAAGATTTCTTAAGGCTAAAATCAGGGTGTCAGCTCGCTGCATCCTCACCTGGAAGCTTGACCAGGGAAAGATCTATCCCATGCTCCTTCAAGTTGTTTACAGAATGCATTCCCTGCAGATGTATGACAGAGGCCCCCGTCTTCTTGCTAGCTTACAGGATCCTTGCCATGTTGCCTACTCAACAATGTGGCATTTGGCTTCCTCCAGGCCAGCAAGAGCATCTCTCTCCCTTCACATCTGTCTGTCATCTTTAAAGGGCTCACCTAATTAGGTCAGGCCCACCTAGATCATGGCCCTTTTGATTATCAGCCATTGACTGGGGACCTTCTGACCTCTGCAAAAATCCACCATAATCACAAGATCTTCTCAGAATCAAGGGGAGGTTTTATGCAGGGAGTGTACACCAAGAAGGTGGAAATATTGAGCATAATGTTGTAATTCTGCCTACCACAGAGAGAAAACAAGAAATTCAGGGCATAAGAGAAACACTATGATTTTTGTTTTCTCAAGGTCGCTTTTATATGATAGATTGTATGCAGACCAAAGTAGTAGCAGGGAAACAAATTAGGAGACATTGCCATGACCTAAGCAAGAGATGGTATGGAGAGGTGTGATTCAGAATGTGTCTGAGGACAGAGCCAATACTATTCATCTTTGGATTGGCTGTGGGTGACATGTGTGAGGGGATACAGGGCTCTGGCACCTCCACAATCCAAAGTTCCAGGACTCTTCTTAATCTGTTAAAAAGCCACTGTCCATTCTGCAGCCCCATCTTTCTTCCTCTGCTCTCAGGATAAAAACTAAACCAAATTTAGCCCCCAAGACCTGTAGGATCTGTTCTTCCTACCCTTTGGCCTCATCAAGGACAATGCTTCTCACTATTCTTATTTAAATTCCTTTAATGTGGTCCCTCTCAACACTTCACCTCCACCTTCCTATCCAGAACACCGATCCCTCTATTCAGAACACTCCTCCAATACCATCTGCCGAAGGAACTTCTGCTTTTCCTTTAGGTCCCAGATCAACCATCTAGAGGAGCCTTTTCCACTTTCATGATCATCAGAATTTCTAGAAGAGCCCCATGGCTGTCCTTGTCTGTTGTATAAGTTTGCACTTACTTGTAGATTCCTTGATTGATATCCATCTTTCATACTAGATGCTGCTCTGTGAGGACAAGAATGGTATCTATTTGCTTACCAACTAATTTACCACCAAAATCGCAGTGTTTAGCAAATAATAATCCATCAGTACCCATTAAATGAATAAACAAAGGGCCTCTAAACTTGTCCTCTCCAGCAACCTAATCCCTTCATGGGCCACGACCTTCCAATACACCATATGACCAAAGGTATTGCTTTCATGATATGGTGATGATATGGGAGATGATGCCTTCCTATTCTTCCAGCCCCAGTTTCCACGAAATAATTGAACAAAACCTATAGCTCCTTCTGTCTATACTTTAGCCATCCTCAAGTTTATTGAAGGGCAGAAACAGAGGATGAGGCTCTGATTTGCCTCACAAAGAAAGGCATCAAAAGAGGCATGGTGCTATATGAACACTGTCTCTCTCCAGATGCCCCATCCCTCTCTTCCAGTTTTTTTCTACACAGTCCTTCTATGCTACCCTGCTGTCCCATACCACTCTCCTCCAAGAATTGCACCCTTTTTTACAGAAGGAAGACGTTCATATACCACAACTCTCTCCAAAAGACAGTAGAGAATAATGCAAGGTTCATGAGTTGGGGCTGATGGGGGTTCTAGTTAGAGTCAGTCTCTTGATCAGGGAAAGCTGCCACTTTTGGAGTCTTGAAGTCTTAAAAATGAGCTCTCACTGTGAGGGGAGAATTTGTGTTTTCCCTGGAGCACTCTAGTCCCATTGGGAATAGAACCCACCTCCTAGTATTCTTTCATCCTACCCCTTGTGGGACAGGGCATAACCAGGCATCTTCATGGTTGAGAGGCTTTCAAATCTTCCTGAATCCTGATTTGTCTGGTAAAGTTATAAAAGGCTTCCCTTTGCACCTGGGTGGCTCAGTTGGTAAGTGCCTGTCTTCAGCTCAGGTCAAGATCTTAGGGTCCTGGGATGGAGTCCCCATGTTCAACACCCTGCTCTCCTTCTGTCTCTCCTTCTCCCTCTCTCTCTCTCTGCCCCTCCCTTCCACTCATGTTCTCTTTCTCCTCCTCTCATATAAATAAATAATAACTTTAAAAAATAAAATAAAAGACTCCCCCTTTCCCATCCAGGATGGCTGGAGTCAGTGTTAATTACATATTTTCCAATTTCATGGTCACCAAGGTAAAAAGAGGAGGGAAGATAAGGTTAGAGATTGGTGTCACTTCATTTCACAACATAATCTTCAGTCATAGTGCAGTTTGAATTTCATTTCCTTCTCTTTCTATACTACAATAGTCACCATCTGTAGTTACTTTTTTAAATGTGAAAATTGCCACAAAATTGGTCCTTTGCATTCCCCTATCTCAATCACATACTTTGATTCATCTTCATGTATCCTATTTTGAAAGTATAAATTTTCCTACTAGTTCTTAGGAACTTACAGAATGCTGAATCCCTGAAAATACTACTAAAACCAACTGTTGACAGAACAAAAGCTGATTTTATTGGTTTCTAGGGTGAAAGAAAGCATTATCTTGATAGAATCTCCGTAATTTCTTAGATAGTGGAGGGCAGACTTATAATATTTATGACGTTTGGAACATGATTTACGATGGATGTTTCATTGTGGGAACTTGACTAGAACTGGATAAGGACCGCACTTGAACAGTTTATGTTTGATGAACACAGCAAGGTGGAGATTTTTAGGCAAGAGTTTCTAAGAGTGATGTGGAAAAGAGTAGTTAGAAAGACCAAAAGAAAAACAACTGTTGTAAAGGTGAGTGTCTGATGCTCATTTAGACGTCTGTCTTTTTCTGAGAGTGAGGGGCATTTTCTTGCAACAAGAAACACAGCTATATGCAGCTTTTGCCTTCCTGAGCAAATATTCCTGGAATAGCCATATTAGCGAAGTCTGCTCAATGGTACAATTCTCCAAAGATAGATAATGTTATGTGGGTGTAGATGGTTTTAGTTTTCAAATGTATCTAAATTTTAAGAATCGTGATTCAATTAGGACTAAGGATTCCAAAATTGGCTTAATGACTGATGCTTAAAGGGATATGACCTGTGTAAGCCCAGTTAGTTTTAGAGTCATTATTTTCACCCAATTGATCATGTTCTTTATATTTAATGTCACCCCCTCTGTAGAAATTCTTGTTATAGTCTAGTGCTACAGGTTAGAGTGGCATGTCCAACTCACCGATGAATTCATCAATTTTTTTAAATCAATTTTTTATATACCCTGGCACAACTACCTTTGTAAAATGTCATGCAAGGATAGTAGAGTAACCCGGTTAGTGTAATCATGGCATACTTCTTTATAAAAGATATTCCACCCAATTCCAAAAAGTAACTCAGGATATCTAACTTACTGAACAATATCTTGTAGAGAGGACCTTGTGACAATTTATTTTGGATCACAGAGTCTAGCACAGCAATTGGTACATGCTAGAATAGATAAATAGGAATATGACAGAATACTTTTAAGACAACACACATTGAAGATAATTTCAATAATTTACTTTTAGTAAATGAGTGATGAATTAAAAAGACTTTTCTGAATGGTACAATATCAAAGAGACATCAGCACATCAGTCATAAGTACTGCGCACTTATAAATCCCCACTGTAATTTTCTTGCTACATATAACTTACTTTTAACTTAATTGACAACATTGGTGACTTAGCATTTAGAAATAGTTTGCTATCACATTTGCATATGGCTAGGATTGCTCTAACTTATTTTTGTGAAGTTAATTTTGTCTTCCACTGCTATTCATATCCTTATTATTACTGAATGATTTAAACATCACCTTAGATTTCCAGATGAAATTATGATAAATATGATAAATTATGATAATTATGATTAATGATGGTGCTTTATTTCAGAATTCTGTCCTCCAGAATGTATCTATCCTCTGTTAAATTAATGAACAAAATAGATCATGAAATTCTGGATGAATCAGTTTTATAAATACTCTTTCAATACTTGTAGGAAATTACTGTGATTGAGTTTCCAGACAGAACAAAGTTGGGAAGAAGGGGGAAAACTCTATTTTGGAGAATATGATTTCTTTTATGTGTGGCTTACTTTTTATTTCTTTCATGTTAATTTCACTGCCGTTTTCTACAGCTCCTCTTTGAAAACTCATACTATCCTCCTAAGGATGACATTTCCTTCTCCTCAGGCTCTGAGAGCAGCAGTTTCTAAATCCATTTATATAAATACCCCAAACCTTAATTTCTAACTATCACTATATCTTTCTTATTACCTTACCAACATAATCATCTCTCTGATAAACATGTTTTTCCCTCTATCTATATTGTCTCACTTTTAAAATATTGTTTAAAGATTTAATTTATTTATTCATGAGAGACACACAGAGAGAGGCAGAGACATAAGCAGAGGGAGAAACAGGCTTTCCTTCAGGGAGCCTGATGCAGGACTTGATCCCAGGGCCCTGGGATCATGCCCTGAGCCCAAGGCAGATGTTCAACCACTGAGCCACCCAGGTGTCCCTAGAGTTAATTTATTCCTTTGGAAAATAAATAAGTTACTTTCTTGCTGATTATACTTCTTGAATCTGTTAAAGAAAATTCTTGGTAAGGAAAATTTACAGCCTCCTTTCTTCAAGAATCAATAGCTCCAGGTCCTGGATGTTACCTATGAGGAGAGTAAATAGAGCACCCTCAGGATTTGCTCCTTTCCATAAGTTCATCACCACTACCATCCTGCAAGCCAGAGTCATTTTACATTTTAAAAATGAATTCTACTCCTGCTTCAAAAGATGGAGTAGACATAACTTCCTCTATTCTTCCTGCTGAGTACAACACAACTAAAAACCCTGGAAATACATGTAAAACATGTATGAGGAGCCTCTCAAAGGTAGAGATCAGAGATCTTGGAACTAAAGGAATGAATGGTGGTGAGTTCACAGTTTTCTTTTTGTTGCATATACTCTAGACTGGGTTCTAGAGAAGCCAGAAGCCTGCAAACACTCACAGGCAGAGACAAAAACAAAACAAAGGCACCAAGAAGAGACTGCTCTTTTCAAAGAATCAAGAAACAGGCTGGCAAGTCAGAACACCTTTTGGCAATAATTGCTCTTTTTCAGCCAAATGTCAGGGGAAAAAAAAATGTGTCTCAGTGTGGAATTTAGATTTCCACACTCAGCAGGCTATATAACAAGGTACCCCAACATCCTGCAGAGTGGTGTCACAAAAAGCCAAGTTGGGATCCTTGACTTACATCCTCACCAGGTAGTAATAAGGTGGCCCTACCTTGAAATAGTGTAGAGGATGCCTAATGGAGCATCACAACTCAGTGAAAATGTGATAATTAGGGATTATTATCAGTGATAATGAGGAAATAACGTATGGTTTCAGTAAGACCACATGGGGAACGGTGCCCAGCTCCCAAACAGAATGGTATCAGCTGGGGACTGGTAGGGGGACAGGTGAGGGAGCTTGAACTCCCAGCCCCACCCTGCAGTAATGAGAAGCCTCTTTCCTGCCATCACCTGAGTGGGAAACTTGGACTTTCACCCTTTCTTGGCAGTAATGAGGCAACACTCCACAACCCCTGCCAGAGCAGTTTCAGATAAGACCTGCTAAAACACAAAATTTAAATATGACACAGAGTTTCATAATACCTTAAATATCCAAGTTTCAATACCAAGCTTATAGAGATGTTAGAATTATCTGACAAGAATTTTGAAGTAGGCATCATAAAATGTTTCATTGAGGAATTATGAGCACACTTGAAACAGATGGAAAAATAGAAAATCTCAGGAAGGAAATACAACAAAATATAAAGAAGAACCAAAAAAAAATGTTGGAACTGAAAAATATGGTAACTTAAATAAAAAACTGAAGAGATGAACTCAATAGTAGAATAGAAGGAGCAGGGGGGTTAATCAGTGAACTTTAAGGTAGAATATGCTGTAAGACAGAGAGAAAAAAAGACTAGGGGAGGGGAAACCTGAACAGAATCTCAGAGAACTATAAGACTATAACAAAAGATCTAACACTTGTGTCCTCAGAGTCCCAGCAGGAGCAGAGAAAGAAGGCAGAGGTGCAAAAGTACCTACACTTTTCAAATTTGGCAAAAAACAACCTATAGATTCAAGCAGCTGAGAGTAAACCCAAAAAGTAAAAATACAAAGGAATCCATGTCAAGACAAATCAAACTTCTATAAAATGAAAACAACAAAAATCTTGAAAATAGGAAGACAGAAAATATCTGTTGACACAGAATTCTATACCTAGCAAAAATATTCAAATATTCTTCAGAAATAACGAGGAAATCAAGCATTCTCAGATGAGGATACTAAAGAATTTGTCACCAAGCAGATGACCATAAAAAATGACAAAGATTTCTAAGAAGGAAGAAAATGGTAAAAGAAGGAATCATTGAAAGAGCAGAAAGAATGGAAGAAAAGTGGAGAGAGTAAAAATACACTAGATATTCTTCTTATTTTTGAGTTTTCTCAATCATATTTCACAATTAAAGCAAAAATTATAACACAGTCTGATGTAGCTCTCAATTAAATAATAGAGGAAACCTATTCTATTACACAAATTACAGAAATGTGATAAAATTATGTAAAAGTAAACACACACACACAGGAGTGCCTGGGTGGGTTAGTGGGTTGAGTGACTGACTCTTGGTTTCAGCTCAGGTCATGATTTCATGAGTTGTGAGATCAAACCCCCTCTGTCAGGCTGTGTCAGGCCATGGGCTCAGTGTGAAGTCTGCTTGAGATTCTCTGTCCTGCCCCTCCCCTCTGCTCATTCTCTCTCCTCTCTCTCTCTCTCAAATAAACAGAATCTTTAAAAGAAAAAAACACACATAGACACTGCATATAAAAGCGGGAAAATCTGAAAAAGATTAAAATTTTATCAACACCAATTACCTGTTTGTGATATACTACCAATTATGCAAGTTTTATTGTTGAGGAATATGGTGTGAGGGATATATGGCATCTCTCTGTGTATTGTTATTGCAGTGACATATGAATCTACAATTATCCCAAAATAAAATTTTTAATAAAACATGCATTCCTGAGACGGAAACTGATATGAATAAACTCCCATGACTCCAGAAATGAAGGCAGAGATCTACAAAAGATAGAAATGTTAGACTACAATCACTACTTATCTTTATTTAGTAACCAGTGTGCTAGGTTGGACAGAAATAAAAAATAAATAAATAAAAGCATTACCTAGAAAAGACAACTAGAAACTTGGAAAAGATCTCATAAGGTAGTCACAATCTGACTTACTTATCAGACTCTGTGGTAGAGTCCTGATGTTTCCAAGTTCAGAATCTTGACTTTAATAAAAGTAACTAGAACTTATGCATCTGTGCACACTGATCAATATTTATCTAACTCATGAGAGACAAATATTTACATGAGCAGGAACATGTGAATGCTCTTTCTTTGCTGATCCTCTCTTCCATCTGCCTCTTTTTCTGGATGTTCCTCTTACAAGGCCCTCAATAAAGTATCCTATCTTTGTTTGGGAAACAGATCTCCTTGGGCTCCTGTTTGAATTCTGAGATGAATGCTTCCCACTGAACATTAATGGAGCTTAATGGACCTAACTCATCTCTAAAGGGAAAAACTGAACTGCAGGCCTATGAGGGAATAAAACTGGGTAAAAAAAAAAAAAAATCTAGTTTTACTTCATTTGAACTGTAATTTCAATTATAACTGAATTGTAAACTTAAAGTTTTGTACTTATTTTCTTCATTAGGAAGAAATACACTCAAGTTTTATATAAGGAAAGGAAAATGTCTCCCATTAATTTGATTACATCTGTTTCCTTCCTAGGACTGATTTGTATTGTAAATTCCACAACTTTGTATAAATAGCTCCCACTTTGGCATCCAGTGCAAGCCAATAGATACTTTATTCTTAATTTCATAGAAAATGAAAGAGGTGGGATGCCTGGGTGGCTTAGTGGTTTAGCACCTGCCTTTGGCCCAGGGCGTGATCCTGGGGTCTCAGAATCGAGTCCTACGTCAGGATCCCTGCATAGAACCTGTTTTTCCTTCTACCTATGTCTCTGCCTCTCTGTTTGTGTTTGTGTGTCTCTCATGAATAAATAAATAAAATCTTTAAAAACAAAAGAAGAAAGAAAGAAAATGAAAGAGGTATAGAAGAAAAATATAACCAATTATATGAACCTCAGACATCCGTTGTACTTTCATTGGTGGGCCTTACCACAGTTTTATCTTTTACCCTACATAAGTACTTATTTTATATTCATTTCATAATTATAATTAATTAGTTAGATGTGAAATAATTATTCTTATTATACTATGCTAGGTTATATGCAGGACCCTAAGAACTTTGAGGATAAGGACCATGTCTTGCATATCCGGCTGTTTCCAATGCATATTACAGGCAAATAGAAGGAACTCAGTAAATGTTTGCCGGATGGATGGATGGATGGATGGATGGATGGGTGGATGGATGAATTCAGAAGAAGATGGCAAATGACTTAACTTGTCTGTGCCTCAGTGATCCTACATGTAAAATAGAGTAGTTCTGAGTATTAAATGTGATACCATAATGCACTGAGAAATCCTTCCTTCCGATCCTCCTTCCTTTCTTCCTACCCTCTTTCTTTCTTTTCTTACTTCCTTTCCTTTCCTTTCCTTTCTTCCTTTCTCCCAATCTATCCACCCATTTATCCATCTACCCATTCATCATCCAGCTATAATTTAATCTGCATCATAAGGTCTAGTGAAGACTAAAAGTAACCAAATTCTGTGCTTATAAAAAAGTCTTTTTGTAGCTTGTATAAAACTGTAATAATGTGCTCATCATAGTAAACTCATAAAATATAAGAAGAATGAAGAGAACCCAAAGAATTGCCCATACTAACAAAACAATTGTTGTTAAAATTCTAATAGATTTCTTTCAAGCCTTTATTTATGAATAGGTTGATTACAGTATCAAATGGTAAGACCATTAAAAAGCAATGTCTAAAATAAGCCCTTAAGTAGATTATTAATCTCTAAGTAGATGATTAAATTGATGTTAATTAAAATATCTACTAGTGAGGTGTGCATGGGTGGCTCAGTGGTTGAGCATCTGCCTTTGGCTCAGGTTGTGATCCTGGGTCCTGGGATCAAGTCCCATACCAGGCTTCCCACAAGGAGCCTGCTTCTCTCTATGCCTGTGTCTTTGCCTCTCTCTCTGTGTCTCTCATGAATAAATAAATAAAATATTTTTAAAAATCTAGTGATAGTTTATTTTAAATAGTATTTTCAAATTATAAAAGTGATCTCTGTTATTATAGAGATTTGGAAAATACAGAAAAGTTTCAAAAAGAAAAAATATTTCATAATTTCACTGCAACTTTTTTCTGCACTTCCAACACTTTTTCAGATGTGTATTATGAATAGTATACTTTACAAAGTATGTAAAATATCATTTATTCTAATCAAGTATAAGATAAATGTAATATATATCATTGCAAATAATTCTCACATAATTTTTCACTATTATAAAGTTTAAGGATAAACTTTGATTTAGGCTTTTTTTTCTTTGTCTCTGACTTTTCCTCAATTGAAATAGATGCTTATACTTTGAATTATAGATCAAAGTCTATGAACTATCTGTTTACTGTAGCTAATAAAAATATATTGTTTTTATAAGTTTAGGTACTACAGATGTGTATAAAGTAGAAGGTCTTTCTGTAATTTTACCCCACAGCTCTCAAAGCTAGCCACTGTTAGTAATTTGGCACATGTCCTTTTAGATTTAATGTGGGACTTTGCTTTTCATTTTACTTTCTACTTAATTCCTCCAATATAGAAGGGGAAAGGCAACAATAGAACTTACTGCAAAAGTCTTGGGGTAGGGGAAATATATATTTATACAAAAAAGTATATTTATACTTAAATACATTTGTTACATTAAAGGTAAAAGTATTTACTCCCTAGCTATGAAAACTGATGCTTTAATCGTATTCTTTATACACTCTCTCAGAGACTCTTGTAGCATTAACACTATTGTTGAATTTGTTTTTCTTCATGGGAGATTATGTTCTGAGTACATGAAGTAGGAAAAAGATTAAGCATTTAAGATTACTTCCTTCCTTATTCAAAATATGAGTATATATTATTATAAGACACTTTCCCTTCTCAAAAAATTTCAATGTAAGTTTTTATTAAGCCAGAGATGATCTTAACAAAAACATCTCTTCTGCCAATATCCATAGTTAAGGTTAGCATATTATAGAAATAGAATAGAAATAGAAATAATATTTAAAATATTATCTGTTCTATAATTATATATATTATAGTTAATGATGCTGTGTGTTTATATTATTCTCCTTAATTTTTTCTTCTTAGTCATAATGCTTAAAAGATTTTATCTATTTCTTTGTGCATTTGAAAGAATCCAGGCTGTATGGATTTGTTGTGGTGGTGATGGCAATGATGGTTGTTCTGACCTAATTCATTAGTTTTTGCTTTTATTTTTACCTTTCTATCTTTACTGTCCTTCTCTCATCTCTTTTGTCATCTTTTTAAATTTATAGATCTAATTTCTAGCTCAATTGTTTTAAATATTTCCTATTCATTAATACAAATTTTAAAATTATAAAACTTCCTCTAAATTTTGCAATGCCCTATGGATCTAGACATACAGGCTTTTCTTTGGCATTCATTTCAAAATGTCTTTATTTCATTTTATTTATTTTAATTCAAGAGTTATTTTAGAGAATAGTTGGTTTGCAATAATTATTTCCAACCAATTACATTTGTAGGACTCTCTTTTCACTACAATATGTAGGATTTTTTTACTATGAATTTACTCGGTTCTCTGGTTCTATAGTATATGATCAAGTTTTGGTGTATTTTCCATTAATATTTTAAAATGTATATTTCTTCGGTTTAGATTCCAATATGACTACATTAAAATTCCTCTGCCCCTTTTATATTTGTCACCTTCAGCTGTTAAATTCTGAAAGAGGTATATTAAATCTCCCACTTGCCTAAGGAAATGTATATCAGATAAGTTGATGGATAGATGATAGATAGATAGATAGATAGATAGATAGATAGATAGATGATAGATAATTAGACAATACCAGCAGATATATACTTCAGTGATTATGAGCTCAGTGATTACAATTATAAGAACAAATATCTTCAGGTAACTTAAACCTTCACCTTTCACTTTTCTGAACCATCACTGTATTTTTCATATTTGGGAGAGGACCTGGGTTCAAGTTCTGGTTTCTCTGTTGTCATTAGGACTTTGGGCTATTTGATTAAACTCTTTGAACTTGAGTTTCCTCACTTATAGAGAGCCAAAATAATAATAACCCTTCATATCTTAACAAATTACCACAAGGGGCAAATGAAAGTCAATAATGTAGAAGTTTTTAAAGTCAAATATTTTTCAACTATGAAATATTATTTTTATTATTATTACTTGGTAAATTTCAGACCTGTGGTTGATAGCTCCCTAAGACTGCAATTGGCTTCTTTGCATTGGTAAAATATTAAAGTTTGGGAAAGTTCTACAAAATTTATTCTGAGGTATGAAGTATTTGCTATGAACCTGGACCAAAATTGTTAAAACCATTTTTATATAACTTTTCACTAAAAACACACCTATAATGAATGCTAACTCTTTAGCCTTCTTAAAAAGTGATCTTATTAAGCTGTTTTATTCACTGGGGTATTATGGAAAAAGAGATGAAATACCACTCTTAAGTTTAGGAACAAATTCTGTTATTTTTTACAATGAGGGCATTGAATGTGAATCCTCTTCAAAGTTCATTTTATCCCCTAAATTAACTTCAGTGTGTTTGTTTTAGAACATTATGCTCTTATATGTGAGTCAAGGGGCATATGGTCTCTTTATTGGAAAATAAAGAACAGATGTGTGGTTTAGATAAGTACACATAAACATGTGAAGGTCAATGGCAGGTGACTCATCATTTTTACCATATTGTGAAGGGATATGAATAATTTCCTTAGAGGAAATTTAATCCTTGATACAGCAACATCAAAGAAACCATTATTTTATTTATTTTACTAGATAAGCATAAAAATATCTAACAAAAATGCCAGTTTCTTTTTTTAATAAATTAATTAATTTTTATTTTTTTAAGATTTTTAAAATTTATTTATTAATGAGAGACACAGAGAGAGAGAGGCAAAGACACAGGCAGAGGGAGAAGCAAGCTCCATGCAGGGAGCCCCATGTGGGACCCGATCCCAGATCTCCAGGATCACACCCTGGGCTGAAGGAAGGCACTAAACTGTTGAGCCACCCAGGCATCCCAAAATGCCAGTTTCTTCTTAGAGTCGTTAATAATTCTCTGGACACCCAGATGGTGAATTTAAGAAAATGTGCTAAAAGCCAACCAGAGTATTCAGCATGCAAATCAACAGAGGTCCATTTGACTGAAAACAGAAACTTCTTAAATATACTTTCCTTTTAATTTCTTTGAATATTCAATTCACTGTGCATGAGAAGACAGTGGTAACTTGACTTAGGAGGATATTTTACTTATTGCATCTTTAAATACCAAAACCTTGTATTGCAATCTCTTGAAATTGAAGGAAAGCATCTAGCTTTTAATAGGAAAAAAATTAAACCATAAAATCCTGAAAACTTTAAAAATCTCTCTTCATTTTTTTGCCTTTCTTTGCTATGAATTTCCATTTTGATCAATTCAAGAGTTTTCTGGATGGCAGAGAAAGTCTTAAAAAACCAAAGATTGCACTCATTTCACCTTCAGAGAGGATCACATTTATAAATCTTTCCCAATCAGGGCCAGGTCCACATTTATTTCCACAGCTGGTTTCCTAACATATATATTTTAAAATGTATATTTCTTCGGTTTAGACTCTGAATCTTTGAACCCAGACTCCAGAAACATCCTTATTGTTTTCTCTAGAACCAATTTCTGACTACCTCAGTATATATACATATACATATGTGTATTTGTATATGTATATGTAGCAAGAACCATTTCCTTAGATTATTCATCTATTCATTTACCTCTTGTGAATGTATGCATTTATTAATTTAATAGTCCACAGCTTATCATATATATGTTGTTAAGAACTTTGCTAGGTACCTGAAGAAAAGGAGATAATATTGCTTAAAAGACTTGCTTAGGGGCCCTAGAGGATCTCCAGATGATAGTGCTGGAGAGAGATGTAAACAAACTACTACAAAATGATGTGATAAGAAATGAAATGGATGTATTCCCAGGGATCCCATAGAAGAAGTGCAGACTTATATCTGCTTTTGTCACCATTATATTTCTGTGCCTGGCACATTGTCTGACACCTGTGGTATTTGGTGAACAAATGATGAATGCATGGATGGGTGGAAAAATGGTAGGTCAAGAATGGCTTCTTACAAGAAAAAGCAATTCAATTGTAGATTGAAGGCTATCAAAGTGTACATGAGAGAGATACTTCTAGGTGGATAGCTTGGTGGAGAGAAATGAAACAGTATTCGTATGTTCAGGATATGGGCAACTAGATCAGTATGATAGAGCATTTAGTGAAAGGACAAGGAATGGAATTGGGGAGGTTAAAAAAAAAACAAGAACATACACCGGTAAGAAATGTGGTCTTAGCAGAGTAGTAAAAACCACTAAAGGTTTTAAGTAGGAAATTGACATGATCTGGTTTGCCAGGTGAGAAGACAGAGCTACAGGGAGGCAAAACCTTTGAGAGTGGTGGCAACAGAGTGGTTGAAATTTCAGATTCTTGAATCCAGACTGATAAAGGATATGCTTTCTCCTTTTACAATTCCTTAGGAATTTCAATAGCCTTGAAAGGAATTATAGCACAGTGGCTAATTAATTATACTGAAGCCAGACAGCATAGTCTTAAATCCTGCCTGGGTGATCTTGGACAAGTTGCTGAACCTCTCTGGGCCTCAGTTTTCTCATCTAAAAATGGGGATGACAATAGTAGTTTTTGCATCCTAAAGTTTTTTACTTTGAGGGTTAAGTGAGCTAGTCTGTCAGGTGCTTGGAAAAGTGGTAATAGTGTTTGTTAAATTTGTTAAAACTTTATATATTTATTCACAACTGCCCTGTCTAAAATTACGTGTATGTGCTTATTTTCTGTTATGTCATATATGTTCTTTAAATTGAAATCTTTATCTAATTTTCTCCATGACGATAAAGATTTGATTATAAAGTGACAAACCAGTAGTGATAAATCATCCAAGAGAACTTGCAAATATTGGATCCTGAAAATTATATTAAATATTTCCTCCTGGGGGGGGCAGGGCAAGGTGGCAGAAGAGTAAGGTCCCCAAGTCACCTGTCCTGACCAACTTACCTAGATAACTTTCAAATCATCCTGAAAGCCTATGAATTCGGCCTGAGATTTAAAGAGAGAACGACTGGAATGTTACAGAGAGAAGAGTTTGTGCTTCTATCAAGGTAGGAAGACGGAGATAGATAGATAAATATAAATAAATAAATAAATAAATAAATAAATAAATAAACAAACAAACAAATAAATAAATAAATAAATAAATAAGAATCGAGTGGGGGAGGGCCCCTGCGAGCCGCCGGGCTGGGGTGGGGGGGGGGGTGTGAAAGCCTCAAGGACAGGAAAGCCCAGTCCCGGAGAAGCAGGAACTTTAAAAATCCGCACTGGATTCTTCCTGGATGGAAAGTTGCTCACAGGGAACTCAAGCAGTATCCCAGGAGGGGCAGGGGAGCCTCTGGTCTCCTGGGGTCACTAACAGAGGATGTGCGCCCCAGGGGCCAGCACGCCACCCCGCTGGCCGAGCGCGGTAAAGGGCTGGAGCACGCCCGGCGGGGCCTTGGGAGCAGCTCAGGCGCGGCTGGGCGGGGAGGTGGCTGCGTGGCCCTGGGAGCGCGATTCCAGCAGCACAGGCTCCGGATCCCAGGGCGCCGGGGACATAGTCCAGGATCCTGTGCTCCCTGGGACAGGCGGAGGCAGGGAGGATACAGGACATCGAGGACTCTCCTGCCACGGGGAGCCCGGAGCTGTGCAGGTCAGCGCCCTCCACCCCTGGAGCATCAGGCCAGTGTGGACTGGGAGCTGCAGTAGTTACTGTGGGAGCTGACTCCAGGGCTGGAGAGCTGGCCGCCGCCAGTGTGGTTGTTCCTCCTGGTGCCACCCTGTGCCTGGGAGGGTCGGAGCCACCAGGGAACAGAGGCCTCACAGGAGAAAGAGCTCCCACTGTGCCAAGCACCTGGGAGGGGCCGGGACAGCTCCCCCAGGTGCACACACCTGAGAGTCAGCACAGCAGGCTCCTTCCCCAGAAGACCAGCTTGAAGGACAGGGGAAGAGCAAGTTCTTGGCTGAGCAGCGCTGGAAAGCTCCAGGGGAAGTCAAGGGATTTACAGCATATAGAACCAGAGGATACCCTGCCTTGTTTTTTGTTTTGTTTCTTTCTTTCTTTGTTTTTTCTTTTCTTCTCTTTTTTTTCTTCCCTTTTCCAGTACAACTTGTTTTTAGACACTCTGCCCTGAGCAAAATGACTAGAAAGAAGAACTCACCACAAAAGAAAGCATCAGAAACAGTCCTCTCTCCCACAGAGTTACACAATTTGGATTACAATTTGATGTCAGAAAGCCAATTCAGAGCACAATTAAAAAGCTACTGGTGGCTCTGGAAGAAAGCATAAAGGATTCAAGAGACTTCATGACTGCAGAATTTAGATCTAATCAGGTCAAAATTAAAAATCAATTAAATGAGATAAAATCCAAACTGGAGGTCCTAATGACAAGGGTTAATGAGGTAGAAGAAAGAGCGAATGACATAGAAGACAGGTTGATGGTCAGGAAGGAAGCTGAGGAAAAAAGAGAAAAACAATTAAAAGATCATGAGGAAAGGTTAAGGGAAATAAATGACAGCCTCAGAAGGAAAAAAGTCTACATTTAATTGGGGTTCCAGAGGATGTCAAATGGGACAGAGGACCAGAAAGTGTATTTGAACAAATCATAGCTGAGAACTTCCCTAACTTGGGGAGGGAAACAGGCATTTAGATCCAGGAGATAGAGAGATCCCCCCTAAAATCAATAAAAACCATTCAACACCTCGACATTTAATAGTGAAACTTGCAAATTCCAAAGATAAAGAAAAAATCCTTAAAGCAGCAAGAGACAAGAGATCCCTAACTTATATGGGGAGAAATATCAGATTAACAGCAGACCTCTCCACAGAGACCTGGCAGCCCAGAAAGGGCTGGCAGGACATATTCAGAGTCCTAAATGAGAAGAACATGCAGCCAAGAATACTTTATCCAGCAAGGCTCTCATTCAGACTAAAAGGAGAGATAAAGAACTTCCAAGAAAGGCAGAAACTGAAAGGATATGTGACCACCAAACCAGCTCTGCAAGAAATATTAAGGTGGACTCTGTAAAAGAAAGAGGAAGCCCAAAGAAATAATCCAGAAAAACAGGGACTGAATAGGTATTACGATGACACTAAATTCATATCTTTCAATAGTAACTCTGAACATGAATGGGCTTAATGATCCCATCAAGAGACACAGGGTTTCAGACTGGATAAAAAAGCAAGACTCATCTATTTTCTGTTTACAAGAGACTCATTTTGGACATAAGGACACCTACAGCCTGAAAATAAACAATTTACCATTCAAGTGGTCCTCAAAAGAAAGCAGGGGTAGCAATCCTCATATCAGATAAATTAAAGTTTATCCCAATTACTGTATAGTAAGAGATGAAGAGGGACACTATATCATACTTAAAGGATCTATCCAATAAGAGGACCTAACAATCATGAATATTTATGCTCCTAATGTGGGAGCTGCAAAGTATATCAATCAATTAATAACCAAAGTTAAGACATGCTTAATAATACATTTATACTGGGAGACTTCACAGCGCTTTCTGCAAATGACATATATTCTAAGCACAACATCTCCAAAGAAACAAGAGCTTTAAATGATACACTGGACCAGATGGATTTTACAGATATTTACAGAACTTTACATCCAAATGCAACTAAATACACATTCTTCTCAAGTGCCATGGAACATTCTCCAGAATTGCCACATACTGGGTCACAAATCAGGTCTTAACCGATACCAAAAGTTTGGGATTGTCCCCTGCATATATTCAGATCATAATGCTTTGAAACTAGCACTTAATCACAAGAAGAAATTTGGAATAAATTCAAACATGTGGAAGTTAAAGACCATCCTGCTAAAAGATGAAAAGGTCAACCAGGAAAATAGAGAAGAATTAAAAAGATTCATGGAAACTAATGAGAATGAAGATAAAACTGTTCAAAATCTTTGGGATACAGCAAAAGCAGTCCTGAGAGGGAAATACATCGCAATACAAGTATCCCTCAAAAAACTGGAAAAAACTCAAATACACAAGCTAACCTTGCACCTCAAGGAACTGGTTAAAGAAAAGCAAATAAAACCTACACCAAGCAGAAGAGAGTTAATAAAGATATGAACAGAACTCAATGAAATAGAGACCAGAAGAACTGTAGAACAGATCAACAAAACCAGGAGTTGCTTCTTTGAAAGAATTAATAGGATAGATAAACCATTAGTCAGCCTTGTTAAAAACAAAACAGAAAAGACTCAAATTAATAAAATCATGAATGAAAAAGGAGAGATCACCACCAATACCAAGGAAATACAAACGATTTTAAAAACATATTATGAGCAGCTATATGCCAATAAATTCAGCAATCTAGAAGAAATGGACACATTTCTGGAAAACCACAAACTACCAAAACTGGAATAAGAAGAAATAGAAAACCTGAACATGTCAATAACCAGGGAGGAAATTGAAGCAGTCATCAAAAACCTCCCAAGACACAAAAGTCCAGGGCCAGATGGCTTTCCAGGGGAATTCTACAAAACATTTAAAGAAGAAATAATACTATTCTAAAGCTGTTCCAAAAGATATAAAGGGATGGAGTACTTCCAAACTCGTTTTAGGAGGCCAGCATCACCTCAATTCCAAAACCAGATAAAGACTCCACCAAAAAGGAGAATTATAGACCAATCTCCCCAATGATTACTGATGCAAAAATTCTCAACAAGATACTGGCCAATAGGATCCAACAGTACATTAAGAGGATTATTCACCATGACCAATGGGATTTATCCCCGGGATGCAAGGCTGGTTCAACACTTGTAAAGCAATCAATGTGATTGATCATATCAACAAGAGAAAAAACAAGAACCATATGATCCTCTTAATAGATACAGAGAAAGCATTTGACAAAATACAGCATCCATTCCTGATCAACACTCTTCAGAGTGTAGGGATAGAGGGAACATTCCTCAGCGTCTTAAAAGCCATCTACAACAAGCCCACAGCAAATATCACTCTCAATGGGGAAACACTGGGAGCCTTTCCCCTAAGATCAGGAACACGACAGGGATGTCCACTCTCACCACTGCTATTCAACATAGTACTGGAAGTCCTAGCCTCAGCAATCAGACAACAAAAAGACATTAAAGGCATTCAAATTGGCAAAGAAGAAGTCAAACTCTCCCTCTTCACCAATGACATGATACTCTACATAGAAAACCCAAAAGCCTCCACCCCAAGATTGCTAGAACTCATACAGTAATTTGGCAGCGTGGCAGGATACAAAATCAATGCCCAGAAATCAGTGGCATTTCTATACACTAACAATGAGACTGAAGAAAGAGAAATTAAGGAGTCAATCCCATTTACAATTGCACCCAAAAGCATAAGATACCTAGGAATAAACCTAACCAAAGAGGTAAAGGATCTATACCCTAAAAACTACAGAACACTTCTGAAAGAAATGGAGGAAGATACAAAGAGATGGATAAATATTCCATGCTCATGGATTGGAAGGATTAATATTGTGAAAATGTCAATGTTACCCAGGGCAATTTACACATTTAATGCAATCCCTATCAAAATATCATGGACTTTCTTCAGAGAGTTGGAACAAATCATCTTAAGATTTGTGTGGAATCAGAAAAGACCCCGAATAACAAGGGGAATATTAAAAAAGAAAACCAGAGCTGGGGGCATCACAATGCCAGATTTCAGGTTGTACTACAAAGCTGTGATCATCAAGACAGTGTGGTACTGGCACAAAAACAGACACATAGATCAATGGAACAGAATAGAGAATCCAGAAATGGGCCCTCAACTCTATGGTCAACTAATATTTGACAAAGCAGGAAAGACTATCCACTGGTAAAGGACAGTCTCTTCAATCAATGGTGCTGGGAAAATTGGACAGCCACATGCAGAAGAATGAAACTAGACCATTCTCTTACACCATACACAAAGATAAACTCAAACTGGATGAAAAATCTAAATGTGAGACAAGAATCCATCAAAATCCTAGAGGAGAACACAGGCAACACCTTTTTGAACTTGGCCACCCCAATTTCTTGCCAGATACATCTATGAAGGCAAGGGAAACAAAAGCAAAAATGAGCTTTTGGGACTTATTCAAGATAAAAAGCTTCTGCACAGCAAAAGAAACAGTCAACAAAACTAAAAGACAACCTACAGAATGGGAGAAGGTATTTGCAACTGACGTATCAGATAAAGGGCTAGTATCCCAAGATCTATAAAGAACTTATTAAACTCAACAGCAAAGAAACAAATAATCCAATCATGGAATGGGCAAAGGACATGAACAGAAATTTCACAGAACAAGACATAGACATGGCCATCAAGCACAAGAGAAAATGCTCTGCATCACTGGCCATCAGGGAAATACAAATCAAAACCACAATGAGATACCACCTCACACCAGTGAGAATGGGGAACATTAACAAGACAGGAAACAACAAATGTTGGAGAGGATGTGGAGAAAGGGGAACCCTCTTGCACTGTTGGTGGGAATGTGAACTGGAACAGCCACTCTGGAAAACTGTGTGGAGGTTCCTCAAAGACTTAAAAATGGAACTTCCCCACGATCCAGCAATTGCACTTCTGTGGATTTACCCCAAAGATACAGATGCAGTGAAACGCCGGGACACCTGCACCCCAATGTTTATAGCAGCAATGTCCACAATAGCCAAACTGTGGAAGAAGCCTCAGTGTCCATCGAAAGATGAATGGATAAAGAAGATGTGGTCTATATATACAATGGAATATTCCTCAGCCATTAGAAACGACAAATACCTGCCATTTGCTTCAATGTAGATGGAACTGGAGGGTATTATGCTGAGTGAAGTAAGTCAATCAGAGAAGGACAAACGTTATATGGTCTCATTCATTTGAGGAATATAAAAAATAGTGAAAGGGAATAAAGGCGAGAGGAGAGAAAATGAATGGGAAATATCAGTGAGGGTGAGAGAACATGAGAGACTCCTAACTCTGGGAAATGAACAAGGGGTAGTGGAAAGGGAGGTCCATGGGGGGATGGGGTGACTGGCTGACGAGCACTGAGGGGGGCACTTGACGGGATGATCATTGGGTGTTATGCAAATTGTACTCCAATAAAAATAAATAAATAAAAATTAAAAATAAATAAAATAAATAAATACTTCCTCCTCGCTAAGCATGTAGAAGATCTAGACAGAATTTGTGAGAAAGACCTCACAGAAAGTGTTGTTTCTGAGCAGTGAACCATCTATCACTACCCAGGAGGAGGAATAGGGTGAACTATCTCTTTCACCTCAACTTCCATGAGACCACTGGGAGAGCTTCAACTGTGTCCCTTACACTTGAGGGATTTCACTAAATAAGTTCTTGAGTTTGGGTCTTGCCTGAGAATTGGAAAAAGGCAGAAGAAAGGCTGGCCAGCTCTGCCAACAGCAGAAGTGAGAAAAGGGGCTGCTGCCTTGAGCTCAAAGTAGATGTCAGAGCAGAGGAAAGATAACCATCTCCCCAGGTCAGAACAGATAAGAAAGGGCCACAGTAGAAGCATGCTAAGGAGCAGGCCTCTGCAGAGGGAGGCTCAAGATTCCTAGGGCCTGTAGAGGGAGAGAAAATGAGGAGGTGAAGCCCATCTCTAAGTCACAAAGTGGTTTTGAACCTAGACCTGACTCAGATGTAACATGAAGATGGTTTATAGGAGCAGGAACTTTACTATCCCCCTATATTTCCTCACTCCCCACATTTCAACCCAACCCCAGGTGGATTAGACATCAGGGTTACTGAGCTGGGGAAGAGAATCAAGGAGGAGACAGTCCATGTCCTCCTCCCCACCCCCGCAGAAGTGGGAAGCATGGACTTCTATACTGGACATTGTAAGCACCAAAATGAGACAGTTTTGTGGCATAAAGTGCTCTTAACCTTTGGCTTGTGTTCTGCAAACTCCTATAACTGTCTTTTTTTTCATGCATAGGCACGAGAAAAATCTAGCTCACTGAGCACCATTAGACCAGTGAGAGAAGGGAATACATTTGCTCTGTGAATTGAATCCTACAAATTGTACTTGTGCAGGGTACTGGATACAATTTTTTTTTTATTCAGTCTTCTGTTTTATCCATTCACACATTTCACTCCAGAACAACCAACTCAGTCTATCTGCCAGTCAGTGATTTTATTTCCAGAATTTTTCTCATGTCTTCTCTCCCAACTGACATGAAAGCACTCATCACATCCAGGACTTCTAACAAATACCCCATTATTCTAGGGATGCCAACAAACTGATCAGTGTTTCCCCACCTGCCACCTTGGATAGATTTCAGAGAGTTTGAAATTGTCCCCCAATATTTGGACTTATGTGGAGCTGTATATTTTTTTCTGGTGACAAATTGATAGCTTTTGGCAAATTTTCAAAAGAGGGCTTGAAGAAAAACAAAAGGTAAAGAAAATCTGCCTTCATTCATGCTTCTCTCATTTCTAAGATAAGTTAGAGATATTCATGTCCAGGTCTGCACAACGTTATGAAGGAGGTGTAGTTTCCTTCTCTACACTTATTATCACTAAGGGCTCTGTGTTCCTACACCGTTTGTCCCTCCAGGAAATATTAGTATGGGGCATATGTTTGTTAACTTACTGATGTACCTGTGCCCCAGAAATTCTCACATAAGCATTTCACTCTCACAGATCACTTTTGAGATGTAGTACACAGGGAGGAAAACTTTCTTGGTTTGTTGGTGGAGATTTCCTAATCCTGGACATCGCAGTATGTAGGCTGTGCCTAGGGCAATGTATAGAATATATCTTAATGTTTCAGGGGTTATTATACATGTACATATACATTAAGTTTTAAATTTATGTAAGTTTTTGCTCATTTCCTCAAGATTCATACATGGTGTTCAGTTCAGAGTTGCTGAGCAAATGCTTGATATGGGGGTGGTGGGCTGATTTCTGGAAACTGAGTCTAATGACTGGCAGTGATTGTCTGATCTCTACTTATGGTGGGTCCCTCCATCTCTACCTCTCTCTAGGCTCTTTTGAGTTGTTATTCTGAAACTTCCCTTCATTTGCTTCTTTGTTTAGCCTTCTCTATGATTTTGTTTTCCAGAGTTGGCAGCAGTTGTCTCTGATGGCCTTTGATTGTGAATCAAATTATAACAGCTCTCAAGTTGCTTTAAGCTCCAATTTCTGACCCTTTTCACTGCAGATAAACAAAGGAGGTGACTTCCTCTTGTTTAATAAACATCATCTAAATCTATTAGCTTCAATTGATAGTTTTACATGAATGTCAATAAATACCTATTAATATGGAGGAGAGTTTCTGGAGGGAACAGAGTAGAAATTTTAAGTGGTTATTTATAGATTTCCAGATGTTTTTCTGACTCTGGATGACCTATTCGTGGGGTGTAAAATTACAGTGCTGAAATGGTCCACTTTCCAGCAGTGAAGAGCTCCTCCTCCCGTGGAGAAAAACATCTCTTCTGCTTCATTGAAGATTCTTTTCAAATCCACAAATAGACATCTCACACTGGCAAGGTGTGGAGAAAATGAAGAAAGGAAGAAACTAAAATGAAAGCACAGAAAAAAGTTTGCTTTGAATTGTGAATCAAATTCTGAGTCCTCAACTTAATTTGTAGAAAGTGTTCCTTGATCTATTAAAATTGTTCAAAAAAAAAAAAAAAAAGGTAATTTGAGTAAGTATGGGAATTAGTATCTTATCACTAGCTGGGTGATGGAATTGATAGGATTGGTTTGGGGGACCACAAGACTGAGAGAGCCAAAGTGGTAAAAATAAGGCTTTCAACCTGACTCAATGTTCCATAGGACTTGCTGTATTGAAGAAATATGTCCACTGAGGTGTGGGACTACGTGCAGACCCACGTAGGCTTTGGTTAGGCTTTGTCTTTATTCCTGAATCCCCTGCTCTCTTGATCGGTATATACCTTTTCCTTGTGGTTAGGCTTTGTCTGTATTCCTGAATCCCCTGCTTTCTTGGTCGGTATATACCTTTTCCCTGGCTCTAGAGGAAAGCCCTTAGCACAGACTCTGGCTCCTTCCTGCCTGACCCCTAGACTGATATTCTTTTTATACTTACTGGATATTTGAACTCTGGAGTGTTCTTCTTTCCATCTAAATGGTACTATTGTGTATGGTGTTGGTTAAGATTTGAGGTTCATTTTCTGCTATAAAGATACCTAGTTGTTCAACCACAGTTGTTGAACAGAGAAGCTCTTTCTTTCCCCAAAAGGAATATATGATGTTTTGCTTTTAGTTCCAATAATATCTGAACTTTGCACATAATTCAGTGCTATAGAGAAAGTTAATGCTCCTCTAAAATCTCTCTTGCAAGAGACAACCACTGTCAATATTTTTTATATATTCTACAAGATTGCATTATTTGTATATTTGTTATATAATGAGTATACACACATGAAAGGCAATATAGCCAAGTTATTATGGACTCCAAAGACAAATTGTCCAAGTTCAAATCTCATCTATAACTTGTAAGTAACTTAACCTCTCTCTGTTTCTCTTTTCCTATCTATAATTGAGAAAGCAATATCTACTTCATAAAGTTGTATTTAGATTTACAAAAGCATCTAGGAAAATGCCAAATACATGGTAAATAGTGTGTTAGTATTAGTTACTGCTATGCTGTAAGATGCTCTGTAACTGCTTTGTCACTTACTAATAATTCATAGATCCCTTCCCATAATATTATAGAGGGATTTGTCTTTTAAAATATCTATTCTGTTCTATTGTATCCTGTCCTATTCTATTTATTCTAAAAAGCCCATTCCATATTCTATTCAGTGTCCATACCTAGAACTCAACTACAGCATTAAGACCAACACCACATTGGATACCTGGGTGTCTCAGTTAGTTAATATCACAACCCTGAGATTAAGCCTTGCATGGAGCCTGATTAAGATTTTCTTTCTGGGGCACCCGGGTGGCTTGACGGTTTGGAGCCTCTCTTCCACCCAGGGTGTGATCCTGGAGTCCCAGGATCGAGTCCCACATCGGGCTCTCTGCATGGAACCTGCTTCTCCCTCTGCCCGTGTCTCTGCCTCTATCTCTCTGTGTCTGTCATGAATAAATAAAATCTTAAAAAAAAAAACTTTAAAAAAATTTCATAATTTAGAGGAAGAAGAATGAAATAAATCTTTGTAAGCAATCTTCAAAATGTCGGCCCTGCCTATACCCTCTTGTGAGGTGAACTCCCTGCTAACAGGCTCTCTGCCACACAGCGATGCCCTGTACCATGTACTCTTCCTCCAGACATAGCTGACTGAACCAGGAGTTAACTTGTGATCCAAGACTACTCATCCTTAGTCTGGACTAGTAGAAATCTACTGACAAAAGATGAATAAGGCAACAAAGCTCTTCCTTAGGTACCTAAGCATCCCAAGATGCAGTACATCTCTGCCACGATGCCTACTTGTAGACATGGTCTGTGAATGGCTAAGAGAACAGTTGTCGATTCTATGTGTTGGAAGGTGGGTGGAGAGAGATGTCCAATCTCTTGTTCTCACAAGAACACAGGTTCTTCTGGTGCTGACTGGCTCAGGAGAAATTGATACTGAGCAATTATGAAGTGGCTGCTTTTCTTTTTTTCCCCCCCTTTTCCAAAACTCTATTGGGATATAATTTACACGTTCTACAATTCATCCCTTTAAAAGTTTTCCGTAGCTTTTAATATATCACAAGGTTGTACACCTACTGTAATCAAATTTGGAAATTTTTCTAATTATTATCCAAGATATCCTGCACTTCTTGACTGCTACCTCTCTTTTCCTTCTTACCATTTGCCCTACATATCTAGGAAATCCCCAATATATTTTCCATGTCCATGGATTTGCATTTTCTGGACATTCTTATATGAATAGAATCATACAGTACATGGTCCAATGGGCTGCCTGCTTTCCCTGAGCATGTTTTGGGGTTCATCTATGTCGTGGCAGGTATCATTATTTCATTTGTTTTTTTTATTTTTTGTATGGATAGACTACTTTTGTTTATCCACTGAACAGTGGGTGGATGACTGTGTTAATTCCACCTGAGGGCTATTACATATAATGATGAAGTGGCTGCTTTTCACATCAGTGTTCCTCCTAATTACTATTTCCAATAATCAGCATCATACTATGAGGGATCAAAGTCCTTTCCTATCTCAGTAGTGACCATTCATGTGCTTCTTATTGAGAAAGCAAAATATAAAGCATATTATGTAAGAGTCTCCACATATGCCTCTCAAGGGCATAATATCAATGCAAGTTCTTCTAGCCAATGGAAAAAGACCTCACATATGATCCTCCTTTGACTTAAAGTGATATTGCTAGTTTCTGCCTTTAGGAGCTTTCAATAGTATGTAGTGGAAGTTTGAAAGAAAGCATACCAAACTAGTGTACCACAATACAAATTATTTATTTGGTTGCTCATTCATTCTTTTTGTTTCATTTATTCACTTGATTATCATTTACAAAAATGCAATTTTGTGAAAGGAGAGAAACTAATATTTTGGCAAAAGAATATGTGCACCAAAAATTAATAAAACTATAGGTGAGATGGACAGTGAGAAATGTATATTACAGAGTTCTGTGTAGTTGCTAAAGGTAAGCTGAAAATGTATCTGTTTGTTCTACCAGCAAACAAAGAAGGAAATAAGATCAGCTATGAATTCTGTAATGTTTTCAAGGTACAAATAAACCCCTTATTCAGGATAATCCATGGTTTTCCCTTATATTAACATGTTTTTTTCTTATCTTGACATGGGAGATACCTTCCTGGTAATCTCCCCCTGGCTACAGGCAGGAACACTGTACAATGTTAGTGAACAACAGGCTGAAAGAGCCTTCAGTTAAAGAGAATTTTATTTTTGCAACTTCCTTCAGTTTACTCCAATGGCGTCACATGAAAGAGCAGTTCAACAGAAATCATTCTAAAAGGGGCAAAAAAACAAGACACATTTTTACATTTTACGTCTCAGAAAGTCACTTATGTTTGCCAGATTCCTCAAGTTTAAGTCAGGAATAAGTATTATCAACTCATTTCTGTTGTTCTGATGGCTTCAACCACATAAAAGGGTAATTAATTGAAGGTGGGGTCTTTCTCTGTTCCTGCCAATTTTATCTCAGCCTCTCTCTGCATGTCAATTGCATTCTCTGAAAGCACCTTACCCCACACCAATGGGACATGGCCACCAGAAGCTCTAGATTAACTTGGTATCCATATATTGACATGCCCACCATGCATGCACTTGATATTACAAATAAAAATCAAAGAAGGGCTTTGATTGGCTTGGATAACATGACCAACCATTAACAGTTGCTAAACCAGAGAGTCAGTCATGAAAAACCATTGGATCATTTGGAACACTTATCTAGAGATGGAAAAAGAAAGCAATTCTCCAAAGGCAAGGAAAGGATTAGTAAACACATGGCTATTGGAAGAATCAGTGAGAGTTCTATAGCCAATTTAATTGGTGCCTAATCATGATAGTTACTTCACACATTATGAAAATTAAATGTGGGAATGTGCTGTGTAAACAGTAAAGTGATATGTAAATGTTCAATCACTATTCCTCCCTGTATGACATTCTTAGAAGTTAAAGAAATAAAAGAAGAAAAACACAGACAACTCAGAAAAAGATTTCAGGAGAAAGAAGACTGCTTTGCCTGGGGTAAAAAATGAAGCTGCTTTTCTACAGTCCGTTGTGATTTGAGAGCAAATCACCAACTGCTAAAAGTCTGAAAATGAAGAACCCCCGGGAGTGTACTCAGGCCTGTCAGAAAGATGATGGCTCAGCAACTCTGCTTTCAGACGAGGAGACCACTGTCTGCTTTGCAATCATCCTCAAAGTCTAGGAATGGTATGGACATAATACCAGTGACGGCACATGGTTAGACTCTCACCAAGGAAATGTTTGTTTGTCCTCGTTGGTATTCTTTGTAATTAAGTGTCTTTGAAAATCATTCCCCAAGAGTTCTAAGAAGAGGTTGGGTCATTACCCTCACATTTCCACGCGGCAACATTCCCAAGGGTGCTGTGAGGGAAGAAATATTCTAGTAAAAGTAATTTTCTAAACAATACTCTGAAGGACACCAAGGCAAGGGCATACTTAACAAAAGTGTATCTTGCCTTATAACGTAAAGCTAAAATCTTGGACCACATTTTCAAGATGGTTTAATAGAAAAAGAGCCATAGCCTTACAGAGTACAGAAGAACACATTCAAATGTCCTTTTCTCTTCTTCTCCAATAACAAAGAAAAACCCCAGCCTGATGGAACAATTACATTTGAAAAGAGACTATTTTAAAATGGAGCTTTCTCTTGGTTACCCTGCTAATTAAAAGTGGTGAGCGTAGGTAACCACAATTTGTACGTAGAAGCTAATTAAAATCTTCACATACTGATGGACTCATACTATATTCAGTAAATATTCTGCTTTTAAAGATTCTGCTTATTAATTTCTTTTTTTTTTCCTTTCTCCTTTGGAACAAATCAATTTCCAATTACTGGATCCATATTTAGAAAATACAATTAATCTATATATAGTTTGCATGACAGTGGGAAAACCCCCACCCTGGAGAGATTTGAATGGTAAGGTCAGATTTAGGAGAAAAATCTCCACTTAGTTTCCCTTTAAATATTAGTCTTTATTTGTGTTACGATTAATGAGATTATTATTGAAGGCAGTTGCTTCCAGTTAAAGAAATGGCACATAAAGGCGCAGAAATCTGAGGGGGGAGGTTGAAATCAGGGAGCTGAATGAGGAAGGTAATATCAAAGTGTCCCCCTACAGATGAAAAGGTGCCCCAGGATTACCCTGTTCAGATGCCCAGTACCCCACTGCCATGGAATGTTCTGGGAGCAACAGTTACAAATCTACTCCAAAACAGAGTAAATTAGGAGCACTTAGTGCAAACAGTGCCCACTGCAGAACTAACATCATCTGAGCCAAGCTGTTCTGTTTTCCTGTGAGGACCAGCAATATTCAAGACCGAGTTCAAACCAGACAACTTCCTCTAGCCTATTCATAAATGTGCAATAACATAAAGTTCACAAGACCACACATATCAATATCGAGATAAGCAAACTTCTGTCTTTCCAGCCTAAAGTGTCTACAGTTGTGCTTTTAAAGATAAGCCTTCAAAATTTGCTGGTCTCCCCCCACTTTCTAGTTATCACTGTGACACAGAAATGTTTGCTGAGTCAAAGGTACTGTGTGTGACTTCATCTAATTAGTCATCTCAGCACCTGCCTCGTCCCATGTCAGCACAGGATTCTGCTCTTCCTCGTCCTCTCATCTGCTCCAGAATTTCAGCCAACAGTCAAGAACACGCCATGGTTCTTGGCAACCCCAAGGCCCAGATGCTAAATAATTTTTAACGGTTAACTCATTACTCATGGTATTCTCATACCAACACTTTCTAAGCAGTCTGTGACCGTGAAAACTGCTCATGGATGGTTAATTGTTGTCTTGCTAAATTCACAAAGCTGCAGCAGAGGTAACTGCGTGCAGGAAGAGTTGAGATCACGCTGACTACAGAGATACATAGTGAGGTTCCAACTCAGCGCTTTCATTGCAAACAGGTGATTATTTCTCAAGTGTGTATGCCATGAGCATTCATATAAGCAAAGCTGTGCTTCTTAGAAGAAATAAAATATTTTCTCAAGAACTAAAACTTCTTTAGAACAGCAAGTAAAAAGCAATAATGTTTTTGAGCTATAGTTCCTCATTTGTTTATTCTTCTAACTAGGTTTATGATGCCACCTTAAACAAGTGAATTAAAATGTTTTATGCTTCCATAATACCTTCCCTTAAATGACTTTAAACTAGGAACATATTGTGTCCTGACAACCTACAGAGGCAGAGTAGTATAAGTAAATGATTATTTCCTCTGAAAGGCAAACTGAGGCAAAGCAAGAATTTAATAAGTGCTACACATTAACTTGGAGGGCTCTTCATAATTACTGGAATTAAGACATTTTACCTTCTAATCAAAATGACAAATACTCTATTAACTGCTGATAACTCGGTTCAGCCTCTTTCCCTTTGGCATCTGGATGCAGCACCAGAATTCTCCATGACATAGCCACCTGGGTACCTAGCAGCCCTAGCAAGCCGTGGGGCCTGGCAATTTCACTGAGACCTATTTCCCTTCTCTCTCCTGTAATGTTTATACCCAGAAAGAAAGTGCCAGGTATTTCAGTTGTTCAGACATTTTTTATGATTGGGCACTAGGTGATACATATTGATTAACCTTTGTCCATAATGTTTATTTTTTAATTGATTTGAGGGATCTGAAAACAGTTAAATTGTTGGAACTGTCAGATGTAACATAAATGATTTATTCCAAATGTCTCTGTGACCAAGATCAAATTAGACTCTTTTCTTCTGTTGTGACTTAAAACATTTAATGGTTCAAATGGTGAGTCTTCAGAGACTCTCTCATTACTCCTTTCTTTCTGTTTTATAATGGTCAATGTCCCAGAAATCATAGAGCAGATCATTGGATAAATTTGATAAATTTCTTTAGTTGTGTAGTGCAACAGAGTAACTTCTGCTTCCCTCTTTCTTGCTTATCCCAGCTTAGCATTATCAATATATTTTTTAAATATTTTATTTATTTATTCATGAGAGACACACAGAGAGAGGAAGAGACATAGACAGAGGGAGAAGCAGGCTCCCTCTTGGGAGACGGATGCAGGACTCAATCCCAGGACCCCGGGATCATGACCCAAGCTGAAGGCAGATGCTCAACCACTGAGCCACTCAGAGGCCCCAGCATTGTCAATATTTTTAATGGTGAGACTGTGATGAATAACTCTACAGAGCTATTACTTTAAAATCTTGGGCTATTATATATATTTTTATGGTCTAGGGCAGAGTCTCCAGGATTAGACTACTTGGGTCTGAATTCTACTGTCACTTAACAGCCTTGTCAACTGAGACAAGTTCTCTAATCTCTCTGTGTTAAATGGAGATGATAATAGATGTGAACTATTGTTTTGAGAATTAATTGTATTAATATGTGTGAAGAGTTTCAAAGTGCCTGGCACATAGTAAGCGCTACATAACTGCTAGCTATTATTAGTCTGCACCTATTTACTTGCAGTCATCTCAACACGGAGCCACTAATAATAAGGAACAGTTGCTCACACTCAATGAGAATGTGGAAATTGACCAGAATAAATCCATCCTCACCTGCAACACAACAAAATAACCTATTTAGCGAGGGTCGATGGTCATCTGAAGCACTGTCATCACTTGCACATGCACATTTGCACATTTACATTAATTGTACGTGTCTATGTTCACATTTGACAAAGATAGAGTTTGACAAGTAGGAAGTAAAACAATTAAATTTTTAAAATTTAATTTAACAAATAAATCTAATTTAACAAATAAATTTTTTAATATTTATTTTCATAGAAAAAAATTTTAAAGATTTTTTAAATTTACTTGAGAGAGAGAAAGAGCACAAGGGAGGGAGGAGGAATAGAGGGAGAAGGAGAAGCAGATTGCCCACTGAGCAGGGAGCACAACACAGGGCTCAATTCTAGAATCCTGGGATAGTGACTTGAGCTGAAGGTAGACACTTAACCCACTGAGCCACCCAGGTGCCCAAATCGAAAATTTTTTTACAAACAGTTCTAACTTTAAATCTGGTGGTAGAAAACTTGATACTTTCTTTTTTAAATGCGTCATATTTTTGCATAAGGACAAATTATATATTTTGCATATAAACATTTATATATGTTATATGTTATATATTTATATATGTTATATATAAATGTATATATATTCATATATATGCAAAAAATATTTGCAGCATCTTTGTGTATGTCACAATAATCATGATTCTTTCAATATAATAGATATTCATCAAAATTTTTGGAATTCAATTTTTCAGTTTAAGTTTTTCACTGAACTGAATAGTTTGTGAAATTATAGCCTGAATTTCTCATTTATGTAGTTCTAGCTCCTTGAGAGCAACATCAAATTAGTGAGTGAAATATGATCTTTTTGAAACTTGCATAATCCACAACTGAAAGAAGCATTAATGTTACCATACCTGAATTAAAGCAATATATACCATCCAGTCAACATTTAGGAAAACTGGTTCACTTCACAACTAGTTATAATTCTATGAGGGAATAAGTGACCCTATTTGATTTTCAAAATAGCCCTTGACCTAAATCCATTTTTTAAAACTATATTTTGTAAAGGGGACATTGAGAACAAAGAGTTAGCATTACACTATTTTGTAAAGGAAAAATAAACAACAAAAACTGATTTTTTTCTCCACATGTACCAATTTCTCAAAATTTAAGGTGTTTCTTTAATACCACATTTACTAGCAAAAATGAATTGGGAAATGTAATGCCAAATTTAAATTATACAAGCATTATTTATCCAGGCCATCAAAGATACGTTAAAGAGAAGTAACAGGCTCAAAGTTGAAGTCACTTGTGCTAAATCCAACAAGACTTAATGCCTCACCTAATTGCAGTTTCAGCCTTCCTCAGAAATGCAATTCTTTTTTTTTTTTTAAGATTTTATTTATTTATTCATGGGAGACACAAGAGAGAGAGAGGCAGAGACACAGGCAGAGAGAGAAGCAGGCTCCATGCAGGGAGGCCAATGTGGGACTTGATCCCCGGTCTCTGGGATCACACCCTGGGCTGAAGGCAGGCGCTAAACTGCTGAGCCACCCAGGCTGCCCCAGAAATGCAATTCTTACCTGTTAGTCTGGAACTATCTGGTCAGGACCAATGAGGTAATTTGCCACATGGGCCCTTTCCATCCCTCAAAGGAAGATGTGGTAATCCCCCTAATACACTCTTTCATCCCACAAAGAAAGGTGAGCTCCCTGGAAACAATCCTTTTTTCATTTATTACTTCCTTGTCCTTCCTTTAAAAACCTTTTGCTCTCTATAGCCCTTTGGAGAGCCTTTCTACTGCTAGATAGGATGCTGTCTGATTCATGAATCATTCAATAAAGTAATTCAATCTTTAAAATTTACTCAGTTGAATTTTTGTTATTTAACATATATATAGGGGTGCCTAGGTGGCTCTGTCCCTTAAGCGTCTGCCTTTGTATTTGGGCTCAGGTCATGATCCCAGGGTCCTGTTAAGCCCCATGTCAGGCTTCTTGCTCAGCAAGGAAACTGCTTCTCCCTCTCCCCCTGTTCATGCTCTCTGTCTCTCTTTCTTTCTCTCAAATAAATACATAAAATCTTTTTTAAAAAATAACATTTATGTATACAATTTTATAAAATGGGGGTTAAATTTAGTTTCCATTATTTTAATTCTTCTATTACAGTTTTCATGCATAATTAGAAATATTTACTTTGCCTTAATTCACATATTGTCAGGGAGGAAGAATTTCCTCAGCCCTTCCACATCCTTTTAGCAAGACTAAGAATCAAACTGATATGAGGCAGATTAACAGAAGAAAATCAAATTTAATTTTATACACACGGGGAATTCACACAGACATGGAAATTCCTAAGATGGTCAGGCAAAACAAGGTATCAATATGATTATTCTATAAATTCCATAAATTAAAAACCTTAAAAGCATATGATCTATATCAGAAATAGATATATTTCTATTAGTCAGGCAATAGTGTATGTATTTCCATTGAACAGAAATATATTTTATAAAAGTACAATACAATTTCAATTCTAGTTGGGACTTTAATTTAGGAGGTTGTATTTAATGGGTTAATCCAATTTGTGATTTTTTTCACTAACACACCAAAGAATTTGCATGCATTCATTTTATAGCTACGATTAGGGTCATTGTTTTTCAACCTTGAGGTAGAAAAACAGCAGGACAACCAATTATTTTTCAAATGAAAAGTGCCTCATTAAATTAATATATCATAAAAAAAAAGAATTCAAGTGCAAAGTGGATTTTTACAAACATGTCATATATATTTAAAACCAAAACACCAAGTCATTTAAAGAACTCTGACAAACTAAAAGAATAAAATCTTTAATAAACTGCTTATAGGATTTTTCATACTTAAAATTAGATTTCAAAGGCTTTTCATTTGTCTCTGTTTTAGGTAAAATATAGTGATGCTTTTTACTATAGTCTTAAAGTGAACTAATTGGCAATTCCTTGGTTGGAGCCAAGTGCCACTCCTTTTAACCTCCCTATTCCTCAAGAGCCAGAGTTAGTTGGGTGTCCTTCTCCCTACAAACTTTCCGAAACCAGAAAACATTAACACAAAACCCGACTTCTTCCAATTCCACTTCATCTTCTTTATAGCCAGTCAAATCACTCTGTTGCCAAAATGCAACTTTTAATATCATTGTTCATGCACTGGTCATTTTCCCTATCTTGCCTTATCTTTAAATTGTACTGTCATATCATTGAAAATTAGTATGAAATGTCCATCCCAGCTCAGCACTCTTGAAAAATCCCTCCCTACTCCTAGCCTAGATTTCTGATACTCTTAGTAAAAAAATGCCTGCTGCTACATTCAAGACCTCAGGAAGAGTTCTCAAGTTCCGCATCTCTTTCTATTCAGAAGCCCACAGGGCCCATCTGATGATCCTTTGTTTCTATACTATTGCCTCATGCTGGATTCTCTCTCTCTCTCTCTCTCTCTCTCTCTCCCCTGCCCCCCCGCCACACACATACATCTTCCAGCCTCCACTATCCCTCATCCCTGCTTCCCTAGTGCAATATTGTGATTTATAAATCAAGTGACCAAAATATATTTCTCTTCTATATTTGGACTTTGTCCACTGTTATCTGTTTGTCCATAGAATTTCCTGAGTAATGAGAGCTCTTGTTATATTTGGTCTCCTGCCCTCAGTTCTTAAAAAGCTTCAGAACCATAAAGGTGAAATGAGTGTCTTGTTATTCATAACAACCCCTTCTGCTGTAACTGCTGTGTTAGTGAAAGTGACTTTTGCAAAGCACCTAAGGATGGGGGCTGGTTGCCAAGGGAACTGACCACAAGGACAGAATACACATTTTCCAGTCCCATCCTCTCATTTCTGGGGCAGAGGGGGAGGAGGCAGACGTTGAATCCCCTATCAGTGGACAATGAGCTCATCAATCATGCTGATGTAATGAAGCCTCCGTAAATACCAGAAGAAAGGTCCAGAGAGCTTCCAGTTTGAAGAACCAGAATACTTCCACATGTCACTGTGCTGGACCCCAAGCTCCCCAAGAACAGAAGCTCCTTTGTTTGAGACCTCACCCTATGTATCTCTTCATCTGGTTGTGGATTTGTATCCATTAATATCCTCAGTAATAAATCAGTTATCTAATAAATTGGTAATTTAGTAAATCAGTAATCTAGTGAGTATATGAGTTTCCTGGGTTCTGTGAGTTTTTCTAGCAAATTAATTGAACCCACAGAAAGGGTTGTGGGAACCTCTGACATAGCCAACTGGTCAGAAGCAAATGTAACAGCCTGAACTTGGCATCTGTAGTTGGAGGAGGAGGTTGTTGGAACCTCCAATTTGCTCCCAGTTGTTCAGAATCACAAGTAACCTGGGTCTGCGATTGGCATCTGAATTGAAAAGGAGTCTTGATGGGATGAGCACTGGGTGTTATTCTATATGTTGGCAAATTGAACACCAATAAAAAAAAAAAAATTTGTAAGTAAAAAAAATAAAATTAAAAAAAAAAAGAAAGAAAAGGAGTTTTGTGACACTGAACCCTTTACCTGTGTAATCTGATTCTGTCTCCAGGTAGATAGTGTAAGAATTGGGCTGATGTCTTAGGTACCAGCTGGTATCCAAGCATTGCTTGTTGGGGTAGGGAAGCCTCTACACAAAAGCATTGGAATTGGGTTCAAGAACCTAATTTACATAGGTACATTGGATTATCATTCCTGAGTTCTGGGGGATCAAGTAAGGTAAATTGTGTTGTTTCTTGACTTTTTTCATATAAACTTGGGGGTCTGCTTTCTTGGTTCTGCCAAATTAATTAAATGCTTTTGTGAGATTTTTCAGTTTCCCATTTTTTAATTCTTTTTCTCCTGTCCCATTGCTTCATTGTGCAAGCGTCCCAGGGCTGTTATAACAGAATGCCAAAAACTGGATGGCTTAAAACACCAAAAGTTCAATCTCTCATAGTTTTGCAAACTAGAGGTTCAAGACTAAGGTGTTAATGATAGAATTCTCTCTCTGAACCTCTAGGGGAGGATTTTTCTTTGCCCCTTCCAGCTTCTGGTGGTCCCGGACAGTCCTGGATTTATACAATTTATTTATTGAATTACAGTAATCTCAGTTTACAGCTTCTTGTAGCATTCCCTCTGTTTGTGTCTTCACAGGGCCATCTTCCCTCCATGTCTCTGTTTTCTTAGAAGGATACCAGTCATACTAGATCAAGGGCCCACCTTATACCAGTATCATCTCATACTAACTAATTACATTGGCAATGACCTAATTTCCAAATAAAATTAATGTGGAAGCTTCTCAGGGTTGGGACTTCAACATATCTTCTTTAGAGGACACAATTCAACCTATTAACATGCTTCCTAGTCTGCTAATGCTTTCAAAAAAAATGTTCTTTATGTAAACAGTTTCAGGAGAAAGCAAAAGTCTTATGTGACCTCTTGATGGTGTGATTGAATAATAGCAGTACTCTTTTGAACTCTGTGCCCATAAACTAACAATTTAGAGCTTTTATTGAATTTCAGTCTCCTAAATGTCTGCTTTTTCCTACTTCTACCTATAACATAAGCTCTCAAGATATTGCTAGTTTTACATAATTGTTATGGGCAATTGGATTTCATTTCATTGATGTTGATTTGTACTCATACAGAAGTGGAATAACAACTAGTGTAACATAGAGTGATAAGGTATTTTCCAAATTTATTTTACCACTACTCTTTCCAAAAAGTGTTTGAGATAGCCGTAATGCAGCACAGAGTCCAAGTTGTCAGAGGAAAAACATTTTTGTATTAATATAATAAAATTTTGTTCTAGCAAATTACTGACCTAAATGCTGTTCTCGTTGTCTGCTCTCTCTTAGTCTAGTTATCAGGACTGCTCTTTAAGTAGTGGTATGTATAATAGAGTCATGGGAGAAGTAATAGCACTACAGTGCTCACATTGTAAAGAAGATTTAATATCAAATATAGGTGTATCACCATATTAATCAAATACTTGGTATTATCTGCACATTGATTATTACTAAGAGACTAGTATTTCAAAACAAGATCTTACTATAGTCATTAATGAGTCTCTTGGCTAAAGTGGCACATAAGTAAATTAATTCAGAGAAGTAAGGCTGTGGTTGAAGAACAGACTTACAGCTGACTCATTACCAGTTAATTGGTGACATTTGGGAAGATATTTTACATTTGTTAAAAAGATTAGATATTTACACAAGATAATATGTATAAAACTGGCTAGCATGTTGCTTACACGTAATAGATGTTCATTAAGAGCTAACATTTTTGCAGTATTCAGCTAAGTGCCAGGCACAGTTCGAAGCACTTGTCTGAATGCTTTTATATATTTAAGCTGTTTATCCTTTATACGCCACATTTGTTTACATTCAGAGGTGACCAAACTGAAATCACTACTATATGTACACTTTTAAGAAATTTATAATTATACATTTTAGATACTTGTAAATGAAATAATACTAAATAGTGTTGGTCCAATTACTTCGTTAAAAGATTTTTACCAAAGCATTCTACATATGCCATTGTCTTTCTTATTTTCAAGGGATTTCAGAAAAAAGTGATGTTTCTTTGGCAATGTTCTATTGATTAGTGGTTCTCAATCTTTACCATGCATCAGAATCATGGTGAGGGCTTGTTAAAAATACGGTTTCTATTTCAGTAGTTCTATAGCAGGGCTCAAAAAATTGTGTTTTTAGTAAGTTCTCATAATATGTTCTCAGGTAAAGCTGTTGGTCTAGTGATACAATTTAAGAGTCATTGCTCTAGGTCAATAATTGTCAAGAGGCAAGAAATTCTTCCTTAATTCTAAACATAAGTCTCTCTGATTCATGTTCTAAACTTATATCTAAAAAGTAATACATTTGAATTACTCTTGCCTTTAAGGTGATTTATTTTGAAATATTGAAATTAAAATCTGTATGGATATTGAGGAAAGCCCAAGACCCAGATGACAATTCCCATTCCAAAGTATAGAAGATCTCAGAGAAGGCCCACTTATAAATAGTCCCATGACATGAATTTTGAGCATCAGAGGAAGCAAGATGTCCTTTACAGTCAAGAGATACAATCCTGCTTTGTTCTAGACAGACAGTACATCCATTCAGGAACATTATCCCTTAACATATTAGTATTTTATTTGTAACTGATATTGCAGGAACAATTGGATAATCTCAGGCTAATTATCTAAATTAAAGCCATATAAATCCCATTGCATACTTTTAATATTTGTTCTCAGTAATATATGGATTACTTTTGTGTAAAGAATACGTTTTACTCTTCAAGAATTTAGACTGTGGGATCCCTGGGTGGCGCAGCGGTTCAGCGCCTGCTTTGGCCCGGGGCGTGATCCTGGAGACCTAGGATCAAATCCCACGTCAGGCTCCCGGTGCATGGAGCCTGGTTCTCCCTCTGCCTATGTCTCTGCCCTCTCTCTCTCTCTCTCTCTCTCTGTGACTATCATAAGTAAAAAAAAAAAAAAAAAAAAAAGAATTTAGACTGTAATTGACTCATCATGGTATACAAAAAATATTTTTCACTGAAGTAGAGTCAAATTTCAAAGCTTTTTCAGTTTCTAATTCCAAGTTTGATAAGATAGAGGTAAGAAAGGTAGGACACAGTGTATCTGTCTTTGCCAAGAAGACAAGCATTCAGCTAAGTGCCATCACTGAAAGAGCCAGCAGCCACATACCAGATGCATGAAGCAAATTTTCTGTTCTAAAAAACTGATATTTTTATCTGCAAGGGTGGAATAGGATGAGATTTCACACATGATACTCTAATAGTACAAAAAAACAAAAAGTTCCTTTCCTTATTGTTCAAAACATATTTCATTTTGTTCCTGTGTGCCTTTTCCTCTGATGACAGGTTTAGGGGAGTGATTTAAATTTTCTAACTAAAATGAACTTATTCTCTTTTGGCTAAATATAGGGGCCAGGTCAAAGTTTAATCTCCCTCCCAGAGTCTGTCTTCCTCCTCAAGAGGACTCCCATCCCTGCCTGGTACAGAGGGAAGCTAGTGTTCTCAGGGTCTGGGATGATCAGAGATTCAGATGCTCTCCTGAATAAATTTAGCTTGTCCGCCTGCCTGGGGCATCTTCTTGCAGCCTCTAATGCTGACCGTCCATGGCTGATATCAACTGTGAATGACTTCCTCAGTCAGGGCAAGGCAGGCTAACTGCCCCCAAAGGCATCAAGCTGCTCTCTCTGTTGGCCAGCCTGCTCCTCAGTGGCACTGCTGAATTCCTCACAGGTAGCCACTATGGCTTTGTGGGTCCACTGGGGCTATCAGCCTAATTTTATCCTCGTTGAGCTTATATAACCCCCATAGGCTAGAAGGGCACCTGTGGAGGCCACACACTCCAGTGAGAGCTGAGATTCACTCAGTGTATCCATCGTCCCAAGTTCTCTGCCCTTACCACACCACACCACGGTTGCCCTCACCTGCAGAAGCTCCAGGGGGTTCCCAAGAGGCTAGTCTCCCACTGCTTCCTATGTACCACCACCGCCACCACCACCACCCCTGTCCCCCAGGGAGGCAGGGGGCGGGGGGCGGCGGAGTTTCTTCTCAAGGCTCACACTCAAGGCCAGGACTGAAGAAGAAATGCTGGAGACAGGGAAGAAGGGTTGTGAGGGCTGCTGCTTTGCTTAGGGGACCTGGATAAAGTCCATCCTCTTTCCTCTGACTCTGCATTCTCCACACTTCATTCTTATAAAAAAACAAAAACAAAACGAAACGAAAACCTCGTGAACACTGGCTAAGAGAGTAGAACTTGAATGTTCTCCCCAAAATAAAAAATTTAATTTAAAAAAATTAATTATTTTTATTTCTCTTTGAAAAAGACACTTCATGTTCAACCTGGACATATCTTGAGTTCTTACTAGGTATGCCTTAAAATCTCACTTCAGATCACCAACATTTACTCTTGCTATGTAAAGAAAAGCTTTTACAATTTACCAAAGTTTTGTCTTCTAACACGGTGAAGCTTTCAGAACTATTGCCTGTCTGGGCTATAAGATCCTATGTTGTCAGTTTAAAGTTGAAATGGACTTTTTTTGCCTTCCTAATTATTGTGATCCTTATCTTCCTGAGACAATAGATACCTCTGGCTGAAAGGGAAAAAACAAAAAGATCAAATTCAAGTAGGTATGAAAAGAAAAGGCACATTAATTTTTTAAATTCCCTATTGAACTGACAGTGTTTTAGGAATTTCTTATTAAAAAACAATGAGGCTAAGGACACACTCTGGGTAGGATCACCATCATCTAAAGGCTGTTTTTAGCCCTTCAGGATAAGAAATGTTTAATTGCATTAGTTTACTCAAAGACATCCAGACTTAATAAATTAATTCTCACAATTTAAATCCATAAAAAGCCCATTTGAAACCATAAAGCTAATGTTATCATTCATAATGTGATACATATCTTCTTTGTCACCCACCAGCTGCAATCTTAGGAGGCAGAGTCCACAGAGACCAAAACGATAAAGTAGATAACTATTTTTAATTCATACAACAAAATCTGATATTTTTACCTTTAGATTTGTAGTTATCTGAACACTTTTACTGTATACACAATATGCGACAAAGCAATAAAATGTAAGTAATGTTGACTAATAGGTATAACCATAGATATACCCTGAAATGTTATGGTCTATGAACCAGGAAGCTAAATCAGGTCTTAGGCATTTTTCTATTCCATTTATATAAATACAAATTACTATCAAGAAATCTGATACTCTATTTCATACTATAAATATGTTATTTAATTTGGTATTAAATAAACACTTCACGCTTGGAGATATTCATTGCAATAAAGTTAAAAAGAAACAGTATCTCAGACTACACACAATTATTTACTGGTAGATCTGGGAATACATGCTACTCTGATATTGTTTAGTATTTTCATATTTTTAATTGAATACATTTATTAAGAAATGGAAATAAGGTGAATATCTCTGCTCTTATTATTTCTGTTCATTGTTGTACTAGAGATGCTAATCTTTGCATCAGGGCATGGGGTAAAAAGGCATAAAAATGAGAAGTGAAAAAATAAAACAGTTTTTAGTCACAGATGACATGATCATTTAAATAGAAAGTCCCAAATAATCTATAAAAAAAGGTAATAACTAGAATAAGTGAATTTAGCAAGGTTGAATAATAAAGGTCAATATGCAAAAATCAAAATTTTTCATATTTTGCCAATGCATAATTAGAAATTTAAATTTTTGAAAATAGTGCCATTTATTTATTTTAGTTTTAGTTTTTTTTAAGATATATTTATTTATTCATGAGAGATACAGACTGAGAGAGAGAGGCAGAGACATAGGCAGAGGGAGAAGCAGGCTCCTCTCAGGGAGCCCGATTCGGGACTTGATACCAGATCCTGGGATCAAGCCCTGAGCCAAAGGCAGATGCTCAAGTGCTGAGCCACCCAGGGATCCCAAAAACAGTGCCATTTATAATGTGCTATTTAAAATATGAAATTCTTAAGTATAACCTAACAGAATAATTTCAAAACCTATATTCTGCAAATTATAAAAATTAATGGGAAAATTTTAGAAGAAAACATAAATGAAAATCTTTTTACATTGAGTTAGGAAAAAAGTTCTTAAAAAAGCATGTGCCATTGAAGAGAAAAAATTTGATAAACTGAATTTTACAACATTCAATTTTTCTTCTCTTTAAGAATGCTGGTAAGAAAATGAATAGATAGGTATTATTTTTTCTTTAAATGATTGGTAGAATTTCCCAGGAAGCCATCTGGCCTTGGACTTTTGTTTCTTGGGAGGTTTTTGAGGACTGCTTCAATTTCCTTGCAGGTTATTGGCCTGCTCTGGTTTTCTATTTCTTCCTGTTTCAGTTTGGTAATTTATAGGTTTCCAGGAATGCATCCATTTCTTCCAGATTGCCTAATTTGTTGGCATATAGTTGCTCATAATACAGTCTTAAAATTATTTGTATTTCCTTGGTGCTGGTTGTGACAAAGATACAGATGTAGTGAAACGAAGAGACACCTGCAACCCAATCTTCATAGTAGCAATGTCCACAATTGCCAAATTGTACAAGAGGCCGAGATATTCTTTGACAGATGAATGGATAAAGAAGATGTGGTATATATACATAATGGAATATTACTCAACCATCAGAAGGGATGAATACCTACCATTTACATCAGCGTGGATGAACTGGAGAGTATTATGCTGAGTGATATAAGTCAATCAGAGAAAGACAATTATCATATAGTTTCACATGTATATGGAATACAAGAAACAGTGAAAAGGACCATAAGGGAAGCAAGGAAATTGAGTGGGGAAAAATTAGAGAGGAAGACAAACATGAGAGATTCCTGACTCGCAGAAACAAACAAGAGGTTGCAGAAGGGGAGGTGGGTGAGGGGATAGGGTAACTGGGTGATGGCAGTAAGGAGGCACATGATGAGATGAGCATTGGGTGTTACACTATATGTTGGCAAATTGAATTTAAATTAAAAAAAAAAAAGAAAATGAAAGGATAGGGGCACCTGGGTGGCTCAGTTGGTTAAGTGTCTACCTTTGGCTCAAGTCGTGATCCCAGGGCCGGCATGGAACCAGCCCCGCATTGCATTGAGCCCCCTGCTCCACAGGGAGCCTGCTTCTCCCTCTTCCTCTGCCTGCTCCTCTGCCTGCTACTCTCCCCGCTTGTGCTCTCTCTCTAAAATAAATAAAATCAAAAGAAAGAGAGAAGAAAGAAAGAAGAAAGAAAGAAAGAAGAAAGAAAGAAAGAAAGAAAGAAAGAAAGAAAGAAAGAAAGAAGAAAGAAAGAAAGAAGAAAGAAAGAAAGAAAGAAAGAAGAAAGAAAGAAAGAAAGAAAGAAAGAAAGAAAGAAAGAAAGAAAGAAAGAAAGAAGAAAGAAAGAAGAAAGAAAGAAAGAAAAAGAAAAGGCAAGCCACAGCCTGGGAGAAAATATTTGCAAAATACAAGTGAGGGGTAATCAAAAGTAAGATAAAAAGAGTAAGTGAATAAAGTTAACTAACAATATGGCATTTCCCATTAAATGCAAGGCTATGCAGTCATGCTTCTCTTTCCAGTTTACACTTGTATCTTTTCCTGTCATGTATTCAGGTATGCTTTGCACCACATTATTTTCAGGTGAAGGAAGTTGTGACATGGTTACTGAGAAAAGTTAGTGAGAAAGCATTATGAAGTCTGTAGAGATAAAAGTCACTAACATTTTATGGTCACCTTCCAGTCAGTAGGCATGTATTTACTTACTCACTGAACACTGTCAAACTTTCCACAAGTTCATAGCGTGGTACAATAAAACGGCATGACATATGGATCTGAATGTTTGAATCAGCACAAATAAAATGCAGAAGATACAACTGCCCAGATTAAACATGGTTCTCATGACTGTTACTTAGAAAAGCACACTCTTTGGCTCAGCGGTTGAGCATCTGCCTTTGACTCAGGGCGTGATCCCAAAGCCCTGGGATCGAGTCCCACATTGGGCTTCCTTCATGGAGCCTGCTTTTCCCTCTGCCTGTGTCTCTGCCTCTCTCTCTGTGTCTCTCATGAATAAATAAATAAAATCTTAAAAAAGAAAAAAAAGAGTCAGACTCAGAAAAGCACACTTTTCTTCAGGAAAGATCTTTAATCCTCGTTTCCCTTAGCGTATCTAAAAAGGAACTGCATAAAACAATACGTATGTGATTGTACTATTAAATTGTACTATTAAGCCTATAAAAAATGGAAATGTAATATATTTGAAAATAACGACTCAGGAGGAGGGTGGGGCAGAGCTGTATTGAAATAAGAAAATGAGAGATGCCTGGGTAGCTCAGTGGTTGAGTGTCTGCCTTTGGATCCGGTCATGATCCCAGGGTCCTGGGATTGAGTCCCACATTGGGATCCCTGCGAGGAGCCTGCTTCTCCTTCTGTCTGTGTCTCTCATGAATAAATAAAAAATTCTTTTATAAAAAAGAAAGAAAAGAAAAAAATGACACCACATGAATCCACACTAACAAATGAAAAGAACCAGAAAAAGTGAACAGGAGGTTAATTTTTTGATAAGATGAACATGTTTGCTCAGCCATTTGAGTTCAAGAGTATATAATTACAGTAAAGTTTTGGGCACTGTGTTTGTCACTGCAGATAGGATGTTCATCAAGACCAAATACCATCTCACATGTATATGAATAAACAGTTCCTTGATAATATGAAATTTCTATAACAGAGCATGTGCAGAGTGCTCTGTAGCAAGAAGGAAAGTTTTTATACTTGTTCTTTTCTAGGATAAGCATGAAATAATAATTTTCTTTTTCATAGAGGAATAAAAAATGAGTTTCCTAGGTCATGAATTTGTTTATTCACAAAGCATGTTCTCTCTAATATTGTATGTTTATTCCAAAAGAGCTCTTATACAATAAGTCCTTTCTGTTTCTTCTTTATACAAATAGATGCTCTTAGTTACAGGAGTTCATACTATTGTTAGGAGCATTTATCTAACTTGATCAATTAATTTCACTCTTTTACCAGTCTCATACTACATCCTTCTTTTCTGATCACCATCTCAAAGTGAAGTTTTGCGTAAGCCCAGAACCACTGCTAAAAAATTAAGGCAAATGTCTTAATAGAGACGGAGTATAGTCAACTTGAATCAGAAGAATCAGGGACATAGAGAGAAGGAGACTTACCTGCTGATTTTTATTTGTTATTAGTAGTATGATTAGATCAGAGGTCAGTTTCACATATTTAACGTACTTAGTTGAATCTTATCAACTCAGCTGGCTCAAGATTGTATGAATGACCTCCAATGTTTTGATGCTGCATCTCATTGGCAACCTACTATTATATTTATTCATTCAATATTTATTAAATATGTGCTCTGTGAAGTAATGTATCCAGCAATGGGAATACAATAAATATTTATTTAATGTGTATTATGTTTATTCATTTATTTAACACAAAATTTTGAGTGTCTATTTTGTACAAGACACTGTATAAATTGCTGGCTATATACATATTGATGAAGATGACAACAGTTCTTTCTTTCATAAGACTTATTGCCTGTGAAGTTGGGAAGGATAATTAAAAGCTGTAACAGAAAATAAATCAGCATAGATGGATATTATTCTGTAATAACGACAAGTGAGCAGGTCTGCTCTCCTTTTCCTATCTCATCATCTTTAAGAAGCAGCAGGCTCTGTGTTCACTGATTGATGGGAGGTTTGAGGCAAGGCAGAAAGTAGAAGTATATTACAAGACTTTTTGGATTTTATTCCAAAAGCCTAGACCCACTGATGGTATTTAAAATTAAGTAAAGTAGATAGGGCCATCAAATTCAATAGATAGTTTTCCTAGATGGGCGAGAAGAAAATAATTCGAGGACTTTAGAATGAAGAGTAATAAATCACTATTTTATGGCAATACTCCAAGAAGTTGGTCAGACTTGGATGAAGTGGTAGTCTCCTAGATACATTAGGGTTTTCAGACTCACCATGTGCCCTGTGCATGATATAAAACATTGGAACCACCACATTTAAGGGACCACTATAAGGCTTGAATGACTACTCATTTTGTCAGGATAGATTGACATTTACAGGCTTTCTCCCTCTTTTCTCAATATCTCTCTCTCATGAGAGAGAAGGGGGAAAAAAAACTTAGTTATGACCAAGATGAAAGTTCCTACCAATTAGGTGGGATACAATAGAGGCTCAATGTCAAAATTAGGTTAATTTAAAGGAAATACAGAAAGTGAGTTTGATCGGTGAAATTATGCCACTCCTCAAGAAACCAAGATACAAATACAAAATATAAACTCTGACTGGTACTACAAAGAAGAATGACCAGGATGGGTTCAGATCATCCAACAACGGCTCCTAAAAGTGAGAAGAAATTTCTGATACAGGGAAAGTCCAAGTGAAGGATCAAACAGAGGAAAGCACAAAGAAAGATGTTTAAAGAGACCTAGCATTGGGTATTGAAGAATGAGATGTGATATGATAGTGATGGGGGAGGTAGATCCTTCAGGGCTTCAAAAGTCATGGTAAAATATTCATTAATTTAATGGAAAATCAAAGAAGGATTTAGCAGTAGAGTGACTTTAACCAACTTAGATTTTTTTATAAGTCACTCTGACCAATACAACTCAACACCCAAAAAAACAAATAATCCCATTAAAAAATGGGCAGGGGGAAAAATGGGCAGAAGCCATAAACAGACATTTCTCCAAAGCAGACATACAAAGAAACAACAAGTTTTGGGGAGGATGTGGAAAAAAGGGAACCTTCTTGCACTGCTTGTGGAAATACAAACTGGTGCAGCTATTATGGAAAACAATATGGAGTTTCCTCAAAAAATCAAAAATGGAACTAACCTACAAGCCAGTAATTGCACTGCTAGAATTTACCCCCAAAATGCAAAAACATTAATACAAAAGGATACACGCTCCCCTATGTTTATTACATCATTATTTACCATAGCCATAACATGGAAGCAGCCCAAGTATCCATTGATTGATGAATGGATAAAGAGGACATAGGAGGGTGTGTGTGTGTATGCGTATAATAAAGATATTATGTTTAATGGAATTTTATATATAATGGAAATTATATATATACATAAAATGGAATATTATTCAGCTTTTTGAAAAAGGATGAAATCTTGCCACTTGCAACAACATGGATTGAGCTAAAGAGTATAATACTAAGCAAAATAAGTCAGTCAGAGAAAGACAAATGCCATAGATTTCACCCATAGGTGGAATTTAAGAAACAAAACAAATGAGCAAAGGAAAAAAGAGAGAAAGAGAAACAAACCAAGAGGCAAACCCTTTATTTTTTTTACATTTTATTTATTTATTTATTTATTTATTTATTTATTTATTTATTTATGAGAGACACACACAGAAAGAGAGAGAGGCAGAGACACAGGCAGAGGGAGAAGCAGGCTCCATGCAGGGAGCCTGATGTGGGACTCGATCCCAGGACTGACTCCAGGATCATGCCCTTAGCTGAAGGCAGACGCTTAACCACTGAGCCACCCAAGACAAACCCTTTAATAGAGAACAGACTGACGGTTACAAAGAGGAGGTGAGTGGAGGTATGGGGGAATAGGTGGTAGAGATTAAAGAGTACATTTATCATGATGGGAAACATTATTTTTATTTTTTAAAAAAAGTTTCTCTGCTCAGTGACAAATGAACTGTATGGTGCAAAATTGAAAGAGGAGAGAACAGTCAGATTTTCAAAAGTCCAGGTAAGAGATGATGGCTATCCTAAGGTATGGTGGAAGCAGACTGGAGAGAAGTGGGCCAATATTACATACATACATACAAACATATCTGCACACGTATAATTGGGAGTATATAAAATTGTATTACATTCAATATGAAGATGACTTAGAATCAATTGAAGAAGATAAAATTTTATATAAACCTCTAAAAAGTTATGACAGCACATGGTAAGTTCAATCTTATGCATATGTACAATACAATGTTATTAATTAAAAAGCAGGGTGTGAATGTCCAAGTCCTGTAGGGTGTCAAGAACTTTACAATTTGAACAATTTAAAATATACTGTTACTCAAAATGGATCAACTCTATCCCCAAAGAAGAAATTGACAAATTAACTAAATACTATTCCACTAATTAGAATAGTTTCTTAATCTTGTGTGTGTAGGCGTTCAAGAGTGCCAATATATATCACTTCATAACCTTCCTGTAAAAATTGGATCTCAATTCCTTCAAAGAAAACCTCCCTTTAAAAAAATGTATTGTGTGTTTATAACAATATGTATCACCTTCTAACCTTCTTGGGATCTCAACATCCTTAAACAAAATTTGCCTTTGAAGGAAAGAAATTGTGAAGCTTAACTCTGAGATTAAGTTGAATATGACACTGAGTGTTTATGCTGAAACCCTCCATCAGGTACATTCTATATCAAACAAAGATTCAAAAAGAATATCTCATATAATTGTTTCTCTATCAGATATTTGATAAGCACCCACTTTGTAACTGAAAGTGTTCTAAAATTATTTCCTGAAGCAGAGAAGAGCTAGGGCAGCATTTCAGTGGATATACATAAGAAATGTTGACTTATGAGGTAGGTTCTAGACATTCAGCTATGAGTCCACATAATCTCATCTTTAGACTTGAGATACTCATGCTGCTGAAGAGGGATGCTAGATTAGGGGAACTCCTCAAGACTGTTTCCTATTCTAAGATCCATGACAATAGCAATCATCATTATAGGGCATCATCTTTAACTGAGTAGTCTTCCAAGTACTTTACATAAGTGAACTTGTTGAATCATTGCTACCTCAGAGAAAATACTATAATTTTCCCAGTGAGGAAGCTGAAGCACAGAGGAATGTACCCCAGGGCATCTCTCAGCTTTGATGTTAATCTATCCCTCTAGTCCTCAGTCTCATTTTCAACTAGAAATCTGATTTTCCCTGAAATCTTGAAAGATATTTTAATGTTTTAAACTTGTAAAATATCAAGAAGGTCTATCTCTCATTAGCTCTAAACATGCAGTCATGAATGTTGGCTTCTTCACCCTCAAATGCAAAGGACAACTCCTTGCATAGTATGTGTCCTTTTGCCCACATGGTTGCCTGAGTGCAAAAATCTTTATTTGGCCCTGTGTGCACTATACAATGAATGCAAATCTTCTTATAGGAAAAAATAATCATGCTGTGTTTTCTAGTGACAACTCCATTATAGAAATATCAGCAGGGAGTTAAATTTTTTAATTAATGATTTTATCATACTAATTCCCAGGACTTTTTTTTTTCTTTTGTACTTTTTGGTACAGAGTGAATTTTGAAAGTTTTTACAAATAAATATGTTGCTCCCAAAGTAACCACATATAAATATGCTAAAAACTATCCTGAGAGAGTCATTTATTTGAGTTTATAATCAAATGGTATATCAGTTCATACACATGAGACCATAAAACTTTGTTTTTAATGATGTTGTTCAGATATCAGTGTGCCCATCCTTTCACATGACTTTTTTCTATAATGAATAGAGTGTTAACAATGTAATCTAAAACGTATGATTGGCAATTGCACACTATTTCAAAGCTTTGGCAAATCCTCTTTTCCTGAGAATTGATATCGCAATACAGATGCGTTGAAAACATGTCTTTCCCATTCAATGATTTAAAAAAAACCACATATACAATTTTATATATAATAAATATCTCATATGCATAATATTACATAAGCATACATAATTTTAAAATATTTATTAAGCATATATATTATATACTTATACTTATGTATACTTATTACATATATACTTATGTATACTTATTATATATATAACATAATATATGTAAAACACTAACCAAATTTGGATGTAGCTAAATTTCTGTCCCTGGCAATTTAAAATTTAAATTCATAATCTCTTGGATCAGACAAACATGTTGATATTTAGGAATGGTCACATAAAGGGTGGGTCATTTTATTTAGTTAATTGGAAAGGTAAAGGTACATTTATATAATTCCTGGTAGGATTATAGGAAAGATTTTCCCTTTTATTCGAATTGTGTCTACTCCATTCAATTCTGCAATGCGCAGGCATGGAGAGGTATTTTTAACAAGCTTATCTGGTGACTCTTCAGACCCAACAAAGTTGGAAAAATATCCATTAGGCTATTTGTCAATCCCAGTTGAGGAATTTGTTAATTATCTCTTCTACTCCATCACCAATATTTCAGATTCCTACTGCTACTCTGCAAGGTATCACTGGATGGAGGAAGGCAATGGCAGGTTATGATTTCTTAAAATTATACAGTGTCTGGTTGGAAGGTAATTTAAAGTTCATCTTATCCAACCTTAAGTGATTTCCTGATATATATATATTTTTAATTTATCCTGACCCTCTGGTTGTCACCTCCTACTCATCAATCCCAAATGTTGGTATATGAGCCAAACATGTGAAACTCATCTAATTCAATTAGAAAAAGTAATATATTTTAAAGAAAGCACTACGTTTCAACAGATTCTGCAATCACCAGCCAGTCATTTTTGGCCTACCTTGCTCACAAATATTTTTAGATTGACAAGTGACTGTAGTGATTCATGTCTAATTTACATGCTTATTCATTCCCTAAGGAATAAAATAAAGTCAGGCTAAGGCTGCAGAATTACAGATCCTTAGTTATTATCATCAGGTGTTATCCAAGAGAGCATGTTACCAAAAAAAAAAAAAAAAAAAAAAAAAACAAACCCAAAACCAAAGAAACAACAACTGGAAATGACCAGGAGAAAATTTAATTCGTTAGTGCTATGGCTATTTAAGTAGACAGTTCACATCAGTCTTCAAAATTGCATTTCCTACCAAACATTATTGCTATTATTGATGGATTTTAGGGTAAAACTAACTCTGAATGATTTAGTCTGTGATTGAATTGCACAGTATAACTTCATTGTGTTTCAACAAAAATTTTCCTGTAATTCAGAGTCTGAGAGCCATTAAGCAGTTATGTATTGATTCTTTTTTCCCCTCAAATAATCAATTCAAAACTTGTGACCTTTATTTCTCCCAAAGACTGCAATATCCATAAAAAGATTATTTCTGTGGGCATAAGATTCTGCATGTTACAAAACGTCATCAGACATTTTTGAGGACCATCTATACTGTTGTCACTTCAGCAACAGAGGTGGTAAAGAGAACTGACTCTGACTGAAACACCAGAAACAAACAAACAAAAAACCTTGCTGAAAATCAGATGTATCAAGAAATGTTTAAATGAGAGGGAATCTACTGAATCCCACCTTTCTTTTCTGAATAGAGTAAAATAGGTTTTTTAAAAATTCTTTTTTATTGGTTGATCATTTGTCCTTGACCATGGGTGACTATAAACTGTTAGCATTGAAAGACTCACAGATTATCTGTCTTAGTCTATGAAAAAATTATAGGCTGCCTGACATTGATAGCTCAGTCAATAAATACTTATTAAGGGGTTATTATGTGCCAACCAGTGCACAGGGCACTAGAAACAGAAATGAACAAAATAAACATATCCCTTTTATCCTCACAGGCTTCCATTCCAGGTGGAGCAGATAGATAATGAACAAGCATGTGATAAGTACCATGAAGCAAAATAAGGTCAGATAAGTAGATAGAACATTTCAGCACATTTTGTATGAAATTAAGGTGGAGCCATATATATATATATATATATATATATATATATATATACACACACACATATATATGTATATGTGTCTGACCCTCAACTAGGACTTATGCATCTGAGGAGCAGAGACAAACTGTTAAATGTCTTTGCTCTCCTTTCCCCTTCTCTTGGGGCTTTTCATAATAGGGATCCAAAAAATTTCAACTGCTTTGAAAGTGATTTCAATGGCAGCCATGACAATCACCAACCCACAAAGCGAAGATACACCTACTAACTTCACAGGCAAGGGTAAAAATCCTACCAGGCAAGAGTAGTTTGTCAACTCTCCTACTTAGTTCAATCCATCTGAGAAATTTCATAAAACAAAACAGCAACCCACATTGACAAATTGGAGAGAAATTAATTTCATGTGGTCTTCAACAGGAGATATTAATTCACTGACATCAGTGGAGGGACAAATCTCTAGCATTTTAGTAGTCACGATTTTATGGAAACCTGCATAAAAATAATGCAGAGGAGAGTGATAACACCTACTCATAAATGGATTCAACCTGACAAAACTATGCTATATTTTAAATTCATTCAGCAAATACTTGCTGCACACTTACTATGTGACAGACACTGGGGATGTAAACCAAAAGAGAGTCTCTGACCTCAAAGAGTTTATTTGCTGGTGCCTTTCAGATATAATATAGTCTCTTCGTCTGTGAGGATTGGTTCTTAGGGGCCTGGCACCACTGCCACTTCACATCGTTTGAAGAAATAAAAAATACTCAGGGAAAATCCTAGTAAAAGGATGTCCCAAACTCCAGTGTGTTACTGTCCCAAATGACAGCCGTTTCCTTGACTGGGCTATTCCAACCCAAGTGTCTCTTTGGAGTCAGGGACAAAGGCATTCAGAACTGAGTCTCTTACTGAACTGAAGCTCTTAGGCAAAGGCCAAACACAGACAGACATAAACACACACATCTGGAGATACAGTGCAGCTGCCACACTGTACCCACCATAATCACTCTCATCCCAGAGTTTGCTCCACCCTCCTCCATTACTGGGTTTTCTCCGCCAGATGTCATTCCATGATGTACGGGAAGTCCTTGGACCACTGACTTCTGGATGGGCCATTAAGAGACCTCTGCTCCTGGAAAAATCGAGACGCATATGGGTGCAGAGGAAAAATAGCCATGCCATTGTTTTAACATATTCAAATTACCAAGTTTCAGTTACAGTTCTAGATAAGAATTTGAGTAAGTCATCTTATACTGAAAATCTAGCATTATCTGCATTTTCTCTGCTTTATACTGGCTCTTATATTTCTTGTAATATAAGTTAATGTAAGTCAAGGTAGTTAGGGCCGGGGGCTGGTCTCTTGTTGTTTTAGAACCTCCATGGTCTGCGGGCAAAAGTCTTTAACTCATTTGTCCTTTTTGCCCTTTGCTTTGACTATTTTACTGAGGGAACCAACATTATTTTTAGTAACTCCCAACTTGTCGCTTCATGAGTACAGATGTGTCAGGTTGCTATCTGATCTTTCCAGAGTCATGTGGCTCTTCTGTCCAGTTCTGATGGGAAATCTGACACACTCTGTGATCATGCTGTAATTTTGACAAGGGAAATCTAGCTGAACACATCATTGTCTCCATACAAATAACCTAGAATGTCTCCCTCTCTTCCATCCGTAAAAAATGGTTGTGCCAAGTTGAGGTGTAGAGCCATAAAGAGGCTGAAGCATTATGCTGTCAGCTAAAGCAATGAAAAACTTGCACTTCATCTGTTCAGGAGGCGACCTTCAGGGACACAACTATTTCTTACTATAGCATATACACTTTGATATTCTCAAAAAAACATAATTTTTATTGCTTTCTAACAATAGAAAGTATATAATATTGTTAAATAACCAGCAAACTGAAAGTCTGGGGCTAGAAGAAAAGAATTGGTGCTGAGTGTTAGGATTTAGGGTCTCAGAAAATAAATAGAGTGATATGAAAATAATCAATAGAATTATAGATTGGATAAAATGATATTTCCTCTTCTCCACAGTGGTAAAGAGTCTATAATTTCACAATCTGGCGAATGATCCTTTTTTACTGCAATAGCCACTCTAATTTGGGCATATGGGGGAATTTGGAATTATTTACTGTAGCTTTAAAAAAATCCTCACAGTATTTATCTCAACTTTTGCTTCTCCATAACATTTACTAAACAAAAAAATATTCTTAAAAAAAATGAAATATTTGCCTTTTATTCTTGATACAACATAGCCTTTTGTGCATACTCAAGATCACCTTGGAAAATTGGTAGATTATATTTAGTGAATCTTTGTGAAGAACGACAGACCTAAAATGTCTCAATTCTTTCATTTTTATCAGTAGAAAAGCACAATTTATTCAAGCCATTCACTTCACACAGAACCTTCTGTTTATACATCACTCACTTTAAGGGCTTTGCAATCCCTTGTTTCCAAAGTGAATATGCCTGTTTTACCTTTCTCAGATTAGAAGTCAGCAACTGAAAATTTTGTACTGGTATTTCTTATTTTGGAATACACATTTGCATTCTCCTAAAAGACTGTCATACTTATTGATTTCTCTTCAGTTAAGCTGCAAAGGTATATAATATTCTTATAAAAGAGCTTTTATTAAACCAAAAAATTACTAAATAATAAGAATGTGGTTAAAACAAATTTTGCAATGAAAAAGAAAAGTTCAGATAAATGATCTATGAAAAGAGTCTAAGACTTTAGCTATAACCTGGAAATAACCTGTTCCCTAGTCATTTACATTGGAAAGAAATGGCAAGGTGACAGGAGTATAAGATTTTTTAAAAGGAGACCTTAATGAGAGGTCTTTTGACTAGAAGCTTGACCTATGTTATTTATATTACCTCACCTTGCTTTCTCATTTTTAAAAATCCATATCTACTTAAAGGACAAAATAAAGTGAGAGCATAGATACTAACTGCTTATAACTTCTAAAGCATCCTAAACAGGCAAGTTACTTTAATTCTTCTTGTGATATTACAAAATATTTTATAAACAGAAACACAATTATTAGCTTCTATTTCTTTTTTTAAAAGATTTTATTTATTTATTCATGAGAGACACAGAGAGAGAGGCAGAGACATAGACAGAGAGGCAAGGCTCCTCACAGGTAGCTCGATGTGGGACTTGATCCCGGGACTGGGATCACGCCCTGCGCCAAAAGCAGATGCTCAACCGCTGAGCCACCCAGGCATCCCTTAGCTTCCATTTCTGAACTCAAAATGTTACCTCTCATGAAATGTGTATGTAATGTGTGTTACTCCTGGGTAGAAAGAGAGTCTTCGAATATAACTTGGTAGAAGAGATGTTTATTTAGTTTAAGGTACCAGAATCTTGCCAGTTGGAATTTAGCTGGTTCAGATATAGATCCACAATGAGACACAAACTTTAGTAAATGATGTACCAAGACACCAAGGGCTGAACTAAGAACAGAATTCACATTCTGAAAGGTAGAATCATACACGTCTTAGTATGCAATCAACAACAGCATAGGTGATTATAACTATCAGCGATCCAAAGTAATGCTCATTGACTTCCTCCCCTCGCTCTCCTTACTCACTGAAAATGAATAGGACGAGAGGAATATTTTTTATGTTCTGTGTTTCCATCTTTCTGCCTTAATGATCTTCCTGGGTCCCCCTTGCCCTTGTCCCAGTCTGCTTTGCACTGAAGCAATTGCACCCATATTTCTTTTTCCCTTAAACCAAACAGAAAAAATTCCAAGTCTCTCTGGAATTGTTCAAAGTTCAGACTTCAAAGAGCAAAATCCTCATTAACTCTATTGCTAAGGAGATTGCTTCCTCCAACAGATTCAGAAAAATGCCACTGCCACTTACTTCGATTTAGAGAATGACTTCTCTCCCAACTTGCCCTGCACTGAAACTTTATTTCTGATCACTTTGTTCGGTGTCATGTAGGCTGTTATACTGTTATACTGTGACACATGAACTTTTTTTTTTTTTTAAATTCTTGCCTTTGGAAGCAAGGAAGAAAAGAATCCATATTAGTATTATCTGCCAAGGCTCTCCCTTTGAGCAAAAGAAGTATACCAAGACACTCCTAATTGCAGCAGCCTGAGGCTGTATTATTTACCTCTTCATGCCTTCTGTCATATAGGCTACATATGTCTAATTTTTAAGAGATAGGAATTCTAATGTTTGACAAAAAAGTGGTCATCAAACCATAGAAAACAAAATTTATAATAATAATTCTTAACCCAGCTAGACTCTTAGAGGCTCGAGTTCCATAAAGAAGAAAACAATATTCTTAATATTTAGATATTCTCATACTTAAAAAATAAACATTAAAAAAATCAAAAGAAAGAGTTAAGGAAAACTTTGCTGGAGAATGCCTTTTTCTTAAACTTTCATTTTATGACCTATAACTAGCTATAACTTGCCAATTTTATAGGTATCTCTCCAATAAAGCATGTTATGTTTAGCACCAACCAAATGAAAGGCCAATATCTACTTTATAAAAATCAATGACTAAGAGCTGTTTCATTCAGCTTTAGCTCTGGTCAAGAAAACAGCATTCTACTTTGCAGATTCTGTTTCAACTTGAGGTTTTATTTTGTCTTGTCCATCTTAATGTCTTATTAAATTGTATCTATTTATCTCTTATGCTTCTTTTGTACACAATACATTGACAATTAGGCTATTTGTCATTCTTGCCCAAGACTACAAAAAGTTACGTACTAGTTAAAGGTTTTAAGAACCCTTCAAGATTAAAGCCTCGCAGAACACTCTTCTCTCCAGATTTGCATTTTACAATCCATTATTTATTATTGTTGCTTGCCCTCTCAGAACATTGTTCTTTATGTACTGCTGTGAGCAATATACATAGTCCAAACTCATTATCTTTCTCCTTTTGTCTATCCTAACCTAAACCCAAGAGAAGACTCTCATTTTTCCATACTTGAGATAATGTCTGTGTGACCAGCTGAACAGCAGACTTATTTTTAAGTACCCAACATCTGAGCCTTAAATATTTAGATGCATGTCATTCACAGCAATTCATACATAAACCATTTCTGTTTCTGATCCCTCCAGCAGCCTAGTGTCTGAATGAGTTGTCCCAGAGAGAAAATAATAAATGAAACATCAGACATACGACTTTCCCACTCTCTTCACTCAAATCAATCTTTATTGTTCTAGATACTCTCTCTCTCTGTGTATATATATATATATATATATATATATATATATATATATATAAATTATGAAGGAGAGCTATGTGCCTTGAATCTGATTGTATACACACAATCAGATTCAAGGCACATAGCTCTCCTTCATAATTTTAACCACAAGGAGGACTTGCTCCGTTTTACTATTTCTAAAACTAACATGTTTCCCCTCTAAGGTTCTTTTATTTATTTTGGGGAAATCATAGACAAGTAATTGTCTTTTCCAAACCATGAAATGTGTATTGCCCAACAGCCTGAAAAATAAGAAAACAGAAATAAAGGTCACAAGATAGAAAGGACGCACAAAAAAATCGATTCTAGTAACAAGGGGTGCATTATTTTAATTATTCTCCTTTACTCAGTTACTGGCCAAAATTACTGGATGTCTACCTCACTTACCAAGTTAAACAACCTTCCAAATACCATTTTGAATGGGGAATTGCTGCTATACATTTCTTTTAGCTAAAATAAGCTGTGGTTCAATTTAAAGAAAACAGTCATCGTAGAGCTGGTATGGCTGCCAAAAAGTAGAATGTTACATATAAAATTAACTTTTAGGAGAAGATTTAAGATCCTTTAAGGACAAATTTATCTGCCCAGATAGTAAGTTTAGGCAATTGATATTATGAATAAAATTATTACCCATAAAAATAAAATGTTTTGACCCCTCAATAAAAGTTATACAATCATCTGAATAGCAGATGGAACAGAGTCCAGTAAAATAAAGCTTTTTATAAATTATCTTGGCAATAAATGTCTGTCACCACTCAGTTTTTTAAAAAATAAAAAAATAAAGTTATATGTAAAATATAAAGTTATGTACAATCCAAGTAAAAATTAAAATAATTATAGTTTCTTTCTATAAAATAAGTTCAACACAAAACAAATTAGTGTACTGGACAATTAAATACCAGAGACAAAGCCAAATTAAATAAGCCAATAGAAATGAAATTGACAGCGATCTTTGATGCTCCTGTGTTATTAGTTCAGTTATTTTTTATATTCATTGTATTGAATAAAACATTATAATAGTCCATGTCTATTTTTTGCTTTGACTCTTAGAAATGTAAATAGAAATATTTGATTATACATTCATTCATAAATTCATTATACGTCTCTCTTTCTCTTTTTTCTTTTCTCTTGATATCTAACAAAATCCTGGTAGCTCTTAAAGGTGTTTAATAAATATATTGTATTTGCCCTCTAAATTAATTTCCACGTATTGGGTATTTTCTATGAAAAAGTATAATTAATACAATCTTGGGGTTTTTTTAACTAAAACTATAACTGTTATAATCAATTGTTTTTTTAGTGCCTACCACTTACTGAGCATTTACTATGGACCAGGCACCATGCTAATCACTTTACTAATATTTGTTGCATTTAATTCCCATAGCAACTTCAGGCCATAGATAGTACTACTGAGGTACTGAAACCTAGAGAGGTTTAATGACTTAGAGGTAATAAGCTCCAGAACTAGGATTTAAACCCTTTTTTTTTTTCTGACTCTAGATGAAGTTTAGCAACCAAGATTAGGCAAACTAAAACAGTATCTGGCAAAGGAAAGAAGACTCTAGAGAGGTTATGGAGAAGGGGTGAATTGGACAATGACTTTCTTTGGTATCCTTATGCCTCCCTTTATGCAACTCCTTCCTCCACCGAAAGAAAATCATCCAATTAGCCCCAATAACTCTGTGTAACAAAACTAACTAACCCCCAAGGGCTGCCTGGGTGGCTCAGTTGGTTAAGCATCTGCCTTAAACTCAGGTTACAATCTCAGAGTCCAGGGATCAAGCCCTACTTGGGCTCCCTGCTGAGCAGGGAGTCCACTCCTCCCTCTCCCTCTGTCTCTCCTGCCTCGCCCCCTGCTCATGCACACCCTTGCACTCTCTCTGTCTCTCAAATAAGTAAATAAAATCTTTTTATAAATAAATAAACAAACAAACAAATAAATAAATAAATAAATAAATAATAGATAGATAATAAAATTTTAAAAACTACCCCCAAAACTCATTGATTTAAAACAATAAGTATTTACTTAGCTTGACTTTACAAGATAACAATTTGGGTGGAGTTGGGCAGAAAAGTTCTTCCCATGTTCACCAGGGTCATGCATGTGTTTGGTGGTCTGCTGACTGTTAGCGGGGGCAGCATGTAATGGAGCCATGTGTCTTCAGAAGGTAAACTGGTGAATACAGAGAAACAAGGTAGGGCAACATCCAAATGCAGAAGCACTCTTCAAAGTTCTCCTTTGTCCTATCTGCTATCCCATTGGATAAAGCAGGTTACAGAATCAAAGTGAAAGGGCACAACAAAACTACATGGCAAAGTGTTTGAATTCACAAGGTTGAAGAATTAGATCCATCAGTGAAATCAATATACCATAATCTACAACTTTTAATCTTACTTCTGAGACTCTTTCACCTTTGACATTCTAAGTCTATGATTTCATAAGAACAGAGATGTATGGAAAATATAGATGATGTACCAGTATAAAAATGACCTTCTAGTACTGCCAGGACTCCGTCAGTGAAGAAGCCTTTATTATTTGCTACTCAACAGTGGCAACTGGACCAGCAGTATCAACATCTTGCAGCACAGTGCTAGAAATTCAGAATCTTGGACCACACTCCAAGCCTACTGAATCATAATGTACATTTTAACAGGATATCCAGGTGACTTGTATTAATATTAAAGTTGGAAAAAACATTGCCTATTAGATTTATGAATCTGCTCTTCAATTTGTTCTCAGTTGTTTGCTAAGGAAATAAAACTAATATAATTAGAAGGATTTTTAACTGGAAGAATGGAAACCAAAAAAGGAGTTCAACTATCTAGTAATAACCTAATTTTTAAAACAGGCAAGACTTGGCATTTCACCAAAGAATATATACAAATAACCTAAAAACACATGCAAAGATGATTAGTATCATTAGTCATTAGGGAAATACAAATTAAAATCATACTGAAATCCACCAGAATGGCTGAAATTAAAGAGGCTGAAGGAACTTGCAAGGATGGAAAGGACCTGGTACTCTCAGAAAACTACCCTTGAAAGTGGTTTAGCAGTTTCTTATGAAGGTAAACTTGTACCTACCCTATGACCTGGAAATTCTACTTTGAGTACATGCCCAAAAGAAATGAAAGTATATATCCACAAAATTACATGTACAAGAATGTTCATAGTAGTTTTATTCATAATAGCTAAAATTGGAAATAACCCAAATACCCATTTACAGGAGAATAGATAAACAAAATGTGGTATAGTCATGCAATGAAATACTCCTCTGCAACAAAATGGAATGATAAACAAAACATAGATGTATCTTCCTGACATCACATTAGATAAAGAAGCCAACTACAAGAAAAAACAGAGTGTATGATCCCATTTATCTGACATTCAAGGGCAGGGAAAATGAATCTATGGTTAGCTATAGAAATCAGAATTGTGCTTTACTGCATGGCTGTGGAAGATGTGGTATGGATTCATCATAAAAGAATAAGATCTGCCTACAATAATGATCAGCTTTTGTATCTTGCTTTGGCTATTGGTTACACAGGTATGTATATTTGTCAAAATGTATTGGATTTTGCACATTTTATTATTTATAAATCAAACACCAATAAAGAAGTATGCATCTCTTCACAATTTCAAATCACATATTCCCATAGATCATCCCATTTGCAATAACCCCATGGGACCTACAGGGCAGGTATTATTAGGGACCTTACAGATAAGAACATTAAAGCTCAGAGAAGTGTCCTGAGTGTCTGTAGGCCTCTGGCCACTGTTTCATTTCTTTATGCTGCATTTCCATTCCAGCAGCAAATGGGAGCAGGGCCACAAGTACTGAAATAGAACGAGTTCATAGATTCAAAAGTGCTGAGAAGAACTTTTCTTCTGGGATAGCAGTATTTGAATACTAAGCATAGTCGTTGCATATCAAATGTACACTTTCGTCTCTTGCCTGCTGTTATAGAAGATGGGGAAGCTTTCCAAAGAGGGAGATGGAGAAGACCCTGGAGAAAGGAAACTATTATTCTAGGAGAGTGGGCTTCCTTGTTTGGCTGGGCTGCTTGTTTCCCGTGGTTCATCAGAAGCAGGAGGGAGAGAAAAACATTATGGACCAGTACTGAGAGACTCAGAGAAAATTACAAAGTCCTGTATCACAGCCAATCTGAAAAGAGATATTGAAGAACATCCTTCATGGGAGCCTGGGGTCAGGCTAGCCAATGTAATTGGTGATTTCTATAGCCAAAGTGTCAGCAAGGAAACAAAAGAAATAGAATGGTGGTGGGTTCCCAGAGGTCAAGACAAGACAGGTCAGCTTTGGACAGGACAGTTTCTCTAGGCTCGTAGGCTGCTTCAGAACACCAGGTCCATTTCTGGTCCCCTGGCTGAGCATTTAGTCCCACAGCCTTGAAGCTAAGGTGGTGGTTTATTTGCTGGTGCTAATTTATATATGAAATTGGTTACTTACATATAACATACTAAACTGTCCCTTGCAGGAGAGATTGCTGATTAAACAAGAAGACATCCTTGAATACTTACCACAATTAGGTTTACACAGTAAATCTGAATATAGTTCATCTATATTGTTGTTCTGATTCTTTTAGGTGAAATCTAAATTGGAGCTGGCTTGCGAAAGCACATGTATATATACAGGGAGGTAAAGGTGTGAAGAGGTGTGTTTCATGTGGTAACTAAAGAGAGGAAATAGGGACGCCTGGGTAGCTCAGTTGTTGACCATCTGCTTTCGGCTCAGGGCATGGTTCTGGAGTCCTGGGATCGAGTCCCACATGGGGCTCCCCTCAAGGACACTGCTTCTCCCTCTGTGTATGCCTCTGCCTCTCTCTGTATGTTCTCATGAATAAATAAATAAAATCTTAAAAAAACACTGAAGGAAAGAAATAAATTAGCTCATTGGTTCTTTATCTTGGATTCATACTAGTGTTATACCTGGAGCTTTTAACAAAATCCCATCATGCCTAGATCCCATCTCCCAGAGATTATAATTTAATTGGCCCAAGGAGATGAAGAAGTGAGGGAAACATGACTCATAGAAGCTCCACAGGTAGGTCTAATGTGCAGGCCAGGGTTGAGAACAACTGAATCAGGCAGAGGAGAAAGGATGGTTATTCAAAAATGAGGCCCGAGTGCAAAGACTGGCACTCTAAGATGGGTTGGTGCCAACAACTCCTACAGAAAGAAGAAAAGCACTCAAACAGGTTGTCCCACTTTCAAGTCAGATGGCCAGTCAAGGGGGAAGACACCAGCTAACCCAAGGCCACGAAAGTCTCCCAAAGGAAAATAAAACATGGCCCCACAAGGGCTTTTATTGCTTCAGTCTTTGCTTATAGCATATCTCATTGTGCTGCCACTTCTTATGGGAAATAAACATGGACACTCAAGCTATTGGTATGGAATCTTTGAGCTCATTATTGCCACACATCCCACTTCATCTTACAAAATGTAAATAGCAGCTTTTCTACTTGGAGTCACCTTGACCCAAGTTACCCAGATAAGCACCCAGTACCACACTAAACGTATTCACTTTACTGATTCTTCTTCACTATGAAGTTGCATTTTCATATCCTACTAGAAATCAAAGAAATATAAATTATACTAATAAGATATTCTTAGAATCAGATTAGAGAAGATTAAAAATATAATACCCAGCACTGGCAACAATAAGGGAAAGAGGCTTTTTCATACTCTGCTGTTAGAAATCTAAATTTGTAAAACTTTCCTGGAGGACAATTTTTTTTTAATCTTGAGAAAAAACTTAAAAAGTTCAGAAAACCCTTAATCCAATGTCTCCCTCTGGAAATTTATCCTAAGGAACTAATTATGGATACATACACACATTTGTGTATCAGGATGATCATAACATTAGAACAACCTAAATATTAATAAGGGATTAAGTAATTAAATCACCAAGTCGGTTCCATAGAAAATGGAAAATGATATACAAAAGGATATTTATAGAATTAATCTATGATCAGACAAACAGTAGGTCATAAAACAGAATGTACAATAGAATCCTACTTTTTATTAAAATATATGTGTAGAAAAATGAATGGAGCTTGATAGGAAACTCTTGGCAGTGATTATCTGGGTGAAGAACTACTTTCTCCTTTTGTGCTATATCTTTCTGTTATATTTCATAACTTTAATTTTGTATTCCTTATATAATTAAGACAAATGGATAAAAACAAAAAATACTAAAAGCTCATATGACAAAATGCTAAAAGTTGAGATGCAATCTTTGCTTCTCTGTATTTTCAGAAATTACAACAAGGAATATGTATTACTTTTATAATAAAAAGTCCCCCCAAGTAATTGTAATTGGACATTAACTAATCTAAGACATTTCAGATTCTTCAAATAATTCAACTGTTACAGCTATTATATCTTCTCTGTTGAGCCCAAAATTATTTTTAAAAATAACTGCAAACAAAAACACCATGTAGTAACACAAGCTTATTTCAGTTTAAGAGAGGAATAATCTGACCTTCCACTACTGACAGTCTGTTTGGGTTTTGAGAACTGTCTTTGCCATTATGTGTGGCTTTACAACTTCAGAGTAGAAGTCACTTGGACTTTTGTTCTGCTTGGGCGTTTCCCCTTTAAGCAAAAAGGAGCTTTGCTAACAATTTTGTCCACTATAACTTGTTCAGTCACATTTTATTTTTTAGCCCACATTGAATTGCCCTAGTTCCTAATAATCCATACCCTATTAGGGTCAAGCAATATTCTAATTGTGTTGTGTCTGAAAATGTTCAGGTACCATTTAGTGCAGGAAATTGCATCAAAATATTCCCCTTCAAATTTCACATTCAGAAAAAGAGAAAGATATTTCAGGATTTCCAAACCTATCATCTTGAGGTGCCAAAGGCATGTCTTCTGAGAAGTGTTCATCAACTATAGTCTGAGAATATTGTTTATACAGAAAGTCAACACTCCCTCTTCACTTCTTTCTGTGGAAGAACAAGACATAATTTCCAGCAACAATTACCTGAGATCTCTGCTTCTGAACTGGAAACACGTCAGCAGCCCTCAGACTCACATGCTCTTATAAGACGTGGCATTGTAATACTGGAAGAATTTCTAAGAAAGAATCTATTAGGCATTTATCTGTATAGCCTTACTTTTGTTTTTATTCCACCCCTAATCTTGTGCAAGTTCTTTTGTCTAAAGGTTTATTCTCTGTAAAGAATTCCATGAAAATTCATCCACTCACCCATCCATCCACCCATCTATCCATCCATCAATTTAGGTTTTATTCACTTACCCCACAAGTATTATCAAACACTTCTGTATGCATAGTACTGAGGACATGATGTGGAACAAGTTTCAGTGTCTGCTCTCAGGAAGCTTGCAGAATAGTGATATCATTGTCTCTCTGCCCAGCTGTGGGTATTGGGTGGACCCAGGAGTTCTTCCTGAGATATCCTTTTATCTGGATGATGCCTAGGTTCCACTATAAAATATTTCCAATTGGGAGTGTGATTTTTTTATTTTTTAGAGACTTGATTTGTTTACTAATTTGAGAGAGAGAGAATATGAGCAGGGGAAAAGGCAGAAGAAAAAGTTGACTCCCCACTGAACAGGGAGCCTGATATGGGGCTTCATCATCACCTGAGCCTAAGGCAGATGCTTAACTGACTGAGCCTCCCAGGCACCCCAGGAGTGTGATTTAAATGTAGACTAACACAGGTCCTAATTTAGATGAAGGGCATCTAAAACTCTGATAGACAAGCCACAATCTTTCTACCCTAGAGAACTTGAGGACAGAGTTTGAGATCATCACAGCCACTGGAAAATGCGTGTTTGTGTGTGTGTGTGTGTGTGTGTGTGTGTGTGTGGCAGATGGTGGAGGGGGGTGTGAATCCTGAAAAGGAGAGAGCCAAAAAAAGAGAATTCCAAATTTTGCTTATATATTCTGCCCAAATCACTAGCTGATCCCAGAAACATGCATGCACAAGACAGTCAAACCAAAGATAAAATAATTAAACTGATATAGAGTTTACTGCCTAAGATACAAAGTTTGCAACTTTAGACCTTTCATTTAATTCCCTGCTAAAACAATGAAATCAGCACTGTTCAGAAGAATACAACAGAATCCAGAGATTCTAATACAATGTTCACTAGGTCTAGGATACTGTCCAAAATTACTAGACATATGGAAAAACAGCAAAATGTGACCCATTCTCAAGAGAATATATAAATCAACAGAGATTGACTTTAAGATGACCCAGATGCTAGAGTTAGCGAACAAGAATAGCTATTGGAGCTATGTTCAATAATGTAAAGTATGATGTAACTGAACACAAACTTGTCTTTCATAGGTATGTCAGGAAATAATCACTATCTTCTCTTAGTATATTATCAAATACTGTGTAATAACTTACTCTTTCTGGGAAATTATATTTATCTGTGTGGGCTATTATTTCCTTCTCTCACTAAAAGGCATTTCTGATCCCAATATTTCAGTCTTCTGGCCATAGGTAGGTCCAATGGTCATCATGTGATCCAGGCCAGGCCAACCTAAGTCTCCACCTATGATTTTTTTTTTTTAATTTTTATTTATTTATGATAGTCACAGAGAGAGAGAGAGAGAGAGAGAGAGAGAGAGAGAGGCAGAGAGAGAAGCAGGCTCCATGCACCGGGAGCCCGACGTGGGATTCGATCCCAGGTCTCCAGGATCACGCCCTGGGCCAAAGGCAGGCACCAAACCGCTGCACCACCCAGGGATCCCTCTACCTATGATTTTTTATACTGAGCTTTGGAATAGAGAGTCTGAGATGAGACATTTAAAAGTTGTTGGCAGTCACCTTCCACATAAAGGGGAGAAAGTTACTCTACAGTAGAAGCAGACTGGATGAAGCTTCCTCCAAACAAAAGCAGAGTCCATAAGCACATGAAAGGAATCTTGATAGCATTTGAATCCTGGTTCCACTTGTCCCTGAGTCCAACTGTATCCTATCCACTGGTTATATGAGCCAACAAATTTCCACATTTTTGTGTAATTTAATTCAAATTTGTATTCTAATAACCAAAAACTAAATGTTTTGTAAAATACAACCTAAAGAGCAGAAGATGGACAAAGAGAAGAAATCACAGTATCAAGATAATTGGTGCCTAGTACTTTCAGGACAAGGGGTAGCTTAAGAGAGATGCCAGAAAGCATAATGAAAGGATTTGCTTTGCACTTGCAAAAGACTTATTCTTTCCACTTCCACTGCACTTGAGGTAAAACACTGACAGAGATGGGCAGGGAACAGCAGTAGGAAGTGAAAAGTCTTTGGGAGGTTGCCAAGGAAACCACTCACTCATTCATTACTAAAGACTTACCATAGTAGAAGGAGTGTATAGGTTGCTAAGGATATAGCAATGGCAAAATAGACAGTGCCTCTCTTCATGGAATTTCAGCCTAGTGCTGTGTTACTTTTGAGAAAGAAGACTGTTACTGTGGCCCATCTTGAGCCAAGCAAGAAAGGTGTCAGCGTCACACCAAAAATTGGAAGATCCCTATGGCATGTGAAACCAGGCCATACACTAGGTAAGAAGTTGTTTGCAGTGTCCCCAAAAGAGAGATCAGCAGATAGCCATATAAACACATTGAATATCATGACACATCTTGATAAGGGGGAAGAGATATGCCTCAATGAGCAGGAACACAAGGGAGGGAAATTGGGAGGATGTTGATGGTGCTAGAAGACGTGTTTCTCCAGGTATTCAACTTTTAAGGAAGCCATCTCCACTCTCCTTTGTGCCAGGGTTGGAGAAGAGAAGTGGTCTACAGTTGTACGCGCAACATCCTTAGGGTCTGTCAAAGACACGGATTCACTGCTGAGCTCAAGGTCTCGGAGAGCACATGATCAGAACTTAGAGGTCTGAAAGCAGAATTCTGTAATGATTTGAAGGATCCTTTCTTTTTCCCCAGGATAGTTAAAAGTACTGCCTCTCACAGCCAAATTGAGCAGTTCTGTGGTTGCATTTTACAAGTAAATGAAATCTCACTGTCATCCCATGGTGTCAGCTGTCACCTAGGCCATCATCACATTCTGCCTGGCAGGTTGGGGAATGAGGTGCAGAACAACACATTTAGCTTACACCAATGAGCACTGGCTCTTGGGCTCATCAGTCAGTCTTGGTATACTGCAAAGTGTTCTCAGGGGGGGCTTTCAGCACCAATGTGTTTTCTGAAGGCACAATTCTATACGAATGGTGGAGAAAGTATCTTGATTTTATGATAAAATAAATGATCTTAAGATGCCTTAAGATCATCCAAATTGCCTATGTTGCTAACAAGCCCTGTCTCCTGTCAAGGCCATCTACCCAGGCATATGTTTAGCAGTCTTCAGAGTCTACCAACTCTAAGGTAAATTAACCTCAACAAAAAAAAAAACAAACAAACCCAAAAAAACCCACAAAAATTATCTATCTATCCATCCAATTGTCTTATCTGTCTCTATCTTTCATGTATGTATCTATCATCAATCTATCGAGGGAGAGAGAGAAAAGAAAAATCAATATTATATAGAAATGACAGTAGGATACAGAGGAAGTCATTAAACTTTGGGGTCACTGCTATGAGCTTCAACACCAGCTTCAAACAAGGCACTTACAGAAATGTGCTCCAGATATATGTAAGCACATGAGTCACTGAAAAACAGATCTGAGCTACACAGATCAGCTATACAGGTCTTACTGCTGCACAAACAGGAAGTTATGGTTTATATAGGATGAATATTGTCCAGACATTAAATATCATGTTTTGAAAAACTTAATAGTAAAATAGGATTCTTATATAAAGTTAAGTTTAAAAAACATTCATTTGGGGTGCCTTGGAGGCTCAGTCAGTTAGGTGTCTGCCTTCAGCTCAGGTCATGATCCTGGAGTCCTTGGATCAAGCCCAGGATCAGGCTCCCTGCTCAGCAGGAGTTTGCTTTTCCCTCTCTCTCTCTTCCCAGCTTATGCTCTCTTTTTCAAATAAATAAATAAAAGCTTTTTAAAAATAACAAAAACCACTCATTTAAAAAATCATGTTAATTTTGAAAGTATACACACTCATAAACACCCATATACATGTGTATATACATTTTCCTATATTTGACACATATGTATAAATATTTATATACCTATATATGCACATGGATTTTGAGGATTTGTGCACCAAAATATGAATTCAGGGTTTTTTCTTCTTGGCAGATTTAGCAATAACTGATTCTTCATTTCTTCTTAACAATCTTCTACATATCTAAAATTGCATGTAATGAACACATGTTATTTCATAATCAGAAAAATATTACCTTCTTTTACCGTCCGTTGGCTTTAGCTTGACAAGAAGTTTGAATTCATAATTAATTAGAAAAAGGGAAATGAAACTTCATAAAACTTTCTGGTTCATGAAACTTTCAACATGAATGAAAAATGAATACTTTCTATAACATTTCTGAAATGCTGATCTCTCTACTTTAGATTCCCACTTTATTAAGAGGGAAGGCCATGAAAATAATTCATCACCTTTTTCAAATACCTTTTTGCCTGATGCTCATTCTGAAATTTTTTGAAATAATTTAAGTTAGCAATACGAAACTCCAAAGGACAGCACACATGAGAGTAAGTTAACATCTAAAATGCAGAGCTTTGTGAATCAATAATTTGGTATTTAATCCATTCAGTTATTGTGACTCTTACTAGTTGTATCAGTACTGTACTACGGAGTCAAACAGGTAGTTTTCCTTGAAGTGAGGAAATGGACATTCATGATCACACAAATAAATGTAAACTGTGACTTTAAGAAATGTTCCTAAAGAAAAGAGGTAGCATAAGTGAGGAGGTTAGAAAGTATGGACACTGGTTGTCATTGATGGGTTATATATATACTACTGAAATGAATGACAAAACACAGTTTGGGATATAGATGGAAGCGTGGTGGCCTCTGAATGGCATCATGGGCCTCACTCTATGATCAATGATCCTCCAACAACAAAATCACCTGCTGCTCTTAAATTCATCTGGACAAACCATAAGTTCAATGTGAATGGCACTCCAGAACAATATGTACCTTATTCTACCACAAGAAAGAAGATTCAAGAGTGGGTCCCACCTGCAACACCTTATAAGTAAAGACAATGGAAATAGTTTAAAAATGTGAAATATGGGAAATATGGGGGTCTTCAGATAATTGCACTTTTACTGTTTCCTATTAACTTGATTAAAATTATTTGATTAAAAAAAATGTCAAAGGCCTGGGATTTGATCCTGTCTGCCATGTACAACTGTATGACTGGGCAAGTTACTTAACCTCTCTGTCCTCAGTTTGCTGATGTGTAAAATGGAAATTTTAAAAGTATCTATTTCATAAGATTGTTATAAATATCAATTGAGTCAATATTTAATATTATATTAAATACTATTAATTATATATACTATTAATTATAATAGTGTTTGACACATAGCAATCTCTAGCTGAATATTTCATAAATAAATAAACAAAGTAGTATACAGGTATTGAGAAGTTTAATGGGGAGACCTGACTGATGTGGTCAGCGAAGGCTTTCCTATATAACTGATAACTGAATGGCCAGAGTTATGTATGTGAAGGTCATGGAGTGTGGGAGCTGAATAAGATTAAGGTGGAATACACAGAAAAGTGAGGACAATGAAGGGCTTATTTGGCCACATTAAATATTTGGGTTTTTATTTTATTAAAGTATGACTGGAGGTTTCTGTTTGGAGGGGATAAAAATAACTATAGAGACTAAAAAACTGGAAGAGTACAACTGACAATAAGGAAGAGTCTGTTAGGAAACTATTACAATGGAAGGAAAATAAAACTCTTCCTAGTGCTAGATCAGATATTAAGGATGAGAGAAAGGGAAATGTCAAGATTAACTCTTGGGATTCTGGAACCACTGAGACAGGGACTGCTAGAGAAAAAAGAATAGACTTGGCAGATTGAGCAAGACTTTGAGATTAAATAAGTTGAGTCTGAGATGACTTTCAATTATTCAGGTAAAAATGTTAAGTAGGTAGTGAGTTATATCTGATTCTCAAGGAAATTACAAGGCTGGAATAAAATATCAAATGCTGTTGAGAAACCAACAAAGATTAACTACAAAATGTCCAAATTTAGCAACATGGAGGTCATTCTTGACCTTAGAAAGATTGTTTTCATTACACAATGGGATTAATTGAAACTAAATTAGAAAAATGTTTTATGAGATTGGACAGTGTAAAGGGATGAAAACATTGTAGATGGAAATTTTGGGGAAAAGAGGGATTACTGGCTTTGTTTTAATGGAGAAATACAAAAATGTTAAGAAACATCTATTTGAGTGGAAGATGTTAAATATGCAAAACAAAGTATAATCAATATCACAAGATTTCTAAGTAGTCAAATAAATAAATTAATATCAAAGAAAAGAGGGGAAGACCTTTATTGAAATCAACAGAGGAGGATAGAATGGATCCAGATGTAGGCTCCTAGCACATTAGCCACCTTGTGCTTATCCTACCCAATCAGCATATTAACATAATGGATCAATGTGATGTTCTGTGGGTTACTGAAACCACCCAGATTTCTTCATATCCTATTATAAGAAGAGGATGAGTTAACATAGGCATATGTAGGGCAAACTTATTAAGAAATGTTTTTCTCCAATCCATGAGAATATGAACTATTTCTGATCCTCTTTTCTATATTTTTAAGATTTATTTATTTATTTATTTATTTATTTATTTATTTGAGAGAGAGAGAGAGAGAGATTACTCATGTCAGGGAGGGGAAAAGGGAGACGGAGAGAGAGTGTCTTAAGGAGACTCCATGCTGATCACGGAACCTGACACAGGGCTAGATCTCACAACCCTGAGATCATGACTTGAGCTGAAACCAAGAGTCAGTTGCAACCGACTGTGCCACCCAGGTACCTCTCCTTCTGATCCTCTTTTCTTATCAGAATACAAAAAATGCTGTCACCAAATTAATGGCCCAGGGTCATGTAACTGAGGCTTTATGGATCTCCTCTAGCAACAATGAAACATCTGGCACAGTATCTGCAAACAGGGCTACTAGTGTTTGTGTCTTCAGGGACCGATAAAGCCTGACCAGCAAACTTAGAGGAAATAAGGAAAGGATAGGGACCATAGCCCCACTAATCTCTGCCATACATTTACTACACTCTGTTCCCACAATGCATTAGCCAGCATTGGTATTTCTAGTGTGGGGGCAATTTCAGAGATTTCTATTTGGCCTCCCACACTATACTACCTCTTTACCTAACAGGGAAGGACCCAGTGAAACAATTATTCCAACTATTAAGTTTGTCTATCTCAGTTATACATTAGGGAAATGACCATTGACCTGATGGTCCCATTGAAGGCTGGATTTTAGTCAGAATGCCACTCATTATCTGAACTTCATAAACCATCACTCTACAGGGAAGCCATGATGATGCTTTGAAGTGCCAACTCTGTACCAGACAGAGCATGGAAGCAGACAGATAAAGTCTCCATCTTCAAGGGGTTTATATTCTCTTTTGGAGAGAGATGTAGATTTTTTTCTTTTAAATGTAAGAAAGTTCTTTGCAACCAAAAGATTGTCCCTTCAAGAGAGTATTTTTCTCAAAAGAATGCTAGACATCAAATTATATGTTTATGGGATCAGCAAGTTATTTAAAAATTGAGCTAGTGGACATAGGCTATCACTGCGAAGAAGTCACACAGGAAGTAGCATTTTAAAGGGAAGATACAAATGTGTTAATTGGAAGAAAAATAGAAACAATGCATGAAGATATAAAATAAAGGTGATAATTAATGGAGTGAGTCCTGCAAAAGGGATTAGATTGTGAGTGAATAAATCACTGGTTTTGAGAAGGAAAATGGACTTTCTTTTTCATTTACAAGAATTGAGAATTTATAAGAAGTAAGAACAAGGTGACAAGGGGTGCCTGGGTGGCTCAAGTCAGTTAAGCTTCAGACTCGATTTCGGCTCAGGTCATGATCTCATGGTCCTTGGATCAAGCCCTACATCCAGCTTTATGCTCAACGGAGAGTCTTCTGGAGATTCTCTCTCTCTCCCCCTCTGCCTACCCACTCACACACACACTAGCTCTTTCTCTCTCTCTAAAATAAATAAATAAATCTTAAAAAAAAAAAAAAAGAACAACATGACAGGTGAAAATGCAAAAATAATGTAAGGCAGGAAATAGCTGAGAGAATCGGAGTTGAACTTTTTTTTGGATGGTGTTATTCATCTTGGTGAAGATGAAAGGGGCTATAGATGGGTCTTTAGGTGTGAAGAGAAGGGCAAAAAAAATATATGGAATCTCATCTCTGAGGACCATGACTCCAAATCATAGCAATTGGTTCACAGGCTTTGCTGAGAGCTCATCAAAGGTTATGTGCCATGAATTTTTAGAGCACCTAATCAGCGTGAGTTTCTCCAGCAAACCAAGAGCAGAGAACATCAGAAATTCAGGTTGTAAAGCAAACTAAAATGAAAGTAAATAAATAAATACATAAAAAAATAGATGGCAAATATGATGGAAAGTCAGGGCATTTGATATACAAAAGTGTTATAGAAATGGATGATGACATAGTCCCATTTAGGCAGAGAATTCAGAATCTAGGAGAGAAGTCACGGTCAATTCATGATAACGTGACAGGCCAATGCAGAATAAGACAATTGGGAAGGTAGGAAATAAGAAGATTGTAGACAGAAAGGAATTGCAGACTCTGGATATGGGGTTACAGAAGCTTCTAGAAATATCATCAAGATGAGGCATTGATCCTTAATTAAAAGTATTGTATATGGTGAGGGTTTCAAAAAATACTTTCCAGTTTCAATCCACCATTTATTACAGATCTGTATGTGAAATCCTAAGGTGTTAATTAAAGCCTTTATAAACATTTGCATATAGTAATTTCACAATTCTTTGAGGAGATATGAAGAAGCACTTCATCTTTTGAACACAGTCTATTTTTGCAAGTGGTTGTTATCAATGTGAAGTTATAAAAAGGAAACTTCAGATGCCTTCTCTGTGCTGTTGGCAACAGTCTCTTGTTGGCCAGAAAAGGAGGATGATGTGATTGGATTACAGACTAGAAAATTCCTAAATGTGCCTCATGCTATATTTATGATGATTGAATTAAATTTTGTTACCCCCAGGGTTTGGTGATCAACTTGGAGAACAAACAAAAACTAAAGAAACAGAAAAGAACATTTTCTCCTCATGTTCTGCTTCTTAGTAGAGAAAATGAATTCCTAAGAGCTGTATTGTTTTGACTGGAAGAAACAACTCTGGCAAGGCAGCAGGTGGTTATCGTTTTGAAACAAAAAAATAACTGAAAATTCCCATACCTTAAAGTTCAAAATGTTCTTTTGAACTTAGTTTGATTGAGTATTAATGTCTCCTGAGTATTGATATCTGTGGGTGAGCTCTGAAATGCTAATGACAATGAGTGACTTCATGGCTCTGGATCACATATTCAAAGTCCTAAATACAGAAGAAAAAAAAAAGAGTAACTGAAGCCCTCTCTTAGCCTATGAGAGACACATTTCTGAAAGTAACATCCCCTGCCCACCCCCCTCCTTGGAAATACCAAATACAACATCTGGTTATATCAATTCCCTAAGAGCAATTTTACATCACCTGAGCAGCAAACACATACACTGAGGTCTCTCCAGAATCATCTACCTGTTACAGATGAATTACAGAATCTCATACTGACTACATCCCTAGTCCAATTTGGTCACATCTCTACAGATACGGTATTTGGTTAATTTGTTTTTTTCTACAATGGGAAATCCCTTTTCTTCTCCTTTTCTGGAATGCAGAGAGGAAAAATTCATAGTCTTAATATGGTTTGGAAGTTCCGCAAAATACTTGATAGTCTGCTTTGATAGGTATAAAATGGAAGTAGATGGATTAAGTCCTCCAAATTACATAACACCAGGACACATCATTCTTGCAGAACACCATACTGTGTCCCAAGTGGTGTCATTCACATTACATTCTGTGTTGTGCAACATGGTGGCCCTGTGGAGAGCAGATGACAAATGAGTTTATCAGGTAAGTGTGCATGAGCAAATATTTGTGGGCAGAACAGGTTGTCTCTTCATGATAGCAGATAATAGTAGGCTAACACTTACATGGCACTGACTTTTGCCCAGCATTCTTCTACTCTTTATTATCTCATTTTACACATGAGGAAACTGAGTTAAAGAGAGAGAAGGTTCCTTACCCTCAGTCACAGTGCTCGTAAGTGGCAGAGCCAAGATTTGAAAGTAGTCAGAGAAAGTAGTCTGCCTCCAGAATCTGGGCTTGTCTGCTTTTCAGATAGAGAAAATAATAACCAGGACAACAACATAGTTAGTGAGATCTGCAATGAAAGAAATATTTGGGAGAGCACTTGATTTATTATCCAAGCCGAGTCTTTCAAAAGCAAGCACTGGATATATTTTCTAGTAACTCATAAAAATATAAAACAAAGTGAATTGACAGTGGCATCTGAGAGAGCAAATTCAATCATGTAGCAATTACTCCCTTCCTCTTAATATCATATCAAATCTTGCACACACACAAAAAATAAAGAAACCAGCTTTCTTTAGAGAGAGCATACTCTGCTCTCCATTTTTCCCTTTTTTAATGGAATTTAGTGAAAGAAAAGCATGAGCTTTCTTTTTCCATATGTTTACCTTTAATATAACAAGGTGAAAATAAATGATGAAAATGAAATACATGAAAATCTATATTTATAAAAAACAAAATATCCTAAAAGGAAGAGAATCACTGCTGCAGTTATTTTTCTATTGGTTTTATTCAGGTGCTTCCTGATTGTACTGTTTTGATTTTTTTTTTTACTTATATAATAATGTCTAATTAAAGTAAAATTTTCAGGAATATGAGAGAACTTTTCAAAGTGTGTTATATAGAATTTTAAAAATATAATTTAGTATTATCAAACACAGAAACTGTTATCCTGGAGTTAAAACAAAGCACTGCTGATTTAAATGTGGCAGGCAACCATATCATATAGTTTTTTTTCTGCAAGATGTAACTTCTACTTGACAATGTTCATACATCATTCTCAGATTCTGACAGATAACATGATTGTAAATATTTTACAACCAAGCTAGTAAAGTATGCCAAGGTTCACATAAAAGAAACTCTGGCAATTGGTAAAAGGCTTCTCAATAAAATGGAACACCCTTACACCTCAAACAGCTCTGTTAAAGATTGAGAGATAAAGACATTTGGATAGAAATTACTTGGCAAAGTCAAAAGTAGCATTCAGCTTGGTTCTGCACCTAAAAATGAAAGTCACAAACATGAATGAGTAAAGACCTTATCTTTGGAGAACAAAGATGAAAGTTCCATACTAAAAGTTTTAAGAATTAAAAAATGGGGGGGGGGGTTCCCATCTTGGTTTGAAAGTGCCCAAAGCAAATGCATTACAGAAAATTAAAATGGTTTCTAGAAAATTTCTTTAGATTTTCTGGAATTTGAACAAAACCATGTTCTTGGAAAGCTGAAAAAAAAAACATGATTGTTTCTATTGATCAGGAAGGAAAGCTGAGCCCGCAAGCAATTTATTTTGCCATCGTCATGAGAGCACAGGAATATTGCACTTGAGAGTATCGAAAACAACATGCAGATTCTTTAGGAGGGAGTGATAGCATTCTCCATTTGTGAGGAAGAGTATGCCCTGACCTGCAGCTGGGTTCCCTACCCCAAACAGCTGGGAGAATTTTTAGTTAAGACTGGAGAGTCAATCTGAGAAGAAAAATAAAGGGGAGGGGGGGAGAGGAAGTGTGTGTGTGTGTGTGTGTGTGTGTGTGTGTGTATCTTTCTATTTGTCTAGCTGAGCCCAGGAGAATGAGAGATACATGACTTAATAAAGGGATGTAATATCAATAAGAGCTTTTCCTTATCCTTTGTTCTAGCTGGATTTGAAGGTCGGTGGGATTTTACCAACAAACGCTGCCTATGCGAATCCATGGCAGAAAACAAAATTAGCAACAAGGCACGAACAAAATAGGAAATGAAGGGGTGGGCAGCTCTTGCTCCTTCTCCCTAGGCCGCTTCCCTCCTCCCAGCCAGAGCCTCCCTGCCTGAATCTTGTGGACCCACAGCAGATGTTAGGGCTTTGTTCTTTTACTTTTAAATAACAAAAAGCCACCGCTGATCTCATCTGGAGGAAAAGAGGACTTGACTGTAAGGTTCCTCATTTGAAAAATTGAAGCTGGGTACAAACTATTCCTTCTCCTTCCTCTGGCTCTCTTCATTCCTGGTCCACCATGCACATCAGTTCTCTTTTATGCCTGCCACCTATTTGGATCTTTTCTGCTCCTTTATAATTTCAGTTTGTTCCTGGCTTTGGCCGGTCACAGTCCTCCTCCATGACATCCTCTCAAAAAAGAAAGCTCTATTTTACCTCGATTTCAGATTCCCAAGATAGAGATTGCAGTTGGCTCCACTCATTCTTTTGTGTCTGGTCATGGTTCACAAATATTTGGTTACTGTTAGGCCTTGAATTGTGTCCCCTAAAAAGGTATATTGACACCCTTAACCTCCTAGTACTTGTGAATGTGACCTCATTTGGAGATATGGTCCCTGCTGATGTGATCAAATTAAGATGCAGTCACTGAGGTGGGTCCTTCCTCCATGATGGCTGGTGTCCTCAGAAGAAGAGGAAAATTTGGACCCAGTCTCTCTGGGGCAGACAGCCCAGAGAGACTGAGCCAGAGTCTGGGGTAACACTTCCATAAAGGAAAGGATGCTGGGGCTACCAGAAGCTGGATGAGATTAGGAAGGATTCTCCCTTACAGGCTCCCTGCTGACACCTTATTTTTGGACCTCCAGCCTCCAGAACTGTGAGAGAACATATTTCTGTTATTGGAAGCCACTCAGTTTGTGGTATTTCTTTATAGCAGCCCTAGGAAACTAATGCAGTCCCCTTAGTCAATTGTCCAACTTTGATCCAAATAATTGGAAGGTGCCATATGCCCGAAGTATGATACTTTTGCACTTTAGCTGAGCTTGTGGGAAGATTTCTTTTTTCTTTTTTTGCCCTTAGACATTGTAGGAGTAAATAGCCGATGTCCATATCTCTTGTCAAGAATGTATCTGGTGACTATTACTAATAAAAATCTTCTCAAAAAGCTGGGGCAGGGGAGGGATCTGTTCTTTTTTGTCAGAGCTGCATGATTTATTCTCCAATTTCTGGGAAAAGGAAAAAATTTTCAAAGGGAAGAAAAACCAGTTATTTCTTCTAAAACTGAAACTAACGAAGTTCTTTGAAAATGTCTTTTTTTCTTCCTTTAGCCCAGTTCTCATATTTTTCAAGAGAGAGAATCTAAATATAGGCAAGATTCCATTCTTAACGTTGACCATCATTCTTTATTTTTTTAATGCTTCTGCTCTCGTTGGAATCATGGAAGATACTACACCGTGAAATAAAGCCCAAGAAAGAAACAGCCGCGATGTGCTATCTATCATATCTCAGTTAGTCCCTATTACTTTTTTGTATTGAAATGTAACTGATATATAGCAGTGTGTAAGTTTAAGGTATACAATGTGTTGATTTGATACATTTATACCTTGCAATATGATTCCCATGGAAGCATTAACTAGCACCTCTATCCTACCATGGGGCTGCCAACATGGCAGTAGAGCAATCAGGAAAGTGCAGATGTGGGGCAATGGATAAGAGGAACATGATCACATGATCATCCTGAAATAGCTCTATGAAAGGCCAGATAGTAAAGGTTGTTGGCTTTGCAGGCTGTGCAGTCTCTGCAACAAATATTAGCACAAATCTACTGTATATAACAAGCAAATGAGTGAGCATAGCCCCCATTACAATAAAACTCTACAAATGTAGGGATAGGGATTGGATTTGATCTGCAGGCCATGGTTTGCCAAGTCCAGTCTAGAGGATGAGTGCAAACACCTGTAGTTTCTGATGAGATTCTTCATTTGTCAACACCCAGCATGGAAGCGTATGACATTGTATCTAGGAGGACACTGCCTGTAAGTGACTTTTTCCCTGTTTCTCCAAAAATGGGTGTCAGCCACAGCCAGTTACATTTTACACATACAGCCAATGATAGTGGTTTCTAGGAATTACCCAAAGGAGTCTAGAGCTCCTTGGAGATGTGTGAGGACCTTCCTCTGCCACTTGGGACAACTGAGAAACCCTCTGAATTTCAGTGTCTTTCAGCAGTCACACTTTACCATTTGTTGACATATTGCCATACAAATATTCTTTCTCAGAAACAATAGTAGCATGGTAAGCAAAAGGAATCCTTACACAAGTATACTTAGATGCAGAAACCAGTACAGGTCTACAGCCTCACAGCAGCTGATAAACACAGTCTGATGTTCCCATTGAACAAATGCTTAATGACAGTAGAGCTCATATGAATGCCTCTTTATGTCCTTTGTATCCCGTTCTATAAGGGCAGGACACAATATATACTATCACTGGCCACAGAGAGACATAACATGATGCCATCCTGGCCAATTCTCAGAGCCATTCACATGATCTATAAAAATCACAATGGCCTTGAACCCATCATGTGCTCAGAACGTTACCAATTGCAACAATTCCTGTGTAGGGTCATATCGGCACTAAATGTCAGATTTTCAGAAATTTCATGAGCCAAAATTTGACATCACATGGTATTTTAAAATCAGCCATGTTGGGAATATTTATTTCACAAACATCAGCAAATACTACAAATCGGGATCTTTTTTTTTTTTTTTCATAGAAACCGATGTTAAACATTTTCCAGAACACAGTGATCCTGCTCCTGCCTTACTATACCAGCCAAAATGTCCTTATGTTTTAATCACATATTCCATCTTGAAATCTCCAGCCACCTGACCACCAGCTTTCAGCCTCTCAATCCCTTCCATTTTGGAATCTACCTGTTTAATCATCCTCCTCTTGCCACAGAACAAGAGAGAAAGGAAATTGGCTGTTATTCCTCCCAGCGACAACACATCTGGTCCACACATCAAAGAATCCATCTCATAATCACTCACGATACTCCTAAAGCAGTTAACAGCTGCTATCACCACAATCATTCTGTAATCCAACCCCACCACCCATAAATCCTCCAAAAGGATGGATAAAATACTTTTAAAAGATTAAATTTAAATGTGAGCAATTAATGAAACAAAGGTAACATTGTATGTCAACTATACTTCAATAAAAGAAATAAATACCAGTGGGCATTTGAAAATATTGAGTGACAAATATTTTAATTTCAGATTAAGTCAAAAGGAGCACATCTCCCATAAGAAATACAGTGCAAGACTAATTCCTCAGACAAGCTGCTTCTGCAAAGTTGAAAAGAAAGAGCAGCTGTGAATTTTGGCTTCGATCCAGCTTGATAAGTTAGAGATGGTCTGCGGCTGTTCATGGAAATTTTAATGTTCACAACTCCACTCTTTAAGATCTATAACAGGGATTGTTTATCCCTTGCGGTTTGCAATTGATTTCTCTCCCACAGAAGGGGAAATAAGCCTTGTTCTAACAGTAAACCCTTCTAGACTGCAATAATAACATAAGATGATGAATCCTATTCTTTCATTATTTTTATGACTGCGCTCCTCCTGCCCTCTCCCCTATGTTTTCTGTGCCTAATGAGACAGAAAAAAATACTGATAAAAAAGGGCTGATTTATCAATAGATTATTCCTGAAATTTACACATAAAATGTATTCTGACTAAAAAAATCACGCTCAATCATCAGCCATAATGTATACATTTCTACCATTAGAAATCTGTTCCTTTGGTTTAAAAAATTACTATATTAAACTATCCACACTTCAATATGAGTCAAATTATACAAAACTGGAAAAACTTACATTTTTCACACTACAATCTTTGGGTGCCATGTTAACGAGACGCTGGACTGCATTAAAGAAATACATAAATGAGCTTAGACTTGACCAAGAGAGATCTTGATGAAGGATCCTTTGAAGTGTGTCTCTTTTTTTAGAGAGAGAGAGATTTTCTTTCCTTCCTCTTTTATTTCTTTCTTTCAGAGAGAGAAAGCATGAGCAGAGGGAGAAACGGAGAGGGAGAGGGAGATAATATCCAGCAGACTCTGGGCTGAGCACCAAGCCCAGTGTGGGGCTCAATCTACTGACCCTGAGATCATGTCTTGAGCCAAACCAAGAGTTAGATGCTGCTTAACTGACTGTGCCACCCAGGAACCCTGAAGTGTCTGAACATAGTACCAGCACACATTTATCTCCATGTTGCAAGATAAGATGTTAGGTAATATGCCCAAGATCACAGCACTAGCAGTAAATGCTAGAGCTAAGAGTTGAGCCAAGATCTAATTTCAAGATTCTAGTCTTTTTCATATATTGTGTTGCTCAGGGGGGTAGAAATGAGAGACCGACCTCTGGTAATATGCAACAATTTCAGCATTATGGCATGTTTTTGTCCGGAATGACAGCTATCATAGTCTGTGAAAGTACTTAGCAAAAATCTTTGGCCAAAACATGATCTAAGGATTTCATTTTCTGTTCCTTAAAACCCATATATTAGGGATTAACAGGAAGGTGACATTGAGAATTTTCATTTACTAGCACCTGCATTAGCTTTCTGTGGCTGCTTTAAGAGAATATCACAAACCGTATGGCTTAAAACAACAGCAATTTATTTTCTCACAGCTCTGATGACAGAAGTTCAAAATCAAGGTGTCAGCAGGGCCATGCTCTCTCTAGAGGCTCTAGTGAGGAGTCTTTTCCTGGACTCTTTCAGCTTCTGGCAGATGTGGGCATTCCTTGACTTGTAGCCACATCTCTGTCTCCACGTAGCCTTCTCCTCTGTTTGTCTGTATTACTTTTCTTAGCCTCTCTGTTATAAAGATATTTGTGATGACATTGAGGGATCATCCAGATAATCCAGAGTAATTGCCTTATCTCAAAATCCTTAACCTAAATACATTCTGCAAATACCCTTTTTCCAATTAAGACCAAATATAATTTCCAAGGATTGGTACTTATTCTCTTTAGGTCATCATTATTCAACTTACTATAATATCATACTTGGTGAAACCTATTTTTCACTCATATACAGGAGAACTATATATAGTGGTAGTTAGATTATCAATCTATCTTTGCTTCTCTGGACATAATAGGCAAGATACTACTCTTTATCCCTTTTCTTCCCCTATATCCTGACTTACTGTCCCTACTCCCTGTTATTCCCCACACCACCTTCAACCTCCACCAATTGGACCATGGATCTGTTTCTGGAGGACAGGTGAGGCATTGGCTGTAAGTAACACTGTCCTTAAACCTTGGCTACTAGGACCCTTGCCGTGGGTCCAGTACTTTGGAGGACCTTACTCTGGCCTTGCTATGGCGGTACCCCTCCCTACAAAGAGTCCATGGTTCAAGAAGAAGTGCCTACCTAGAGCTCTTGCCACCCCCCCTCCCACTCAAGATCACATTCTGGGAACCTGCAATCTCAAAATTCCCTGCCCAAGGAGCCCCTATGTCTTCCCTCCCAAAGATGGATTGCACTGCCATTATGGACACTCCCAGCCCTAAGAGATGCCCAAGATGAAGCTATTTCATGTGTGAATTCGATTGGATGAAGAGACTGGGACATGCACTCCACTCCAGGCCAGAGCCAAGTGGGAAGTAAAGGTGGGAGAACTATGGGCTAAGAGCATCTATTCATTCTCTGACCCAAAGCCCTGAAAATGTCCAAAGTGGACCTGGTGGTGAGAATGGGGATTAAGGCATGGCTAAGAATGTCTCTTGGCTTTGTCATGGTGAGGTAGGAGACCAGAGAATCCCAGGTCACTGTGGATAGCCAAGCAACTCCTCTGCGGGCTTCATATCTACCAAACACTAAAAACGTATAATGCTTGCTTTAATATGTTAATGGCCTTAATAGTGTTCATACTTTTTGACACAATGATTTTACTTCCTAAAATTTAGCCCTTGAGAATATTTCAAAATACAAAAAAGGCATTATATACAGATGCTCATCCCCCCCACCCCATGTTTTAAGATAATAAAAAGGAAGCATCCCAAATGCTCAGTACAGACAGGTGGCTAAATAAACTGTGGTATATTGAAATCAATGGAACAGAGCTTATAAAAATGTTTACAGATTGTTTTATGACATGGGAAATCTTTATAACTTTGAATAAAAAGTAAAAGATATATGATACAAAATTGTAACTATAAAATGGTTCCACCTGTGTAAAAACTAATTCTAGGGAAAAAAAATGACTTCAAGGAAATAACCAAAATATTAATTATGCACAGAAAGGAGAGTTCTGGATTCTTTTTACTATACTTCATAATTGACAAATTGTCTTCAGTAACACACATTACTTTTATAACCAGATTTTAAGAAGCAACACTAAAAATAAAACTTCTAGACCACTTACACATGGTGTTAATCAGTTTCTTCCCAAAACCACACAAGATGACAGTTAAGAGATATTTTTTTAAGGATATAAAAAGAATAAGAAAGGGGACAACAGCAAAACAACTTTGGAAACTAGGAAGCTGGTGAATAAGAAGTCACTGCTGATATAAAGCTAAGAAAAGTGACCTTGCTACCAGCAGCATGGGGAAGTCAGACTGATCCATAGAAAAGCTTGGGAATTGGAAGAACCTTATTATATAAAAGCTGAAATACAAATGGGCTATAAAAACTGGAGGATCAATGGAAAATCTGCACAGAATTTATTTAGAACCCCAGAAGTCTCTCCCACTCCAACAGAAAACAGCTTCACTCTCTAAAAAAAAGAGTGAATCAGAGGGATTCTGAGCTGAACACATAGGCAGAAGTGAGGGTGAGTGTGTTGGATTGAGAATAAGGATATTAAGTAAATGGTGAAATCCTTGCTTGCTTGCTTCCTCCAGATTGCTGTTAGATAGGCTTACACTTCTCAGATAGGAAACTGACCAAACCAAGAGAAAAGACACATGTACTACGGGGGGGGGGGGTGGGGGGGGGAGGAAAGGGGATCCCTCAGTAAAAAAAATAAATAAACAAAACCATCCATTGGTAAGCCTTTCACACATGCATGGTTATCTGTGAAGTTTATTGCCTCACTCTAAAAAATGAGTGGGATCCAAAGATCATAAGTCATTTGAGAAGTTTCTAACATTCAAGAGAGAAGTTAAGACATCTAAAAAGTAAAAACTCAGGGAAAACAAAAATATTACAGTACACAGAAACTTGAAAACACTAATTTGAAACCTTCAGATAGGTAAAATAGTATCCTTAATCCACAAAAGCAAACACAAGGTCAGATTTCAATTTTTTGGATGGCTGAGTATTTTTCCATTGTGTGTGTGTGTGTGTGTGTGTGTGTACATATGCCACTTCTTCTTTATCCATTTATCTGTCGATGGACATCTGAGTCTTTCCATAGTTTGCCTATTGTGGACATTGCTGCTGTAGAAATTGTGGTGCAGGTGCCCCCTTCAGATCACTACATTTGGATCTTTGGGTAACTTCCTAGAAGTGCAACTCAGCCATCAAATAAAAAAGAAAGAAAGAAAGAAAGAAAGAAAGAAAGAAAGAAAGAAAGAAAGAAAGAAAGAAAGAAAAAGAAATCTTGCCATTTGCAACAGTGTGGATGGAACTAGAGGCTATTATACTGAGCGAAGCAAGTCAATCAGAGAAAGACAATCTCACTCATATGTGGAATTTAAGAAACAAAACAGAGGATCATAGGGAAAGGAAGGGAAAAATAAAACAAGATGTAATCAGAGAGGTAACAAACCATAGGAGACTCTTAACTACAGGAAACAAACTGAGGGTTGCTGGAGGGGAGGTGGAGGGATGGGTGATGGACATTAAAGAGGGCACATGATGTGTTGAGCACTGAGTGTTAATATGCAACTGATGAATCACTGAACTCTACCTCTGAAACTAATAATATGTTATATGCTAATTAATTGAATTTTAATTTAAAAATTAAGAAGAAGAAAGAGAAATAAAATAAAGTTAAATAAATAAGTTTATCCTTAAAAAAACCCACACGGCTATATAAATCTAAGAATATTAAGGGGACAAAAGGTCTTTGCACTTTACAAATAATATGAGAGCAAAATGAAAATCTCAAACGAAAATGTTTAGAAGCAAAGTTAACCATTGCAGGATGAGTGGTAGAGCTGATCCTTAAACTTAACTTCCCAGGATTCCTCTCCCTTCCTTCCATCGATGCTTGCCCCCATTGTGTTCTCATGGGTGGCGGCTATAGCTTACAGACCTCATCTGTAGCATTCTAAGTCTCCCTTAGAACTGTTTTATCAAAGTATTCTCACTTCATGAGCAATAAAACTTTTTTTGCCAGATTCTACCATTTATCTGGAAATAGAAGAAAAGGTTTCCCCTGCCCCCTGTTTCTCTCGTCATTCTTAAATGCATTCTATGCAATAATTTTATAATACCAATTGCCCACTGGCTGTTTTTTATTTTTCCAGGCAGCCCACACAAAATGGACTCTCCTTTATAGCCTTTGGAAATAGTAAACTTGAATTAGAAAGAGGTATTGACGTGCTCCCAGAGGTGATCCATAGCTCCGGCAGTAACTTCCACAAATATCAGCCAGTGCCATCCGAGGATGCAGCCCCAACTTGAACCATTTGCTCAGCCCTACAACCTCCAAGATCATTCATTACCCACTCCTTCAGCACATTTGCGCTGTATTTGTAGGTGCTGACAACACAAGCCTGTCTCCTTTTATTTCGTTGTTTGAGACTTTCACAGCAGCCAAGGTTCAGATTTAATCATTTGATTCTGATGCACTTTCTTTAACAAATTGTAGCAGCATTAAAGTACAGTATGACAGGTCTGGGACTGTGACAACCCCGTTGATCAGAGTTATTCACACAGCCAATGATCCATCTTGGTGAAAAGTTAAATTCCTGGCTTTATAAAGCTTTTAGACTTTTAATTTAGTGGTAACGAAAGCTTTCACTTGTTTTTGTTGTCATCTGATATGCACTAGAGTTCTAGGAAAACCAAGTAAACAATATTCAGACTGGTTTCTAGTTGCACTGAATCAGAAGCATTATGTAAAACAAAAGTCCATTCAAATAGATGTGTTTTAAAAAACTGCTCTGAGAAAGCTCAATACCTGGACTAGTAAAACAAGTGCATTTGAGGAAGTCATTCACACCAGGAAGGGTCTAATCAATTAGAATTTGCCAAAAATGAAAGCTTTTAGTCTGCCCAAACTACACACTCATACTTTTCAAGTTACAAACTATGTCCTTTGGAACATATAAGTTTATAAGAGCTATAATATTTATCTGATAGACTTCTCAAAATAATTTTGCATATCATCATTTCATTTGATCCCATGTGATACCCTGGTGAATATATCTAGCAGCTCTTATCTTCAATTTATAGATGGTGAAATCACTTGTTATAATGAGTGAAAACGGGCTTCCTTCAAATAAATGTTCCTCCTTTGCATATACCAATGCTTCTAGCAGTAGTTACAAATTAGTTGGAGCTCAATAAATGTTCTGGGGGAAGAGAAACACAAAACTTAAGAAATTATTGATTCTCAGTTATATCTTAAGGGATTTCAAAGGAAAATGTTTGCAAGAATAACACACATGGTAAAGTACTGATGCAGCAAGGGTGTTGATTGCCTAGCTTCCTGAAAGACAGAAAAGGTCTCTTGACTCATCCTCTTAACCTAAGTCATCCCTGGGATGATATGTCAGTCTGGCTTGCTGTATCTTTTACAATATCCCTAGCTCAGAAATCAACAAGGTAAATAAGGTAAAACCTAACTAACATCAGACTACTTGGGGAATGGCTATTAAGAAAGTTAGTTTGACTATTTTGAATTATACAAAGCAACTCAAAGAATGCCAACAATATCACTTTAGGGGAGAAATAAGTAAAATTTATCATTAGCAAATAAAGTGGTCCTTATTATAAAGGTTGCTTTGTGTCATAGCCCTGTGACAGAGGTGGCCACATTGTTTGGTGATCATCTGTGTCCAAATATAACCCCCTCCACCTCCCACCCCCAGGTTAGGGTCTGGATCATCTTGGTACTGCCAGAACCTATCTGACCCAAGTATTATAGGGACTCAATGAACGTTTGATGAGCAAGTTAATTAATGAATAAATACACTGCTACTGAATGGTTGTTGGATGCATCTTGGCAAAGAAAAAAGCATAGTCTGTAAAGTCAGAAAAATTCAGGTTCACATTCCAGCTCATCCAAACAGAAGCTGCATGATCTTAACTTTCTCAACCGCTTTGAGTCTCCCTTGTCTCAACTGTAAAAGGAGCATAACAGTGGGAAATAATGCCTACCATATAAGGCTGCTTTGACAAAGAAATGAGGGAATGATGTAAGCATTTTATCTGTTTTCCCTGACACCTTGGATGCACTATAAATTCACTTTAACTATGAATTTTTTTTTTTTTTACCAAGCAAGCTAAACTTCAGATCTCAAAAGAGCATAGCCCTGAATAATCAAGTTCTAAAACAGAGTTCAACTAATTCACTGTCCTCTTTCAATACACAAGACAGGGAGTGATTAATTAAAAGTGTATACCAGTTAAAGTGTATACCAATTAAAATAACAAAATGAATAAAGCATATGTTACCACCCACCAAAACACCTCTGTGAATACAGCTTTGATGCTAGATTATTAATTTTATTGAGAGTGAATATTCATTTGACTACTGTAAGATTAATAAATTTGTCTCAGTAAATTTGTTGGAATTGGGACTCCATGGTGATTTAGTGACAGCAATTTCTACATAAAAAAGTATGGTTCATGAAATAACCTGGAAACCAAGATTAAGGCCAAACACGATTGAAAGAAATGAAAAAATATTTCCCAAACCTCTGTGGGAATTCCCTACTTCCATTGCTGCAGAGGATAAAAACCTAGCCTGATGTGATTTCTAATTCCCTGTAAGGCTTTCTACAATGCAAATGTCACGGTGAAAAATTTGGCAATTGCTTTCAGGAAGGTAAGTTGCCCAGATCACTAGAAAATGTTTTGACATTTAAGTGACCCTTCCATTCTGTTTTACGAAAGAAGTTCCAATTAAGCTCAAAGCTCTCCTCTTATTTACTATCCTGGCTCTAGAAATGAAGGCCATGAAAAGTTGAATGCTATTTTCGCTGTGGGAGCATGGCTGAGCGCTCTGGGAGAGAGAGCAAGAACCCTCAGCCACCTCCCAAGAAGACAAGAACTGATGAAAATTGCCCTTTGTCCTGAAATTTATCACCATTTCCCCACAGGATTGTTTTTTGTTGTTGTTTCCCCTTGGCTGTGGCCCAAGACAGATGCTCAATTCAGTGGGTAGTGCATGGGGAACAGTCTAATGTTGGAAGGTTCTGGTCCTGATTTTGCTGCAAATTTATCATGTGGTACTGAATAAGCCTCCTCACCCCTCAGAACCTCTGTTTTCTTATCTATTAAATGAGGGGGTTACACCAGATAATTTCTGAGGCCCCTTCCCGCTCCAATTATGGTCAGGAGTGCTGGAAGAAGGTAGAGCTTGTGTAACAATGGGACACCGCAAGACAATCTGCCATCTCCTGCTTCCAGCAGAAAGCCAAATGTTAAAGGGGAACAACCAAAGTGATCTGAAGCTGAAGGGGGGACTCCACAGTTACTCAGCTGAAGGGTCCAGAAATGAGACACAGAGCTCAGCAGGTACAGGTGAGCTCTGGCAATCTAGGGAGTTTGATTTTCATACTTACCTGAAATAATACTGGACAAAAGACACCCTGTTTTCTCTCTAGTTCTAATTAGTATTCTTTCCTTGCAGGTTGCGGGAATCATACCAAAGTAGCTTGATGAGAGAGGAGGAAATGGTTATATGAATAAAATCTAGCACTAGGGAAAAACTGGAATGGTGAATCCTTCAGGAACCCAGGAAGCACTCTCTTGCTTACTGTCTCTTGTCACTGCTTCCTTCTACATATCTGGTTCTTCCCTTTGTCCCCACCACAGCTCCCTTCTTCCTCCTCCTCTTCTTCTTCCTCCTCCTTCCCCTCCCCCTTCTCCTTTTTCTCCTCCCCTTATCCTTCCCAGTAGGCTTTCTCTACTTCCCAAATAGACAAATATCAACCACCGTCCTTGACTTTAGGTGTTACAGTTCTACTCACATCTACAGAAAAACTGGCCTCACTGAACCCATTTCCAATTTCCCTGGACAGAGGTGCTGAATGAATCAGGCCTCTCTATGCCTTGTCCAACTGTGGCCAAAAACTGTTGGCAGAGATCAGGGTGGGGGGCACTCTGGGAGCCATGTGAATAGATGATTCTAAAACTTCAACTGTAGGGTCTAATCTTATTAAGCCCTCCTCAGATATAAAGCAAACTTAGATCACTGGATTCCATTTGCCCATTTGAAATTGGTTATATGAATGTTCAACCTCACTTACCTTCGCGATGGAGCTAATGGTCAAAGCAGTTTTTTAACTGTTGAGATTGATATTATTTTTTTAAGCAGTTCTATGCAATTAAGTAAAATCATATTTAAAATGAGATCTCTTGGGACGCCTGGGTGGCTCAGGGGTTGAGCATCTGCCTTTGGCTAAGGGTGTGATCCCAGAGTCACAGGATGGAGTCCCACAACGGGCTTCCTTCATGGAGCCTGCTTCTCCCTCTGCCTGCCTCTCTGCTTCTCTTTTCCCTGTGTCTCATGAGTAAATAAATAAATAATCTTTAAAAAATAAATAAAATAAAATGAGATCTCTTTAAATGCCTTTCAAAACCTCACTTAATGGAGTTGCTGTTACTTGGTTCACATAATTCTGAATATTGAATTCCAAAGATGATTTTCTCTGGAATTTCTTGAAATAATTTACCTAGTCAATATGAAACATTAGGCTTGAGTTCCCTGATAGGTTATATTTATAGCTTGCATTATATAGAAATTCCAAATTGATGTCAGAACTCTGAGGATAGCTTCAGGAATTGCAAGAAGGAAGAAAGAAATGGCCATTGATATTGGAACATTTCTTTCCTCAGGGAGCATCAAAGAAATGATTGTTAGTTCCTATGAGAGAGTTATAGAGCCCTTCCTTTCTTAGCTACCAAAACATATCAATTTATTTCTACTTACTCATTTACTCACCCAGCAAGTAGTTATTTGTTGTCTACTCTGCAAAAATAATAATTCTCTAGATTCTTTTTTCTACATGTAACCAGATTGGTCATTTGTTACCAAGAGAAAAATGTGTTCCACTATGCCCAATTATGAGTCACTTAAGAGTCATTAAACATCTACCATAAATACATTTTCACAGTTTCCTACTTTTTTTATTCCTGGGTAGAAAAGCACATGTAAGAAAAAATTCAAATGATAGAGAAAGAAATAAAGCAGTAGCTAAAAGTCTCCTGTAATCACATCCCTTCCCTCTGTTAAATTCTCATAGATTTTTTTCCTATGCACACTGATACAAAGTATATATGCATGTCATTAACAAACATATAAATGCACATAAGACACATATACACATTTTTATAATAGAATCAAAATGTACATATTTATTCTGCAACTAGCTTTGGTCACTTGTCAGTGGCCAAATACAAATATTTGCTCTTAGCTACCTCAACCTTTTAGAGGCAACATAATAATCCATTATTTGAATACAGCAAATATCTTTCCAACTATCTCCTAATTGTACTCATTGTAGGTTATTTCCACTTTTTTTTCTATACAAACATTGCTACCATAAACATTCTTATCTGCATATCTTTGTTCGCTTGAGTCAGCATTTCCAAAGAATGAAATCCTAGAAATGGAATCACTACATCAAAGAGCATACACAGTTACCATTTAAGTAATAGCTGCCAAATTGCTTTCCAGAGAGCTTTTACCAAATTACAACCTCACCTAGAATTCACAGCAATGCCTGTTCTCTACACCCAGGCCAGGGCTAAGTATCTAATAAATCACTGCTACTTGTCTAAATGAAGAAAGGTTATTTCAATGTTTTAATTTGCATTTCTTAGCAACACGTATTTACCTACATTTTTTGGGTTTCTTCTGACACTACCGATTTATTTTTCTTTGCTCACTTTCTGTTGGATTAGTCTTTTTACACGGATTCGAGTGAGCTTTAGATAGCGTTGTTGTTAACTCTGTGTTGTCTGCACATTCATTGTCTTTTGTATAACCTTTCTGTGGTTTTGATTGCCTTTCACAGGTCTATGATCCAAGACTAATACAAAAAGTTAAGTACTTGATATAATCAAGAGTATCCTTTTTCCCCTTTGTTTCCTGGTTTCCGCTTCATATCTTCTTGTATTAGCTTTCTATGCTGTTTTAACAAATCACCACAAATTGTGGTTTAAGGCAACACACAACTATTAGCATGGGGTTCTAGAGCTCAGTCTTACACTCAAGGTGTTGACCGGGCTGCATTCCTTCCATAGGTTCTAAGGAAGAATTCATTTCCTCTCCTTTCCCAGCTTCTAGAGGCTGCCTGCATTCTTTGGCTCACCACCCTAAGCTCCTTCGTCTTTAAATCTAGTGGTGTAGCATTTTCAAATCTCTCTCTTCCTCACCCATTTCTTTCATCATATCTCCCATCTCTATATCAGATGCTGACCTTCCTGCTTCCCTCTGATTAAGACCCTTGAGATTACATTGCACCCACCAGATAACCTAGAATACTCTATGCATCTCAGTTAATTAAATATCCTTACTTTAATTAATCTGCAAAATCCTCTGGTTAGCAAGGTAACATGTTAACAGGCTCCAAAAAGTAGGACATGGACAACTTTTATTGTGGGCTTTTATTCCATCTACCATACTCCTTGATCAAAGGGTTATAAACATTACTCCCTGTATTATCTTCTACTATGTTGTGATTTTGATTTTTTTTATAATTAGAAAAATCTAGGGTCTATTTCAGTATAATATGGACATTTATTTAAACCTCATAAAAGAGGCACCTGGCTGGCTTAGTCAGTAAATCATGTGACTTTTTTTTTTTAAGATGTATTTATTTATTCATGAGAGACACAGAGAGAAAGGCAGAGACATAGGCAGAGAGAGAAGCAGGCTCACTGCAGGAAGCCTGATGGGGGACTCCACCCTGGACCAAGGATCAGCCCCTGAGCCAAAGGCAGATGTTCAACCACTGAGCCACCAAGGCATCCTGAGCATGTGACTCTTGATGTGACGGTCGTGAGTTTAAGCTTCACATCGGGCATAGAGCATACTTTAAAAAAATAAAAAAATAAGCAAACTTCATAAAAAATATACAAATAAACTTGCCTCTCTTCTACTTCTAGTGCTTTTCTTCTTTCTTCTATTTAACCTCTAAGCTTGCTGAAGTCTCACACATTGGACAACAAATAAATAAAAAGCTCTCTTGACCCTGTAACTTTCTAGATACTGCTCCCCAGTTTTGCTTCCCAACTGAGTTGCTCTGGGCACTAGCCTGAGCTGCTGCTGGTAACGTGGTCTCAGTTTGTGCCCATGGGAACAAGGCTTCTTTCATCTCACATCTTCTTTCACTGGAGTTCCCAAGTACCTTCCTGCCCCCCAGTCTCATTCCCCATCCTCATTGCTGCTGCCAGAATGTTCTTCCCCAACTTCCAGCCAACTATGTCACTTCCTGGCTGAAAGGCCATCAAAATTTCTCCATTGTCTGCAGGATGCAATGCAAACTCGATGGTGAGGTGTACCTGACTCTGCAGATTTGGACCAAAGAAGACCTCTCCAGGCATCCCTCTGCTAACCGCTTGCATTTTCATCATACTGAACAATATGCAGTTCTGAAGATTCCCAATGTCTTCTTTTACTTCAAGTTCCTGAGTCATGTGGTCCTCCACCTGCAATATCCTGCCCTTCCCCATATCTGCCAGTAAAGGGTCGCTATCTCCCAAGATGCAACTCCAGAGATGCATCATCTGCAGAGTCTTCCCTGACTAGCCTCCCTCCCTCCCAACCCACATCTCATAGACCAGACTTTTTATTACCTTTTCAGTTCCTTTCTTATTCTCTGTAGCTTACAGAAACTAGGGAGATAGCACAGGGATGGTTTGGGGTAGCTTCTACAATCTCTCAAAATGAGTGTGCTTCTCCACCCTAAGCCAATCAATATAAACACACAATTACAGAAACACAAGGTGCTTGCTATTGCAAGTGACTTCTCCAGATAAGTTCAAAGGAATGTGTTCAAAGGAACAGGTTCCTCTCCCTAAACCTCTCTATATCTATCAGGCATGAGGGCAGGAAATAGATCTTACTTTATGCACATAAATGAGAAGGAACTGATTATAAGAATTAAGTGCTTACAAAATAGTTGGGAGGGTTGTAGGAGAAGGAACCAAGGGGTGTCCTTGGAACTACTGGATTCAAGAACAGTCTACCATAGGAATCAGGTAGACATGGCCATCAACCCAACTGCTGTAGGCACTGCAACTGTCTTATGAATCCCACAATGGAAGTGACAGGCAGATTGATTTCAGTTGCTGTGACTGCGGCACAACATTCACCACTCTAAGCCAAGCTTATTGATAGATGGCTTTGGCCTCTCCTCTCCTTTCCAAGTCTCACGGAGAATATTAGCTGCAAGAGAGTCTGAAAAAAGTTAGACTTAAGCTTTGCAGCCTTTTGCAACATAAGACAGGATACAGAAAGAGGTGAGAGTGTTTAGAGGTGGGTATGTTTAAAGCCAACCGACCATCCCTATAAATATTTCAGAGCCACCACTACTCTGTACACATCTGAGTACTTGGAATATTCTGAGCTTGTTTAGTGCCTGCCTCCCTCTCAAAGACTCCAAGGATGGGGACAGTGTCAGCTTCATCTCTATCTCAAGGCACCTCATGACTAATTAGCAAGCAATGCACAAAACAGAGAATTAATATACATGCATAGAGGGCCAGACGATCTTGTGTACCTATCCCTTCTTGCCTCACTGCACACCCCTTGTCTTACTGATCTTTAAGATCCATGCACAAAGAAAAAGAAGAAATCAATCTATCTCAAGAGCCCAGATTTTGGAGTTAGAAAGGTCTGTATACAAGTCTAGGTTGTATGATTTTGAGAAATGTATCCTCTCTGAGCTCAGTTTCCATACCTTTCCTTCTTTGAGGGCTTGCTAGAAATGTTGAAGGAGGCAGTGCAGAAAAGCATGTGACAGATGTGGAGCAAGGATGGGGTTTTTTGCCTCCTGCCACTGAGTTCCACCCTGTCTACGTCTCTTCACCCATCTCATGTATCTGCAGTTGGGAGGATAGGAACTAAAAATAACAATATGAAAGACACTACATGGAAGACCAATTTAAACTTTTTTCTGCTGGAACTAATCATCTTAATTATTTTGTCCCTTTAGAGTCTTTTATCTGAATATTTCAAAGGGTGTTACAAGCACAAATTATGATACATAATTGATAACTAGAATAGCTGAGGCTTAGGGGTTGAGTGATTTGTCAGTTGTCTTGTGATCCTCATAAAACCAGCAGCCCACTGGGTTTTTTGTTAGGCTTTTTTTTTTTTCATCTTCTTTTCTTCTCCTTCTCCTTTCTTCTGCTTCTCCTTCCTTCCTTTCTTCTTCTTCTTCTTCTTCTTCTTCTTCTTCTTCTTCTTCTTCTTCTTCCTTCTTCTTCCTTCTTCTTCTTCTTCTTCTTCTTCTTTCTTCTTTCTCCTTCTCTCCTCCTCTTCTTCCCCCTCCTCCTCCCTTTCCTCCTCCCCTCCATTCTTTTTCTTCTTCTTCTTCTTCTTTCTTCTTCTTCTTCTTCTTCTTCTTCTTCTTCTTCTTCTTCTTCTTCTTCTTCTTTCTTCTTCTTCTTCTTCTTCTTCTTCTTCTTCTTCTTCTTCTTCTTCTTCTTCTTCTTTCTTCTTCTTCTTCTCGTAGTAGCAGTAGTAGTAGTAGTAGTAGTATTTAGATGCTGCCATTTAAAAACTGATTATCTACAAAATCCTTTTTAAAGATGGCTTGTTGTTGAGTGTTCTGACCAAAATGACATATTTAGGGGGCAGAGAAGAGTAAGAATTGGGGAGACAGGGACTGGATGATCAGATTACTTTTCTGCTTCTAACCTGGTTAAAATTAGGAAACATTTTGTATTTTATCATATAGTTCATTTTTGCTCCAGATTCCTGAAGCTTCCATCTTGAGCAGATTAACATGGTTTGGGCGGCCAGAGAACCAGTTTGATCCCCAACCCTACCTTTCATTAGCTCTGGGACTGGCCTGAATAAGTAGGTAAGATCAGCAATCTTCAAGTTTTGATGTCTCCTATTTGAATTGGTTGAACTGATCAGATGTCCATTCCAGCTCAGGGCTCTGTGAGACTTTGTGCACAACTCTGAGGCCCGTGGACAGTGAGGAACCAGTAGTACTTTTCATCAGTGGCATACAAGAAGCCAAAAATACAGTCTCTTTGCCTTCCTTTCTGAGTAGAAGCAGCAGCAGGCAGCAAAGAAAAGTGAATCATAATTTGTCCTTGCCAGGGCCGGGACAAAGAAACCATCAAGCTGAGAGCTATTGAGTGGTACAGAGGCCAAGCAATGCTGAGGGGAGACACTGAGAAGCCAGCTTACAGCCCTGATGCTGAGGTATTCACTCACAGCCTGGCAGGCACCGAAACCATTGAGCTATTGGTGATTCTATTTAGTGATGCAATCTGCAGTTCTTCACTCTAATAAAATTCCAAATACTTGAAATGGGATTTTTATGCAGAAGCCTTCCATATAATGACTTGGGCCCTTCTATGAGTACATCTAAACTGTGTAGGCATGCAAACTAAGGAAAAATTGTGGGGGAGGGAAGAAATCAGAACGTGATTACAAAAAAAAAAAAAAAAAAAGAACGTGATTACACTAAAAAAGAGACCTTTGAAAATAGGTAATCCAACTTTTATCCACTCTTATCCCCCTTCCTTTTTATGGATAATAAAAATGAGAATGAGAAGAGAAATTAATGATTTGCTCAAGGTCATCCAGCTTATCAGGATCTGAGTTAATGTAAGCCATCTGATTCCTAGATCAAATCCCACTAACGTATAGGTTATATTTGCATATGCCTTTGTGAATTACATTTGGCTACTTCTGGATTCAACTGGAATCAGAAAAAAAGAAAAGCTGTAAAAAAAAAAGAGAGGGAGAGAGAGAGAGAGAGCTAAGAAAAACAACCTCAGTGTGCCACTCCAAAATATGTATTTAGATGGGACTTAACCCAGTCTATCTGGTCTAAACTTCCCTTAGGAGGTCCAGGCTGGAAGCACCAGGGGCCCCAGGGACTCCTATTGTGACATCTTCATTGGTCCCATTGTCTCCTTTGGTCTTTCAATCCGCTATTTTCCAGAAGTCTCTCTTAGATTTCAAGCTCTGCCCCTGGAGTTTCTCATCCTGTAGAGCAGTCCAGCTGGGGAAATCAGACACTTCTTAGTCAGATTTGGTTTAGTAATAATATTTTAAAAAATAAAAATGAAAATCCCAGTGGCTTCCTCAATAAGTATTTATTTCTCACCTGAGTCTACAGGTCAGCAGGAACTCTATCTCTGTTCCGTGTGTGTTCTCATTCTGGGACATGACACAGGCTGAGAGGATAGCCCCTATCAAGGTCCAGTTCTCATGGCAACTGCAAGAGCAACAGGCTGAACCAAACCATGCAGCATAACAGAAGTTGCTGTTTGAATGGGTATAAATAATGTCCACCCACATTCCATCAGCCAAAGAGAGTCACATGGCTCATCCTGAGTATGGAACATAAAAGCACCCATAAGGGACATAAAAGTCCCATGAAAGTTTGGGACTCTAGAGTCATGGCAAGGGCGAAGATGTATCATATTCTTGCAGGAGGAGAAGTAGGCAGTTGGAAACAATAGTGAAACATACCACAGCATAAAAATGCTGGTAGGTGAATGATGCTTTCTTAAAACATAAAAAAAAGCAACAGCTATACCTGGAACAGATCAATTAAAGAAAGTGAAAAACATAAAAACTTGCTCCAAGGCCTTTGCAGGGTGAATAAGAGTTTTCCAGTCTTAAAAGATTGAAAAAGCATTCTATATAGGAAAAACACCATGAACATTAGCATGAATGCATTAAATAACATATTATATTTAGAAAACTAATGAATCACATTTGTTTTCCTTTCATCCTAGCTAGATAACAAAATTCTTTAGAGTATAAAACACATGCATGTACACACACTTAAGATTCAAGGAGAATCACAGGAGAAAGGTGAAGTTTGGGAGATGGCATTATTTACCTGATTCCCTAAAACTTTCTCAAACCCCTGAGACATGACATAGTGGCTAAGGATTTATAACACAAGTAATGGGAGGGAAGGTATAGCTTAGTCCAAACTTGGCACTAAAGGTTCTGAAAGACAAGGAAAGAAACTGTCTTTCACATGGGTGACTATGTTCAGAATATAAAAACAAACCACAAGAAGGTTCCATTCTAGGTAAAATGGAGTAACACTCACCACCCTGTCTCTCCCACTGAATACAGCTATAAAATCTGGACAGAATGCAAGGAGCAGCTATTTAAAGGCTTTGAAAAGTAGCAGGTATATTAGGAAAGCAGACCAAAATCCAAAGTATTGCTAAACTGTGTGGTGAGTTTGCCATTGTTTTTCTCCAGTAGCTCCACCCAGGACTTGAAGGAAATGCTGGAAGAGGCAGGTATCAATGAAGATAGAGAAAGCTCCAAAAGAAGCCACTAGTTCAGCTCAGTGTGTGGGAAAGAAGTCTACCGGCACTACCAGCAGCAGTCTCTGGAAGAGCACACATCCAAAATTCTGTAGAAAGAAATTTCTTCCCTGATTGGAAGAGATGTGGTCCCAAAAGAAAGGGGTAAATCTCTGTTGCTTTTTTTCTCCTCTTGTCCTTCCACCTCTTGGCCTCAGACATAAATGCAGTCATGGAAGTATGTGGCAGTGAGTGGTAAAGAAAGTCCTAAGCAACTTGGCTGAAAGATTGAAAAAAATATCTCCTAAGAACTGGAAAGCACCAGGGAGGTCATTGAGAGGGAAAAACTTGGGAAACTGATTCCATAAGGTAATTTATGACCCCAAGACTCACTTTGAGCTGGACATGGGTGGATCTAATCCTGAACAGCATGGTAAAGACTTTAAGAACAGAACCAAGATAGAGACCACCACCCATGACCCAGAATTGGCCACTGGTGATGCACATGTGAGATATGAATAGCACTGAAAAGGCTTTATAAATGGAAGAGTATTTAACCACATCCTACAGAAGATTGGTGAAAATGTGCAGCCTAGACCCAACTGGGCTGACTGCCTGCTAAAACAAAAATGCCAACACTTTCCCTTGGATTTAAGCAATATGTACAGTTTCACAATATTCAAAATGTCCAGGATGCAACCCAAATCTACTCAATATATGAAGAACCAAGAAAATCACAACTCACATGAGAAAATAAACAGATGTCACCACCAAGGTGACATACATGCTGAAATTATCTGACAAAGACTTGAAAGCAGCTACTATAAAAAAAAATGCACCAATAAAAATTCCTAACATAGTTGAAACAGAGAGTTAGAAAGATTTGGCAAAGAAATGGAAGATTGAAAAAAGAATCAGATAGGAATTTTAGAATTGAAAAAATATAGTATCTAAAATAAAAGTTACCATATGGGCTTAATAGCAAAATGGAGATGACAGAGGGAAGATTGAATGAATTTGAAAATAGATCAGGAAATTATCCAGTTTGAACAACGCAAAGGAAACCTGTTTTTTTTTTTTTAAATGAATCCTAAAGGACTTATGGGATAATATCAAAAGTTCTCACATTCATGTCATAAGAAGTCCAGAATAAAAGGAAAGGACATAATGTAGAAAAAATTTTTTAAAAAACAATGGATGAAAAATTTCTAAATTTTATGAAATACATAAAGTATGGTGAACCCCAAATAGGATAAATAGAAATAAACTCATGCCCACATACATTATAACGAAACTGCTGAACACTAAACACAAAGAAGATATCTTAAAAGCATCCAGAGAAAAATGATGCATTGCTTATATGAGAATAATGATTTTAATTACTATGTATTTCTCATTAGAAACCATGGAGGCTGAAAGATGGGAACACATTTATAGATTATTCCTCCTGGTAACAGCAGAATACACATTACTTTTAAATGCCCAGAGATATAGCAAGATAGACCATATCCTGGATCATTATTAAATATTCAATAAATTTAAAATAATTTAGTTCACTCTAGAGTCCTTCAGAAAAAATCTCAACATTCACATGGCTGCACCAGTGAATTCTATTAAACATTTAAAAAAGAAATAACATCAATTCTAAACAATCTTTTTCAGGTAACAGAAGAGAAGAAAACACTTACAAATCATTTTATAAGGCAGCATTACTCTCATGCCAAAAGCAAAAGACTGAACAAGAAGGACAATCACGAACACAAAATTCCTCACCCAAATATCAGCAAGTCAAATCCAGCAATATATAAAAAGTATGACACATCACAACAATTGCAAAGCTGATTTAACATTTGAAAATCAGTCAATGTATCTACAATATTTTAATTCTCTATTGAAGGAAAAGCACATGTTCATATCAACTGATACAGAGAAGACATTTGACAAAATTCAGCACCCATCATGATAAAAACTAAGCACCTAGGAACAGAAGAGAACTTCCTCAGACTGATAAAGAACATCAAGAAACTCACAGCTAACACTATCCTAAAAAGCAAAAAGTCTAAATACTTCCCTCCTAAGATAAGGAATAACACAGAAAGTCCATCTTACCACTTATATCAAAATTGCACTGGAATTCATAGGACAATAAGGTAAGAATGAAAACTAAAATGCTTACACCCTGGAAAGAGGAGAGAAAATTCTATTGATAGATGGCATGACTGTCTGCATAGAAAATCCCAATGAATCTACAATAAATTTCCTAAGACAAATATATGAGTTTACTATATAGGCTGTAGGATACAAAATCAACACACTGAAATCAATCATATTGATATTAGTAATAAGCAATTAGAAAATGAAATCTCTTAGAAATACCATTTATAATAGATCCACAAATATGAAATATTTAGGCATAAATCTAACCAAACATATATAGAATGTGTATACTGAAAATTACAAAATGCTGGTGAAATATATCAAAGAAAACCTTGATAAATAGTCATATCATGTTTGTGAACTTGAGAACGCCATTATCTTTAAGATGCTAATTCTCTCTAAACTAGATTTAACAGAATTTTAATCAAAATTTTTGCAGGATTTTTGGTAGATACAGACTAGCTAATTCTAAAATTTATATGAAAGGCAAAGGAACTAAAATAGTTGATGCAATTTTTAAAACTAAGAATAAAGTTAGAGTAATCCCACCACCCTATTTTAAGCCTTACTATAAAGTTATAGTACCAAGACAGTGTAATATTGGGAAAAGGGTAGACATAAAGATCAATAGAACAGAGGATCCCTGGGTGGCTCAGCGGTTTGGCGCCTGCCTTTGGCCCAGGGCGTGATCCTGGAGTCCCGAGATCAAGTCCCGTGTCGGGCTCCCGGCATGGAGCCTGCTTCTCTCTCTACCTCTCTCTCTTTCTCTCTCTTTCTGTGTCTATCATAAATAAATAAATCTTTTAAAAAAATCAATAGAACAAAATAGAGAGTTCATAAGATCACACAAACATGGAGAGTTCATTTTTGACATATGCAAATGTTACTCAATGGAAGAATGATAGCCTTTTCAACAAACAGTACAGAGCAATTGGTCATTCACAGGGAAAAAAATAAATTTTAACCAAAACTTTATCCCTTATGCAAAAATTAACTCAAAATAGATTTCAGACTTTAATATAGAGTCAAAACTATAAAACTTTCCGGCATAAATTAGAAAATTTATGATGTGGGGATCCCTGGGTGGCTCCAGGGCATGATCCTGGAGTCCTGGGATCAAGTCCCACATCAGGCTCCCTGCATGGGGCCTGCTTCTCCCTCTGCCTGTGTCTCTGCCTCTCTCTCTATGTTTCAAATAAATAAATAAATAAATAAATAAATAAATAAATAAATAAGAAAATTTATAATGTTTTCTATGGCAAAAGCAAAAGGAACAAAAATTTTCAGATATAATAAGGAAAAAAAATAGTAAATTGGACCAAATCAGAAATAAGAGTGTTTGCTCCATGCAAGAAGCTATTAACACAAGGAAAGACAAGTCACAGACTGGGAGAAAATATTTGCAAATCACATTTCCAACAAAGAACTTTCATCCAAAATATGTCAAGAACTTTGAAGACTCAATAGTAGGAAAATACAAAACCCAGGGTTTTTAAAAATGGGCAAAAGATTTGAGCACCTCATAAAGGAGGATATACAGAAGGCAAACAGCACCTGAGACCCTGGATGTTGTTAGCCATTACAGAGCCACTGATGAGAACAATAAGATATCAGAACACATCTATTAGAATGTCCAAAACCAAACTTACCAACAATGTGAGGGGCTCTGCAGGGTAACGGGAACTCTCAGAGACATTGCTGGTGGGAATGCAAAACAGGGCAACCACTCTAGAAAACAGTTTATTAGAAAGGTAAATATACCCTTACTAGATGGTGCCCGTATTCTCACTCCTAGCTATTTCCTCCAAGAAACAAAAATATGTCCACACAAAGAAATGCTTCATAAATGGTCACAGCAGCTTAATATATAACAGCTAAAAACTGGAAACAACTCAGATGTCCTTCAATGGGTGAGGAGATAAACAATGTCACATCCATATCATAGAATAAGAAAGAAAGAAATTAGTGACACACACAACAACCTGGATGATCCCAAAGGTATGCTGAGTGAAAGAAGACAGTCTCGAAAGGTTCCATATTGTGTGATTCTATTTATATGACAGTGTCCAAAAGACAAAACTGTAGTCACTGAGAATAGATCAGTGATTGAAGATTAGGGAGATGGGGGGAGATATGGCCTTAAAATGAAAACCCAAGGGAGTTTTGGCAGGGGAAGGGCGTGGTGTGTAATAAAACTGTTCTGTATCCTATAGTGGTGACGCTTACCTGAAAATAGACAGATGTTAAAATTTTACTGTACATTTACTGATTGTACATTCTACTGACTGTACACCCCCAGAAGAAAATTTACTGTGTGTTAATTTTAAAAACAAAATGTAAAAATATTGGTAAAATGCCTCTCATCTTAGTACTGAGTCCTGTGTGAAATTTTCCTCATCATCCTAATAAATGTAGTGTAACGAACAGTAATGAATACCAAATATCCTAAGGGTGAACCTATATAGTTATTCAATCATTAGTTTATTCATTCGTTCATTAACTCAACAAATTCTTACTGAGCACCTACTACTTTTGTCGACATTGCCAGTCACAGGATTTAGCAATGTGTATTTTAAGACCTTAGTTTGAAACATCTGCCAGTGCAGGCTAAGGGCACAAGGACAAAACACAAATTGTAAAAGCAATCCTACGTGAGCTGAAATAATACAGCCCAAGTACTGAGCTACCCTTTACTCTAACTTAAATTTAGGATGCATTTTAGAAGATGTAGAGGAATAAATGGGTTGTAATATGTAAGTATTGGTTCTCTAAACCGAGCTTTTAATAAAGTGAGTGCCAGAGAGTTTGAAATAATATCCCTGCTAAGTACCTGGAGTGTATTATTCTATCATTTCAGTTAAATCCAGAGCCACTTGATTTTTGAGTCAGCCCAGCTGGGGGTGGAACCACTTACTAAAGCTGAGAAGTCTGATAAGTGTTCCAGCCCTTAGAGAAAGCCACTCTGCCTCAACCCAGAGAGGTTGGGGGAAGTAGAGATGGGAAAGGTCATGAAAATTCCCCATAAAGGGACTCAGAAAGTATAACCTTGAACCATATAAATTTTAGATATATCCCACAGAACTTACTGTATGAAACGTTGAACTGTATTTCAGCTCAGTATTATGAACTGACCACCAAAAATTATTACTTGGGATTTGGGTTTTAAAATAGTTAATTTGTAATTTGTAAAAGGTAAGGCTACTAGGTATGAACTGAATTTTGTGCACCACCACACACACACACACACACATTCATATGTTGAAGTCCTACCACCCAGTGTGATGGTATTTAGAGATGGGTTTTAGGGAAATAATTAGATTTAGATGAGGTTCTGAAGACAGGTCCCCCATGATGAGATTAGTGCCCTTATAAGAGAAGACACTAAAGTTCCCCCCCCCCGCCCCCCACCTCTCTCTTTCTGTCATTTGAGGACACAGTGAGAAAGGAGCCAGGAAGTGAGCTCTCACCAGAATCTGACCGTGTTGACACCTTGATCTCAGACTTCCAGTCACCAGAATTTCAAGATATAAATCTGTTTAATCCACTCACTCTGTGGTATTTTGTTGTGGCAACCTGAGCTGACTCACATACCACTCCTAGGTCATGACAAGAGTAAAAATCATTATAATTGCTAAAATATACTGAGTGCTCAAGACACGACATATCATTTCACTCAATCCTCACAACAGCCTTATAAATTAAGTTACTGCCATCATCCCCATTTCACAAATAGTGGAATATCTCTCCAAAGTCACCCAGCTAGTCCTAGCAGGTACTAGTGGGGTGTAGACTAGATGCTAGAAAGAGCTCCAAGGTCTAGCTCTTGTTTACCCACTGCAAACTGACATAAGAACCATCCAAAATCTTTACTATCGACCCTGCATTAAGGTGCAAGTTCTAAATAAGTGTCAATAACTGTGTGGGAGCGCTCTCTATAGAGATCACAGTTAATCCATAAAACTATTCCTATCAACACAAGCCACAAATACCCTTCTATGATTCCCAGATTCTCTCAGATAATAAAGTGTATAACTAAAAGAGGTTAATGGTGGAATACAGTATACTTAAATCTTTCCTCTGGTTGAATAACTAAACTTTGTGAATGCCCTCCAGCCAAAATCAATGAGGAACACATCTATATTTAACCAAGTTAGACTTCTTGCTTTCTGTAGTACAGGAGACCACACACGTAAGAAACCATGTACATCTCAGTAAGAGGATCTCAGAAGGAATTTATACCAGGTATCAGGCTTGGGTTAGGTGACTTTGGGGAAGTTTCAAGGAGTAAAGCTTTGCTCTGGATTGGATATTTTCAGGAAGCAGGAGGAATTCTGTATTTCTAGAATCATATCTTAGATAGGAAAGGAGCACATAAGTCAGGCTAGAGCTGTGATTGGTAAAGAAGCAGCGGTTACCCATAGCAGACAGGGTAAGGGAGTGTTTGGTATTTTTATGGTTTGCACAATGACCTTGTTTTGCTTGGGTGTAGACAAGATTGCAGCATGACCTTGTTTTATGTCTCACTTCTGCATATTCACAAAAACAACCTCATCTGATGGTTCTCCAGGGCGGGGGTGGGGGCAAGTTCTTGTTCAACAGGACAGCACCAAGGCCTGGCTGTGAGGTCAGCTCCTAGCAACAGCAATGCCCTGCTGACAGTGCCAAGCCAGTTCTTAGCTGGCAGGGGCTGCTTTTCTCTTCTTCAGCTTAAGCCTTTCCTTATGCTCTCATAAAATATAGGTCTGGGGAAATGAAGTTTACAATATATCAATTAGGTAATTGGCGTTGAGTTGCCTTTCAGATGGAGTGTCTAAGAAACTAATTAGCATATAATTATAAGGAATAGTGTTGTCCTTTACAAAAATGAGATAGATCATTCTCTAAATCAACAAGCTATATATTACATAGTAGTGGGGGCCCTTTCAAAAATAACAAAATCCCTTTTAGCATTCTTCCTTGGCACAGAGATCACAAAATCACTTTTCATGTTATCCAAATGCATCTAAATGTTTTCTCAGTGTCCACTGAGTCCTCCCAAGACAAAAAAGGAAAGAGATCATGGAGGCCAAGGAAACATTTATATTTTAGTAGAAGGGCCTCCCCGGTGGCAAATACAGTGGAAAGAGTGTGGGTTTTGGAGTAAGATTATCTCTGTCTAAGCAGTGGCTAGACCACATTTCATGCATGACCTTGAGCTTATCCCTTAGACTTTCTGTAAAACACATATAATAATTATATCTGCCATCACAGGTTAAAGATAATTGAGATTAAAAAATAAGAAAACACTCTATAATCTCTATAAGCATTCTAAATACTGGTCATGTTGTTACAACCTGCATAAAATACTCTGCTATTGATTTTAAATGAATCACTCATATCTTAGAAATAAGGATAATGAGGGCTGCCTGAGTGGCTCAGTCATTTAAGCATCCAATTCTTGATACCAGTTCAAGTCATGATCTCAGGGTCTTGAGACAGAGCCCTGTGTGGGACTCCGCACTCAGCTGAGAGTCTGCTGAAGATTCTCTCTCCCTCTTCCTCTGCCCTCTCCCTATCCCACTTGTGCTCTTTCTCTCTCTCTCTCTCTCTCCCCCTCAAACAAATATATAAATCTTGTTTTAAAAGGATAATGATGTAAAAAATAAATTGATCATATTAGGGTTTCCCATTAAATTAGGCATAGAACATTTTTGGTTTCTAAAAATCCTCTAAAATGCACAGCAAGTTTATATAAGATATTTACCTCAGAAAAGTTAAAAAGATTCTCTGAGAGTCATCTCATCTACTATCTAACTGGCTCAAAGCCATTAATGTGAAATAAATGACCCACTGTATCATATTGATTTATTATTTCATCTTGTAAAAAATATTCCAGTCCTTAGGGCTCTGAGGGCATGTAATTTTCAAAGAAGAATAAATAGTGAGACTAAATCAAAATTAAAGGCACAGAAAATGGCTACATTCTGTGAAAGCAGGTTACATAAGTAGTTCAATCAATGTGCATGCCTAAACAGAGAATTGGAAGTAGGAGTCTCTCTCTTGGCTCTTAAGGGGCAAAATCTTAAGAAATAAAAGAAACAGCTCAATGGATAAAAAATAGGTTTGAAAGAACATGTGATGAGCAAGGGTCTAAATGAAATTCATTAGGCTTTCTTGAGGAGGCAAAAATAGAACACATGGAGATAACACATGGTGGAGCATGGGATAAGAGGTCCCACCGTGAAGAGACTGTGCAGATTGAAGTCAAGTCAGGATGAAAACATGGCCCAGCCTCCACCCAGCAGTCCAGGCCACTGCTGACACCCAGAAGCATCATGGGTGCAGAGTCAGAGCCCATAAACCAGCCAGTTTTATGGAGACTTCCCAGTGCCTGTACCAAAGAGCTATATTAGCTATCCTCCCCACTGATGTTTAGGAAGGACTTTCCTTTGACAGCAGTGAGCATGATCAATGGCCATTGACTAGCCAGCATAAGTGACATCCATCAAATTCTCAAGGCTCTGCTTGGTCTCTATCAACCTGACTTCTATGGAAAATCCCCTTGTCCCAAGGAATTCACAAGCTCCGGGTCTGTATGGGGATATGAAGTATGACTTCTGGTGAAGTGGTCAGCGTGTGAGAGAAACTCCACATTAGCTGACACTGAAAAGACCCAACCTAAGATCCCTCTCTCTGGGCAAATATTTATCCAGAATTAATGAAGGGGGGGAAAAAAAACCAGAATTCCCATTCTCCTCAAATATCCTTAAGGATCTCAAACTTCTAAGATGGCCACTAGACCAAGAGATTACCACACCGGCTTGGTCATTTATAATCCTTACTGAGCAACTTTATGAAAAAATCATATGGTATTTGAAAAAAGTGGAGCATAATGGAATAGCCTTTCAATCAGCATTATCAACAATTTTTGTGGACAGGTACACATTTAATGCACTACCCCATGCTTTCTCTACCATTCCTCACTGTGCATCATCAAAACAGTTTAGAAAGTTGATCCTGCTCCAGAGTGAGCAGTAAGTAGTCAATACCAAAAATGGAAATCTCTTCACCCATAAAAGCATCAGGAAGCCCTTCTGAGCCAACAGCTCATGGCATTTCCCAGGAAATGGCCATCAGTTAAGGAATAGGCATGTGAATCAAATCAGGTCAAAGAGCCATCAGGGGTAAATTTTCAGAGAGAGAGACACACACAGGTAAAAATGCTTTCTCTTTCTGCCAAAATTGTTGAGAAAGCAGTTAGCTTCATTTGCTACTGGCAGTATCTTTATGACTGTCAGGGTTCAGCTTTAGCGTGGAGCTTATATGGGGAACGGCAGACAAAATGAAAAATATCTGGATCCTTAATTGCACCCTAGGCGGTTGGATCAAAGTATTCTGATGCCAGCCCTGCTTCCATTAAGTTCCCCTATACATTTCCTCAACGTTTAAGCCAGTTAAATTTCTGTTATTTGTGACCAAAAGCAACCTAACTGATGCATATGGCTATGATGCTAGTTTAAGGAAATACTATATTTGTGGTTCTAGAGGGCTAAGACATTCCATAGACATAGAGTCAATTTTCACCTGAAAACATATCCAGTTCTGGCATTCTCCCAGGTAATAACTTATCCCTCAGATTAGAAACCAAAAAGAGAGATGCCTGGTGGCTCTGTGGTTGAGTGTCTGCCTTTGGCTCAGGGCATGATCCCGGAGTCCTGGGATCAAGTTCCATATCCCAAGTCCTGGGATCAAGGCCTCCCTGCAGAAGCCTGCTTCTCCCTCTGCCTATGTCTCTGCCTCTCTCTGTGTCTCTCATGAATAAATAAATAAAATATTAAAAAAATAAAAAGAAAGGAAATCAAAAAGAATTAGAAGGCCTCAAGAGAGGATCAGAGTTAAAACACCCTTTCATGACCCGGCAGCAAAGGCACCAAGTAAATAAAGGCATTTTCTGGAAACAGAAGTGAAACGCAATTGGGAAGCTGGGAAATGAGGAATCTGGCCAAGGTGTTCTTTTTTGGAGTAATGGTCAGGTCAGGCACAGCAGGAAAACCCTAAAACGGTATATACTGGTTGTAATTTTCTGCCCATAGCTTCTGTATTTTATATCTTTGTTTACTGTTAGTACTTTAAAAAGTCTTTTTGAAAGCTCAAGTCTATCTCTGCTGTTATACAAGAAAATCAAAGTCCTTTTAATGGATTGAGTGTATCCCTAAAGGTAATAGGAATTAAGGTGAGAAGACTTAGAGAAAGGTAGAGAGCACTGGATGCTGACTACACCCCTTTGGAGCTTCTCTTCCAGGGCTTGACCCAAGAGATCTTAGGTTTTATTTTGCTGATGAACATCACGTCTCTTTGTGGCATTGTGATGACCTTGTGGCTGTGTTGGATTGTAAATGAACCAGACTCAGCATCTAGATGGTCTGAGCAGTCACATTGGTGACAGTGTGTACTATTTTCTCACTTCAGGAACACTCAGGATAACAAGAGTTGCTGTCCAGAGTGCTCATAAAATCCTCAGGCACCATGAGCACCCATTCTGCAGGGTGAACACATTTCCTTCCCTGGGGTGCCCATGAGGCACATGCAGCTTGAAAATGGGAGATTCTCTGAATCGGTACCAGCGCATCACTTTATAGACATTAAGACCCTGCCCATCCATTTTAGAAGACCTTGCAGATTCTCATTTCAACAGAAAATCAATATATGGAAAGTAATTCATGTATCAGCACAATCAGCAGTGCACAAAGCAGAGACTAGTAAAGTAAGCATTTTTTTTTTTTTTTACTATTTGGAGTAAAAAATAAGTTATGGCATTTTTTTCTCCCAATTGCTCAGCAAAAGAAAATACCATTTTAGGATGTCCACCTTTACTGGCTGGTTGTAGATATATTTGACTTTAATTGCCTTTACTGGAGCAATTTTAATCTGTTACATGAATGCACAAGGCTTACTTACTCAAAAAGCTGTAGAAACCTTTTCATCAGGAAAACAACAAAGTTCCTGAAAGAAAGCAAACCTAAGAAACAAACTACCATACAAATTACAATGTAATTAATGTTTTTTAATTTGGTTGGGTTTTTTTGCATGTCTCCAAGTAATTGCACACATTACCAGTTGCTTCTTGTGCAATTTTAAATCAGAGTGGCAAACTATTTTTAAATTCTAAATCAATTTTTAAAAATAGCTTATTGTCTTACTTTTGCAATTTATTCCAATCCCAAATATATGTTTTATTTGGGCTCTTTTTAAAAATTATGTCATGCTTTGAAATATTCAATCTTTGCCCTCAAGTTTTAGTCCAGGGTTATATTTTTGTTGTTTTGAAGCTAGATATCACTCAAGAGAGACACAGGAGCACTCTCCCTTCGAATGGCTCAGCTATGTACTGTATTTGAACATTATCAATATTATATAATGTTTTTGAGTTCTTTTGAAAATAGAAAGTCCAAAACATCAAAAGGAAATCTCTTAGCTATGCACCACATGTCACTCTTTTGGTTAAAAATGGAAAGCTAATCTTTGGAGGAGGAATTTGTAGTGACATCAGATCTCTGCTTTTGGTTATTATTATTTTCATTATTGCTCAGTAATTGGTTCATAGGGCAATAAAATATAGGATACCACGAGACCCATTTTCAGCACAGCAAGCAGTTATAGGGTTTCACCATGCAACTTGCAATAGTATTCCTGTGCAATGAGAAATACATTTCCACCCACCATGCTGAAATTGATGCTAGTACAACTGCACTCAGAGTACAGTAAAACTGACACCAATAGGCTACACCATCTCTGACTGGGTAGGTAAAGCACAAAGAGAGTAGAAGATCTGACAGAGATTAGTTACTCTGGACAAGGGATACCACCTAAGTGAAATCATTTTTAAGTTCTAATGTGGGCCTAAGAATGACTCTTCTCAATAGTCTGATTAATTATATAATTGTCAGATATGGTTTGCAAGTGTAGGCAGTTCCATTTGCATAAGGTGCAAATGAATGTGATTCAGATACTGGTATTTCTGATTTACCAATGTTGCCAAAATGGTCTGTGAATAGTGGATGAGGCAGTGTACTTCCATGATACTTCCATGGCCATGATATAACAACTAGTATATATAGTCAACAGAGTCATTGGTTACATCTCATTTCTTGAGGAAGGTACAGATTTGAAGTGTGCATTCACACATCCATTTATTTTTCCCACAAACATATAGTGGGATGGAATGTACAAGGCACTGTTCTAGGAATTGAAGATGATCATAAGAAGAGGCAGACCCTGAGCCTACTGGCCTGTGGCTGTACACAGAAGGAGGGATGACATGAGTGAGGCACCTGTCCATTCTATTTCTATAGTAATCACAGCACAACCTTCAGAGCCAGACAGACCTAGAGCACAATCTGGGTTCAGATCACAAATTCCTGCCACCTGTGTGCCTTTGGGCAAGTCAATTTCCCTAAGGCTTGGTTCTCTTATATGTAAAAAAGAGAATGGTAAGACCTTCCTTAGAGAGATTTTTAGGATTCAGATAATCTTGGAAAATATAAAACAAGTGCTCAAATATCAGTTCTTATTCAAATGACAATGGCATAATGATGATATGATGGTGGTAAGGGAGATAATTATTAGACCTTGTTGTCCACTATCTTCTATGGGTAAGGGAGACAATTATTAGACCTTCTTGGCCACTATCTTCTATGGGTAAGGAACATAATTATTAGACCTTGTTGGCCACTATCTTCTTTTTTTTTTTTTTTTTTAATTTTTATTTATTTATGATAGTCACAGAGAGAGAAAGAGAGGCAGAGACACAGGCAGAGAGAAGCAGGCTCCATGCACCGGGAGCCCGACGTGGGAATCGATCCTGGGTCTCCAGGATCGCGCCCTGGGCCAAAGGCAGTCGCCAAACCGCTGCGCCACCCAGGGATCCCCTATCTTCTATGTATAACTTGAAGGATATCAGGAAAAGCTTAGCACTAACCACCAATGGAAATATACCCCATCTTAAAGCCTGCCCTTTAGGAATTCATGCCTTTGAATTAGGACCTTGTGTATGTTAAAACTCAAAGGCTGGGGAGAAAGAACACAGAGATATTTTCCGTCATTAACATCTTAGAATGAATTATTCTATTATATATTAAATGAAGGACCTAATTGATAAGATTTTCATTTGTGGATAAGAGAAAGAGTCCAGAGTACAGGGCATGGTGATCATGGGTATATGGGACCTGTAGAGTCAAGAGTATAAAGACCTACCACATGTGGTCAAGAAATAGAAAGAGAAAGTGAAAATTGGTGGCTCAGTCAGTTAAGCATCTGCCCTTGGCTCAGGTCATGATCTCAGGGTCCTGGGATCCAGCCCTACTTTGGCCTCCCTGTTAAGCAGGGAGCCTGCTTCTCCCTCTCCTGCCTGCCACTCCCCCTGCTTGTGCTCTCTCTCCTTCTCTCTCTCGATCTATCTCTATCTCTATCTCTGTCAAATAAATAAATAACATCTTTAAAAAAAAAAAAAAGAAAGAAAAGAAAAGAAAGAGAAAGGGAAAAGGAAAAGGAGAAATGGCAGCATGTGAGAAGATGGGAAATTTTCAAATAATGGCTAACATGTGACTATTTCAAGAACTAACATAAAGACCTTGCATGCATGTCTCACATGGTGTTCACAATAATCTTGTTAGGTACAACTATTCATACTCCCAGTTTACAACTGAGAAATTTGAAGCAAATCAATGTTAAATAACTTCCCCAAGATGTACAGGTAATGTGAGTGGCAAAGCAAAAAACCATATTCCAACAGCCTGACTCCAGAACCTTCTCTTAATGACTGTCCCAAAAAGGCTTTTTTAGCTCTTTATTCACATGGCTGGTTTGAACTTTGTGACAGTTTAAGCAGAGAGCAAATCTGCCCTCCCACTCTGCCTTTTTATTGTTATTGTTTTTTGTTTGTTTATTTATTTATTTTTTCCCCACTCTGCCTTTTTGTTCTCAGGCACTCACTAGATGGGATGTAGTCTGCCTGCATTGCCAAGGGCCATCTTCTTTACTTAGTTCATTTACACAAATACTAATCTATTACTGAGTCACCCTCACAGACACATATAGAAATAATGTTTTACCAGCTATCTGGGCATCCCTGAGCCCAGTTAAACTGACACAAAAATTTAACCATCTCAGCCAAGATTCTCAAAATTCTTGTTAAGCTTAAGTCCACCCTTTGAATCAGTGAGAAGGCCCATTTTTATATCAGGAACTTTCTGAGCATACAACACAAGGGGGGAAAGTAGAAATAAAGCCAAAGGATCTGTGTCCTAATACTTTTATGGAGAATGTCTGAAGAGAGTACAATATGTGCTGACCCACAGGTAAGGCATTTTGTAAGCTCTTTATAAGGAAGGGACAATTGCTTCCCTTTGAGCACAGCTGTTAGAGTATAGTAAAGAGAGCTTTTTCTGAGACAAGGCTAGACATTGACACTTAATAAAACAGGGCTCCTAAATCCATCTCTTTGGTAATAGATAGAGTAGGGATGCTACAACCCTTACTTTCTGGCATTAAGTGCAATTGTGGTTGTATTTGACATCAGCAGGCCAAACCTTGGCAGAAATTTCTATAATTCAAGAGTTTGGGATCATGGGCAGGGAGTGAAGGGACAGGGAGCATGTGAAATCTCTCAGCTGAAAATAGGGGCAGCTGAGGAACATTTTGTGGTTAGGGGTTTGAATCTTTTGCTCCTTATTCATGATAGTTCTCAGGTGGCTGGCCTGAATTAAAAGTGAAATGAATTCCTCACCCTGGAGACCAAAATGTCCTTTATAGTTTCCGGCTTTAGCTTGGGACAACTTCTAAGTCTTATTACTAATGTTCCTCTCAGCCTTCTAAGCTCAGCTGGCAGAGATAGGCTGTTAGCTCCCCTACTGAGGAGGATTACAGAATGAAAGACAGGGATCAAAACGTGGGAGAGGCCTTTTTCCTCCCCACAGACCAATGTTATCTTTTAATTTTCATCAGTGTTATGACTGTGGAGGAGGGGATAAAATCAAGAAAAAGAATGGAGGAAGCTGGCACTTCTAAAATGACTTTCAGACCTATTAAAACATCAAAGCCAAAATATTCCCCCAAGAATGATGACAGTTTAAGGAAAGACATTTCAAGAAATGTTTTTCTTCATATTCACAAAACCTAAGCTCCCCATCTCCATAGTAGTCTAAGTTTGTATGTGTTCTAGCAGCTAGTAATGACTTCAAAGAAAAAGTAAAAATATGAGCATATATTGTTTTTAGATTGCATTTTAGATTACATATATTTATTATAAGATTCTGTATATTTAGATTTTATATATGATAGATTTTATAGAATATATATATAAAAAGAATATATATTATATTACATATGTATAATATATGTAATCTAAAATGCAATCCTAATCATTCATTATCACTCCGGTCTTACTCAGTAGGGACAAAAAAAAAATTGAAGTTGCTATCCAAATTAAAATAAAGAGCACTTCTACAGGACTATTCTTTGTGGAAATATTTTTTATTGTCACAAAAATGTTTCTAACCACTGGAACACAAAAAGGTATGCAGGTTTCTGAGAACCTACAGTTAAGAGAAAATCTACCTCTAGAAAAATCACACATCTCTTTTTAAGTGTGTAGTTCTGTGTGAATCCCTTTCAAATAGAGCACCATGATACAGTAAAAATCAAACCTGATCTTAATCAACTTTTTATGCATAGTAAGGTTAATAGGATAAGCAGTTTTGAGCTCCTAGTAGACTTATGAATTGTTTTCCTGACGTTTTTACATTAGGAAACTCAGTCATCAATCATCTCAACTTTATGGGAAGAATTTGCTATTCAAAACTTGCTGCAGCTTTCCCAGAATGGGAGAATAAATAATATATCCTCTCTGCCAGTATCCCCTAGCAAGAGTGAAAAGGTTTCATCCTTTCCAAGGATCCATTTGCACCCTCTGCAGAGGGCAGTGGGAGCTGCGTAAATAGATTCCTTCTTCTAAGTCCTGTGTGAAACTACAGATCATGATGCAAGCCAAGTGGTCAGGAATACTCCTTGTATAATAATATATTTGGTGTTACTGTTCCCAGATAGACATATACGGGTCAGACCATGTGTACTGATTTGTCATACAAGAAATATGGTCACCATATGTTCAGATTTCTATGTTTTCCTAATTCTATTTCCTCCCCACCCTTCTTTAGCAGTTTCTGGTTCCTTTTTATTGACAAATTGCCAATTCTTAATGTATAAAACAGACTAAGTGTAAAGTAACCATAGCGAGGAAACCAAAACAAAGGAGGAAAAAAGGCAAGAAGAAATAATAGATCAAAATATATCCCATCACAGGGTAAGATCTGTTTTCAACCTTTGAGCCCCTAGAACACTCAAGGGGAGAAAACACTACTCAGAGCTGGCCCAACCACAATATTCTATGTTTTATATCTGTATGATTGGAGTGAGGGAGGTGTGGAAAGGATGCTTGTTCAATTTAGAAACAAGCCAGCTTCCTAAAACAAGTGCAACAATAAATAACTTCCTAGGTTATTGAGCATTTTTAGAGAACACATTTTCTGACTCTGGCTTTATCAAAATAAAAAGAAAACACATCTTGAATTAGAAAACTCCAGGAAACTCCCCAATCTGCCCTAGTATCTAAGTGTCTAAATAGGATCTTATGAAAGCAGTAAGCAAGCACCTTTCATTTGAGGTTCTTCCCTCCCTCCCCCTTCAACTCCACATATACTTAGAAACCTCTCTCAGATTTTCCTGTTAAATCTGCCATCAGCTAAAGACTCCTGCCCCAAGGACAGGTCTTTGCCCTAATTAGGGATTATGAGATTCTCTGTTCAAGATTAAGTACTTGCCTATCTGACTTGCTAAAGCTTCATTTATTTGTCCAAATCCCAATTATCCCCTCTAATTGAGGATAGACTTGATCTTACAATAAAAACATTTAAAATACTTCCCATATCATAAGGAATTTTTTCTCCTTTCCTGCAGTTTACCAATGATATTAACCACCCAAGAATGTTTGCTTTGGAGGAGATGGCCAGAATGAGGATATGGAATAGAATTTGCAGATTTAATTGTCTTCCCCAGTGGCTTGGTGCTTGAGGTGGTGTCCCAAATAAGGGTCATAGGCACTGAAAAAAGAATACTTGCCTCTCCCTGGCTTAATTTCTACCACTAGTCTCCATGACTAGCTTATGGTGTTTCAGTTGGTATTAGGCCATCTCCGAGAGTCTCATGGTTTCTGGAAGTACTAGTAATGCCAAGGTCTTCAAGCTGCAGAAATAAAGATCAGATCTGATCAATATCTTCACTAGAACTGGGGTACCATAAAGAAAAGAAGCCTACTGATGAAGAGCCAATTGGTCAATAACACTTCAGCCTCACAGAACACTTTTGTTCAAAGGTCAAGGAATTATTCAATCAACCCTTTATAATCTCTCCCCTCCTTGCTTCACCCTTTCTTCCTTTGTCTGTCAAAGCTACTCACCATTCCCCTAACATGCCAAGAACATTCATATCTCTATCTTTTCCTCAAATTGTTCTTTCTATCTCAAGTTCCTTATGACTAACTATATCAGAGAAGTAAACAAAAGAGGGTTTTTGAGGATAACTCCAATGGTGCCCAGTCCAGATGGATAGAAGGAAAGTGGTGCCATTAAGCGAATTGAGATACAGACACAGTGAGGAACAGATCTGGGAGGGAAGGGGATGATGGAGATAATAAATGTGGGGGTCTGTTGTGCCTTTAAAGTACCTGTAAAACATTTTGGAAGAGTGAGCTGTGTAGCAAATAATTCAGGTGGAGGTTGGGAATAGTGATAGATACATAAGAATCATTAAAACAGTGATAGATGAAGAAATTTCCAAAGGAATAATAGTAGAGGGAGAAAATAAATAAGATAAATGAGGACAGCACCTTGGTAAATGTATGAAAAGAGGGTACAAAAAATGTAACAGTATAATAAAATTCCCCCAAAATGAAGAAAGCAGGCAAGTAGGAGAACCAGATTTCTTAGTCACCAAGTTAGGATCAATAATGTCAAGCAACATCAAGATGCTAAGCAACAAAATAACTGAAAAAAAAAAATCATTAGATACAGTCATTAAAAGATTAGGTAAACCTTGAATGGATGGCAGCCCAGTTAACCTTGGGTTTGCATCCTAGCTGAAACTCTGTGACCTTGGGCAGATTATTTATTCTTGCCTCCACATCCCCATTATAAAATGGAAATAGCAATAGCACCTACCAGAGCATGACGTGAGTTACCACGTTTAAAGCACTGGAAACACTGCCTGACACAAGTTCTACAAGGATGTTTGCTACTATTATTGATTGTTATAAGATTTCAAGAAGTCAGAAAGCAATACATAGATGGCCTAGCATATTAATCTTTGAAGAAGTGTGGCAATGAATCGAAAGGGAGGAATAGGACACTATCTTCGGTAGAAAAGAGTACAGGCACTTTTCCTTTGACTTTCCCCTACAACAATGCTAAAGATAAAAGAAAATATCGGATTCATAGATAGTTACAACATAAATACTGGTAACATGGAAACTGAAGTTCTTGTCAAATACTGGAAAATACCACCAAAGTCTTTATGGGCATTCCTAATCCAACATTTTTTAAACATGGAGGTCAACACCTATGAGTCTGATTTGCTTAAGGTATATTTTTCTTTCCACCAACTCTGTGATTATTTACCTTGGGAAATCAAGTAACTATCAACTTTAATCCTTTTTCATTGTCTCTAATATGATTTCAAGAAGTAATCGTTGCATTAAAATAGATTTGTAAATAAAGCAATTCACTCTTTCCAGAGAAACATTACAGAATAACTAATGGAAACAGCACATGTTATTACTTTAAGTAGGAACAAATTATGCTTCCCCAAATAATTTTACCTTAACTCTGGCCATCAATCACCTCATAATTAGTAAACAAAATGATTCTTCTCTTTAATTATGTAGATCCTTACATCTGTGAGTGAGAAGTAGGAAATAAAGATTTATTATAAAGAACATAAAGTACTTTTTAAAAATTAAAAATGACTATGATTTTTAGTTTTCCCAGAATTTGGTGTCTTTCTGTTAATACAGTATTCCCTTGTATTCTTATTCTTTAGCCTTACAAAGCGTCTATTCACATCAAAAGTAGTTCAAGACCCTGACCTTGACCATGAAAGTTCTCTTTGTCTTTATGATTACATCTGGTAGAACTTAGCTGGCCACCTGCTATCAATTATTTTCTTTAGTATCAGAATATTTTGGCCTGTTCCACAGGGCCTTTCAAGTAAAATTTGGTTGGGAATTTTTTGTTTTGTTTCTTTTCTCTCTCTCTCTCTCTCTGTTTTTGTTTGTTTGTTTTGTTTTGTTTTTTAGGTAAGAGAAACTAAGATAACATAGAAAGATTTTTCATTTTTAAGCCAATTAATGACTCACATTTGGAAAACAAAGCAACCAGGATTTTCACAAGCAAGTTACCAGTTGACCGTATCGGGACCAGCAGAGGCCCAGTACGTGTGCTAGGTCCTGTAAGTCATGGTTTGCCAATTTATCTATGTCACACTCCACCAATCATTCCATCAAAGAATCTTAGTCCCACATGGGGCTCCCTTTCTAAAGGACATTTTTCAGTTTCCAATAATTTGCAGGATGCAAATTTAACTTGAGAAGCAAAACTAATAAATATGGATTGATTGCATATCAGCAGAGTATCAAGCAGTGGGAAACTACCCATAAGTGCAGTCAGAGTGGAGAGAAAGGAAGGACATCAACAGTCAGGAACAGAAGTGAACATTCACCCGACTGGAAAGGTATTAAGGATGAGGAAACTCTCTCTATAGCAAAACTACATGGAAGAAAATCCCAGCAGCTAATTCTCCCCACCCAAGGAGAGCAAAACTAGGTGCCCAGAAGGATCCCAGTCACTAGCTCAAGCCCACACCTTCCTTTAGATGGGCCACTTGCAGTCCAGACACTTCTCTTTCCATCTGGAACAGTAGTTTATTTATAACTTGACATTTATATCTTTTATAACTCTACTAAATTTGTAAATTAAAACAAATTTCTGACATGGCAACCTAATTACTGGATAGAGAGAGAGAGAAAGAAAGAAAGAAAGAAAGAAAGAAAGAAAGAAAGAAAGAAATCCTCCCTAGAAAGAAATTCCTGTTCTTCCGTGGTTTATTATGTATGATTACAGACTATTTCCCAAAAATGTTTGCACTTCAGATTTTCTCTCTCCCAGAATTATGCTGCATGTGACACCGAGCCCTGTGTGGCCCCAAAGAAAAGCTACCCAGAGTCCTCCTGGCGAGGAGTAACTGCAGCTGCTGCCTGAAGAGCATGGTCTGGGGAACAGACCTGATTCTGTTTGTGTGTACTGGCCACACACCTGAAAGGGACATCCACCTTCCTAGAAACTGCTGTGCCTCAGGGCAGGTGTTCAATTCTATTGATAAGTTGACTTTAAAATGACAGAGCTGATTAAACCATTTCCAGGAAATTAAAAAAAATAGCATTGGTTTAGATTATTAGGTTAATCATTACAGAAAAAAACCCTACCACCCTGCATCACTGCCAATCTTGCCAATTGACTTATTTGGCTGTGTGGAGCTAGGGCCGGGGGGTGAGGTGGGGGGTGGTGGCGGGAGTCAGGTGGTGGCCAGCTCGATGGCCACTCACCAGTTTCTGAATCATTGGACGTGGCTATACAGAATGCCCCCCATGCTCCTCAAGCCTGTGACCAATAACTCCACGCCTAGATATACAAGGACCTTGAAGGACACTTCATAAACTGTTTTCTATCCCCCATCATGTACCAGAGTTGATCCAAGCTGCTACCGTTTGGTTACTGCTTATTCCAATTTTCTATTCAGTCTTTCATTCTATGACCCAACTGATGAGTCAGTAGAAATCACACAAATAAATCCTTTAACACTTGAATGTATGCAGCAGAATTCAGTGAAGAATATTGAACAAGCACTTAATGTGTTTCCTATAGTTAGCTGCCACACAATGGTCATCATTTTTAAAAGGTAAGAGGGAGAGGGGATGGTTGATTGAAATTCTGTTCCTTGATGCAGAACAGACACTAATAACTTACCAGAAAAGTATTTGATTCTCGCACAGGTAACTCAAATTCCTTTAAATAAATAAGCATGTCAACCTTGTTACCTTTTTATCTTAACAGTGGTACCAGGAAATAACCTTTCTAATTGAGGAACACCAGCAATTTGAAGTATGCCAATGAAATCTAGATTTCTGACTAAATTTACTAATACACCTCATTACCAGACTATAGCAAATCATATGTTTTACATTACTGACTCATTAAGAAAACATTTTATATGTCCATTATTGTGGTGTGTTATATTCATCAGTAAATATTGAGTCAAAATGTCTCACAGTCAATGTATATCTTATATATGTAAATATAAAATATACGATATATATAATTATGGTCATTTTAAAAGAAAATAACAAAAGACAAGGAATATTGTTTCATATAATTCTAATCCTGGCTCTTCCTCAATTTGATGTTAGCCTAAAACTTAATCACTTAAGGGCTGCTTTCGTTATTCTGAAAATGGGGAGGTTAGAATAGATGCTTGCTTAGACCTCTCCTAGCTCTAAAATGTCAATGAGTTTAGATGAAAAAAGTAAAATATCTAAAGTTATGGGAATAAAAAACAGAGAGTAAAAAATACAGTCAATAATATGGTAACAGCAATGTCATGGGACAGATGGTAGCTATACTTGTGGTGAACGGAGCATAATGTATAAGCTTGTCAAATCACTATGTTGTCCACCTGAAACTAATTTAACATTGTATGTCAACTATACTCAAATAGAAAAAAAATAGTTTAAAAACACATGAACATCTAGACAAGGTAACTTATGCTAAGTGTTGAACAACTATTGATATTATTAAGGAGGTTCAGAGCAGAAGTCAATCACTGTAACCCGGCCAGGGGAAGACACGCAGAAGGAATGCAAAGCAAACCAGGCTTGAAGGATTAAAGCTGGAAGGGCTGACTGGAGACCTGGACCTGCCAATTGGGGTGAGGCGGTGCAGAGCTACATATGGGTGCCAGGAACCAAGCCCCTCGTGCTGAGGAACCAAAGAACCCGGATAAAAGGAGAGATTTACAGAAGCTGAGATGAAGCAGTTATTAAGAAGCTATTTCCTTTACATCATGCTGACCGCTTAAGTTAGTGGTACATAATTTTTAACTGAATATAAATAAAAAGCCAAATTCTGTTTCACAATAGAGCATATAAACTTCACTTTCGATTGAAACAGTTACTGTGGATTCTTCCTATTTTTTTCACACATGCAAGCAGGGGGAAGGGCAGAGGGAGACAATTCTCGGGCCGACTCCCCGCTGAGTGCGGAACCCTACTCGGGGCTCCACCCCGGGCTCAATCCCAGGACGCTGAGATCACGACCTAAGCTGGGCACTTAACTGACTGAGCCACCCAGGCAACCAACAAATCCAGGCACCCTGCATTCTTTCTATTAAGGAAAGAACAAAAATACATCATTCAGGGAAAATAGTGATTTGAAATTAGATAAAGGATCTAAGGAAATAGACATGCGTGTATTCCTTTTCCAAGGCCAAATAGTCCTCCAAGAAACTGAGAACATGAATATCAAATTCAATTCAAGGATTCTGCACTGATAGATTTCATCCAGGAATTTGGGTCTCTAACCACATAGGGTCAGCTCTCATGTCGAAGCTCCTCTCCAAAAGTGAAGATGGAAGATTCCTATGCTACTTGTTCAACCCTAGCCAGCCTTTCAGTTAATAAATAAGCCCTGACGTTTGAAGGAGCTTTAGCCTCACCTATAGTCTGGCTGCCCTGTGGATGTTATCCACTTTGTCCCAAGAGAAACCTTGGAGATCTGTCTGCCCTCAAGCTTCACATTTATGTCTGTGCCCACTGTGTGTGCATCACTCACATGCTAGGCCTTCTTCTCTTATTCCTAGTCAGTTGCTACTAACTCTTACTTTTTACCCTGAACTCCAGTCTGCTTGTCTGGGGCTATACTTACCTAATTTGTGGCGATCCCCTATGCCAGGAGCAATCATATAGAAGATTAGAAGTTTTCAATTAAAACAGTCTCCATTTTTCCAGTGATAGCCCCATTGATGTTTACTCTGGCACTCTTAGGAAGCAACCCTCAGCAGGGCTCAACAGTGGTTTCAGGTACCAATTAACAGTACAGAAGGTTCTTGAATTGTCCCTCAGCAACCAGCAGATTCCAGGATCCATTTTCACTGTTAGTCATAATCTGTTCCCAAAATTTGATTGTATCGACAGCTCTTTTAAGGTGGGAGAAACTAAATGTCATTTAAGAATGGTTCTGGATCCCAGTGTGGCTCTCTTAGGAACTCTAGAAAGGAATGTATAACACTCTGTACCTTACTTTATATTTTTTACTGCTATATAAAGATTACCATAAACTTAGCAACTGAAAATTACATCCATTTATCTCACGGTTCTGTAGGTCAGAAGTCCAGGTAGACTTCGTTCTCTCATGGAGTGAAAATCAAGTTGACTGGACTTTTATCTGAAGACTCAGAGGAAGAATTCACTTTCAAAACCACTCAGGTTGTTGGCAGAACTCTCACTTCCCTGAAGCTCTCAGTCTGAGGTCTCTTTCCTTACTGGCTGCAATCAGAACCTACCCTCAGATCCCAGAAGGAATCCATATTCCTTGATTCATGGCCCTCTCCATCTTCAAGCCAGCAATAGCACATCAAACCCCACTCACTCTCTGAATCTCTCTAACTTCGGCCACCAAGCAGAGAAAGTTCTCTGCTCTTAAAGGCTCATGTGATTACATTTAGGCACACCCAGATAACCTCCCTTTGCTCAGGTCAACTATGCCTATGTTCTGGGTTCAGTTGTGTCCCCCCAAAAAAAGATATGTTCAAGTCCTATCCCTCAGTACTCACAGTCTGACCTTACTTGGAAATAATGTCTTTAAAAAAGTAATCAAGTTAAAGCAGGGTCATTAGAGTATACCCTAATCTAATATAACTGTTGTTCTCATAAAAATGGAAAATTTAGACATATAAACTGGCACAGAAGGAAGAGGATATGAGGATACATGGGGATAACGTCACGTAGAGACAGAGGCAAGATTGGACTGCAATCCAGGGAACACCGCGGATTGCTCTCCCCCACCAGAAGCTAGAAAGAGACAAAGAAGGATTCTACCCAGAATCTCAGAGGGAGCATGGCCCTGCCCACCCCTTGATTCAGACATCTAGATTCCAGAACTGTGAGTTTCTGTTGTTTTAAGCCATCTAATTTGTGGTGTTTTGTGACCGAAATCTTAGAAACCTGATATATCATATAACAAAATCAAAGAAGTCATAACTCATCACATTCACAGGTTCCAGGGATTAGGGTGTGTGTGATGCTGAAGAACTTTACGAGAAGCTCCCTAACAGACTTACCCTAATAACTCTTTCGAAGAATGTGAAGATCCTGCGTTCTGAGCTCCCCCAGCATCCCCTTCTCAGGCCACATTCTTTTTTGCTCCCGAGGCAGACCACAGGTCTACTGATTTCCTTCAACTCTTTATTAAGATGGAACTGATACACAAAAAAAGTATACATTTTTAATGTATACACTTGATGAGTTTGGACATATGCAAATACCTGTGAAATCATCATTACAATCAAGGTCATAGATATATCCATCACCTCCAAAAGTTTCCCGTGTCCCTGTGTTTTCTTTGATGTGTGTGGTAAAAACATTTAACATGAGATCAACCTTCTTAACAAATTTTTAAGGGCATAATCATGTTAACTCCAGGCACTGTGCTATACAGCAGATCCCTGTAATACATTCATCTGCATAACCGAAACTTTATATCCATTAAATTCTTCCTTGGCTCAGAGTATTTTTTTTAGCTTCCTTAAGGAGACTTCCTTTTGGTAGACTGAACTGGGACTATTACGCTCTCAGAGCAAAGCCCAAGTGAAGACACAGAAAAGGGGTCCCCAAATCCTTCTTTAGGGCTTCTATCACCAGAAGTTGGAAAGACAGTCAGTAATTCAAATACCAGGAGCACTTTAGGTAGTTCCAAAGTGCTCCAAGTAGTTTTGTGAACAAAATCCTAATGATGACTCTCGATTACACAAGAGGAACACATGCACAGCTAGTGCATTAGGGAACTACTCTGTAAATGGTCTACCAGCTGCTGCATTTGCTAAACACAATGTGTTCATCAAAGCAATTTGTTCTTACTGACCTTACTTGTTTAGAACAAAAACTCTGAGGTCTGAGCATTGTCTTCTAAATTCTCAGCCCTCTCACTACCTCTCCTCTCCCTCTCAAAGAAGGAGTGATTTCCCTGCAGCCGTTTAAGCCCCTGGAGTGAACAGCACAGACTTTGTCTGAAAAAGCTAGGACTTCTGAGGTTCCTCTAGATCTCCAGCTACTCTGTCCTGTCATTTCCTATCTAAACACAGATTGTGCTTCTTTTGCTTCTTTCTGCACTTTCGCTTCTTTTCTATCACTTAACAACACTGCTCTCTCTTCCTTCTATATGAGAGTCTCTGCCAAACATTTTCCCCCTATGTAGACACTGAATCATACTTTCGGAGAGCCACAATATCCATTCGGAAGTATACATTACCGTAGGCTCAGGGCCTTCAGATACTGAAGAAGTCACCCAGGGAAGAAGTGAGAAGCCTCAGTCATGACACAGAGAAAGGCATGACTGAGTAGAAGCCACGGGAAAAGAAAAATAAGTAAATAAAGGTAGTGTGAGAGTGGAAGGGGGGAAAAAGCAGAGACAAAGAGAAGTGGAAATAGCAGAGCAGTAAGGTAACTGGAAGAGGAGGTGATGGGTTCTACCTCTGAGGGCAGAGCCTGGAGGATCTTTGCCTCCAGAGCTATCATTGCAACAATCATGATGAGCAGTGCAGCTGCATGGTGGGAACACAGAGCCAGTGTCTTTAGTTTCCTTAAAATCATTCCCTGCCATCTAAGGTTGTGGAACATTTTACTTCATTTTTATGTTTTACACCCTCAAATGGACTTGGCTCTATTACAGCATTTCAACTCAAATTATTATAGCTCAGATAAAGAATATGCATGCCACCATGACTTGTCCTCTTAATTAGAAACATGACTGATTTTCCAAAGCAGACTTTGATTTTATGTGTAAAAGCCCAGTTACCTATGAGCAGGTTCAAAGTGTTTAACTGAAACTTTACAGTATATGAAAGGAAAAAGTATCTTCCTACCCATGTCCAACTATTTAGGAAATGTATGTGACCCCAAGCTATAGCTTTTTTTTTTTTTTTTTTAATTTTCAGAAGATTTACTTGAGAGAGAGTGCAGTGGGGAGGGGTGGAGGGAGAGGGGGAATCTGGAGCAGACTCCTCACATGCCAGTCACCAGGTCTGGGTGAGGACCACGTGAGGACCACAGTCAGCAGGTACAGATGAGCCCCATGTGGGACCCAGAGCCACCAGGACCAGATGAGGCTCAGGTGGGGACCAAAAAGACCAGGTCCAGGTTGAGGCCCAGGTGGAACCCAGAGGCACCAGGTCCAGGTGAGGCCCAGGTGGCAACCAGATTCACCAGGTCCAGGTGAATCCCAGGTGGGGACCAGATTCACCAACTCCAGGTAAGGCCCAGGTAGGGACCAAAGTCACAAGGTCTGGGTAAGACCCAGGTGGGGACACAGTCTCCAGGTCTCCAGCTATAGCTGCCACTTCTTTTAAACATTTTTCATCATAAATATAACACTCTAATAGAAAATTGCACCCCAAGAAATATCACAAAGTGAACACCTGCATAACCATTACCAAAATCAAGAAATGGAACATATTTCTCATGGTCTCCCTCAGTAACTACTTCCTTCTTCCTCTGGAAAGGTAACTGCTTCTGGTCCACACTTACTTTTGGTTCCAGTTCTGTCCCCTCGATCCCATGTAGCTGCCAAAAGTGCTGCTTTGTTTCTCAGCCTCTCTGCTACCTCTTTCAGAAACAGCAGATATCCCTGGGGAAAAACTGACCCAAATCCTGGGCTTACCCCTCTGGACTTCCTTTTTCAATCCAGATCTTGACTCCACAATTCTTTACCACTTTGTTGTTTTTTTTTTTTTTTTTTTTTACCACTTTGTTAGCTCACCAATGCTTTCTCTCTCTCTTTTTTTTTTTTTTAAAGATTTTATTTATTTATTCATGAGAGACACAGAGAGAGAGGCAGAGACATAGACAAAGGGAGAAGCAGGTTCCCTGTGGGGAGCCAGATGCAAGACTCAATCCAAGGACCCCAGGATCACGGCCTGAGCCGAAGGCAGACGCTCAAACACTGAGCCACCCAGGCGTCCCTCACCAGTGCTTTCAAGAAGATATTTTTAGTTTATTTTCCCACTTTTCATAGCTATTCTCTGTTATAGTTGGACAGAATTACTTTATCAGCCATGCCAGAAGTGAAAATCCCAGGCAGATGAAACCTGCAGTTACTCTTTTTAACCTCTTTCCACTCAGCCACAAAAAGCATGAGAATATATTCATGGCTCAGCATACAGACATAGAATAGTAAATTTGACCCCAGTATTTTATCTTCTTTTATATTAGGCTATAGTCTTCTTCTAGACATAGTACATAATGTCTTGATAGCATTTTAACTTTCAATTTACCTTCTAAACACTAACTGATTATTTAACTACTTAATTGAGGAATACTAGTGTTTATCCATTCAACAGTTGCCTAACCAAAATGCTGGTTTACTTTCATTTATATGTCATCCAAATATTTATTGATGGTTTCCACATGCCAAACATTGTTCTAGGAACTAGAACAAGACAGGCAAGAGCTCTGCCTAGGAGATAGAGACAAAATAAATATTTGAATAAGTGAGAAAATTGACACAGAGTGGAATAAAAATGATTATGGATTAAGAAACATTATGTGAAGAATTAATATAGATTGATGTGAGAAAGTAAAGAATAATCACTTTATAATGCAAATCATGAAAGGCTTTCCTGAAGAGTTGCTACTAACGCTCAGATCTGAATAATAAGAAGGAGCCACAGTGTGAGGTCAGAGAAGAGCCTGTAAGTAAAGGGGAGATTTTGTAACAAAGCTCTGGAGCTGGATCAAGCCTGATTCATTCAAAGAACAGAACACAGGCCAGCAAGGTTGAGTACAATGAGTGAAAGGGAAGGTGGTATAAATGAGATAAGAATCACAAACTGGACCCAGATTAGGTTGGGTTTTGTCAGCCAGTATAAAGAGTTGATATTTTATTCTCATTGTGATAAGCTTTGGTGAAGATTTAAGTGAGTTTAGGAAGGGAGAAGGAAGGTGGAGTTGATGGAATCTAAAATACATTTTTAAAACAATTTCTCTGTCATGTGAAGATTATGCTGTATATGGGGTAAATTAATTAGTGTTAAATAAAGAAATGCTTTAAAAAATTTTAGAGGGCACCTGAGTAGCTCAGTGGTTGAGCATCTGCCTTTAGCTCAGGTCATGATCCTGGGGCCCTGGAATCAAGTCCCGCATCAGGCTCCCCGCAGGGATCCTGCTTCTCCCTCTGCCTGTGTCTCTGCCTCTCTCTGTGTGCCTTTCATGAAAAAACAAAATCTTCAAAAAAAAATTTTTAGGGTCTTTTAAACAAAGGCTATTTAGTACCAGCAATTGCTTTCAAAGCTGATAGAAGACCTAAGATTTCAAACAGGGTATAATGAGGCAACTTGAGATTCACTATAGCCTCCACTACTTCCAGGACTGAAGGAACCAAGAGAGGTAGTGTGACCATGGCCCAGACACTGGAGTCCTCCAACAACAGAACCATCATCATCACCTCTCATCCAGGTCAAATTGCCAAGCATGGAGGTATCAAGTGTGCGCTAAATGAAGGCATGCCAATTTATCATAGACCATATGAGAACAGTCGCCTAATCATTGAATTTAAGGCAAACTTTCCTGAGAATGGCTTTCTCTCTCTCCTGATAAACTCTCTTTACTGAACAAACTCCTACCTGAGAGGAAGGAAGTAGAAGAGACTGATGAAATGGACCAGGTCGAATAGTTAGACTTTGATCCAAATCAGAAAAGACAGCACCATTACAATGGGGAAACATATGAGGATGATGAACATCATCCTAGGGATGGTGTTCAGTGTCAGACCTTTTAATGAGGCCAGTGAATAACACTATTGGCTTCTTACTTGCGGTAGTGAATGAGTGGAGGATTATAATCACAGTTCACTACTTGCTATTGTTTTTGTTTTAATATTCAACTATAGTTGTGTTTTAAAAGTCAAAAGAAGAATAAACTCAAATACAAAAGCTCAAAATAAAATCCATATATTATCATGAAAGGGACCTCTTGGTATAATTAGGTCTACAGTCTATAGGACTATCTCAAGCAGCTGGAGCCAAAGAGAAGATGTGGTATAGGAGCCATCAAAGCAAACAATCTTCCACCAATCTTCCTCTCTACTAGGAAAGTCTACCCACAAGCCAGAGGGCAAGGGAGGCTGGGAAATTTAGTTTGCTGAGGCACGGAGCTGAACAAGAGATCAGAAAACACAAAGACAGTTGATCAGCCCAGAAAACAAAAGTAGAAACAAAGAGACCAAGAGGAGGCCGATGCAGTAGGTCAAAGGAAATTATAGCTGATTAGACCAGAAAGGCAGAAGTGGAAATGACCACAAATAAATGGGGTCAATTTATTTGAAATATGATCAATAAAACTCATTTGGAGAGTGGGTGTAGCAAGTGAGAGATAAAGTGTAAACTTAAGGATAACTCCTAGGTTTTTTTACTTGAACAACTGAAGAGATAATATTACCATCTATAAGGATGAGAAAGACTTAAAAAAACTCAGTGGACATTAGATGTGATGAATTAAAAATTCTGTTTTGGCCATGTTAAATTCAAAGCATCAATTAGACATCTATGTGGAGATTTCCAGTAGGCACTGGGTATATGAATCTAGAATTATGGGCAAATCTCAGGATTCAAGATATAGATTTGGGAGTCACTGGTATGTACATTGTCCTAAAACAAAAATGGGATAGATGAAATTACCAAAGGAATATACGTAGACAGAGAGAAGACATCCAGGAGCATTCAAATACTTGAATGCTATTGACAGGTCAGGAAGGATAAAAACAGAGAAAGGACCATTGTATTGGCAACCCAGAGATCACTTATGATTTTGATAGTAGCCATCCCAGTTTAATTGAGGGTATAGAAGCCAAATTCGAATTGGTTGAGGAGAGAATAAAACTATTATATGGGGGGAAAAACTATTTTGAAGAAATTTTGTTCCAAAGAGGAGCAGAGAAATAGAGCTATAGCCACAAAGGAATGAGTTTTTCATCTTTTTAAAGATAGGATATTTAAGGGAAGCCTGGGTGGCTTAGTAGTTGAGCATCTGCCTTTGGCTCAGGGTGTGATCTCAGGGTCCTGGGATTGAGTCCCACATCGAGCTCCCAGTAGGGAGCCCGTTTCTCCCTCTGCCTCTGTCTCTGTGTTTCTTATGAATAAATAAAAATAAAATGGTCTAAAAAAACAGGATATTTAAGATAGAAGGAAAATTTGATTAGATATTGGTGGAAATTATCCAAAGGAGGGTTACAGAAGATTCAACAGACAGAGGAGGAAAACTGATAGGGCCAAGACCTTAAAAAGTTAAGAAAAATATGATTCAAAGAACACAGATTGAGGGGTTTGGCCTTTGATAGACACAGGGACACTCCATCCACAATAAGAGAGGACAAATCAGAGTTGGCTACAAAAGTGGGTAGGTTGATGGTTGAGAATCTTGGAGGGTTTCTATTTGATTATTTCTGTCTCAATAGTGAAACATGAGACAAGGTCATTGGCTAAGAGTGAAGGGGTAGAGTAAGAAAAGAGTTTAAGGAGAGTTTGAGAGAGGGTTTTAAACTGTTTTGAAAAAATGATAAACATGCAAAAGATGTATATTAGGGTTGCCTTCTATGACAGTATCACTGGAGTAGATGACTAACAGAGCCTAACTAGGCAAGTACAACAGAGAAAATGAAGGACTTTAGGGCAGTTATGGGTTTATGATGGTGAACTATGGAAACAAAGTTGAGTCAGGTCAGAAATGAGGGGTTAACTCTCTCCTGAGTAGATGTGTTACACACCTGGCTAATCACCTACATGACAGCAAGCAATGCAGCTTTTTTTTCAGGACCACAGATTGTATGTATACAACAGAACATCTGCTCAAAGCCAAGAATGACCAACCCAACCAAACCGAGGAGTAGAATCCAAGAGTTTTTGATAAAAAAAAAAAAAAAAAACTTATGAGTGTCTTCTACTCTGAGAATTCATCCTTAATTGTTTACAAAATAAGTATTTGCATCATCCCACTATTTCTTCATATGGGATAACTAGAGGGGAAGGCATTATTATTATTATTATTATTATTATTATTATTATCATCTACAGATAGTGTGTTTTTTAAATTTTGGTGTTGAAACTCTTAAGTAAAGCTCTGTAAACCCTACTAAGTTTGGTCAAATGAAATAGATTCTAAAACAAAGATCCCTTATTTTACAGACTAGTTTATTTTCATCAAAATATAAAGCAGCCAGACATTAGGAACATTTTTAGCAACCAGAAAATAGGTCATAGTAAGGATCGGGGGGGGGGGGGTGTCATTTTTAAAAACATTTTATAGACTGTTATAGATATATGGGATATCCAAGTTGAAAGAGTGAAGGACTAAATTAACTGGATTATATATCATTACGTAGACCTAAATATAGTAAGGGGAGTCTTCTTTATTCTTTCAGCAATTTAAGCAACTTAAAAATTTTCCCAAGCTGCATAAGTATGGGCTATATTCAACATTTTAGGGCCTTATTTTCCTCCTCTGTGAAATGAACCTCAAAAATTACCATATGTTTCTTATCCTTTCTTTTATTAATGTGGTGTATCATGTGGATATATCTGCAAATATTGAACCACCCTTATAGCCCAGGAATAAATCCCACTTGACTGTGGCAAATGATTCTTTTAATGTCCTGTTAGATTTGATTTGCTAGTACCTTGTTGAGAATTTTTACATCCATGTTCATCAGGGGTATTGGCCTGTAATTCTCCTTTTGCAATCAAGGTAATTATGGACTCATAGAAAGAGTTTGCACCCCCCAAAAAACAAATGATCCAGTTAAGAAATGGGCAGAAAACATGAATTAACATTTTTCCAAAGAAGACATACAGATGGCTAGCAGACATATGAAAAGATGTTCACCATCACTGATCATCAGGGAAATGCAAATCATAACTACAGTGAGAGACCACTTAACATGTACCAGAATGGCTAAAATTAACAACACAGGAAACAACAGATGTTGGTGAGGATACAGAGATACAGGAACCCTCTTACACTGTTGGTGGGAATGCAAACTGGTATAGCTACTCTGGGAAAAGGTGTGGAATTTCCTCAAAAATTTAAAACTAGTACTACCCTATAAACCAGCAATTGCACTACTTGGTAATCACCCAAAGGATACAGAAATACTGCTTTGAAGGGGCACATGCACCCCAATGTTTATAGCAGCACTATCAACAATAGCCAAATTATGGAAAGAACTCAAATGTCCATCGACTGATGAGTGCATAAACAAGAGTGGTTCTTTATATTTATGGAATATTAGCCACCAAAAAGAATGAAATCTTAGCAACTACATAAATGGAGCTAGATAGTATTATGCTAAATGAAGTAAGTCAGTCAGATAAAGACAAATACCTATGATTTTACCTATACATTGGGACTTAAGAAACAAAACAAACAAGCAAAAAGAGAGAGAGAATCAAATCATAAAACATACTCTTAACTATAGAGAACAAACTGATGGTTACCAGAAGGGAGCTGGATCGGTAATGGTTGAAATAGGTGGTGGGGATTAAGGAGTGCACTGGTTGTGATGAGCACTGGCTAATGTATGGAAATGTTGAATCACTATATTGTACACCTGAAACTAATATTACACTATTTGTTAACTAACTGGATTTTAAATAAAAACTTTAAAAAAATAAGCCCATTTAAAGGCCTTATCCTTTCTGTATGTCTATGCCATTGTCAAGAGCAGCTGTGGCATTATTTGTAAGTGGTGGGCTTTGTAGTCACAGAGCTCAGACCATCCTCTAGCTTCTCCTCTTACTGTGTAGCCTTGAACAAACTACATAAACTTGCTAATATTTAGCACCCATGTCCCTCAAAGGGCAATATTCTTCTAAATGTCTTAAGAGTTTAATGATGTTAGATATTGTAGAGTTCATATTCTGTGCCTGGAACTTAGTAGAGTTGAATAGATGATGGCTATTACTAGACAATGATAAACAGGGCAATGAATCCTGTCTGCTAAAGTGCTCCAAATTCTATAAGTAGAGAATATATAAAAAGAATCATACAGGGAGGGAGTCAAGGAGTCAAGTGAACAGGCTGGAAAGAGGTGCCACACATATCAAAGATGAAGTTTCAACTATTCTTGGTTGTGGCATCCTACACCCAGGAATCCAAATTCCCAAGAAGCCCATGGAATCATTTCATTTGAAGCTTTTTGATATAAAAGGTGAGAAGCTGGGAGGCTATAAACACTTCTTCTTTGTCATAGACAATTCTGCTTGGTAAACTGGCAGCACCAGTGACAACTTAGTAACTCACCCTATATAAAACTTTGCTCCAAAGAGTCCTAAAATACGAGATTAAGATTTCTAGTGGATGTGAAGGTTATTGTCTCCAAGGGAATCATTTCTTGAACCAACAGAAGACTGCTGAAAAGATTTGTGAGAAACCAAAAAAATAATTTCTTCTGCATTTTCCAAGATGACATTGCAAAACATTACATCTAGGAATCAGTAATGTGACAAAATAGTTTTTGTTTTACTCTAGGTAGACAATAAATAAAATGCAGTGATTTAATGTAACTGCATGGATTTCTTTCTCCTTTACTGACATGGCATATGCATCATTTTTATCTACCATGCTGGCTGCTATTATAAATGTACTCATTTTGTATTCCTTAAAATAACCCGTTTGACATCATTTGTGTGATATACACATGCAAGACAAATATGACATAAAAACCAAATAACTACATATAATTTTCTATTAGAGGAGCCCATTTGGAGACTGAAATTTCTAATGAAGAACTTTAATCAATTTATAATCCTGAGACATTGGAAATATAAAGGATCTCAGAGACCATCAAGACCAATCTCCTCATCTAAAAAAATAAGAAAACTGAATCCCAGAAAGGACAAATGTTTTACATAGGATCACACAACTAGTTAGAAATAGAACAGGGAAAAAAATCCCAGACCTCCTGACTCCACAGATGGTTCTCAAAACACTGAGCTGGTTATCAATTTAAAGTAGACCATTCCAAGCAATAATAGATTCACCAAAAAACGACTTCGTATAAAGTATGAGGCAGCTCTGTAAGCAAATAGTCAGAATCTTAATGAAATCAAGATGAGATTAATGAAAATTAAGAAGCCAGACTACTGAAGAAAGGCAAAATTTATTAAACAGTTAATATATTTAATTTCCCCCACTTACTTTGTGTAGGCTTGCTAGAGATTTTAACATTGTATGAGAGCTATATACAGATGTCTTATATCTTTTATTCTAATCTTAAAGAGTCTGGAAAGAAGTCACAGATGCCAAGAAGTAGGAGGAACAAAAGTAAATATAAATGAGCAACCATGTTAATTTGAGAAATTTCAGGCAAGAGTTCATGTACCAAAAATGAGTTTGAGGACTAGATGTTCTACAAACAGGAAGAATTTAGGCATCAAAATCCAATTTGATCGAACCAGTTTGTGCAAACCAAAGGAAATTGTGTGCAAGACAGTTTGCAATGAGGTTGTCTGTCATTTCCGAGAAAAGGGTTTTATATTCATACAAGATTCATAAGCAAAATCATGTCAAGTATGATGGTGTTGTTAAAGGATATAGCTGTAAAGTCAATCCATCCACCACAGTAAAAATTGTGTTTAATGTAAATATTGAGAAGCATTTTAAAATATGAATTCTAGTTACTAAATATAAACATCCAGTGGGAAAATGGCTATAATAAAAAAATTTAAGCCCATGATTATCTGTATTCAGGTACCAAATGCCACCAGGAAAGTAACCTAACCTTTAATTTCAGTCTCTTAGTGGTCAGTAACAATATCCCTGGCCAAGTTGATTGTGAACAGGCCAATAAGACCTCTTCAGCATTGTAATGTTCTGAATACATTTAAATCTCATAGTCACAACCAACAAAATGAAGACATATACCAATATCTGAAAATTTAAAACTCAATATATGTTTTATCTCAAGAAAGAATTCTAAGACTATATCTGGCTCACCAAATTCTTGAAAATCAACATTGTTAGATTTGAAATATCAGTTCCTATATTCAGAGATTAGTAATTGCTATGTTTTAAAATAATTTCTTACATAAGAAATAATGTGTTTATTATAGAAAAGTAGAAATTATATACACAAAGAGACAATAAGAATAAATTCCAGATAATATGCAGTGAGAACAAGGCAAGGATGTCTGCTCCCTCTATCTCTATATAATATTATATTTGAGGGCCTGGCCAGTTGTGTTGCAAATCAAGAAAAAGAGAAAAAATTCTAATTGGAAAGAAAAAGTAAAACTTGCCTTGTTCATAGATGACAATGTTATACACAGTAAATCTTAATAATCTACAAAATAAGCTATCAGAACTAAGAAGTGAACATAACACAGAAACAGGATACAAGGTAATAGTGAAAAATCAACCATAATTTTATAAACCAACAATGTTTATGTTCCAATAAACAATTGTAAATTTAAAACTTTTTAAATGCCATTATAATAGTATTAACAAATGAAATACTGAGGATAAACTTAAAACACAAATGCAAGAACTCCACACTAAAACCATAAATATTGCTGAGAAAATTAATGGAGACCTAAGTAGATGGAGAAACATACCATGTTCATGGAATGATTGATTCAAAATTAAGATATCAATTCTCCCCAAATTGATCTATAGAGTCAATGCAATTTCAATAAAAATGCCACGGAGTTTTTTTGAATTGACAAACTGACTCTAAAAAGCATATGAAAATGGAAGAGACCTAAAATATCCAAAACAATTTAGAATATGAGGAACAAAGTTTGGAGATATAAACTACCTGATTTGAAGACTTACTATAAAAAGCTATAGTTGCCAAGACAGTGTTATAGTAGCATAAAAATAAATGATAAAATGAAACAAAATAATCAATCCAAATATAGTTTCACATATATATGTGCAGTTTGTGGTCTTTAATGTTTTTCTTGGTTTGGTTTGGTTTTTGGGTTGGGGTTTTGGCTTCTTAAAAATTATATTTAAGTAAACATGACAATTACTACTTAAAAATTGTATTTAAGTATCCCAACATGGGGTTGGAAGTCATAACTCTGAGATCAAGAGTAGCATGGGCATAGAGCTTACTTAAAAATACAAAAACAAAAACAAAAACAAAAACGGTGTTGCCTTTTTTAAAATGTCCCCAAAGTTATCTGGGGAGGAAAAAAGAGTTTTTTCAACAAATGGAACTGAAAAATTGGATCATCACTGTAGAAAAAAGGATGAACTTTGACCCTTACTTCACATTGCAAACAAAAATAAACACCAAATGGATCATCAACCTAAACGTAAACATCAAAACTATAAAACCTCTTTAAAAAATCAAAACAAGAATTAGAAAAACCCTTGAGAAAGGCAAAGATTTCATAAATAGAACACACAAAAAAAGGAATCATTTTTAAGGAGATGATTAATTGGACTTTAAAAAATTTTAAATTTTTACTCCTCAAAAAACACCACTAAGTGGAAAAGCCAAGTCTAGGACCAAGAAAGATTTTTGTAATCCATATACCTGGCAAAGGACTTATGTCTAAAATAATTTTAAAAACTCATAACTTAACTGTATGATAGCCCAATTAAAAAATAATGTAAGCAAAAGATTTGGACACTTCACAAAAAATGACTTATGTATGGTTATTTGGAAAGGTGTTCAACATCTTTAGTCATCAGTGAAATGCTAATTAAAACTAGATACTGCCACAAGCTCACTATAGTTGTTAATATTAAAACACTTATAGCACCAACTATTGACATGAATGTGGAGTAATTGATATCATACACTCATTATTCATGGCAGTGTAAACGGTGCATTTATATTAGAGAATGCTTTGACCCAACAATTATACTCTTAGATATTTACCAGAGGGGTACCTGGATGGCTCCCTCAGTTAAGCATTTGTCTCTTGATTTCAGCTCAGGTCATGAGCTCAGGGTTGTGAGATCAAGCCCCCACATAAGGCTCTGCAATGGGCATGGAGCCTGTTTAACATTCTCATTTTCTCTCTCCCTCTGACCCCCGCCCCCATTAAAAGAAAAGTATTTACTAAAGAGTAATGGAACCAAGTATTTATAAAGTCTTGACAATTAATATTTACTTAGAAGCCTTATTAATAATAGCTAATAAATGGAGCAACCAAGAAGTCAAACAAAATTTAAAAGGATAAACAAACTGTGGTGTATGCATACAATCAGGTACTGTTCAGCAATAAAAAAGAATGAACTACTGATACATATAACAACATAGTGAAAATCTCAGAATCATCATGCTAAGAAAAAAACATCAGAATTAAATAATATGTATCATAGGAGTGTATTTATATAAAATTTTAAAATGTGAAAAAATAACCCATAGTGACAGGGAAAAAAATGGTTGCATGGGGCAAGGAGTCAAATTTTTTTTCAAGTTTTTTACTGTAAAGGAACATGAGCAAAATTTAAAGAAAGGGGCAGAGATGGAAATGTATGTTTGTATTGTGGTAGCAGTTACATAGGTTTGTACATCTGTCAAAACTTGAAAGTATACTAGAACTCCCAGACTGACAAGCAAATAAAGAAGAAAGAAGGAAATTTTAGCAAGTCAACAAAAGTAGGGAAATGGAGAGGGGGAAAATAAATAGCAAATATCAAACAAGAAGGTATAAAATCAAGTATATCACATGACCTGACCTATTTTTAAAGAACTCTGCTTTAAGAAGAGGCTGAGAAGGTAGAAGCAAGTTTTCTTCTAAATATGCCCTCTACAAAGAAGTCTTCCTTGGGTCTCTTATCTAAAGCAGTCACACACATCCCATTTGTGATGACATAGAAAAATGCATAACTGAACAGAAAATTACTAGAATTCATGTGATATTAGCAAGAGTACTGGATACAAAAATCAATACATAAAAATCAATTTTCTTTCTATAGAGTAAACAAATAATTGCAAAATTTTGAAATATCACAACGGCATCAAAATGTCAAAAATCTAGGAATCAATACATTATGTATATGTACATATATATAATATTACTGCAAAAATTTAAATAAGACCTAAATAAATATGGATGCATATAATGATTCTCATGAATTAAAAAACTCAATATTATAAAGATGTAAACTCTTCTAAAATTTGATCTATGGATTCAAAATTTGTTTATGGATGAGAATTTCTACAGCTTTTGGTAGAAGGTGGCAATCTAAACTCTACATTAAAACGCAAAAGACCAAAAATAGCCAAGATGAAGAACAAAATGAGAGTACTTACTTAACTAGATATATAACTGCAGAAACAACATGGTACTGCCTCAAGAATAAACAAATAGACCAATACAACTATTAAAGAATCCAGAAAGAAACTTACATATATTAGATGACCTGACTTATGATAAAGATAACATTGCAGAGCACTAGGGAGAAAGAGACTATTTCAATAAATGTCTATGGGTCAACTGAATATTCAATTCTAAATAAGTGAAACTATATCCCTAACTCATATTATATAGAAAAAGCAGTTTTAGGCAGATTGAAGACTTAAATGTGAAATGCCAAAGTTCCTAGATGAAAATGTTTGCATATAGTTTTAAGATCTTGAAGTAGTTTCAACCGAATATAAAAGTCCTCATGATAGGGAATAAAACTGATAAATTAGATTACGGTGAAATTAAGAACCTCTATTGAAAGATTCAATACAAAAATGTAAATAGGCAAGTTACAGAATTGGAGAGGGTGTTTGCTACACTTAAAACCAACAAAGGGCCCAAACACAGACCGCAGAGGTACTCCAAATCATCATTAAAGAGACAATTCTACTCACTTGAATAGGATAACCAGATGGTCCAAAGCATAACCAAATGGTCAATAAAGTTATGAAAACTGTCCAAAGACAATAGCAACCAAGGAAACGCTCCATGAGATAAATCAGTATCACCATAAACCCACCAGAATGAGAGAAATTTTAAATCCTGAAAATATCATGGTGATAATTCACTAACCTGTGTATTTATGATTTGCATATTTAGTGCTCTTCACAATAAAAGTTACAATTAGTTAAAAAATAAATGGTAGGGGGATCAAAATTAGAAAGTCATTTAAGAGGAGTGCCTGCATGACTCAATCAGTGAAGAGTCTACCTTTGTCTCAGGTCATGATCCCAGGGTCCTGGGATCCAGCCCCACTTCCTGAGCTCTGCTCAATGAGTAGTCTGCTTCTCCCTCTCCCTCTGCTGCTCCCCCTGATTGTGCTCTCTATCCCTCTCTCTCTCTCTGTCAAATAAATAAAATTGGGGAAAAAAGTCATTTAAGAGAGCAAATAAAAATATTCTAATGAATGCACAAACGCCCAATTAATACTTATAGAAAGTAGAAACTTTTGTCAAAAATTTAGCTCAGCCAATATTCATTTTATGCAGTTTCAGTTAGGATTCTAATTTTGATGATTCTGTTGAGGTTTCCTGGGGGAGGGAAGATGGATAAAATTTTTTTAGGATTCATAACATGAAAGAAGTGTCAATAATAGAAAAGAAGACTGTAAACAAATAGAAATGGTAAGGGGAATATATGCCTTACTAGATATTTAAGTTTACTATAAAGTCACTGTAATCTCTGGCACTGACACAGAAATAGATAAATATATTTATGGGACAAAATAGAGTCCAGAAATAAATCCACAAAAGTGACATTTTAATTCGGTGGGAAATAATTGGTTTATTAATAAATGATCCTGGCATAATTGGCTCTCTACAAGAAAACAAGCTAGATCTACCTCGCACCATATGCCAAAATGAATTCCAGATGGATAAAATTTTAAGGCAAAAATATTTTTGAAGTTTTTAAAAACTAGAAAACTAAGAAATTTTCACAAACTTGAGGTAGAAAAAAACTTTCTATGCAGAACATAATTGTCTGAAATCATAAATGAGACATACTTTGACTTCACAAAATGAAAACATATATATACATATATATGTCAAATCCACTGTAAACAAAGTCACAATAAAAAATGATAAACTAGGAAAACATTTGCAGTTCATGTGACAAAGGACTACTATATCTAACAAGCAAAAAGAATGCCTCTAATTTGAAAAATAATGAAGGACCCACTGTGAAGGTTTGGGAAGATTTGGGGCCACGTCCATGCTGACAGTCTCATTTTATTTTATTTTATTTTATTTTATTTTATTTTATTTTATTTTATTTATTTATTTATTTATTTTTTCCTAACAGTCATTTACCAGACAATGGTTAGGAACCACTAGAAACAAAGTGACATTAATTGGGGATGACTTGTTACAATCAGAAAGCATAAATATACAGTAAGTAGGAGGTTTATATGTTGCCCCACAGAATATGTACAAGTTGGAGCTACTGTGAGGCTGAGCAGGAATTCCTGGACCATACCCCCAGCTCAAAGTGGATCTCCGCATACATTTATCCTTGCAAATGCACAATGTGAGAAATCAAGGTTGCCAGTGAAATAGCACTTTGCCTGCTGAGTGTCTTCTTCCCCACAAATATGCACAAGTCTGTTCTCCAGTGGTGGTCTGTGGCCTCACAGCTCTTGCCCCTTCATGGTGCCACGATCTCTCAGTGGCACATGGAGACAAGGCATAGGCTGGACCCCTACTTCTGCTTCCACTGGTTCGTAAGCTCCTGCCTTCACAGTCTCCAGACTGGAAGAAAAATGGACAGAAGCTATAAATAGGCAATTCATAGAAGATGAAACCCAATTGGCCAATAAATGTGGAAAGACACTTAGCTTCATGAGTATCTAGAGAAGTAGAAATTAAAGCACAATTAAAAAGTGCTAAATAAATTAATAGCACTTTTCAGGGCATCTGGGTGGCTCAGTGGTTGATTGTCTACGTTTGGCTCAGAGCATGATCCCAGGGTCCTGGGATGGAGTCCAGCATCAGGCTCCCTGTGGGGAATTCACTTCTCCCTCTGCGTCTGTCTCTGCCTCTCTCTCTGTGTCTCTCATAAATAAATAAATAAAATCTTAAAAAAAAAAGTGGCACTTTTCACTCATATCAACAAAACAAGACATATGGCTTTCAACGCTGACGAAGATGTGGGGAAAGGGGCATTCTCACAATTTATTGCCGAGACTCAAGCTCCTTGAAGTCAGCTAATGTTGAGAGATCTGGTAATTACTATAAACATGCAAGATCAAAGAATTCCACTTTGGAAAACCTATTCTACATAAACAAAAGTACCAATATGTGATGAAAAGTGTAAAGATGATGGTTGCAACAATTTTTGTAGCAATAAAGAAGGAAAAATTAAAAAAAAAAAAACTCTGGAAACAAATGAATGTCACCAACACAGAAATAGTGAAATACATTGTGGAATATCCATTCTGTAGATGCAGCTTTATGAAATTCTTTATAAAACCAACTGGGTACACCTGGATGGAAAAGTGGGTGACAATATTTCACGTTTGCAGAAACAGAGAATTCACCCATCAAAGGAGTCAATGGAAGGTAACATGAAAATTCATTCATTAAATTGACTCAAGTAATATTGATCTAGTGGCAACTGAATGTTAGGATTATGGTGTAGGGTTAGGGTTAGGGTTAGGGTTTGGGGTGAGTGTAAGGAATTAAAAGAGAAGGGAAAGGAGAAATGGGGAGGTGTTAATCAATGGGTGTAAATCAGTGGGTAAGTTCTAGAGATACATTATCTAGAGATACATTATCCCTCTAGATGACATTGTAATGTAATCTAAAAATCTTCTAACAGGGTAGATCTCACGTTTGGTGTGCTTACTATAATAAAATAAAATTTTAAATTAAGAAAAAAAAGGAAAAGATTTAGATCAGTGTCTACTCACTTATGGATATCCAGGACGCATTGCTAATTTGCATGTGCATAAGTATAATATGATAACTTTTTCATAAAAGAGAAAATAAGATCCTCTAGATATATATATATATTTCTATGAGTACTGAGAAAGTCACAGAACTTTACCATCCAACATGCATATCAGTTTGAAACACCTGGGGATAAAGGGAAAAATTATCTCTTGATATATCTTTGCATTGTTTCACCAATGAGTATGTATTTTGTAATTACAGATTTTCACTAAACACTTTTTGTAGAATACTTGTTAACTAATTGAAAACAGACATTTGACCCCACTCTAATATAAACTCACACATTCTAATATGAATTCTTTCCCTTCACTTCTTTATCACTCTTCTTTGTTGAATTGACTTCTGCCCTCTCTCTATCCCTTCCCTAGCTCTCTTGTTAGCACTTTTTTCTCACTCTTTCTGAAAATCAATCATTTCTGATCATCCCTTCCCATAGCCATTTGTTTCTGTGTGTTTAAGGCCTTTATTTCACTTATTCATGGTACTGAATCCCCACAAATTGAGAGGAAATGTACAAGACAGATAAGGAAATTGAAAAATTAAAATAGGCTGAGATAATCTCTTAATGTAACATACATTGAATTCCTAGAGGGAAGTACACAGAAGTCTGTTTTGAAACACCAAAAAGTTACCAGCTACCTGAGGTTAGCCTTTAGAGCAAAATCCTGGAGAAAGATAGCTTGGCTTTGCCAGATGAACACGAAAGAGGGCTGGCATTCCTGATATTGCAAACAGCGGGTGCATGTTGTCATTCATTGATTCTCTTTTTCTCCAGCAACATTCAATTTTCAGATCGACCACATGAATTATAGGAGTCTGCCTATTGGACTAAAATTGTACTAAAAATAAATTTCCTGTTCTGAAAAATGTAGAGAAATAAAGATGTTGCCAGGCTAGTAAAATAGGCCAACCCAAAGTATCAATTTGGAATTCAAATTCAGGAAGAGAAATAAGAATCATGCAAATGCTACCCTACTCTCCTGTAACTTTCCAGCATTTATATTTTTACCCCTTCTATAAGACAAATGTAATGCCTAGCATCACAGAGCCATGCAGGTTATGATGAGTGCAAACATGAAAGGAGCACAGAGTGCTGTGGTAGTGCATACACCTGCCATCCTTTGGTATGATTATCTAATAAAATATTTTGTTATATATGCTGATTCTCATGATTTGTTGGAGGCAATTTTTCTTTAAGGTAGAAGGAAGATGTGTGAACTGGGGACTAGAAGGAGGCACTGAAACACGAGTGCTACTTGCAAGGGCATTGTTGGAAAAAAAGAACCTGGAAGCATTTGGATAGAACTCTACTGATGTCGCCTCTTCTCATCACACCACTCTGCAGGACTGCTGCCCAGATTGGAGGGATAGATGGGGAGAATGTGTTAGAATCAAGCAAATACACTTCTCTTTGGCTGGGTCATCTTCCAGAACAGAAATACATTCACTCAATAACATGGAAGAGAGTTTTACTATCTCAAGAATTTGCCTTGTATGTTGCAGAATTGCACACCTGTAGAGAGTATCACTGGAAGCTCTCTTAGAAACATCTATCTCAGCTCTTTCTTTTTATAGATTAAGTCAGAGCAGAACATTTAAATAAGATGTTCAAGATCTCAAAACAAAACAAAACAAAACAAAAAAGATGTTCAAGATCTCATAGTTACTAAGTAGTCTTTCCTTTCCATAATTCTACCTCCTTAAGTCAACTCCTTTGAACGAGAAGCAAGTAAATATTTCTTGAATTTCCACAAGCATGAATTAATTGAACATTTCTACAGTAGGAACATTTCTGTAGTAGGAATGCTACTTTTAAATACACAAAGGAAATTTGCTATTAAAAGAAGCTGAAATGAATTGTTTTTAGTGAAATAAATATCCTTTCATCAATATTAGGTTTTGGTGTTTAAATACTACTATATTCTTCTGCGAGACAGAAGTACTGCATTATAGTCTTAAACTGTATCAGTGAAAAATCAATGGTCTTGTCACAATAGCTAGAGAAATCATTGCAATGATCTTATCAACTCCACCATTAGATAGTTACTCAGAAATGTCTTATGTTTCTATTCCACTAGATAATGTGCCCAAGTGTTTTTAAAAATAAAGGAAATCTCAAGATTGTCTAGTTAGAATAAGATCAGCACATTTATTCACATACATCCTCCACCCCTTGATGTTTTGTTCATTCTGACTTGCCTTTTGCTTCTCTGCCGCCCTTCTGTAGACCTTTTTTCTCCTGGCATTTTAAATTTTTTTTCTATTACACGTGTTTCATCAGCTGCAGGGCACCACCTGTCTCTAAGCACTTGGCATTCGTGCCTAATAAATTGTTCTATAAATACTTTGGAGCCTTTCTTTACAGTCCTTTGTCAACCTTTCCCTACTACATTTCAATCTTCTGTGATTATACTTGCAATCGTACCTCAAAGAAAAGAAGAACATTCAGTTATGGTCTAAGAGAAGCACAAAGTTTGTAAAGGATGGTAAGTGAAACCATGTCTATTTTGGAAAATGGATCTGACACACCACAGCATATTCTCTTCCTCTCTGTCTTTATCCAGGAAAGCTTTTCCTTTCAGTGTTTATACCTCAAATATAACAACACATTCACACCAATGCAACATTTTAGTTCAACAAATATTTAAGTGCCTAGCATGTTGCAGGCACTGAACATGCCAGACAAATGAAACATAGAGGTGCCCTAGGAACTGCACAGTCTCCCATGAAAGGAAGACAGAGTACTGTTACTATATTACAAGGTTATTAGTGCTACATAATAGAGGTATTATCATGTGCTGGAAATTTTTAAGTTGTTCTTAAATGGATATATGAAGTAAAGTATATGAATCAAGTGTACATGGGAAATTAGAATCCAAGTGACTAATGGAAGAAACTTGGCATAGAAGACTCTGGTTGTGGCTATCTTCGGCCACTGAAGACCAGCCTATTCTGGAATTAGACCCTCCCTTGCTGAATATCCCAAAGTATTTGGAATCTCTCAAATTCCAAAACTATGTCTGCCCCTTTTGCAGGCTCGGTCCACCTCACCTGGGGGCTCTTTGAGATATTTATGCATAAATATCTAGTCTAATCTAGTCTCCAACTTCTTCGCCTGTCCCAAGAACTCTTCCTCCTGGCCATTTCCACCAGAGAGTTTCTCCAGTTCCTACAAACTGTAATTCTCACTCTCATCTCTAAATATTCATCCAGTGTCTGGAATTAACTTTAGAATTGGGCACTAGAATAAATCACTGCTTTGACAAAACCCAAAGCAGCTCCTGTTCCTACCCCAAATAATAACTAACATTAGCATAGAAAAGATATCAGCCTTAAGAGGTTGCAAACTCAGGGATATGAAACCAGACAAAAAATAAAGATGAAAGGGATAGTAAAAAGAACCAAAACCTATCAACCCAGGGCAGAAACAAGATTTTAAATAGAATAGCAAAGTCTGACTGGGAGGATTTTCAGGGGGTTCTCTAAGGTCAACAGGTTGGTTGCTTCCTTTTCTCCTGATCTGTAGTTTTTGTTGGAGTTTTGTTTTGTTTTGCATGCCTCCAATAGTTTCTTCCCACATCTTGATCACCCAAAAGGAAAACTATAGTTTTCTCATTATCCAAATGCCACATTTAGCCACTTCCACCCACACTTAAAGCACCAAGAATTCTGTCTGGAGAATTGAGTAAGGAGAAAAAGGTAAGGGCTCCGGTTCATCTGGGTTCAATCAGTCCCAATCTTCCAGTGGGTACTTGAAAGATGGAGGCTTTTAAGCCCCAAAATACTTTGAAAAAATTCTTGCAACTTCAAAGGAGTGTCAATGGGAGCCTTCGCAGAGCATTCTTCTAGGTTCTCTGTCATGTCCCAGCCGAAGCTCTGAGGTAGAACCTGCTGTCTCCAGGCTCACAATTTCAGCCCAACCTGGGGAACACACAACCTGGGTTCTTTCTTGGAAAAAACTGATTCTTTCCTATTTGGTTTGGACTTTTGTCTAGGTACCTCATGTCTCTTTTGAAACTATAATATCTTTGGGCAAGGAATTTCCACATGTTTTCTTTCTAAGCAAGGACTTAAGCTTAGGTCTTATCTGAGGGCAAGTTCTCTGGTCCTGTTTCTCACACAAGATGGCATATTTAGAAACGTTATCTGGTCTCTCCTTTACTATTATTTATCATGATAATATTTCCTATGTAAACTTGTGGCATGAAAATATTACCTCGTGAATATTAAATAATGAAGGTGGAAGGAGAAAACTATTCAGCCTTTCCTCAGAAAACCCTACGGCCTTGAGTAATTTCAAAGTATTTAACTTGAATATGCTTGTATCAGTCCTATGCATTTCAGACAAAATATAGACTGGTGTTGGCCCAAAGTTTCTTGTAAATTGTGTAGAATGCAGTGAATTTCCTCATAGAGACAATGATATAAATGATACTTAAATGTTGGTACCAATCCTCCTTAGTACATGTGATTTCATTTGACACTAATTATACTACCCATTGTATCAAACCTCCACACATACTAGAGGATCCCAGAACATACCACATACTCCACCATTGCTCCTCCTCACACCCAGCCTTCCTTGTCCTACCTCTAGAATGGCACAAAAGGGGAGAATAAAACTCACAAATAATGTTTATCTAGCAACTACTAAGTACTGGGGCAACATAGTAAATCCTACTTAATTTCCTATCAACAGGACGTTTGAAAATCCAGTCATTGAAAGTCTGAGAGGAGTTATTTTCATATTATATGTTAATGTCACAATATTTCCAGTTGCAGACCTACAGGATTCCTCTATGCACCAGGGGACCATGGTTGGTGATAGATGTAAAGAGGAATAAAATGCTGTTTCTATCCTCAGTGAGTTTATTTAAGAATGACCAAAACAAACACCTAAATAGGTAATGCCCTTACCACAATATTGCTTTCATCCTGCACCTTTTTTTAGCAGCATGAGTAATAATACTGACCAAGAGGTTTAGAGTCAGAACTAGCTCTGAAAAACAGTTTTGGTTAGTATAACCCTAAAACTTTAATGCACCATGAAATCTAACTTCCACCATTGTCATGAGGTTTCCTAGGAAAACACAGGAACCCCGACTTGCAGTGTCCTATGTGAAATAAGAACTTTAAAAAATGCTGGTGCTCTTCCCTTCCCTCCTTGATATTTCATATTACACCTAGAATTTTAAAGTACTTTTTTAAAAAAGTGAAATTCCAGATTTCTGAACCACAGAGGAGACTGCCCAAACTAGGAGCATAATTGCTACTGTGGTGGACAGCCTACAGTGGATCATTTGGTATCTTATTTCTTCCACTGTAAACAGTTTTCCCTGTCCAAAGAGCCGTGAGAATGTGGGTTATCTACACTCGGTGGGTCTCTTATGATCACTAATACTGACCCCAGCTTGCTTTGGTGTGGAATCCTGCATACCAACTGCAAAGCCTGCACTGCTACAGAAGGACATATTTCAAAGCTGATGTAGTATCATTATTTGGAAATAAACGTCTATTATTACCCTTTATCTTCTTGTTTAGTAAGTGTCCCTTTGTTCAGAGTGACCTGGCAAAGTGTGACTAATAGGAGCTTGCAGCAAATTTTTTCAAAATCCATTCAGAAGTCTCAGTTGAAGGAAGGGAAAACTGCGAGGCTAGAAACATTTGGAAAAAAAAAATGCCAGGGGCTTGCTCAGAACTTGCTTATTAAACCTCAGACCTAGTTAGCAATAAGTTCTTCTCTTTTAGGTGAATAAGGAATGCTCTCTAAGGTGCCTGCCAGCTCTAAATTTCTATGATTTAAAGTGAGTGAGGTTTCCTTAAGAGAGTAAGGTTTTTAATGATATGAGCAGTGGATCTGAACCCTTAAGCTCTTCCTCAGAAATTCATTTCAAGGGACTGATTTCTGCTTTCAGAATTCATCAAAGCCCAAGCCTGTACTTACTCCATGGAGGCAAGCTTCTTTAGGGGAGCGTGCCTTTATGTGATGCACCGCCAAAGCAGCATGCATTTTTCACCTAGTTGTACAATATTGGGAGAAGTCCACAGAAATATTTTGAGCTGATGAAGCATTCTCATTCCTCTTCACTCCAGCCTGGGAACAAGGGATGAAATACAGTGTTCTATGAATTTCAGTTCTCAGTTAAAATTCTTATTTATCCTTGGTCTAAATTCTTAATCCGGGCTCACCTTAAATTCTACCCAACACAGACTCCTGAGCTGCTGGGGACAACCAATATACAAAAATTCATTTAATCTTCATAATTACCCTCTGAGGAAGCATAGTTAATGTCACCATATTATAGCTGGAGAAAATTGAGGCATAATAAGTTTCCCAAAATTTCATAGACATTAGGCAATAGAGACAGGTTATGAATCCATGCGCCAAGCACTGTGTTACAAGGGCTCTGTGTGAGAGATTTCCTTGGATTGATCCTCAGAGGTTCTGAACCCTTTATGGTGGGATGAGGGGAGGAGAGGAGGAGGCAGTGGCTGCTCGGACTGCTCATAGTGGCTCACAAACCAGCCACTGCTCCCAATCTCCATCCCATAGAGCTGCTTATTGAACACAGCAACACACCACCAAATGTAGACCAGGTACCAGTATTTTTTAACCCTCCTCTGATGATTCTAACATGCAGGTGTTAGACTGTTAACTCTAGTCTCTTCAAGGAGTAAAATCAGAGGAGAGAGAAGGTGGGCTATTCATTTTTTACTATATGATGTGCTTGAGAAAAAGTATGCATTTCATAAAATGATTCATCAAATTTAAAGAAACCAATAAGGAAATATCATTTTCAAGGTTACCTCTGTCTCTTACAGACATAGAAATAACCATCCGTATCATGCTTTGGATTTGGCAATGGGGGAGGAGATAGCAGGTAATGAAAAAAGGTTCGTATCATTGCCTATCCAGGAAAGTCAAGAGCAGCAAAGTCAGTGCTGTGAACAGCCAAGAGCAGATTCTCAGTAAACAGAGCACGGTTCCAGGGAAGAAACTCAGAGAGTTATCAGGTGGGAAGTAAAGATCAAGGAAATCAGGCAGAGAGGTCTGACACCAAAGAACTGGAGTCCAGTTCTGACACCTGGGCTTCAGAGGCAAGAGAAGAGTTCATACATGACAAGATTGGCAAGAACCAGGGAAAACTTTGGTCATGGAGGAGCTCAGATCCTAGGCAGGACTCCCAGGTGTAAAAACAGTGTGAAGTGCCCCTGAAATACAGTTCCTGAAAAAACAATCCACTAGGCCAAGGTTCTAAGCGGACCAGAGACAAAGCTGGCCTGACTATAAGCTTCTACCTGAGCTTGCTAAATGCCCGGGGCCTTGGCCATGGCCTTACCATGTCCTTAGAAATAAAGATGATCTGACTCCTGGAACTGAAGTTCTGCAGGGCAGTGTGCCAACAAATTTGATATATATAGTGTCACTTCAGCAGTTGTGACACTCTGTGAATTATAGCTTTTCTGGATAAGCAACTTCAATTACATAGGCTGAAAATAAATAATAAAATCAGAATGCTATTGCAATTGATCAACATAATGGGGCCACCTCATCTCCATTACAAAATTTCTTATGGAACATGAATTCTTCATCTAGGTCTTCATGATTTTTAGCAAAAACAAAAAGAGTGTAGTAAAAGTGAAAAATAAGTAGAAAGAGTATCCACAGAGAAGCGTAGATATGAAACATAGGGGATGTGTATTACATAAAAGCCAAAAAAGGGAGCAGAGAACATGGCCCCATTATGTTCATATAATGATTAAATTATCCTTAAATTTTTCAATCAACACAAGAGGGGAAACTTTGGGGAATGAAAAATGTCTCCTAATGCTGCCATTAAGTAATGTGTGGGTATCATACTGTACACCTTAAACTTACACAGTTCTATATGTTGATTATTTCTCAATAAAACTGGCAAAAAAAAAAAAAAGAAATATGTGGCTAGACAAGAAATCTATTGTATTGGCAAAACATTTTCAGCAGCTTAATTCAGATGCATTCTTTGAAAGCAGTATTATCCTTTCACTTTGATCCATTTGCTTAGAAGTCATGATGATAGATCGCACACATACAGTTACTGTCCACAAACCCTCAAATTCATGGACCTGTTGGTTACATTTACTAGGATGATATGTGCTACATGTAAGTCTTTTAAATATTAGAACTACATCATACCACCCATGGGGATATATGGACTCATTTCCTTATTAATCTCTTTAGTAGCACATTTACCTAAAATCCATTTTTATCATAATTTATTACCTATGCTAGATCAGTGTAACTCCTGAAATTTTTTTTTCTTTCCCTTTAGTTTTTTATTTTAACAAACTAAACTTCAAAACCATTTTTAGCCAACCTGGAGACATTCTGTTTTTAATTTCTTATTTTGAAAAAGAGTTCAGTAGATTAACAGCACTTCATATATGCCAGCATATTCTCAGCCTCTTTAATATTTCTGTCATCCTTTCAAAGATATTATTACCTATTCTGCTCATATTAAGGATTTATTTTCTTCTAATTTATCTAAGACAACTTACATTTTGTTTAAATTTTTGCAGGCATTTAGTTCTATGGCTGTGCCAAGATGCTCAACCTTCGAAACTTTGAAGCTACACAGCCAAGAGGCATGAATCACTCCTTTTTACCTAATAATCTTAAATTAGTTGGCAGGTAAACTCCACTTGAAATAGATGCTTTGGCAAGGTGCTCAAGACAATGAGGCAGAGGCAGAGAAGAGCTACCTTCCCACAGCTCTCTATTTGCCCTACACTCCACCCCAGAGAGAGTTTCCATTTTATAGGAAGCCAGAGGCAATTCAGACCTCTTTTAAGGATGTCACCATGTACATTAGTTTCCTATGACTGCTGTCACAAAGTACCACATATTTGGTATCCTAAACAATACCTACTTATTCCCACAATTCCAGAGATCAAAAGTCAAAAATGGTTTCAGGTTAGTGAAACCAAGGAATAGGCAGGACCACACAGTTTCTAGAGCTGTATTCCTTCTATCATGGCTCTGGCCATCTTTTACCTTCAAAACCAGCCTCAAAGAATCTTGCTCCAATGGTCATTGCCTTCTTTGTCTATATCAAATCTCCCTTTGCCTCCCTTTTGTAAGGACACTCACGATTGCATTTAAAGGTCCCCTCGATAATCCAGAATAATTCTGTCTCAAGATCCTTCATTTAATCACACTTAAAAAGTATTTTTTTATCATATGAGTAATGTTCACAGATTCCAGGGATTAGGATCTGGAAATCTGGAGCCATTTTTCAACCTATCATAGTGTGTTATCCTTCTTTCCATATTTTAACTTGTTTTACTAAACATATATTTTTATGTTTTTAAACCTTTGTACCTCAATAATAGAACTTTCTGTTATCTTCATTTATTCTTCTTTTCATTTACTCACTCTTTCCCCTTAAGGTTGAGTACCTACTTTTTGCCAGACAAAGCAATAATCAAAGCAGATAGGTATCACACAGACAGGAAGTTTAAGGTAATTATGACTAATATAAGAAAAGTTCTAATGAGTAGGCAATGTATGAAAATAAATGGATAAGGTAAGCAGAAAGACAGAAAATACATGAAATAATTAAAAGGAAATACTACAAATCAAAAACACTAGCAGAAATGAAGAATGTCTTTGATGGGCTCATTAGTAAGCTAGAACACAGTAAGGAAAGAATTAGTGAGCTTACATATAGGTCAGTAGAAACTTCCCAAAGTGAAATCAAAGAAAAATAAGTATTTTTTAAAAATAGAGCAGAACATCCAAGAACTGTGAAACAATATGGAAAATATAGGAAATGAGAGCAAGAAGGAAGAAATATTTTAAGTAATATTGACCAAGAAATTTCCAAAATTAATAACAGATATCAAACCACAAATATAGGAAGCTCAGAGAACACCGGGGGGGGGGGATTTTTTTTTTTTTTAAATCATCTTAACCTACACATATCCTTCAAACTGCAGAAAACTAAACACAAGAAAAAAAATCTTGAAAGAAGCCAGAGGGGAGAAAACACTTTACCTCTAGAGGAACAAACAAGAATTATAGTGCACATCTTGCTAGAAGCCATGCAGGCAAAAAGAGAATGGAGTGAAATCATTAAAGTATTGAAAAAGAACTCTCAATTTAGAATTTTAGAATTATAAACACAGCAAAATTATTGTTAAAAAGTGAAAGAGAAATAAAGACATTCTAAGATTTTTTTTAGACAAATAAAAATATAGAATTTATCACCAGCAGAACTCTAGGCAGAAGGAAAAGGATATGATCAGAAACAAGTCTACATTAAGAAAGGAAGAGAGTCAGAGAAGGAATAAATGAAGGCATGAAGGTCAATTTTGTGTTGTCTACTTGGTGGAATATGGTCTTCACTTAGTCAATCAAGCACTAATTCTGGGTGTTGCTGTGATAGTATCTTATAAATATGATTAAAGTCCATAATCAGTTGACTTTAAGTAAGTGAAATTATCCTAGATAATCTGAATGGACTGATTCAATCAGTTCAAAGTTCCAGAGCCTGTATTCCTAAAGAAGAAACTTCACTGGACAATGGCTTCAGCTTTAGGAAACCAAAAGTTCCAGCCTGCTCTTCCTAACTGCACGCCTTTCAAGACAGCCTGCCCTATGGGTTTGGACTTGCCCAGCTAGTATAAAATACATCTATATATGTAGATATGTGTGTGTGTATATATATATCAATGATATATATATTAAATATTAATTATTCAAATTATTTTTAATTTTTAATTTTTAATTTTTAATTTTAAAAATTTTTAATTTTTAATTTTAATAATAAAAATATTTATTATTCAAATTAAAATATTCAAATTTGTGTTTGTGAGTGAAACTGATTATTTTTTCATACATTTAATTCTTGGTTTACAAGGATAGCTTTTCTTTGAAAATCAGTTCTTTGTGAAAGGAAAGGGGGAAAAGGAAGAAGAGTAAAAAGGAAAGAAGGAAAGAAAAGAAGGAAGGAGGGAGGGAAGAAGGAAGACAGGGATAAGGAACACTGAAACAAATAGTGGATTTTTCATTTTAACATGTTTAATTCATTTTATTTATATTATTCCTAAATTTGCTTTAAAATTTTTAGTCTAGGGGAAACTAGAAGGCTCAGCTGATTAAGAATCTGCCTTTGGCTCAGGTCACGTTCCCAGAGTCCTGGGATTGAGCCCCAGGTCAGGCTTCCTGCTCAATGGGGAGTCTGCTTCTCCCTTTCCCTTTCCCTAGATCCCTCCCCCAGCTTGTGCACATGCGCACTCTCTCTCTCCCTCAAATAAATAATCTTTTTAAAGATTTTTTATTTATCTATTCATGAGAGACTCAGAGAGAGAGGCAGAGGCATAGGCAGGGAGAAGTAGGCTTCCTCTGGGGAGCCTGATGTGGGACTCCATCCCAGGATCCCGGGATCACCACCTGAGCTGAAGGCAGACACTCAACTACTGAGCCACCCAGGCATCCTAATAAATAAAATCTTTAAAAAAATTTTTTTCGTTTGTTTTCAAAACTTTTACTTTTAATCTTTGTAGTTTTAACTAACAATATTTTAACTATTAATTTTCAATCACTTCATTTTTTAAATTTCCATTCTTAACCTTTTATTTCTCCCCATGGAATTCCATTTCAACTTCCTCTTCTTTTATACAAACTTAATATATTGATTGTGTTTCCAAAGAAGCATGTTCTGACTGCAGTGGGAAAAGCCAGCAAACAAGAGAGGTGGGGAAATCACCCTGCTGTCTGTATTATCTGCTGCTGAATAATAATCACCTCAAAAGGCAGTGACTTAAACACAATAGTCATTGCTTATCTCTCATGATTTCTGAGGGTCAGGAATTCACACAAGGCACCCAGGGCAGCTTGCCTCTATCGCACGATATGTTTGGGGCTTCAGCTTAGATTTAAAGGCTGGTACCTGGAATCATCTGAAGGCTTGCTCACTCACAAGTTTGGCATTTGATTCCAGCTGTCAGCCGAGACCTGAACTAGGGCAGTTGGTCTGGACATGTACACATGGCCCCACCATGGGGCCTGGGCTTCTGCACAACATGGTGGCTGAGTTCTAAAAGTGAGCAAGCTGAGAGAGAGAGAAATAGACAGCAAGGTAGAATCAGACTCCCTAATTATAACCTAGACTTGAAAGTCATGCAGCATCGCTTCTGCCACATTCTGTTGGTTAAGGCAGATGCAAACACACATCCAGTTTTAATGGAGAAAGAATATTGTTAATGTCATATTCTCTGAAGAGCATATCAAATGGGGTATATATTGGTGAACCCGTGCTTAGAAAATATAATTTGCTAAAGTGCCAGATGCATCTGAAACAATCCTTCAAGTTCTTCCTAAATGAAACTTTATGCCTTCCAAGTTTGGCTATAAAAATAAATAAATAAATGCAGGAACAAATAAATGAATGAATGAATTACTTCACCTGTTTAACTCAGAATGATTTGGGGCAATATATTTCTCTGCCCTCCATTTGGTTCATTGAAGATTGTCAACCACTCACACCTTCTACAAATATTTGAGAATACCTGTCATGTCTCAGTCACCATGCTAGGATCTGGAGAAATGATAGCATTACAGAATCTCTGTCCTTAATGAGCTACCGTTTTGTGGGCAATACAGAAAGTAAGTCAGAAATTGTAACTCAAGTATATTTTGTATGAGAACAATGGTAAATAGTATTCTATGGAAGAGTCTAGGAGAGACTCATTACCTAGGCCTAGGAATTGGGAACAACTTCCCAAGGAAGTGACATCTGACCTAAAAAGAAGGAATAAGGAGGAGTTAGTCAGAAATATGTATCCACGATGTAGGAAGGAGGGGAACAGGATTATTCAAAACAGAAGGAAACATACTTTCACAGTTCCAGAGGCAAGAGAAACCATGGCTTGGCCATAAACAAGTAAATAAATAGTTTCTTATGGCTGGAATGTTTGTTTTGAAAACAGCCATGGAAATAGTTGAGGTTAAACTGTGAAGAGCTAGAGCAAGAAAGGTATTGTAAGTCATGTTAAGGAAATTGGATGAACCCCATCAATCAGATCTTTTCATCCCAACCAGTTCTACCCAGGGTTTCAGATGCTCTATGCAGATGGGGCTATGTTCTCCAGTACAAAGACTCCTTCAAGCTCTACTCTATCCTCTACTATACCCACGGGAGGCAGGAAGAGACCAAAAAAAGAGGCAAACCATCCCAGATTGGTAGGTAGCAGTTTTAACAAGCAAAGGAACTTACTTACAAGAGTTGTCTTCAGCAGTCATAAGACAGGTAGACCTTGGGACCAGTCAATCAGAATCTTAAAAGTATACAAAGGCCTTAACTGGGTTTATCTACGTATCCCATCCAGATGGTCAAAACAACACATTGTGCTCTTAAGGCTGTGTCCTTGAAAATGCCTCCCACTTTGGATGAAGTGGACGGGGCCTACATTCCAAACAGGGGATGAGGAGCCTCTGATTGCTTGGGTTCAGCTCAGGGTCAACCAGCAGTCACATCTACTTGATGATCACCCCCACTAACATTTATCAATAACACAGGAGATAACAACTGTTGTCAAGGATGTTGAGAAAAGGCAACCCTAGAATACAGTTGCTGAGAATATAAATTGGTCCAACCATTATGGAAAGCAGTATGAAGTTTCCATAAAACATTAAAAATAGAACTACTATATCATCCAGCAACACTACTTCTGGGTATGTATCTGGAGGAAATGAAATCAGGATCTAACTATCACATTTTGCACCTTAAATGTACATAGTATTACATGTCAATTATATTTCAATAAAGTTGAAAATTTTTAATTTAAAAAATCCCCTATTGAGGGGTGCTTGAGTGGGTGCTCAGTTAAGTGACCCACTCTTGATTTTGGCTCAGGTCTTGACCTCAGGGTCATGAGATCGAGCCCCAAGATGGGCTCCAAGCTGGGCGTAGAGTCTACTCAGGATTCTCTCTCCTTCTCTGCCCCTCCCCCACTCCCATTCATGCTCTTTCTTAAAAATAATCCCAATACAGTCTTGGTGTGTGGGGGAATTCAATGAATGTGGGAGGATTTCCAGATGAGAGGCAGCAGGCTGTACCAGAAAGAATACAGAACTCTACCATTAACTTATATAAGTCACTTTTCTTCTGAATCTCAGGCTTCCTTTTTTGTCAGATGAGATTGGTCCTTTAATCAGAAATCCGGGTATTGAATAATTGCTGCTATCCCTGTAACTTTAAATCCAGTACACTCATACTGTTTTTTCTCAGAAGAAACATTGTTTTGGAAGAGCCCAATCACAGAACTATAGAAAGAGAGAAGTGTTCTACTTACTAAACATATCAATTTGTATAAAAATAGAAGAGACTCAGAAAACACTAAAGCTTGATAAAGTATTTTAAATGCCTAAGTGAAAATAATATGTATATGTTAAAACCCCAAAAGCCTGTCAGGCTCCCTGCATGGAGCCTGCTTCTCCCTCTGCCTGTGTTTCTGCCTCTCTCTCTCTCTCTCTCAATCTCTCTCTCTGTGTGTGTGTCTCTAATAAATGAATTTTTAAAAATCTTAAAAAAAAAAACAAAAACCCAAAAGCAAAGAATGAACTTTGTCTGATATTTGGCAGGCCCAGAAAAGGGTGATAGATAACATATTTGCTTATGTGGAATTCCATTTATATTCTATTCAATGCTGGAAGATTTAGAACATCATAAAATGTTGCAGCTCTTAGGGAAGAAGAAAAGAAAAGAAATAATAAAGTTAATCCTTGGATTAAATGAAAAAAATTAAAGGAAGAAGAAACAAATCTCAAAACATAGTGAAAACAGATACCTTCTAAGAGAAAAAGGGAGTATATCATGTACGTAAATGCAAGCTTAATAAAAAGAAGGATAAATTTCTAGTCGATTTGCCACATTACTAAAACACACAGCTAGACAAACACCAGAGCTTCACTCTACAGATTTAAATACATAATTGATTTGTGGTCCTGCTTAGTGAATTCAAACCTATAATTGTTTAAGTTCCTATTGTAAGCAAAGTTTTGCAAACTCTCAAATACATTAGGAAAAAAATTGTTACACTCAGATGCAGCTTGAAAACAATCAAAAGACATTCAATAGCATTTCTCAAGTTATAAGAAAAATATCCAAGCATGGTTTATTCTAATTTAGGCCAGCAACCAATTAAACCCAAATCTCTCACAGTTCTTCATTCCAGCATTGAAACTTACTCTTATTAAAAACTTCAAAAAGCATTATTTTGCATTTTCTTCAATATTCCCAGCTAGATGCATTATCTGCACTGAATTTATTCAATGTAGCAGTACCAGGTGGTCCCAGAGGCTTAATGAGGATTTGATTATAAGCGCGGATAAGGGCAGTGGGGTAAAACTGCAACAAAAATGCCTTCATTCTGGACACTTACCTTTCTAATTTGTCTCAATATGCTACCTTTTAGCTACAGTTTCATCTTTATCTCTAACAGAGATCAGGCTGAAATATCAGGGCTTATCAACATTGACTGGACAGAAATGTGTTCAAATTTTATTTTGGCCCTATTTTCCCACACCATATCCTCCATAAATGGAGAAGTTAGATTACATCCAGTGGTGACTCGACAGATAAACAGGCAGGCAACATCCGAATGGTTCCAGATGAGTTACCATGCCATGGAGTCAAGTTTTTAACATAATTTGAAAAGGAAAGAGTCTATAAAAAGGAAAGAGGAAGGGATTTTTTTTGCAGCTGATGTTCAGGAAAGGAGTGCTAATGTCAAATATGATATATGTTTAATAAGTCACCGTCTTGCCACAGTGATTAGTTACTTTAGAAGGTAATCCTCTCTGAGTTAGGCTAGAAAAACATTTGACCAGCTGATCATTTAAATAAATTTTGGTTTTAAAAAATAGAAGAGAGAAACACTGATAGCCTGGTGACCTTCCATTCTCCCCTAGCTTCTCTATTTCTGTGTATATTTCTCTTCTTTGCTATGATCCCCAACTGCTATATAAGGAGAAGTAAAGCCTCTGTTCTGCTGAGTACTTTTGTGAGTTTAGGTTATGCAAGGTTGGGGGTGGGGGGTGGGGAGGGATGAGAATTGCTTTGCAAAAAGCAGGAAAATGATTTTGAACTCTGTGGTAGATGTGGGATAAAGAGAGGCAGAAAAATAGAGGACTATATGAATAAAGGCTCCAAAAATTAGCAGAAATCATGAGGCAACCTTTAGATGCTCAAATCCACGACTTTAGCAAGAGTCTTAGAAAACAATATTTGGATATCAGGAGCATGAGAAGAAGCTTTATTTCATATCTGGGTTACACAGCAAAATAAGCACTGGAGCATAGAGGGGTCTGAATATAGAGATTGAAATCATTGGCACTGAACAAAGTCAGTTGGAATTCATTATGGGAAAAGGTCATTGAGATTTTGGTCTTGAAGACATCTCTGGAGTCATTTAACCCAATCCCCCTCTCCCCATTGTACCAGGACCCATTCCAACCACAAGCAAACAGCATTCCTTTGGCAAGAGAAGGAATTCTCTTCCTTCCTTGCAAGAGAAGAGTCCACCACCTCCCCTGAAAACATCTCCCAGTTTTCACAGTTTAGGGCTATGTTTACAAAGGATCTACATAACTGAATGACTCCCTAGTGCTTACAGACTATCATTTAAAATCAGTAGAACTTGTCAGCTTTAATGAATTAATCTGTTTTCCTAAGAAATATTTTAATAATTTAGCTATGAGATAAATAATAGAAGGTATTGCTAAAACTACAGCTAATCTTTTCCCAGAAAGAATCAGCAATTATATCAAGACTTTCAATACCTTTTCTCTTGACCTAGGGTATGATTTCAAATTTGGCTTCTCATAGAGTGAAGAAATATTTTACGAAAATGTACTGGCAGGAAAGTAAGTCATCAGCGTCGTTTGCAGTTTATTGGGGGTAGAACCACTGCCAACTGAAATGAGTCCGCTGTGCCCCACCAGACCAACAGCCAAGAAGCTAACACAAGCCATTCAGCACGTCATTAAAATTTAGTGACACTCAGGATTGGAGGTGGCCTTACAAATGAGGAGACAAGGCCAAGATGGGCAACTAAAATGGATTTTAAACAAGAACATGATTTCATCTAGCCATCACAGTTAATTCATTCTTTTTTCATCTTTAACTTGTGACAAAAATGAAGGCAGGTTTTAAAAGAGAGAGAAAGGAACTAAGATAATTCATGAGCTCAGCACACATATGTTGAATAATGCAACATTTCCCATAATAGAAATAGCCCACTTTTTTGTTTTAAAAATGCTTGGTTCTTTAAAAAAGGGGGGGGGGATGCTTGGTTCTTTTTTAAATTGAATCTAGACATGAGTGCTACAACAAAAACAGTACACACTTCTGAGGCCCCCAATTTTTCTTTCATTCACCAAAATGAAAGAGATAACAAAGTTTGGTTTTTATATACAAATGGCATTCATAAAAACATATATAATGCTACATTTAAATGATGATCCATTTTAACTAGTAGCTGAAAAGAAACATTTTTATTTTTATTTTTTTATTCACACATTACTAGAAAGTATTCTATTCTGATTAATTTTATGTCGGTGTTTTCCTTCCTACAGATTTGAGCAGACCACATACCACAGAAGAAAGACATTTACTGCTTGAAAATATTTTGCAGCAACTGTCCATGAAGATGAGAGTTTCACTTTGGTTGTGATCAAAGCATTGATAAACACACAGACACAAACACAATTTTGAAATGAGAGAGGGTTTAAGGTGAAAACACACAAAAAAATATACAGCCTGTTTTTACCTGACTCCGTACAGGTAAATGGTGATACAAGGCCACCTCTTTATCCACCAAGGTTTAGTTTCTAGATGTTAGTTCATCATCCTGGGCCATTTACGGAGGAATCCTCCCAACCAAGTCCATAGAGTGGAGAAGGACCGACAAGTGTTTCTGATGGGAGTCAACAGAGCACCAACCACAAAGGAGGCCATAAGAAAACTCAGTACCATTTAATTCATTTAGAACATTATTCTTAAATTACAATAATATAACTTAATAGAAATAAATGTATTTATGACAGAAAGCGTTTGGTGTCAGACATCTTAAATGATTTAATTGTAGATTTTGTTGATGTTGATGCCATTATCTTATCTTGAACTGCATATATTAGGTTGACCCACGTCCAGTAGATCATGCCCTTCTTTCCCAGAGAAGCCCTATTTGGAAGCTGGTGATTCTGTTTGCCTCCAAGGAATGGTTTCTGGTTTTCTTTTTTGTTTGTTTCGGTTACATTGGGTTTTGGCTTTGCTCGAATCTGTCCTTGACTAACTTTATAATCTTCTGATTTTCTGGCATATTAATGGCTTCATGTCTTTAAAGTACAGTCTTTTTTATAAGCAATTCTATGAAATAGCCACAAAAAGTCAAGAGGAAATTAAGTTCCAAACTGGTACTTAATTGTTTTATTGTTTGTTTGTTTGTTTGTTTTTTATTTTGTAGGAGAACAGATTTACTTGCATATAAAAAATGCTAAGACTGATCCAGGCAGAGATTAATTGCTCTGTCCAGAGGTGCATCACTGTCAAGGAAAGATTCAAACTCAAGATTTTTAATCTTGCCTTAGTTCAGCAGATCATTTATAATCAAGCTTTCCCTGAATCCTAAAATACTAGGCACTAGAATTCATGGGAGATGAATCACTTACCTTAAAAAGCATATCCTCTAGTTAAAGAGAAAATCAAGGAAAACAATGAGCACCCATTATAATGAAAAGGCTCAGGATCAGAGTTAGAAGGACAATAAGTACAATTATTTTATCTTTCTATTCCCGGTTACGTCTGTGAAATGAAGACTTTTATATTTGTTCTGCCATCCTACATGGGCATATTAAGAATCAGATCAAAACAATGTGAAATAATTCAGACAAATTAAATTGGAATTATTTCATTTAAAAATTGATAACGAAGCATCAATATTTTACTACTATTTTAACTGTGTCAAGTGTCACAATTCCATATTGAACTTCTTTATTTTATAAAAATATCAGATTTTGAAAATCATCCCAAGGTTACCAAAAAAAAAAAAAAAAAAACCAACAACAACTATTTCTTGGTGCTTTTCCCTCAGAAATGTCAATGCAACACATTTCTCAAAAGTACAGACTACTCTTTAATACTCTTATCATCAGAATGTGAAGAGGTTCTTCCATCATTGAAGCTGTTGTGCCATCTTGGAAAATTCATCTCTTCTCCCAGCAAAAGCTGACCCCATCTTCACATTCAGAGGTATACTTGATTTGTCTATGGGGAATGTCACTTCCTTTGTTAGTGACTATTTCATTAATGAGCTTATGACTTAACTCAGACCAAAGGAAAGTATGAAGATGCCTTTTTGGGAGCTTCTGGGAAAAGTACCCCTGCCTAGAAGTTACTAGATAGCATAGCATCTCTTGTTCTGGATTTTTCATGTCTGGAAACTGCTATGACATATTACTATCTACACATATTACTATCTACGAATTGCAGAACGCAGCTAGGAAGAATGTGAATCTCTATAACATCATTAAGGTAGGAAGCAACCGACACGTAAGGGTGGTAATCAGTGTCCTACTGCTGGTCTTCCTGTTTTATAAGAAAGTAAACTTCATTAGTGCGTAAGCCAGTTTGAGTCACAGAGTTTCTTTTACTTTGAGATGAAAAGAGTCTAACTGATGTCATGTATTCAACCACATTTATCTAGTTCTTATTATGAACAAGACCCCATGCTACTTCTCTCAGACTCTCATGAGCTTCCCCAAAAGATGTAAGGAAAAACAACTAACTTTGTGGAGAAGCCAGTGCACTGTATGATTTTTTAATGAATAAGCTATGCTTAATATTAAATCACAATTTTAGAATGGAAGTATAAACACTGCTACAATAGTACAGAACATCTGGAGCTTCTAACCAGAAAGCAGGAGTCTTATACTTATTTTGCTTAAAAAACATAGAAATGGTCAAACAACACATGACTTTTTTCCTCTTGAAGGGACTGACAATCTAATTCCATCGTGTTGATGACCAAGTATTTGGTTGAGATCAGAATTGGATTCCCTGGGGGTTTTTTTGTTTGTTTGTTTGTTTGTTTGTTTTTGTTTTTTGTTTTTTTTGATTCCCTGGGTTTTAATGGGAACTGTAGAGGCTGTGAATACTCAGAGTGGGAGGGACAACCAAACCAAAGACCACTGGGAGAAAAAGAGGTTTGAAGGTCTAAGAGACAGAAGCCAGGTGTTAAATCCAAGAGTAAAAGGCAAAAATCAGTGCAAGGGTGGGGGGGTGCCTGGTTGGCTCAATCAGTTAAGCATCTGTCTTTGACTGAGGTCATGATCCCAGGGTCTTGGAATGGAGCCCTGAGTCAGGCTCTCCTTTCTGTGTTCTCTCGCACTATTTCTCTCTCTCTCTCAAATAAATAAGTAAAATCTTTAAAAAAATAAATAAAGAAAGAATCAATACAAGGCCCCAAAACTAAATGATCTTGAAAGTCAAAATTCAACTTAATTAGAACAAGCCCAGCAAAACATGGGTTTCCAGGAGAACTATTTCCCCCACTTCTGGGTATTCATGCTTCCTTGAAGGAGCCAGCAGGTGTAGGATGCCTGGAAAGATGAAAATGGCTTCAAAGACTAAGGCTGGGCAGACGGCCAAGGGTCTCAAAATAAAAATCAAGTTTTTAGCACTTAAATGTGGACAACTATATTGGCATGAAGCAAAGTATTTGTTACTGTGGTGCAGATCTGAAAGCAGAATTTTTCTCTTGCTGCACACAGCGAAGGAGCTCCATTGAGAAATAACACAGGAAGATATAGGTATTACAGTCATTATAAAGGTCAAAAGTTCTCAAATATATTCAAGGATGCTAAAGCTCTAATAATCCTTGATCATTGAGAAAGAGTAGAGATCAAGTGTTTTTTGCATATTTCTTCCACCAAAAGACATCAAAATTAACTGAAATTCAAATCTGGAATGTCTGACAGCCATCTGGCAAATGCTGCTGGAGAACAACTGCCTGGCAAGTGAGTCCATCTGCAGAGAGGAAGGCTGCTGGAGATTCTGTTATGTCTTGTGGGCTATACTGATTGGTGCATTTGAATGACTGTCAATAGCCAAACCTGAAATAACTTCAGTGATAGAAATAAACATTAAATATTTCCCAGCCAGTGCACCACTGGATCAATGGACTCATCTCCCTCCCTTGGGAACAAACAGTAATAAATGAATAGACACTGGACCAGCAAGAACGGTTTGCCATAAAATTAGAAATCAATGATACCACTATGGTTACATGAATAGTATAAGCCATAAATGGAGGTGGCTGTTACTTTTTAGAAAATACTACAATACCAAGGAAAGAAAAGCAAAGTAAAGGGAAAATGTCCTTACATTTGCTTTATTTATTTTGAATTTTTTAAATGAATTTTTACTGAAGTCTCAGGTTATCTGTACTCTTTAAAACAACATATTGTCCCAAACTAACAATGTCTCCTAATCCTAAATCAAGTTCCTGTCAATCTGTCCCTAAAAATATTTTAGGTTCATGTTCTCAGTTCGTGTCTCTGCTGAGAAAAAGTCTGATGACTAAATGTCTTGACGAGGAATGGAAGATAGAGTTGCAATAAATAGTGTCATAAGAAGAAAAATATGTGTGTTTTCTTTTCATCTTTATTTCATTCTATCAAATCTCATGTCTTACAAGTTTTGCTGAACCAAAAAACTGTTCAAGTCATGACTTACCATGGAAAATTCTGGTATTAATATTGTCTCTCAGAAATAATGAGAGTGGGCTCTAAGAGCAGATCTAACTAGCCTTCAAGCTTATTTGAGCCTATGGTTAATAGTAAACTTGTGACCTTAATACTGCATCCTGTCAGTGGACTGGGGGGGGACTTCCAGCTGCATGCCAATAATACCTCATGGCTTTCACTCTCTTCATTCCGAATCAAGTGGCTGACAAAACCAGATCCAAGACATGCCAGAGAAAATGCCGAGTACAAGCTGCATCCATCACCAGTGCTCTCTTCCTATCCTGAACCAAAGAATTGGTCCCAGTCAAATCCAAGGACTCACAATGGCCAGTGAAACTAGAGGGATACATTGGTACGATCAGAAAGATATGTCTCATCTTCAAGAAGAGAATTGGCACTAACTAAAGGGAAATAGAAGTTCCAATTTATGACAAGCCGGAGCCCTACAAAGTAGAAAGCCATTTCAGGGGCCTAAAAATACTTTGTTGCTTCTGTTGCTATTTTGAATGTTGCTTTTCCCTGTACGATTATATTCAGCAGGATTCAAAACATTTGAGATGAACAAAAAGACTTGTTAGCTCTTTTCTTTATCATAAAGCCTATTCTTTACAATTTTACATATTCTGTTTCTCTATTATCTTATGTACAAAATTTTTAAAAAGCCCTCTACATATTAGATTATTTTCTGATAGAATTTATCTTCTTGTGAAAGTCCCAAAGCCTATAAAGCATGCTTCTAAAATGATGTGAAAGCATACATATGTCAATTGTAGGAATTTTTTAGTTCACAATGTCCCTATTATTACTCACTGAAGTTGTCAATAGGTTGATTCATTCGGATTAGGGCTTTTTTTTTTGTTTTGTTTTTAGGGGCTTTTTTGTGTGTATGTTTTGTTTTTTGGTTGTTTTGGGGGGAGGAGGGGTTGGGTTGGCTTTTCTCCCTTTCCTTGCTCCTCCAGTCTGTATGGATTCTGTGAACCCTCCAGAGAAAAGGCCCAGTGAGTGAATGCTCCTTACAGCTTCTTTTTTCTTTTTTTTTCCTTGCAGCTTCTACATCAAGCCAAATCAAGAGTGTGGATATCAATATGCCACCTCTTATAAAAATGCTAATTTCATTCAATTAATAGTCAACATTCATTTATTGAGCTTCTAGTATGTGCTACTACTACCGAGCAAGGAGACGAGGAGACAAGTCAGCAAATCGTGCAGTCCCCAGGATTTTTCAATTAAGCACAGTTCAAATGTGAAAATGTGCATGTAAGAAAACAGAAGTAAAGAATGTTTCAGTTACCATAATTCTGCTTGGTGTAAGAATTGTATAATTTGGAGAACAAAATACTGCAAAGAGCCCTTATAGTGAGATTTGAGACACCAAAGTAAAAGGGTTTCATTAAAGAGCAGAGGCCAGTTAAATACAGCTGGAAGTTCCTAGGTCCTATGATGAATGAGGAGCCAGCCTGGGGTAGAAGGAGGGAGAGAGCCACATGGCACTGTGCAATAGAGGGCAAAGAAGCTTGAAGACCTCTGGGGAAATTGAAAAGAACAAAGGGCATCCAGAGGAGGGGGTATAAGGAAAAAGAAAGTAACAGCCCTGGAGACTTGGTAGAGGCAAGGCCAAGAAAGAAGTCCAAAAAACAGACATTATCTCATGTGATACTTTTTAAAATACTTTGTTACATGATGTAGGATTTCCACTCCCACTCAGCTCCGCCCACCCCACCTACCCTTCTGCCAGGTCTCCCCACTCAATGTCTTCGGTAAACATGACCAAAGGAAAAAAAAAAAAAACACATACAGAAATCCTTGATGTGTATTGGATTTCTTGACAAAACCATTGAATGTACAATGTTCCAGATCTAGGTTGACACAGCCTGCAACAGAATCAGGATGTGGCTGAGGGGATCCTGATATTGTACCATTATGTACACAGAATCTATCAGCAGGGCAGATCCGTTTTCTGGGGCCAAAAGTAATACTGGAAAGATTACCATTGAAGAAAAAAATTCCACAAAAATACAAAGTTAGCTGCAGGAGCTTGGAAGGAGCCCACACAAATGAGGGTTACCAAAACTAAAGCTTCACTTGCTTCAAAGTAAACCTATCTCGACCTATAAATTAGTCAAATTTCGGGGACTTTTCTTAAAAGAAATACAAATACTGCTTGAGACTCTACTTCATATAATGCAAGAACCTCAGAACTCTGGACAGGGTGGAGAAAGGATGGGAATATATAAAAATAAAGCTGTTTGTAAGGTCAACATTTATCATTAATTATCTAAATCATTTCCTATATGCCCATCCTTGACACTTTCTTTTAATTAAATGCATGCCAGATATAAAAACCATCTCATTATGTTACTATAATCAGAAGCAGTTTATGTCATTACATTTAAATGCACGTTAATTTCCAGTGTCAAAGTAAGTATATATAGAATGTTGATTGCTTTCGTTTCCAGTTACTCTTACTAAGACTTGTGAATAATCTGCATGAATTATAGAGGATGTTATTATTATAATTATGGGTATAAGATAAACAGAAAGTGTACTATGCTTGTTTTTTAAAATCCTCCTGACAATGAGGAATGCATGTCTAAGAAAGAAAAAAGACATGTTATCGCTCCCAGCATGTTTTGACCACATAGCTTTCCTAATCTATGCCTTTCCTTCAGCTCTGTGCCTTTCCGACCAGAATTTTCCACTGAGAATCCATACAAAAACATCAGAAGAAGAACATTAAAAGCATCTCAAAGATGCAGATTTTTAATCAGAATATTATCTTTCTACCTGCATTCATGTTGACTTTGCACTAGATGATAAGGCTCCAGGGACAGCAGGAAGTAAAAATGCCATTTGTTTTTTTTTTTTTTTTTTTTTTTAATTTTTATTTATTTATGATAGTCACAGAGAGAGAGAGAGAGAGAGGCAGAGACATAGGCAGAGGGAGAAGCAGGCTCCATGCACCGGGAGCCTGATGTGGGATTCGATCCCAGGTCTCCAGGATCGCGCCCTGGGCCAAAGGCAGGCGCCAAACCGCTGCACCACCCAGGGATCCCTAAAAATGCCATTTGACCATTCTGCTTTGGCACAGAACAGGGGATGCTGGCCTAGGCTCCTTTCCTCCTTCTTGGCAAAACCTCGGCTTTTCCTTTGAAGGACCTTTCTCCTTCCAGTTCCTCTGGTCCCGTGGGGCTGTCTCAAGGGTATTGAAGGGACAGCATGTGACCCAGACCACACCAATTGGACTTCCTTTCCTGGGAGACTGAATCTATCCATAACAGCATGAAAAGCAGATGGAAGCCATTGGGGCTGAGTTTTTCCAAGGGCACTGTCCAGAGAAGACACTGCAGAGAATTGCAAACAGTTCCCTGGAGCTGGTCCAGCTCCCATCCTCCCACAGGCTTGGTTACTCAGCAATTCTTTAACATCTGCAAGCTATCCAGAAAAGTCCTTATGTGCTTAAGTCAGAAAAGGCTGGTCTCTGTTGCTAGCAACCAATGTGCCCTAACATGGGGAGACAGGTGGTGACTGCCATGAACAGAGCAATCTACCACTAAGTTAACAGCAGCTGATTTTCTGGTTTTCCAGTCCTGTTTATTTCTCTATATAATATTGGAACTCCTCCCCACCTGAAAACAAAAAACAAAAAACAAAAACAAAAACAAAAAAAAAACAAAACCCTGCCATGAAAAACTTTAAAACATTAGTTCCTTTCCTACTTCAACAGATCTGCCATATTGTATCTAAAAATACAGGCAAGATGCAATATGAGAATTGTAGTGTCTTACACGGAAATTCCCAAAAGAAAATGTGGGTTTTTTCCCCAAACGGTTATAAAGCCAAATGAACTTTGCAGTTTCAAAAATTATCTCTTGTGAGGCCTCACTGAGATTTTTCTTTAAGCCCTTCTCAAGACTTACTTGCAAACTCACCTTCCTTCTTGGGGACTTTAAATAGAGTTTTTAAATGTTCAACTAATTTTTAAATTTGTCAGAAATACTTTTGGCAGATTTGTATTTGTGTGTATGTTTGGATAATTCAAGAGAGATGAATTTTGACATATTGAAATTAGAAAGCCAGTTACCTCTATTAGCAGCCTAATTACTTTATTTACTTACACAACAAAACAAGGCGATAAAGTGAATTTTCCAAGCACAGCATTTTCTTAATGTGTTTACTACCAGCCTAAGAGGCTACCATAAGACACTCGAATAAGCACAGAGGAAGTGGGCTTCTGTGCAATGACTCAGAAGAGATCGCCAATTACCTTTCTATATGGGATCCTACTAGAAGCAGACCTTTTCCCTTAAGATAGGACTTAAATGCAGCCAACAGCAGAGGTTTTTGCTCTAATGTCTTCGTGTACATTTTCCAGAAGGGGACCAAATGCATTTCTAGACTTGTACATGAAAGCACTTTTAAAACAGCAAAGCAAATCTATGTCCAGTGTGGCAGTATGTGAAATATTCCTAATTGCTAATAATTGCAGAATGATCTTTGACTTTTTCTGCCTATATTCTGGATCATTCAAATTAGGACAAAATCTGTCAAGAAGCAGTCTGTCTGAACCATACTTCAAGCCAGGGTGTGGGTGTGGAAAGTTTATAGTTTTAGCAAGATCTCTAACTCCTAGGTAACATTTGCTGATACTATGATTATGGAGATAACACGCACTGCAACATCAAAGAGAAAGGCAAATGATAAGAATCTCGGTAACACCCATATTTAGGGTCCTTCTCAGAAATCAAAGTTGAAGTAGAACATTAACTGAGTTTCATTAAAAGGGCAACATGAGTCATGTGGAGGGAGCAGACCACAGAAAATGTGGCTCATGTAACAGGGATGGAACGCATGGCCATGTTTCTATACACCCCAACAGGGAATGATGTTTCTCCTTGGTTCCCCCAAGGAAAGGTGTTAAGGTTTCATTTTCCATGTCCCACATTATCCTGGGTGTCAAAGATCTAAACTTTGGCTTTTGTATTCTGTAGATAGGGTTGGAAGTGACATCCGAATTTGTAGGTATTCTGGGTCACTTCAAAAAGGCCCATGTAACACATCCTGAATTGAAAGCCACCTTTTGCCTGCCAATACTCGGTGTAAAAAAGAATCCTCATCCCCACTATATACAACTTTGGGTGTTATTACCAAAGGTACTGTCACTGAGGTGAACATGAGTGAGTTGGGTCTTGTGACACAAGGAAGCAGCTATTTGGGGAAAATATGCCCAGGTTACCAACAATCCTGGAAATGATGGATGCAGTCCTGCTGGCTGAACAGCAGTTTCAAACAAGTAATCCCTTATAATTACTGAAGACTACACACCAGTCAGGAAGACCACCATTGTTGTGGTTCTGAAGGCTACCAAACAGCCTTACGCATCTTTAGTCATCGAGACAAGTATTCATTATACTGTAAAAAAAAAAAAAAAAGAAAGAAAGAAAGAAATAGACATTTATTAAAATAAGTGGCCTTTAGCATTTGGATGTTCATACATTTTTTTAAAAAAAAAAAAAGCTCTTCATGGAGGTACCCACTAGATATCCACTACAAAACCAGCTGCTGTGGCTCCTGGGTGGGGATAGATAAGCAGTGCCCAGGCCACTGTAGCTTCAGCTGTGTTCATGTGGCATTAGCTCCCAGAGTCTCAGGGCTCTTCTGTTCTCCTTCCTGTGGTCCCTCCAAGCCTGCTCCTCTCATTGCATGGCCCACTGATTGCCTCAAGTGTTACAATCCATGCCTACTCCTCTGGCACAGCCTCCCATCGCTGACCTCCCTAATCTAGTCTGCTGAGGCTCTTTATCTGTTTTCTTCCCTGCTAATTGTGTGTGTTCCTGTGTGTGTGTGTCACCCTGCTTCATTTCCCTTAGCATTCCCTCAAGAAGGAATTCAATACTTTTGGCACCTTGGTGTCTCAAGTCAGGGTGTTAGTTTTTTTAAAAAAGATTTTATTTATTTGTTCATGAGAGACACACACAGAGAGAGGCAGAGACATAGGCAAAGGGAGAAGCAGACCCCCTACAGGGAACCTGATGGGGGACTCAATCCCAGGACCCCAGGATCATGACATGAGCCAAAGGCAGACACTGAACCACTGAGCCAACCAGGCATCCCTGAAGCTGGGGTACTTTCCTATGAACCACTGTCAGTCATGGGCTAATGGCAGCTTCTGTTCGAAAATCAGCAGGGATTTCTGAGAATCTACTCTTTGCTGCACACCATGTTTCTCCTAGGGACACTGATTTCTGATTTCAAGTGACTTGTTCCAATTTTCATCTAGGATTACATTAGTTTGTGGGACAGATGTGCTTCGAACAAGGACTCTCCAGAATTCCAGGTAAGTGTCCCCTTGTAAGGGATATGAATTTCAACAATCAGAAAAGATGAGTGTGCACAAGTACACAGATTTTTTTCTACCTTCATAACTAGACACATCTCATACACTCCCTTTTTTTCCTGCTGATAATAAAAACAATCATTCCACGTGGATGTTAAAGAATGTTAGAATGATTCAGTCCAACTTGTGGCTGAAGCACCAAAATAATAGATGCCAACGATTCCCACATTTCACTTCCTACCATGGGGGTAGAGGAGAAAAACCAGTCATGGGACCATTGGCCTCTAAGCCACTGAGTATAAAGGGGGATGTGTGGAGTCTTCCTTTGTCACCTCTAGTCAAGGGAGAACTTCAATGGGACCATTGACAAAGTTTTCCACCCACGATGGGATTAAAGAATTCAATTAAGTTTTGTTCTTCTCTCACAACTTTCTTGGTGTTACCATTTAGCGTGAAGAGAGGCTTAGTCTTACTGTTCTAGGTGAGCTCTAGGCCAGGCCCTGTAGGTCACCGGACTCTTCTCAGATAACATCCCCCAGTCATGTCAGAACCACCTAAGGTAGACTTGTTTTAGTAATTAATGTGTTTGAATGTAATAAACAAAAACCTAGATTTCATCCAATGTTAAAGCTTCCACCTTCCCTAGCTCAACCCGGTGATGAGTGAGAAGCCAGGAGGGGAAAATTCTGTTACTCTGTCAGCACCTCCAGGAACACGCCCTACATACTGGCTACAGATTCTGACCCCCTGGGGCTTGGGGCATGGAAGGCAAGAGGAATTAAAGGCTGGACAAAATATTGCTCACTGGCACTAATCTGGAATCACTTTCCACAGAGATTGGCAGGTGTTTAAAATGGATTTTTTTCTCCCGTGGGTGTTTCTTCACAGGCTCCTTGGCAGCATGGCTGATGCCTGTCCCACGCCTGTTTGCTCTTAGATCCATCCTTTACTCCACCTGCTCTGCATTTCCGCAGAGCTGGCTTCTTGGGGTTTGGTTAATTGGAGGCACTGAATGGGGAATAGAAAGTGAGGAGGAAGGGAGAAGCCAGAGTACTTCTTTCCATCTCACTTCACCTCTAGTGGTCTCTCCAGCTGTGGCTCAGCTCCCACTGCAGAGTCCCAGATCCCTTCCAGTGGTCCCAGTTCATGGGCTCCAGTAATACCACCTCTCGCTTCATCCTTCAACCTAAGGATGTAGCGGCTTCCTGCTCTGCTTATCTCTGGATTACCTCTCCATCCCCTGTCTGGTTCTCAGTTCCTCTCTCACCCGTATAAACAATTCACTGCAGTACATTTCCACCACTGTACAAGCACCTGGAGGTGTTTTGGTTTTCCTAGTGAGGCTCCGATGATGTGCTCCAACACACATACACACTGCTACCCCATGACTAAGGACCTTGCCTTCAATCCCCTGACATGGGTGTGTAGTCTGGCTGGCCACTTGCAGCTTTTCCCTCAATCCCTGGTCACTGTGAACACTCGAGTATCTTTCAGTGGAGGATTCCTCTCCCTGCCAGTGGCCAGCTGGCTGGAACCTAATATGAACCAATTGTATATGTCCTAGATCTGGTCCTCTGGGAAAAACCCACCATAGAAACTGTCCATGGAAATCTAATTATTGCCTGTTTTAGCCAAGGTTCCCTCAAAAGCAGATTGAGACAAAGGCTTCTGTACCAGCACTTCATTTGGGATTATGATCCCAAGGACTAGGAGTGAGGGATGAGGTGATAGAACAGGGATGTTGTATTGGTTTGCTGTCATTGCACTGTCTTAAAACTGTACAAATTTATTATCCTATAGTCCTGAGGTCAGAAGTTTGAAATGGGTCTTACAGATTGAAATCAAGGTGTTGGCAGAGTTGGTTTCTTTTGAAGTCTCTGAAAATAAAATCCAGTCCCTTGTTGTTGTTGGGTTTTTTTTGTTGTTGTTGTTTTATTTTGTTTTGTTTTGTTTTCGGATTCTAGAGAATGCCAGAATTCCGGGACCATGGACTTTTTCTCACATCACTTGAACATCTTGCTTTCACACCTTGTACTATCTCTAAGTCTACTGCCACTTTCTTATAAGACCCTTGTGATTACATTTGGCCCATCCAGATAACCTAATATACTCTACCCTTCTCAAAACCCTTAATCACTTCGAAAAGTCCCTTTTGCCATATAAGATAACCTATTTACAGATTCCAGGGTAAGAATGTGACCATTTAGCTGGCAGGGGGGAGGGAGGGGGCGCAGGTTGTCATTATTCCACCTACCACAGAAACACTGGCCACTACTATGGGCAATTCACCCCTGCAAAACCTTCTAAACAGTCTTAGCAAATTCATCTCAGAACTAGCCCCCTAAGGGAAGAAAGGGAGACAAAGTTATCTGACAGCACCCATCCCCCATTAGCCACTGTTTTCCCCAGGGCATTAATTCCCACAACCACACCTTGTGAGGGATGTGAGGGGGCAGGAGAGAGAAAACCTTTCAAAAGCCTAAAAAGGAAAAATCAGAACTTATCTCTAATGACTAGTATAAGGCACTGATACAGATTGGACTAAAGCACCAAGAAAAGCAATTAAAGAAATTATTCTCTGCCTAGCTAGAGTCCATTCTTACTGAGAGCTGCAACTTGCCTCAGAACACATGAGGGATAGAGCATCTGAGCCCTGACCAGGCATAGTTCTAGAATGTTACCAGAGTGACAGAATCAGGAGGTAAACAACATAAGCTATTCAGGTCATTCATGTTCTCAAGAACAACCACCCTTCAATGAGCAGGCACCTGGACTTGTTGAAAACATTAGAGCCGACTTCACTCTTCCACCACGAATCAGAAATGGAAGAAAAGTATCTGTGTATGGAGACTGGCAGCGGCTCAAAGAGGAACACCACCGCATTGGTAATCAAGAGTGTGAACTAAGACAATAATACTGTCTCACTTATCAGAGAGGCAAAGACTAAAAGGAGAAAATAGATACAGTATTGGAGAGGGGATGAAAAAATGAGCATTCTGACAATTTCTCAGGAAGCATGAATTGATAGTTTTTTGAAAGGTGATCTGGCCTTAGCTACCAAAATATTACAGGTGCAGCCCCTTTGACTCAGAATTCTGCTTCTGGGGGGAAAAAAATCTTACAAAAATACACACACAAATAAGCAAAAAAGTCTATGAAAGCATACTTGTTACGACACTGAATTGGAAATCATCTGAGAAGTTGTTTTAGGAAGAAAAAAAAAGAATGAGTGAGTTCTTTGTGTACTGATGTGGGAGAGGCTCCCAACACAGAGAAATGAGCAAATTGCAAAATAGTGGGTCTGGTATGATCTCACTTATATTTCACAAAATAGTATCTGCATGTGAAAGCTTAGTGTGATTTGACGATCATGTCAAAGCCCTGCTATGTTAAGGAACAGCTTTTGCATTACATTGTCCCTCCAATGGCCAACGTGGGCTTCACAGAAGAGAGGCTGAGGCACCAGAGCTGCTTCCTTTGTGTGACTTCCTCCTTTGCTTATAAGTAAAATGGGTAATTAAGATGACGAATGAATATGAAGTTTGTGTTAATGAGAGTGCTGATAGCGATAAGAAAATCCATTCTCCTGAACAACGCTGTATATAATCAATTGTTAGATGCGCCCCATGTTTGGGTTTTCTTGCTATTCTATTGAAACTCTTATAGGTAAAACATAATTCTGCTTTAAAATTCTAAACTCTGTAGTTCTAACCCCGTTTTCTATTAAAATAATTTATTATGTGATTTTTTTTAAAGCAAGACAAAATGCCTGAAGGAGACAATTACTGAACTATAGCAGGACAAATTTACATATATTCCTAAAAACCTAAAAAGTCTGACAACTTCAGGCTAAACGTGGCAGATGGGACATGGATGTTGCTTTCTTACAAAGTCCCACTGAAATAAGACTGGAAGAATAAAACCAAGCTATAAACCCACAAGGATCAAGAGAATGTAAGAGGACACAGTTGTGTAGTGAATGAAGAAGAGGTGGCAATACATTTTTGGAAGAGGGAAGAGTGTAAAGGAATGGACAAAGCTGGACTATAAGGGCCCCTGTCGGTGGTGGCAAGGGGAGGAGGCTAACAGGAAAGTCTCCTGAGGGCACAGTTGCCTCAAAAAGCTAAGCAGAGAATTGTAAACAAGCCCTTGTAAACCTGTAAGAGGGAGTGGGACCTCTAGACCCCCATCCTCATCTGACACAACCAAGTCATTGCTGCTGATGGGAGCTCAGAAACATGTGGTAGCTTCCTCGATTGCTTTCTTGTCCACTAGATATTGGACTCCTCCTGTAGGGGAGTTAGGGGTAAGATACTCTGTGTAGGGAACAGACCAAAAAGCTTGGGACTGCTGCTGCCTTTTCCTAATCCTGGGAAAACTGCCACAATCCCAGTAGGAAGTAGGAGGAATCCAAGAGGGTGGAGAGGGCAGAGGAAAAGCTGGAGTTCTTCTATGAGGGAGGCCAAGCCTTCTCCAGGGGAACCACAATGTGGCTCCAAGACTGAGAAAGTAAAGCTGTTTGGTGGGCATTATGCTAGATGATATAATGTCCCTTTGCAACCGTTTTTGCCCTAAAACACATCCCACAGTTTTGAGAGAGCTAAGAAAAGAGAAAGGGGGGGAAAAAAAAGACCATTGTCTACCCTGGCAGAGGGAAGAAAAAAAAAATTGTATTAATCTAAGATGGCTGAACACATCAAATTTAAATTCCAGACTTATACCCACTGCAGTCAGCAGAAAGCCCTGCCAACACCGACAGCTTATTCGGGAAATACCCAAAGCAGCAAAATCCTAGAGCAAGCATGCATAGATTCCTTGTCCTGGGAATTAGCAATAATGAGATCTGAAGGTGTATGGTAGTGACCACAACTCCAGTGAGTATGTACCAGCCAATGACAGCACAGGCTAGAAAAGCACTCAGACCTGCTCAGTGTCATAGGAGAAATATTTTCCCTGGGTGACTTTTCTATTCAAACCCACTCAGCTCAAGAGAGGTATTGGGTCCCATAACAAGTACTCACCCTAAATCTAGTTACAAAAGTCTAAGACTAGTCCCAAGAAGACCCACAATCTGAAAGATTTAACAAATTTAACCGAACTTGCTAGTGACCATGGAACTTGAGTCACCAGATAGCCAACATCAGGATCTATCCCAATCCAGCAGTATCACTTACCTATTGCCACCACACTGTGGCATAAATACAACCACAAAACCTCAGTGGCTCACTATAATAAATATTTATTTTGCTCACAAATCTTTAGGCCATCTGGGTAGTCCTGCTGTTCTGGGACAGGCTTAGCTGATCTTGGCCAGGCTCACTCATGGATCTGCAGCCAGCTGGGGCCTGATTGTCTAATGTGGCCTCAATATTCAGCTGGGGTATCTCCCTTCTGATTCATGCAGTTCCTCAACCTAGCAGCTAGCCCAGCCTTGTTCTTATGAAGGAGGCTGGGACCCAAGAAAGCAAGTAGCACCCAAGGCCTTTTGTGGCCGAGGCTCAGAAGGGGCTCGGCTCATCTTTATATCTGCTGCCTTTTATTGGCCAAAACAATTTACAAGCCAGCCCAGCTTCAAGAGTGGGGAAGTAGACAACCTCTTTACAGGGGTGCTAAAATTTTGCATTGCAGGGAGCATAGGAACAGGGAGGGGTGATACACGAAGGACACTGATATCTTGACATAAGAGAATTCGTTCCGTGAGTAAATCAAAAGAACTTGGTTGAAGGCAATGTGATATCCTAGAAGGAAAAAATATATATATTATATAATATATATAGATTATATATTATATATATGTATATATTGTTGGGCTGGCGAGACTGGGGACCTCAAAACAGCTGACCCCAGGCCAGCAACCTCCCAATAAGGCTGCCTTGCCACCCTACCCTTACTTAGCACACAAAGACCTGTAACCCTTGCCCTAATCAGAATGCCACCCTGCCCCCATCTTCCCACCAAAAACTCTTTATAGACCCCCCTGCGGTTTGCCTGGGTGACTTCCCTGACTCAAGCCCCACCCCCACCCCCAATCACGGAACCTCACTCCGGAGCACTCCCCATTAAAACACTCTCGAACCTACTGCCTGGCTCTGCCGTTTTTTTAATTTCTCCACTGCTCATTTGGGAAAAACCTAACATATATATATATATTAGTGAGAAAACTGCTAAAATCTGAATAAAGTCTGTATTATGGTTAATAGTAATATTAATCTCCTAGCTCTGACAAATTCATCATGGCTATAAGGTGTTAACAAGAGGAGAATCTAAGTGAAGGACATATGGAAACTGTACTGCCTTTGCAGCTCTTCTGTAGAACTAAAATTAATGCAAAATACATTTATTTTTAAAGGGGCATTAAAAAAAGGAAGGAAAGAAGGAAGGAAGGAAGGAAGGAAGGAAGGAAGGAAGGAAGGAAGAAGAAGAAAGAAAGAAAGAAAGAAAGAAAGAACGAACTGGAATGCAGGCCATGTTGGTGTGCAGCACCTGAAACTGGGTTTACCACTGGAGTCACTGAAAATGCTCCATCCTATATTCAGAAACTCCCGTAGCCTGGGAAAATTTGGCAACATGTAGGGCACGAAAAGCCAGAGCAGGTGGCTTGGCCAGGGCCACGTCTCTGCAGACCTCCCAGGCAATAGCTGCACTGAGCCTCAGGCTTCAGCAGGGGAGGCACCGGCCCAGCAGGGCAAGGGGCTGTGCCAGTGTTCTTTCTCAGTGCAGTGAGACTGAGGGGTGCTGACCCAGCTGGCTGTGGCAGTGGGAGCAGATGCCACGTGGCAGTGCCTAGGGATTTTCTTCTCCCTTTTTAAGTGAGTGAAATCTAGACTCAGACATCTCCTTCTGACTTTGTGAGAGTGACAAGTTGTGATCTTCTTCAGTGTGCTTATCTCTGAGTCTCACGTGGAGACCAAGTGAGACATATAAACACATGGTGAAGGTACAATGTGATAAGATCCATGGGAGTAGGCGGGTTCCTTACCTGCTGTGCTCTCTTCCTTCAGGAAACTGCAACCTCCTTCAGAATGGTTAAGACATAGGTGTCTTCCCCCTCCCACCCCTCTGTGTCCCAGAGGTGGGCACACGACATCGGACCCAGACCCGGTTACTCAGAGCAAACCAACCCTCTGGGCACTGCACCTGGTCAAGGGAGAGGCTTTCTCCAAGGTGTGCTAATAAGACCCTCTCTATCATATGTGAGGTAGGATCTCTGGGAAAAAAAGGGTCTTTCTTTCACTGATACTAGAAGCTGTTATAAAAATAAAGACAGTCTGAAACTAAAACCTACCAGAGGGAAGAACCAAGATATGGAGAGAGAAAATCATCACAATCTATAGCTTGAGCTCCTGGATACAGCCAGGCCTGAGGCCAGAGGCACCTCTTGGACTTCCATACTTCTGGCCATAATCTACTTTGAGTTGGGTGTTCTCTCACTTATACCCACAAAAACCCTGCCTAATGCAAAGATCAGTACCTGCAAATGGGGTTTGGAATTAACAGGCATTACAATGAGGATTTGATTGAAAACAGGTGGGATGCCAGGCAGTGAAAGTGGCCTTACCTTTTCTGCGGGGACAATGGGCTTGGTAAATGTTAACAAAGCAGCTGGGCAGATTTTTCCTGTTTGTGTTTTGGGACTCAAAGCTGTTCACTTCTGGATCAACTGTGACAAAGTTAAAGTGGGCTGTGTTTCACGGCCTTCGGGACAGTTCCTAGAAGCCTCAGACCAAGCTAGCTCTCTGATAGCAGAAACGGAAAGTTACACATATCCCGACCAAAGACATCACTTCTTCTCCCTGCAATCTTTATGAACATACAAAAACCGATTTTTCTATTCCAAAAGGAGATAATATCAGGTTGTAGGAAGAGCTAGAGCACAGGGGAAACCCTGTTTCCCAGGTCTTTATCAAACACCTCTGCATCTATACACCCTATTCCCTAAAAAGCTATAATTTCTCCCATTTTAAAAAGATATCCATGAGGATGAACCCCACATCATGAGCCCAGCCTACGGTTCCAATGACAGAGACCAAGAGGTACATGGGTAAAGACTTACCACTAAGGGACCCCAAAAGAAGGTTGGACTCCAGAACCATGCCCTAGTATGACCACCGGTCTCAGTCTCCAGGCCACTGAATTTCCAGAAACGGAAGAGGCTGGCCTCCCCCTGAGATTTCAATGCAGCGTTATTTCCACAGATTCCCCAAGCCCTGCAAACAGGCCTGTGATTGATGGTTCCTAAGGCAATCCCCAGGCCCCCAAACCTGAACTGAAAGAAAATGGGCTAGGGTTCTCCAGCACTTCTTCCTGAACTTTATGGGTAAATTCAAGGAAAAGATTACAGGAAGTCACATTTCAGCCTGTCTCTGGCCCAAGCCCCAGTGCAGCATGATCAGCAATAAATCGGATCCTGCATTTTCATCCCCATCTGGCCTGTGTCTAACCCACAACTGATTCAGAATTAGGAAGAAAAAGGGTAAGTAATTAAGCTCTGCCTCAAACCCCCCTAACAGGGGGCTGGTACTTTATCCCACAGGCTTTAGGGAACAATAGGGATCTATCGCCAGTTTCACGCAGGTATAAGGCAGATAAAACTCGAGATGGGTTCTGTGAAGGCAACCATGACAGCGCAGTGGATTGGTAGGAGAAGGGGAAGACTGCAAAAAATTAGAACAAAAAATTAGTGAGCCCTGGCAACAGGAAAACCAATAATGGCTTGAAGAATGGAGTTGCAATGAGTAGGGAGAAAGACCAAGGGACACTGAGGTTGTGCAGATGATAAAATCTCACCAGTATAGGAGATGCAGCTAAAGGGGCACATCCTGGAAGATAGCACCGAGAGGAAACTTTATGATCTGTAAATGGATACAAGTCACTCGGTTTGTTTTTGTTGGAGGGAAGGGAGAAGCAGACAGCTGGAATTCTATCTGAAACAGAAGGAAAGATTTTTAAATCCCTGTTTGTTTTACACTTGAAAAGGATTTGTCCTGAAAATTGCCAAGCTGTATAGATGCTCTTAAGGGATTTTGGCAAGACATACACAAAAGAATGCCTTGGGTGGCTTACCGAAATGCAGCTCCCTGGGACCTGAAACAGGCACTTAGGAGCCACCCGGTCCACTGCACAAGGTTTTATGTTAGATAATGAGGTTAATTACATCCCTTCTGGGTTCCCTTTAACCCGGATGAGAGCACAGCGCTAAACTAGCCTAAAGGGTTCACCTGGCTATAGAAATACGCAGACCAGAAAAATTTAAAACACTCTTTCGTGATTTATAAAAGCTGGAAGAGATTATTACCTGCCCAAAGGGGCGTAACAATCACCTAGTTCTTTCGATATCCCTTCCCTGACTGGGATTCTATGATACACTGCATTGCCTTCCATGCTTTACCTCCCCTCCTCTACTACAACTTCATGAGTCCCTAAAGAGTTCTTTCTACCTGAGAGACCCACTGATCTTTCAGGCAAATGCAGATTCAGTTTGGTAGTTAGAGTCTATCCATCATACAGGGTCAATGGGAGGATTAAATGAAATCTTGAGGGGTAGGTGCTTGGCTTAGATCCTGGCATATAACAAACAGTCACATATGGTGGCTATCCCCAGTTACTTATATCATTGAAAAGTCTGGCTCTGGCTACAAAAGAATTTAGCAAAAAGACACTTTGCTGTTCCAAGTATCCAGCAACCCACCCCTAATTTCACTCCAGTCTGTACTCCTTCCTCTGTTGATGCTTCTCCAGAATTAATATATCAGAAGAATTCAGGACCAGAGATGCTTAAATTTAATTTAAAAAAAAAAACCTTAATGGTAATCAAAACACCACTCAAGCATTCCTTGGCTGAGTCCAAGATTATAATTCGCTACCACACTTAGGCTTCTAACGCTTTACAAAGAGTAAAAATTATTTCTCATCATCAGCAGGAAGACTTAAAGTTCTTTCCCAGAAACAGCGTAGAGTTCTTTCCCCGACTTGGCCAGCTGCACTTGAATTCAGGGTTTCCGCCCTAGAAAGAATGTGGTTGTGTCCAAGTGGAATGAGTCACTGAATTCTAAGCAGAAAGGTTTTCATCTCTTTAAGAGAAGCTGTGGAGAGTTCCATATTTGTGGTGAAATAGGGCTTAAAGTGGACCAGGACAAGAGCCATCTCATATCACATCCTCTCTTCTGTGCCTCATAGCTAGGAGAGGAAGGGAAGAACCGCCGCCGGGAGAGAAAGAATATTTGAACTCTGGCAACAGGCCACTTGGCCTTGTGGATTTACCAAGTAATCTTGGCCAAGAGAAAAAGGCCCTTGAGTTATGGTATGGAGCATGAAGCCCTTCTGGGATGCTCATGAAATGCTTGTAGGCTGTCTGTCGAGAGCCCTAGGCCTCATTGAGGCCTGCTGTCCTGCTTGCTGCCAATCGCTCTGCAGACCACATCCCATCTCCACCTTCTTTGGACTCGATCTGTATAAACTATACCATTACTTTTGAAATTTGCAACAGTTCACCATCTCCCCAGCATCAATCATGTGAAGATGAGCTTTTGTGGAGTAGTTTGTGGGAAGAATGAAGTTTTCAGAGGGACTTAGGAATATGCGAATCTAAGCTTTTTCTTTTTTTTAAATATCATCACTGAGGATGGGCCAATTTAGTTCTGTCAGTGCTCTTCTACATAATACTTCATTGAATTGTCATACCTACCTTGAGAAAAGTCAAGTAGATATTAGTTCCATTTGATAAAATCATGTAATAGGCATGGAATGAACAAATTACTAGAATACAAGTTGCCCTGCCTGGTGTTTTGGGCACTATAAAGCTGAGGAACACAAGGTCCCCACTCTCTAGTAGCTTTTTAAAAAATTTTAATTTGTTTATTTGACAGAGAAAGAGAGAGCTCAAGTAGCGGGAGTGGCAGAGGGAGAGGGAGAAGCAGGCTCCCCCTGAGCAAGGAGCCTGATGCAGGACTTGGTCCCAAGAACCAGGGTTCATGACCTGAACCGAGGGCAGATGCTTAACCAACTGAGCCACCTGAGCCAGGTGCCCTTCTAGTAACTTTTAATTAAGAGAAAAGACAAAGCAAAGTGAGCTATGAAAAGCTTTGGGTATTTTTTATAAACTCATGAAAAGCATGGAAGGATTCTATGCAAGAGCAAGGCACAATCCTAACTGCATTTTAGAGAGCCCCCCCTGTTGGTAGAATGGAGAACAGACTTAAAGGGAGCAAGCAAGTCCTAAAGCATTAGGAGGCTACTACTGCAAAGATCTAGGCAAGATATGCAAAAGGCTCAACCTAGTGTGTGGCGGCGGTAATGCAGAGAATACAGAGGGAATGCAGAAATGCATTAAAGGATTTTAATCAGGGAAAATTAGTAGGACTAGTGGCAAATGATCGATTGATGAGGGGTGCTGATGAAATGTGAAAAGGAACATCACACCTAAGCCTTCAGCAACTGGGTGGGAAAGCAGTGCTGTTCACCATAGGAGAACATGGCATAGATGGAGAAGGGCATTTAGACCAGGCCAGAACAAAGGAGCCTGGGAAGGCTTCAAGGAACCAGGACACCACAAAGGAGGCAGTGTAAATGTGGCGGCATCATAGCATAGAAGGTTGGGAAAGCAGGCCAGGGCCATGAATGCCAAGCATGGATTTTGGACTTTAATTCAATGAGCAATGGAGGTTTGTAAATAGTAGAATCACAAGATTGAGGCAGTTCTCTTGGAAAACCAACCTGATCAACAAAGAGACTAAGATTCCGAAAGGTTAACTGGCTAAGACAGAGGTGAATCTAATATGCAGGTTTTTGGACTCCTGGTTCAATCCATCAGAGGAGGAACCTTGCTGGCTTCTCAGAATTCTATATATGTGTATCTCTCCCCAAGAAGTCTTCTGCCCTCATGGAATCCTACAGCCTTTATACTCAGCTTGGGCCCGACATTTAGCACACTAAGAGAATGGATGGCTACTTGCACTGTATTTTTAGTAACAACCAAAGAGGCTTGTTCTAATCACAAATGTTCAAAAAATAACCATAGGTGCTAAATGTAGATCCTGGCCATGCTCTTTAAAACTCCTCCACAGGTAGGAATCTAGTGGGAATTAAAAGGGTGTAGAACTTACTGTAAAAATAATAAAATGGCCTGCAAATACAAGTTAGTATCATAATAAGACAACAACAGTAAGAAATACATTTTACTGCAGTTTTATTCTGTAATTTTATTTTATTCTGCAATTACTTCAGACATTATTTCATCTTCAACAACAGCTGTGTGATAGGTGAGGAGACTCAGTCCAGCTAAGTAACCTCCTCACTGCCACACGGCAGAGTCATAATTTAAGCCCAGCTCTAACTCCAGACATTCAGCTTTTAAATAGTCTGCTCTTCTGTCCTTCCCAAGCATTTGCTAGAGAAGATTCAAAAGAAGCTAGAAAGAGCAAAAGAGCTTATTTTTGTACAAGGGCAATGAGCAGTGATTTCCTTGTGGCTGCACGGGCCACTATAGCAGACAGTTGTCTCTTACCCAGAGCCACAGTGAGAACCTACCAACTCCAGTAACATTCCCATTTCAACCTTCCCTGCTATTTAGGAAGAACAAAATTCTGTCACACTAGAAATAAAGATTGGGGAGGAGGATAGAATGAGAGGCAAGTGGGCTACCATTAACTTCACTTATTTTAAATCAACACTTTGATGAACCAAAACAACCAGGAAATTAAAATAAACAAAATTTTACAAAAAAAAAAAACAAACAAAAAAAGCAAAACCAAAAGTAAATAAATAAAATAAACGAAATTCTAATGAGTGCATGAGCTTTATGCACACATGTGCTTGTGTGCATGTGTGTACTCACACAGAACTGGAGGGAAGGCCCTGGAAAACCAAATAGAGTCAGCATGAAGCAGTGGGCTTTCCTGTTAACTTCCTGGAGCTATTATTTTCAGGATATAAAATGCTGTGTGTTGGCTCTTCCATTTTATTAAAGCCCTTAGGTAGATTTTTTTTTATGAATGGCATTATTTGCTAAAATAAATTTAATAAAGAAGTTCCCATGGGAGCAAAATGATGAGTTTTTTAAGGGAATATTTTGTAATATAACTTTACCTCAACATCCCTCTTTACCACGTTTATTCATGACCAGGCGGAGAATTTAAAATCTGCTCCTTTTGTAATCCATCTCTTGAGAAAAAAGAAGGTTGGGCTTAATGAGAAGTAATACTCAAAAGAGACGAGCTACTATGCTGGGTTAGGCTAGCTGGGAAGGAATTATGGGAAAAAGGAGCCATAAGAAAATACCTAATGAAAGCAACATGGTTACAGCATGCAAAAATTCACTTTTTCCTAGTACTGATTCCTTAATTTTTGCAAATTGCTGACCTAATATTCTCAGTTTCCTCTCACTGTCTATATTATATCAAATTATTTGCCCATTATTGAATCAAATTAGGGATAATATGGTCAATGGGAATCATACAGTCAATCCAATCAATTGCAAAGCAATTCATTACAAATGGTGACTCTAACATGAACAAATGTCAATTCCGAGGAGGAGAGACAGAAGGAAAAGAATTGAAAGAGTAAGGGCAAGGAGTGGGGAAGGGAATCACTCCTAAGCACAAGAGCTTATGGAACAAGGTGCATGTTTCCCTTCTATATTTAAGTTGTTAAAAACAGAAAGAACAATTAAAGAGGTTTAAGAAAAAAATAAATGAGTAGTAAATCTCAAAGATGTTGTTCCTATAGCCATTTAAAACATAGTTTACATAGCTAGAATACACAGTGAACATCAATGCATTCCAAAAAGAAGAAGTGGAAAAAATCAAATAAAGCAACATGATAATCTCAATAATGTGCTGACCTTTACAATATTTTTTTTAAGCAGAGATGAAGAGTTAAGGGTAGCTTATTCCAGAATACTCAAATCTAAAAGAATATTTATTGACATAACAGAATTTTTTAAGATCATATGAACATTGTTCATCATATGTGGGTTTTTTTTAAAGATTTTATTTATTCATTCATGAGAGACACAGAGAGAGAGAGAGAGAGAGGCAGAGACACAGGCAGAGGGAGAAGCCGCTCCATGCAGGGAGCCCGACCTGGGACTCGAATCCGGGTCTCCAGGATCACACCCCGGGCTGAAGGCGGCGCCAAACTGCTGGGCCATCGGGGGCTGCCCTTATCATGTTTTTTAAAGTGAGGCAAAGATCTTTAACAGAGGGACACCTGGGTGGCTCAGCGGTTGAGCATCTGCCTTAGCCCAGGAGTGATCCTGGGGCCCCAGATCGAGTCCTGCATTGGGCTCCTTGTGGGGGCTTGCTTCTCCCTCTGCCTATGTCTCTGCCTCTCTCTCTCTCTCTCTCTTTGTGTGTCTCTCATGAATAAATAAATAATTTTTTAAAAAGATCTTTAACAGAAAAATAAAAGAACTTTCATCCTTAGCATGTCAAATGAGTTGTTAAAGAAAATAAAAAAGACTCAGTCTAGGAATCACCAAAGAAATTACAAAAAAATATTTAAATACCTCTTCCTTCCTGCTTTTTCTATAAATAGTAGTTTTACATTGAAAAGTTGGAAGGATTTACTATAGAATCATAGATCTGGAAAGAACCTGTCTAAAACTCTACATTCTTCTAAACAGGGGTGATTGCAGATCAGGCAAAACTTATTTCTATTTAACCTTTTCTTAGGAGGCTCAGAAAGGAGACACTACAGTCTTGAAAATGCCTGTCAGTCTATTCCCAACAACTTGAAAGATCATTTTTAACTCTAACATGAGACCAATAAAAATACGATAAGCAACTTGCAAAAAGAGACATTCTTGCTAAATACTGTCTTTGGAAATTATATCTTTTCCTTCTTCTTGATATTAAAAAAATGCAATCAAGGAATTTATAACCTATTTTTCTAAGCAAAAAAACCTTTTAGATAAGCAAAGGGGCCAGCCGGTCCAAGGAGGAGCCTGGGAAAGGCCCAGACAAGCATCAGTCTGGCTCCAAGGAGACCCTGTGTCTGCAGTAAGCAAATTTTGCAGGGACTAACTCACCTGGTGAATCACAACAGCTAATCTACGTCTGGAAATGACAATGCAGAAATAATTCACGGTCCTGTGCATGATATACAATTGGGACCTTCAGCCCTACACTTGAAAAAAGGCCCTCGACAGCCCAGCTTCTTTGCATTGGAGAAGAAGAAAACCTAAGAGAGATCTTCATCTCTTCTTAATCAATGCTTTGGATGAGGTGATGGGTGTTCATGAAACTTACTGCGATGGTCATTTTACGGTATACATAGAGCAAATTATTATGTTGTACACATAAAACTCATACAAGGCTATATGTCAATTATATCTCAGCGAATGAGCAAATAAATAAATAGAACTTTACTTAAGCAAAATATGGATTTCAAGAATCTTAACAATAGGAAGATTATGATATGAACAATAATTAAAAGAAGAAAAAAAAAATACAGAGGACAGGGGAAAGCTAGAGGTCATGCTAATTCGCTAACTTACAGAGCCAGGGGTTCCCATCAGTACTGTCTAAAATTTGAATCTGTTGTTTTAAAAAATGACCACATTCTATTTTCTTAGCAAGGTTCCTTGAGAGCCAATTTTCCTTACAGTGAACATTTCTCTCCAGTCCCTGCAGCCTCTGTCTGTGCCAGCAGTCTCTGATGGTGGAAGAAGTTTGGCAGGCTGGAAGGTGCCCCAGGAGAAACCCTCAATGAATGAGAGGCAGGAACTGGTGTATAGTACTGGACAGAAGGAAGATTCTGAGGTGTGTTCTGAAGTCCTTCGGAAGCTGCCTGATTTCTAACAGCCCCAGTCCCCCCATTCCACATGTTTCACTGGTTTTCAGTGCCTCTGTGTCTCACCTGCCCCTTGTCTCACAGTGCTCCTGGGATCAGATGTCAAAGTCATGACTTGCACTCAAACCCTTGTCTCAGATTCAGCTCTTGGGAGAAGCCACCTGTGTTAGTCTGCACAGGTGGCCACAACCAAATACTATAGACTGAATGGCTTAAACAACAGAAATTTATTTTCTCATAGTTCTGGAGGCTAGAGGTCCAAGATCAGTGTTCCATTGTGGTAAGGCTTTTTTCCTAGCTTGAAGATGGCTGCCTTCCTTCTATGTCCTCACAGGGACTCTGCATTTGCAGAGAAAGAAATCTCTCATGTCTCTTCTTCTTCTTAAAAGGACACTAGTCCTATTGGATTAAGGCTTCACCCTTATGACCTCATTCAACCTCTTCACAGACCCTATTTCCAAATACAGTCATATTGGGGTCTGGAGAGGATACACCTCAGCCCCTAATGACATTCTAAGGTGGGACCTCACAGGGAGGAGACATCAGCTCCATGCTGCTCCCACAGGGACTCTGCATCACAAGTAAAGCAGTTGCTTAACCTGAGTCAATAGAGGGTCAGGTGAGATGCCCCACTGTCTGGCTGCAAGGCTTAACCGAGCTTCCTCAGGTGCCACTGTCAGGAGCCACAGAAGACTCAGGATGGCAGGACACCATGGCTTACGTACCTTCAGCCCTTCTTACCCTCTCAGTGAGAGAACTAGCATCCACGTAGTGGCAATGGCAGGAAATAGAGTGTATCCATCCACGTACTCTCACAGAAGAGGGGAGGTGGCAATTTCTCAAAAGAAAGCTGAGAACAGAAACCTTATGTGTGAATCCAAGTCCCAATACCCAATAAATGGAGGACACAGTACAAAAACTTATGGTACATACATATCCTTTTTTCCTAAGTGATAAAACCATATTTTCCTTTTTTGTATAAACACTAATAATAACACCTAGCTTCAAGGTCATGGTAAATAAATGAGATTGCAGATATCAAGGGCTCGGTCCAGTGCCTGAGCCAGTTGCCGTCACTTGACAAGCATGACTTCCCTTTCCCCTTCTACAGAATGTGAGTATCCTTCTCCCCCTCACTGGAAACTGGGACTTAGACTGGCCTCTGGCTCAGCCTGAATAGATTATTCACGGCAGTCTTATTGCTGTCACTACCAGTTTTTAAAAACTACCTCTAAGTTCTTATGTATCAAATTTTGTCAAAATGAAAACAAAAAGTTTCTGTCTTTTGCCATGGACTTCTTAAGCTTTCTGATCTCTACTAAAAGGAAATTTGAGGTACAAATTTACTCTTTAACTGATTGGGGGTAAAAAAAAAAATCAAGCCTATTTCAAGTATGTATCAGTGTGATTGATCTATCTGGTTCCTACATTGGAACAAGGACTATCCACAAGCACCTACTTCCAGAGCTTGGCTTAGGGGATTGGTCAGATAAAACCTTTGATCAAAGGAGAGCCCTGTTTCACAGGGAAGACGAGGCACAGCAAGACGAGGGGCTGACCCCTATTTTAGATGAGACAAATTTACCTACATTGCTTCTCCTCTCAGTCAATAGGGATCTCTGTTTCTAGAAGTCAATCTCATTTTCCAGTTCTTTGATCTGTTAGCATCCAAAGAACATCTATTTTTCCATTCAAACTGTTTCATGTTTCAAATTCCCACCCTGCAATGACTTCTCTGCTCCTCCTCTCAATACATCCATGTATTCCTCATACATTTCTCTCACTCTCCAAAGCCCACATTTGCCTTTTATTTTCTTCCTATTAGCGTGTTACACCAAAGCCATCCCAGTACTAGGCTGTCTCTATGATGCCTTAGTGACAATATAGTGAAAATCTGCATGACAGCTGGCTCTCTGGATGACACACAGAGTTTAACTGATGTTTGGTATTCTGTTCACACTGTTCTCGGGTCCTAAACTGAGAGGGTCTGTGGCTTTTAGAAGAGCCTTCCTTGACAGTCTCCACAAACTTTTCTACCTTTTACCCTCCTGATTTCTCTAAAATTAGCAAGAGGTAAACTGTTGGGATCCTAGAAGAAGAATCAAATAGGCCTGGTAACAATAAACAAATTCCCACATCAGTTGACCAAACAAAATATTCAACCCTGACTCCCCGAGAGAGAGCAGCTTGGTGCTCCCGGCAGGATCCAGCAGCCCACTCTCCCGCTGCGTGCTTGCAGACTTCCCTTACAATGACCGATGACCGATGACCACAGCCTCACAGCTCACAGCAAACAGGAAGCAAGGGGAAGCACCACATGAAATGTGCTGAGAGCCCCATAGGGTGTAATCCCAGACTTCCCACAGTGCCCTGATGACATCCTGTGCCTTTGTCAACTAAGCAATTTGAATTCTCTCCATTTCTAATGGATGAACCACAGACACCATCTGCCCCATGCTGTCACCCAGTGAAAGAATTCTATTTCTAACATTCCTCACGTGAAATCATCCAACATCCACTAGACTATTTCTAGAAGGCCTTCGAGGGACAATGGGGACAGAGGCTGCTCCCTTTCTCACATCTCATTTTGAATCTCTTCTTCTGTAGGCTAAACAGTTGTGGGTCCAACCTTCACTCCTGGTTAGGCATGTTTTATGGGTCCTCTGCTCTCTTAGTTGTTCTCTTGTTACACTTGGGTTTCAAAGCTGGTTCCAATACCAAAGGTGTTCACAACTCCAGCTAATATTATTGACACTATTACTGATACAATATTACAACACATTGGTATTGTCTGCATCATGGTAGGCAAATGGCAAATACCAGGGGCTTTCGAAGTGATTTTTTATTATTCCTTATTACATACTGGAACACATTAGCCTCTCGTTAGCTTCCCCTTTCTGAGTTTTCTCAAATAGTTGGGCAGGCACAGGGGGAAAAATATCACATTCATTTTCCTGCAAAATCAAAACATGTCTTATAAATGTCTGATTATTTCCCAGGAACTTTGTGTTACTTAATATTACACCATTCCTGAAAAGAATCACCAGCAAGAATTAAGGAGCAATGAAATTTAACACACAGGACTGGAGGAAGATGCATGTTAGAATGTGTGGAAAATCTACGTGACACAATGAGTCAGACACTAGGGAGAATCACATTGAGCAGAGTAAACATGGAAACCGAACTTTTTAAAAAAATCTGATTACATGTCCAGAAGCTAGAGTGTAGCTCTGTAAGTTGGTATTACTGAAAGCAGCAGAGTCGAGCCAGTGTCCTGCTTCCTATATGTTAAGTGGGCAAATATTGGGGACCTGGGTGGCTCAGTGGTTGAGCGTCTGCCTTTGGCTCAGGACGTGATCTGGGGTCCAAGGATCGAGTCCTGCTTGGGGCTCCCCATGAGACGTCTGCTTTTCTCTCTGTGTGTCTTTCAATAAATAAATAAAAATCTTAAAAAAAAAAAGTGGGCAAATACTGGACACTGCAAGCTCACCGTGCTTTAAAATCTCTGCATGGCAGGCTGAGGTGGGGGGGTGAGTGGGGAATAGAAAGAAGGCAAGAAGGAAGGAAAAGTAGGAAGGATGAAATCAGTAACAGAACTAACCAAGCCTACTTGCCTCATACAAATGGCATTTCTACCAAGAGAATAGAAAATGATGATAGAGCATTTCCTTTTCAATAACCCGTCTACCAACCCCTCCCCCCCCCTTGTGTAGCTGCTGTAATGATTCATGCGGTAATTAGTAAAACCTTCCCTATCTATATTCTCTAATGTGAGTTTGCAAAGAAGAGCATAATGTAAATACCCTAAAATAAGACACCTCTCCAAGACATAAGCACACACCCAAAGCTACCGTTAGACAACAGAGAAATAGAAAGAAGAACTGCTCTCTCTTTTGTGACTTCAGAGCGTGCTGGTTTGGTACAGGGAGGGAGAGTGATCTGTGGGTTTGTGATTTTTTGTTTTGTTTTGTTTTCCAGAAGATAGCATCTGCTGAGAGCCTTTTAAAAACGGAAAGAGAAGCTACTGCAGGTTTAGTGGATACAATGTGAAGAGCTGTCTTTCCTGAATCACAAACAGCAGCAGATGAAAAGGAGAAAGTAACTAAAGGTCATCGCACACTCACGGCCTTCTGAGTTTGGGGCTTTCCTTTTTCCTCTGACTACTACACTGCAATCTATTTACATGCTGTTTTCTTTGTCAGATTGAGAAAAACAGGCAGGCCAAAAGCGATTATTTTCCAGAAGCTCTGCTTGTTTAGTGTCATGGGAATTGGAGTTTGTTATCTGGTACATTTGGGAGTCACAGCAAAGGCTCCACATTGTTTATGGATTGCTTTCCTAGTTTGGCATTTCCACCATCCTTACCCTTCCAGATGGCTTTCAGGTGCACCTGTCCACCTTCTCATGGATGTGAAAGTGTGGCTGATGTTCAACTGTCCCAGGCTGCCCTGCACTCGTCCCAGAATCATTAGGAGCAGAGAAGTTTTAAAACACACAGGAAGCAGGGCTTTTCTCCAAGTCTTAGTAATCATATTTTGGAAGGGATAAGAGACTTGACAAATTTTTCTGATTTTCTGGTCAAGCAAAAAGGAAGGTCTTGGAACCATCCGATAAAATGTGTTCAGTTTACATCTACTATGTGCCCAGAACAATAACCAGGCACTGTAAGGGATGTGGGATTTTAAAAATACATACATGGTCCTTGCTTCTACATAGTTTAAAATTTAACTGAAAAAAAAAAAAAAAAACGTAGAGAATAATGAAAAGACAGCAGGAAGAAGGGAAGTCTCAGGAGGCACAGAAAGTCCAGCAAGACCTTGAACCAATAGGACTCATGGAGAGCTATAGAGAGGGGACTGCAGCCTGGAAACAGCACGATTAAAAGCAGGAGGGAGGGACCACTCTGAAAATTTTCAGGCAGACCCAGTAAATCTGAGAGGAAGCGTGCCACCACGGAGAAGGCCAATTAACACGTAAAAAGCCAGCTTCAATTATTTTAATTTTTGGAAGGGGTCATTTTTCTGCTCTTTAGGGTATCAAATGCTTTGGAACAAATGTTTTATTTTTCTCTCATTTATCTCAAGTTCTATTTCCTTTAATGTACAAATTCCTGGAGGGGGTGCTGGGGGTTGTTTGTTTGGTTGCTTGGTTCGGTTTGGGGTGGTAAATGGCATGCGGGACCTGAAATAGTGCTTCCTCATAAGCAAAGTACAACCTCTTTTACTGCGGAAGCCACATGTGAGCAGCACATGTTCCTCATGCCACCTGCCCACCCATAATGCCTGGCCTAATAATAGCTGGGGTGGGGGGAGTGGGTGTTGGAGGGGGCAGAAGGGGGCCGAGGGGGACTGGAGGTGGTGAGGAGCACTAAAAGAGCAGGAGAGCTAGATGGATTGGTTTTGAGTTTTTCTGTTCTCAGGACTTGGTGGGGAATTGCTTGTTAGTATTTTGTAGAGGTTAATGTTCTATTAATTCCATTAGAAATGGAAAGAATGCCAAAACCCATACCTGGAGAGAAGGATAATATTTATCTCATGAAAGTTTGATAACATCTACAAAAGAACCCCCTTCTCTCTTAAGGCAGTGTACCTCTGAGGAGGCACCCTGTTTTTTCTGTGTTCAAGTAATACCCTGCAGGTTATTGCAAAACTGTTAGTTCTGTTGTTTAGCTTTGAAATTCTCTTTCAGTTCTCTTCCTTCCATTGAGCCAGTGTTCAGGTAAAGCTGTGAAACAACCTGAAAACAAACAAAAGATAATATTATACTTTGTATGTCAGATCTCTGCCAAGTGCCTTACCTGCATTATCTCATTGGTTCCTTCCCACCACCCTATGAGGTTCCCATTTTATAAATAAGGAAACTGATGCTCAGAGAGGTTAGATCACTTTTCCAAAGTCACATTTTTAGCATCCAGTGGCTCTAGGTCTGCTCTTAACCATCATTGCAAATTTCAGTGTGGAGCTGGGGGGTAAGTGAAAGGGAAGAGCGGCCACTGGAGGTTTGAAATGAACACTTCTGGGAGGAACTGAAAAGATGATACTGGTGTCAAAGTGGCTGATCTCTCATTCTGAGGAGGAGGGTAGCTGAAGAAGAACTAGGATCAGAGTTGATAATTGGTGAGAGATCCAGAAGGGGTGAGCAATACACAAAAATTTAAACCTTGGCCTCAGGCAAAAATCATCTGAGCCCCTAAATTCTCTACTTTTATAAATTATCTGAGTAGGCTCTGCTCTGTGTGGGTACAAACAAGCTGGGGAGAGAGACCTTCTCAGAGATGCCAAAGACTAGAAACCAGGGGTATTGCCCAAGAAGGAGAAATGGCCTCTATTTTTATACATGGGTGGTGGCAACCTACTATGTGGAAGTAGTAAGATCAGTAAAAGTACCAAGGATGATTCAAATAAGCTTTCACAACAATATCATGCTCATCTTCAAAGCACATTAAATATGTGGAATATGTTGTTATTTTTTTTCGACCACCAGTGTTGAGAAGAAACTATTTAGAAAGATGATAATTTAAATGTAACAGGATGCTTTTTTGTAGGCTGGAACAGAGATCTTGCTGGACAAGTATAGGGATTTAATCGATTCTCCTGGAAGTATTTTGGGTCTTCTCCAAAACCCAAAGAAAAAGTGTCTTTCACCACTGTAGGATGTTCAAGGACATGCAAAAAGTTTCTAGCCACATTTGCATAAGAAAGAATTTGACCAGTGACAACAATGATGTTCAGATATATTAAAAATATGTCTGCTGGAGAAGTCCAGAGAAAGCCAGATGTCAGAGAAAAGCACAGCAAACGAACAGAGAATCTGGTATGGTGGGTGAGAAGTAGCACAAGACCCAAAGGAAAAGTGTTGGCGGGCGCCAGTGTAAGGCAATCCACCGACACCCGCCTTTAAAAACTCAGTCTCTTGATGGCACACAAAACCCTTAAACCCAAGCAAAAGGAATTCACTAAAGAACACTTGGGTATCTCTGTCCCTTGGGATCCAAGACTCAGAACTTCAGCATAGTCCACAATCTTAAATATCTACTCTCATTACTAATGCCATTCAAACCCCAGGGAAATTCTTCACATTCTTGCCCTGTCTTTGACACAAATGACAACCCTCTCTAAATGCCATGCAGGTTGATGGGCTATGCCACTGCCAATTGCAGTGACTGACAATGCTTCAGAGTGCAAGGATGATTCAAGCAGCCAAGAGTATTTAAGGGAAAAACAAATTAAATAATGTGTCATAATCCACTCTGATATTATGAAATAATAGATTCTTGCATAATGAAGTATATCATTTCCCATTGCTATTGAGCATCCATTGTCTTCCTTTTCTTCATGTTCCAAATTGAGGTTCTGGAGGCACTCACAAATTAGCACACCATTCACAACAGTTGCATGTGGAAGATGAGGAACATTCTTCCATATTAAATAGTTCATGTTTAAAAGAAAAGTTCATGCTATGCTTAAATTATACATATATAAGTTTATACGCTTAAACTACACATAAAGATCTAGACATAACATGCATGAAGCAAAACATCTTTCTTTACATTGGCAACTAGATGGACATTGAACACTAGAAGCAGTAATAATTTTATTTTTACAGATTATTTTTAAATGATTTAATTTATATTCAGAAAATTAAAATGCCAGCTCTATTTAAATATTGATTGCAATTTATATTCATTCATTACAATTTGAATTTTATCTCCCAATTTCAATATATCTTTTAAATATTTTAGAAAAAAGTATTCTTTGAAAATATGAGATTTTAGTTTTTAGTGTTTACATTTGTTTTCATTTATTTTTAAAATGTGTTCAAACTTTGTATGCTGTTAAATTAAACTATTATTTTATTTTATATTTTAGATCACTGAGGTTGAAAATAAGCTAAATCATGACAAAAAATATAAAACAGGGATCCCTGGGTGGCTCAGCGGTTTGGTGCCTGCCTTTGGCCCAGGGCGCGATCCTGGAGTCCCGGGATCGAGTCCCACGTCGGGCTCCCGGCATGGAGCCTGCTTCTTCCTCCTCCTGTGTCTCTGCCTCTCTCTCAATCTCTGTGTCTATCATGAATAAATAAATAAATAAATCTTTAAAAAAATATAAAACAAGTTCAGAAAAATTAAAAGGCTGAAATTTTAAAAATAGAAAATTTGTTGTAATAAAGAGATATTTGTCAAAATAAAAGGATAAGATATATTTTCTATAACATGTTCACTTGATTTATACTCTTAAATTTTTAGACTTCTATATGGGGCCTCCATTTTTACTCTTCTCCTGGGCCACAAAAACATTAAGAGCAGAATGGCTATGCTCCCCAAAAAGGGGAGAAATGTATAGAAAGACTTCTTTTTAATGTGCAAATCTGTATTTCTTTTTTAAGATTTTATTTATTCATTCATGAGAGACATGGAGAGAGGCAGAGACACAGGCAGAGGGAGAAGCAGGCTCCATGCAGGGAGCCTGATACGGTATTCGATCCCAGGACCCCGGGATCAGAACCTGAGCCAAAGGCAGATGCTCAACCACTGAGCCACCCACGTATCCTGTAAAACTCTATTTCCAGGACCCAAAGCAAATTGCACACTTTGCCTTTGGAGAGTTTGGTAATATAACTGAAACAGCTGTATCTCTTGGAGTCTCTTTATGAGACAGCTCCCACACACCCATATGACCAAAAACAGGCTGGGCTTTAGAAGAAGAGGCATTTTACTGTGGACAAAGGGTGAGATGAGCACTAGGGATCAGGAAGCAGAAATCTGAGCTGTGGTAATTCCGAGGATAAACACTCCAGGTCATAATAGATCAAGGGCAAGTCATGAGTGCCAAGAAGGACCAGCCGCAGCCAGAGCACAAGAACAGCGCCCCCCAACCCCACCCCCACAGGCAGTGACTATATTTCAAGGGCCCCTCTCCTCCTCTGTCTTCTGGAATGTAACATAGTAATCATGTCAGATCAGGGGACTACCTCTTGAAAGAAGTGACTGTTGATCCATAGGACCAGAGGATTACTGCTAGAAAAATCACTTTACCCAGGTGACTCACAAGCTGGTGAAATCTAGGAGATATTCAGGTTTTAAAGATAGAGATGAAAATATTTTGTATGAATATTATTAAGTAATAATATCCTAAGGCTCTTTCTCAAGTAATGCAAAGACATTATTAAGAAAGATTTATCCATTAAAATTTTTTTCCTGAATAAAATAAAATACTATTTTGAGGTACAAAGTTAAAAATCTGGGATTTTCAACTTTTTTGTTTCAAACTTAGAGTATGTGATACAAAATATGAGGCACTTTAAGGAAGCAAGAAGTCTCAAAAGACAATTTGGTTGGTTAGTTTTTTTAACACATGACAGATATGTTTTACTCTTTCAGGCTGTATATGTCACAGGCGCCGCTTAACCAAAAGGAATAAACACACTTGAGATAAATGCTGCTAATTCTAAATCAAACATAGCAAAGAAAATGCATTGGGAAAGGATCCCTCCCCAGAGAACCATAAAAAGTATTATGCTTTTTCAGGGGGAATGAATCCATTCTTTTGCAACCCTTAACATTTCCTTAAAAACAAATGGGAGCTTCCCTCTCAGCCTGGGATTTTGCCTAGGAAAGATAATTCTTTTTTTTTTCTCCAAAGATTTTATTTACTCATTTGAGAGAGAGCATGAGCAAGGGAGAGAGGCAGAGGGAGAGGGAGAAGCAGACTCTCCCCTGAGCAGGAAGCCCAACTTGGGGCTTGATCCTAGGACCTTGAGATCATGACCTGAGATGAAGACAGACACTTAACCAACTGTGTCACCCAGGCATCCCTCTGAAAGACAATCCTAGTTGACAACTTATATGTCTAGTCATGGGTGAAAGGGTGAGTACTTTCCAGAAGAATGTTCTGTAATTTTCTTATCACGAAGAAACTTCAACTCCTGCAGCCGCATTTGGGTATTTCCAATGACCCTGAAGGTCCATGCAAGAGACAGCCTTACCCAGTTGGGTGTGCCTTAAGCAAATGAGGGGAACTGAGATAGACATCGTCAGTGGGATTGTCTGAGCAGTTCCTATTTGTCTCCTGCTACAAAGGAAGTTTTTTTCAGATCATTTAAATAGGCATAATATTTATCGCACATAAATAAATGTTCTCCCGGAACATTTTAAAAGGACTCTTCCAACCGACCTCCTTTAAACAAATGATGCCTCTCTGGGTAATCCTTAGACAGGAAGCAGAGATGCAGAGACATTGCCATATACTCAGAGTAGGCTAATAAATCCCACTCTGCAAATATAAAACAAGCTATCTGTCACCCATGAGACTTGGAAGCCAAAGGGACATGAGCTACCACAATCCACTGATGCTGAAGTCCAAACCACAAGGCAGCCTGGGTAAATTGGAGACCCGAGGCCATCCGGGAAGAGCAGCCACACTTGAAATCCCTGTGGCTGCCCACAGGTCCAGGTGATGTTTCCTCCAGCAGTCTCAAGAACAAAAATCTCAACTGAGGGTTCAATAGGCTTCTGTAGTAGTCAGGGCTCTCCCGAGAAACGGAACCACTAGGGTATATACACATATATAGAGAGAGTAATTTCTTTTAAGTTATTGGCTCAAGTGACTGTAGGAATTGGGCAGGCCCAGGACTGACTGGAAATTCCAGCAGGAGTTGATATTGTAGGTGGCCTGGAAGCAGAATTCCTTCCTCTTCCAGGACCTTGGTCTTTTCTCAAAAGCCTTTCAAGCCAGCTTGGGTGGCTCAGTGGCTTAGCACTGCCTTCAGCCCAGGGTGTGATCTTGGAGACCTGGGATCGAGTCCCACGTCAGACTCCCTGCATGGAGCCTGCTTCTCCCTCTGCTTGTGTCTGTTCCTCTCTCTCTCTCTCTCTCTCTCTCTCTCTCTCTCTGTGTGTGTGTGTGTGTGTGTGTATGTATCTCATGAATAAATAAACAAAATCTTAAGAAAAAAAAACCTTTCAATTAATTGAATGAGGACCACCCATATTGTGAAGGTTAACCTGCTTCATTCAAAGTATACTGATTTCAAAAAAAAAACAAAACAAAAAACAAAGTATACTGATTTCAACATTAATGACATCTAAAAAATGCCTTCACAGCCAGTATTTAGACTCATGTTTGGCCAAACAACTTGGCACCACATAGCCAGAATGCCACCTAAAGTTCACCACCACAGGTCCCACGCAGGAAACTGGGACAACCCCCCACCACGATGCTCTAAGCTCTATAACCCGTTTGTCAGGTCACTTAGCACGGGAGCTAATCCATCCTGCACAAGTACAATGTCGCCTTCCATGGCCCCATCCCAAACATAGGTAAGGATCCCACAGCCCCTGATACTTCTTAGCCACCTCAAATCCCCAGGGCAGGTCTCCCCTCTCCAGAGCACAACACCCTGTCTCAACATGGAATACGGGCTCTTATTCCCTGTACCTGTATACCGATCACAACAGAAGCCTCTCACTTTGTGACTGCCCCCAACAAAAGAGTTGAACTGAACCATCAATACAGTCACAAAATCTACTTGTCACATACTTACAGGCTGTGTCTCTCAGACATCCAAACAAGACAGTCTTTTTTTTTTTAAGATTTTATTTATTTATTTGACAGAATGCAAACACAAGCAGGGGAAACAACAGAGGGAGAGGGAGAAATGTGCTCCCCGCTGAGCAGGGACCCCCAACATGGGGCTCTATCCCAAGACCCTGGGATCATGACCTGAGCCGAAGGCAGATGCTTAACCGACTGAGCCACCCAGGTGCCCCCAAACAAGACAGTCTTAAATATCTATAAATCACTCAGAGATCCCCAGATTGGTATCACTTTGTGTAAAACCTGGGCACTTCTAGCATCTCGACACTTACCCATACTAGGAAATTTGTTCATTTAATCTCTAAGCTTAACTTACTTTTAGAAACAAAGCCTTTCCCTACTGCTTTTGATAACAGAAATTTTAGCAGAGAGAAAACACTGACATAAGAAGATCCATCTCAGGCTTGGAAACTACCACATGAAATGGGTCCCTGAAGCCACAGGGCTCGTCAGGAGACAGAGAACAAAAAATAAATAAATAAAAAATAAGAGGAAAAAGCATAGAGCACTCATTTCCTTATAGGTGGAATCACTTTTATACACAGGAGGCTTCGTGAAGACCTCTGGAGGCTAAGGGAGAGGAATGTGATAACCAAATATGAGTGAAAACCAAAATATGAACAACAGTATCACCACAAGGGATTAAATTTTCCAAATTCTTATTCATCCTCCAGCAAGACAATTGCAAGCAACTGTAGCATCATAAGATGAGTTACTGCAGATCCTGGTAGCACTATACAAATTAAATTAGTTCTTTCATTCTTAGTATAATAGATTATTCACATGGTAACGGATGGCTGTATCACCCAAGGAGCCCTCTCTTAAACGGGGAAGTGGCCACCATTTCTGCTTCACACTGGTCTGTCCCCTAAGAAGGAAGCTAAAGAGCAGGAACAGCTGATTTTGTGTACTTGTTATCATCGTTGATAATTAGCATCTCCCGAGCATTAAGGGTGCACTAAGTGCCTAGCAGACACTAATGCTGCCAAGTGGGCCCTCAGCCTAATTTCGGCCCCCAAACATCAACAAAGACCAACCACCAAAATCAATAACAAGAGGATGCAGACTTGCCTCATCAGACCAAGAATTGCCTGATTACACAACAGGAAAAAGAAGTGGCCAGAAAAGAACTTGAAAGAGGAAAGCTGATTTTTAGAAATGTGTCATTTCTTTCCTTTACCCACTGACCTCCTCTGAAGGACTTTTGTAACAAAGGGAGGGATAATTATTTACAAAAATGGCTCATGGCACGCTAGAGAAGAGACCTGAACATTATTAAGGATTTCTTGTGGAAGACAGGAGGTTTTGATTTCTCATGAAGGGAAAAGTTCTTCATCATTCAAGTTGTAGTTAGAGTCACTGGTAAAACTGAAAACCTACAATAGCCCTGTTGCCACGTCTCAAATCTGACACACAAAGGAAGTTTCCTTATAGCAAACAGGAAATCTGCATTCCTCTTTAATAGTAGATCATTTCTAGCTTGCATCAAACCTCTGGATAGGTTGTACAAACTCTGATCCAGGTTTAGGCAGCAGGGAAAGGCAGGCTCGGCGCTGAGCCTCACTCATTCACTGGGGTCTATCACAGCTGGATCTACCAGAAAGCTGACAATTCTTCCCCTCCCGCCTTGTTTCCTTCTGGGTCAGTTCCTCTTTCCCTCTGAGGTCCCAGCCAGCCTTGCAAGAAGATGCAGCTCAGCCATGGTTTTTGTAATAAAACACGCACCCCAAGGTCAAAACCTACTCCCACCCTTCTTTTCCTTACTCACTCACGGCTCTTCCCTCTTCTGGCCCTTACGTCAGGGCCCTTTGACCACCAGCCCTACTGATTCCCACGGAACCCTTATTTACCTGCTTCTTTCCCCTTCTACTGTCAGCTTTGCTTTCACTCTTTGCATGAATGCCTTTCTTCCCCTCCCTAGCCCCCCACACCTCATGCTCATCACCTGACTATCCCTCCCTCCTCCTGTAAATCTCAATCCCAGCATCCCAAGCTCAACATCCTTCTGAATCACTCCCACCCACTGCCCAGATGGGATGCAAGTGCCTCCCTTGCTGGTTCCCAAATGTGTATTTCTATCCTTGCTTCCTTGCACTCACCACACTTTTTACATTTCTGCTTGCATGGTATCTAGAGCTCCTCCAGGGCAGTGACCATCTGCTTTCACATCCCTGGGACATAGCACAGTGCCTGGATTCTCAATCAATATTTGTTTGAATGAATGTAACACAAGTAAAAATATCCCAACTATTTCATTTAGCTAAAACTGCCATTGTTTGCATGTTAGGGACTTAAAACCCTTTCACGGGTTCCTTAACTGATGAAATAAGCAACTGCTCTATTTTCTGTTCTCCTATGATTTCCATACCTCCCCTCAGGAGGCCCTGTGTCTTCTACTTTTTTCTTTCCTCCAAAATCTATCATTTCAAAGTCAACCCTTCAACTCAAAGGGTTAAGAGAGACTTGAGGTCACAAGAGTTGCATGCTGCGGAACCACTGACTACCTGGGAAGTACAGTCCTTGTAATGTGTCATTACACAGACACTGAATAAGGGGAGAAGGATCTCACTGTGTCCAGCACATGTGCTGCTGCAGCCCCACCCTCAGACTCCTTCTCTCCTGAGAAAGGCTAATGCTTCCACCTGTGCACCAGATTCCAAGACTTCTTGCCTCTTCTCAAACATTTTGTCAGCTCTTCTTTCCTTTCTCATGTAGCATCCCTTTTTCCTTCTTATACTGGATACTTCCATCAGATACAACATACTCAGGATGCCTGGGTGGCTCAGTGTTGAGCATCTGCTTTGGCTCAGATTGTGATCCCGGGGTCCTGGGATCAATTCCCGTATCAGGCTCCCCATAGGGAGCCTGCTTCTCCCTCTGCCTATGTCTCTGCCTCTCTCTCTATGTCTCTCATGAATAAATACAATGTTTAAAAAAAAATACAACATACTCTTTTCCTCCCATCTCAGAAAAGGAAAAAAAAAAACCCACCTATCTAGTGATTTCCACATTTTCTCCTTCCCTTTCTAGCATGTTTCCCTGTGAGCCACCATGAGCAGTGTTTTCAACTTAGCCCTTTGTGTTGTGACTTGAATCAATACCAGTCCTACTTTAACCCTCATACTCCATCAGGGTTCCCGATGCCCTCCACATTGCCAAAGGTATGGCCAAATCTCTGGCTTTTTCTCATTGGCATTTCAGCAAATTTTTTGACAGGCAATAACTATCTTTTTCTAATTCCTCCTCACTGGCTGTGAGGACACCTCACAGTTTTGGGTTGTCTCCTACTTGTCTGGACACTCCATCCTGATCTTCCTTCCTGGTTCCCCTTCATCTCCCAAATCTCTAAACATTGGAGAATCCCAAACTCAGCCCTGAATTCTCTATACTCACTCCCTTGGGAATCCCATCTAGACTTATAATTCGAAATACCATTTTTGTGCTAATGATTTCCAATGTTATCCAACAGCATCTTAAACTTATCATATCTGGAACTAAACTCTCGATACGTACCCCTGAATTAGCTCCTTTGTGGCCAGTTACAACTGAATTCTTCTAGGTGCTCAGGCCCAAACTCGTGGAGTAACTTTTAGATCTTTTTCCCATTTACCCTACATCAGCTTCAGAAAATTCTATTGACTCTGCTTATTTTTCACCTTCATCAGCATTTTCTATTATTATTAAAGGGCTCTAAGCCTCACACAATTAGAGAAATTGAAAAGGAACCGTGAATGCAATCAAGAATGCCAAAGAATGCAGAAAACCCCCAGAAAGAGCCACAGCTCTGCATGACCTTAAAGAGCCCTCTTCATCCACTGCTTCCCCTGATGTGTCTCCCCACATCTGCTAATAATATTATTTCATTTTTGTACCCTTCACCCAGTTTCCATCAATTTTGCATCTTACATATAACTATAGCACAATGTCAAAACCAGGAAATCAACATTGCTGTGTGTTTATAGTCATGTCATTTAACCACATATGTAGATTCCTGCGAGCGCTACTGCAAGCCAGATACAGAGCTTTTCTATAGCCATGAAGAACTTCCTTTTGCCACCCCTTTATAATCACACCTACCTCCTGCATCCCTAACTCCTGCAAATCACTAATCTATTTTCCATCTCTTTAATTTTGTCTCTTTGATAGTCATATAACTGGAGTCATATGACATGTGATCCTTTGAGATTGGCTGTTTTTTGCTCAGCATAATATCCATGAAGTCCTTAGAAGTTACTGCGTGTATCGATAATTTGTCCCTTTTTCATTGCTGAGTAGTATTCTATGGTGTGGCTATGGTTGTTTAATCATTTACTTATCAAAGGACATTTTGGTTGTCCCCAGTTTTTCAGTATCACATATAAAAGTGCTACGAATAAGCCTGCACAGGTTTTTGTGTAGGGGTGCCTGGGTGGCTGTCAGTTAGCATCCAACCTTTGATTTTGGTCTCAGGGTTGTGAGATTGAACCCCATGTCAGTTTCTGCACTGAGTGTGAAGTCTGCTTAAGATTCTCTCTCTCCCTCTCTCTCTGTCCCTCCCGGCTTCTCACTCTCTCTCTGTCTTCTCTGAAACAAAACAAAACAAAACAAAACAAAACAAAACAAAACAACATAAGTATTCATTTCTCCGAGATAACTGCCAAGGAGTGCAATTCCTTGGCTACATGGTAAGTGTATATTTAGGGTTTCATGTTGGTTGTTTTTGTTTTGTCTTAGAAGCTGTCAAACTACTTTCCAGAGGACTATACCACTTTACATTCTGAGATAGTTTCAGAATCCAACCACTTCTCACCACCAGGCCAGCACCCTGAATCAAGTCACAGTCTTCCCTCCCCTGGATCATTTTAATAGTGTCCTAACTACCATCTCTGCTTTGACCCATGTTTTCTCTCTATCCCTCCAATCTACTTTTAGTCAGCAGCCAGAATGATCCTGGCAAAATGAAAATCAAGTTCTATTATTCCTCTGTCTGAGACCATACACTAGCTTCCCATGCCACCTTGAGTAAAGCCAAATTCCTTACCATGATATAATTTCATTTTCTCTCCTCTCTGACTCTATTCCCAGTTATTCTCCCTATCACTCATTCCTCTGCATCTATGACAGTGGCCTCCTTGCTCTGCCTACATGTAGTAGGCACTCTCTTGCCAACTTCACATTTGTTGTTCCCTTTTCCTAAAAGGCTCTTCCACACAGCTCATTTCCAAACTCCTTCAAGTCTTTATTCAAGCACCCCTCTGTTAGGCTTTCCTAGCCATCCTACTTCCCTAGCAACCTTCCTTGCTTTGTTTTTCTCCTTCGTGCACTACTACCACCACATATGTGACACTACATGGTTACTATCACTCACCCTTCATTAGAATGTGAGCACCTAGAAGGCAGGGATTTGCTTACTGCTGAATTCTCAGTGTCTGAAATAATTCCTGGCACATAAGAGAGGCTCAATAAATGTGTTTTAAGTGAATGGGTGGATAGATGAGTAAATAATCCCTAACTAGAAAAATACCAGTGCAGCATTCCATGTTTGTCCACCATGTCCCTGTGTAGAATGCCATTCTAAGCATGTTAAAATGGAGATCAAAACAACACGTGAAAAGCATTTACATATATTTCCAGATAATAACAACAAATGCATATTTTAAATGGCCACATCAGTAGTGCCCTGGGTCACTGGGCTTGAGTCTTTGCATGTCTGCATCTCTAGAACAAAACTCTGGAGCTGCCCTCATTCTGAAATGTCACATCAGCATACACAGCTCACGAGGATGCAAGCCCATTCCCTGATAACCTGAAGAAAGCCACGTATAATCTACAACCACCCTTTGGTTGTCAACCCAAACACAAAGACAGACTCCTTCACTCCTGTAATGATTGATTCTCAAAGCCTAAAAGAATAAAATCTCCTCTCATCACCCACTGCATGATACTTTGAGCCAAACTTAAGCTTGGTAAGAGAGAGAATTTAACCAAAAACAACAGGCAAAGAGTTCACAGCAGGTGTAGGAAGGTTCAAAACCAATAAAGAGAGCTTGCTAATAGTCTAACAGGTACCATGGCATGGCATGGACTTGCTAGAAAAAATCTTAAGTAGGCTAATTTATACTTTGCTTACTGATGTCAATTGCTTTTTTTTTTTTTTTTTTTTGAGTGCTTGCTATGGAAATAGCCAGTAATTATATAGTACACATTATGTACCAAGGACTATTTTAAGCACTTTATACTTTACTCATATAACTCAAACAATCTCTCTCAAAACCAAAAGGAGGGAGACGCTGTAATGGGCCCCAGGCTCCAGACAGCTTTAGCAACATGTCCAAAGACATACAGCCAATGAGTGAGGCCCCGAGCCTCCTTAACCCGAATGGCCTGGCTCTGGAGTTGTGTTCTGCACTTTGCCTCTTCACTTTGTGTTAACATCTGAGCTAAAATATGTTACCCTCATTATCTCGTTAAATGTGTAAGACCACTCAAGGGGTAAAACAAGAAGAAATTGAAGAGCTGGAGTAAGTAGCCTGCTAAGTGGTAGAGAGGGTTTCCAACTGAGGGGGGCTGACTCTTAAATCTCATCCACAAGGCCTCTTCTGGCCTCTCTTACCTTTTCCTACCCTGTCCCCCTGTGGGGAGAGGAAGGTGCTCTAAGAGGCCGCCCACCTTCATCATCTTCTTCCCAGCCTGCAAGGCCACACACACACCAACTAGCTTCCCCTTCTTCCTTCTCTCAAAACACTCTTCCTGCAGTCACATTGGAAAGGAAAGGAATTCACTCATCACTGAGACTTTCCCTTTAAAAGAGTCTACTACCTACCCCAGATGAAGTTTTACCTGTCAGGCTTCAGATGCCAAGATAAGAATCTCAAGAGAGCATTATGGAAATATTTTTGACTGAGGTGGAGGTGGGGGAGTCTCTTTCCGGGTGCACCACAAATCACATCCTCTGAGCACTTTTCTTTATCTATAAGCAAAACTGGCAAAACCACAGTAGGCCACACTGCTTTGCGATCTCTAACAAGTCATGTCATCTCTCCGTACCTCAGTTTCTCATGCACAAAAGGAGATAAAAGCATAGCTATTCTGTTGGGAGTGCAAAAGGCTTTTTGAGCTACATATAGAAAGCAGTGCTTGGAAAAGTTCTCGGCACCAAGTGAGGGCTATGTAAATATTTGCCTTTATTACCACTCTTATTAAATGCCCTGCACACCATCCCAGCATGGCGGTATGGTCTAAGAAGAAGGAGGCTTTCTCCCTTCCTCCATTCCCAAACTCCTCTCACCTAGAAACACTTTCTGCCACTGGCTTTCAAAAAAACTTGTTTTCTGCCTCATGGAGTGGAGAACTGGGTTGACTTAATATTACTTGCTATTCATATAGTGTTTTTCTTCCATAAAAGACCTCTTTGCAACCAACATTACTTTGTATGAGACTAAACAAAGAAAGATTCTTTAAAAGGAAGTTTTTGAAAGAAATGTTTTGGGCCTCGTTTTCAGGAGTGGCCAAGCTGTTTAAAGTCTGCTTACTGTGAGAAATGTGACACAAACTACCACAACACAAGAATTTCCACAGGACAAATGTACTTTGTTCAAATGCAAAAAAATAAAAATAAATAAATAAAAATAAAGCTATTTTACATTTAACCACACTTGAGAGTAAATTTGCATTATTCTGAAGGCTTTGCATGCTGCTCCTCGGCTTCTTTTGAAAGAAATTTAAGAGAAGGAAAAGAAAAGAGAACAGTGCAATAAAAGGAAGGCCTCCTCTGCTTATATAACTCCTATCCTGGAGATTTAGCAAAAACAGACCACTAAGCCATGTTATTCCATCTCATTGCACAATCCACTGATAATCTTCACCTCACCTGATGGAAACTTTTATGCTTTCTCCTACTTTTGCATGAGATTGTTCATCATGTCCTCATTCAGGGTCTATTTCCCAAGCCATGAATTTAAATTATTCTCATTTAACTCTTGCCTTACTCTGTGCTCCAAGAAAAGCTCTGAAACTTATAGACAGGAAGCATGTCCTGTTCCCTATTCCCTACCTGAATATACACTTCTGTGACAATCCACTGCAGTAACTCCCAACCCAACCACATGTGTTGCAACTTCGAATGAAAGGATTTGCTCAGGAAATTGTGAAAGAAACCAGATAAACGGTTAAATATCTGCATGGTCAGAGATGAAGAGATTTTCCTAAACAAGATACCCTAACATACTCTGCTTCCCGTGAGCTTATGGGCAAGAGCTCCTGATCCACTGAGCAACAATGACTCCCCTCAACTTACCAGTTTGATTAAAGATCAGCTTTTGCACTAACATACCTTTACATTCCAGATGTCTGGACTGTATTTAACATAAAAGACACTGGACTACTTCCTGCTGGGACCCTGTGTTTCTGCCCCCCACACAAGTAGGACATGCTCAGCTGATGACTACATCTCAGATGACAAGTCAGCAGGGTGTGACTGGGGCCACCACCTCCTGCCTGGCAATGGCTCTCACACATGGCCTTGATTGTTCCTTCTGTCTGCTCAGAAGAGACTGCCCTCCTTCAGCAAACAGTGCAGCAATTGCTTTGACATCTTGTTATCACACATCCTGTTCACAGGCGCAGATAAGAAGACCTGTGTCCAAATAAGCAGAGCCCTGTTGCATTTTCTTCATTAGATTGAGTGATTAAGTGGCCTAATTATAGGTGTGTCCGTAAGCCCGGGGTGGCCAGATCTACACAGTTGGGCAGGATTTGTGTCGCTGGTTGAACACAGAGAAAACATACACTAATTCTGAGTTTTGCATTTTATCCCTATAACTCTCCTTTGTTCCAAGAGTTCTCTTTGAAGTCAGTGCTCTTGGGTTTAGATCATTAGCATGCTATGGTAATAGTGCCGGAGCCATTAACAGGTTCATTTGTCATTTAATGTCACTCAGTTCCATGGCACAGACTGTACCCGTTCTAGTCAATTTTCTCAGAAATAACTATAGGTTACCAAAAAGACCAACTTAAGAAAAAGTGGCTAGATCAGCATAAATCCACCATCCCAAGAGATGAAGCAATTCAAAGGCACAGTCCTACAAAAAAAAAAAAAAAAAAAGGTTGGGGAGGGGTCATTTTTCTTATGTAAACAGTTGTATTGCATGTGGAATTGTTCCTCAAGAGTGCCATTCACCCAGTATTTATGTTAAACCATGGAGCAGCACCTGTACTAACACCTAATATGTGTAATTAATATCTACAGTGTCAAAAGTTCAGAGTCTAATGTTCACACAAGTAATGACATCACCATAACCAAAGCTTTTGTGGATTTTCTCTGTGGTCTTAAAGCATAAAATGCAACAAAGCTGACTCTGCCCCCAGAGTCATTATGACGAAGTTTAGCATACTATCAGAATTTATTATATTAATAAACTAGGTATAAAGACTATTTGCCAATATAGATCATTTTTAACATAGAGCCTGATGTTGGCATTCCTTATATCAAAACAGCCAGAAGCGTGGATGTCCTGGCCCAAGTACATGGCCCATCCTGTTCCAGAGGTGGATATATCCATGCATCTTGATAAATTAATCAAGTTCCCTTTGCTAAATGCCATGGATTACTCAAATCATGCAACTTAAATTCCCCGGTTCTAAGACTCTCTGTAGCTTGTATATAGGGGTAAGATGCACTTGCCGCTGACACCAGCACTCATTTATTAACTGAATTCGACAAATAGGCATTAACTGTCTAATTTAGGCTTAGGAATACACTACCCACTTGGAGCTTAAACTTTAGACAGATGCTAAATACATATTCCCACTTGCGATAAATGCTATGAATGAAAGGTATACAGTCCTAAAAAAGCAGAAAATAATCTGAATATATCGGTATTGTTATTATAGTGATCAAGGCAAAATCAATAAAATATCTAACTTTCAGAATTCTTGTGGAGATTAAATTTGATATATACAAAAACATATTTTTAAACTCTACATATTTAGATAAAAATATGGATCATTTTACTATAGTGGATAGGCTAAGCTATGTTGCAGAATAAGTGACATATAAAATATTGGTAACTAAATACATCAAAAGTTTATTTCTCACTAGGGCAAAAGCCCCTACAAGTGTGGCAGCTCTCCAGGGTAGCTGCCTTCAAGGGGTGAATCATTTTAGAATTCCAGAGCATCTCAAGGTGTGGCCTCTAAATTATTATGGTAACAGGGCAGCCTGGGTGGCTCAGCGTTTTAAGCGCCTGCCTTCAGCCCAGGGCGTGATCCTGGGGTCCCAGGATCGAGTCCCATATCAGTCTCCCTGCATGGAGCCTGCTTCTCCCTCTGCCTGTGTCTCTGCCTCTCTCTCTCTATCATGATAAATAAATAAAATCTTTATTAAAAAAAAAGGGAAAATATCATTAAAAAATAATAAATAAATAAATAAATAAATAAATAAATAAATAATAAATAAATAATTATGGTAACAAAGGTCCATAGGGTGAGGGGCTGCAGTGTCATGCCCTGGCTCTTGTATGTTCCATCTTGCCCCAAGGGTGCTAGTAAATGAGGGAAAACATGGATATTTGGTAAATATTTCTGCCACAAGTGAGAAGAGCATGGTTCTTGAATGAGTGATCTAACTTTGATCAGATGGAAAGGGTCACTTGAGCTATCTGAAAAGGTTAAGAAGGCCCGTGAAGAAGACCTCATTTGCTGCAGAGAGCCATAGAAAAGACTATTACTGTTATTTCTTTTTTTCTTTTTTTTTTTAATTTTTTATTGGTGTTCAATTTACTAACATACAGAATAACCCCCAGTGCCCGTCACCCATTCACTCCCACCCCCCGCCCTCCTCCCCTTCTACCACCCCTAGTTCGTTTCCCAGAGTTAGCAGTCTTTACGTTCTGTCTCCCTTTGGTTTATGTATACAATGGAATATTACTCAGCTATTAGAAATGACAAATACCCACCATTTGCTTCAACGTGGATGGAACTGGAGGGTATTATGCTGAGTGAAGTAAGTCAGTCGGAGAAGGACAAACATTATATGTTCTTTTTTTTTCTTTGTAAGATTTTATTTATTTATTTGAGAGAGAGAGAGAGAGATCACAAGCAGGGGGGAGGGGCAGAAGGAGAAGCAGACTCTCCCCTGAGCAGGGAGCCCGATGACGTGGGGCTCAATCCCAGGACCAGAGCCGAAGGCAGACACTTCACCGACTGAGCCACCCAGGCACCCCTATTACTGCTATTTCTACCACAACCACCAATGACACCAGCTCCAAAGGGAAGAATAAAACTTGAATCGAAGCGTGACAGGCCCAGACTAGTTTCTGCCAATGGGACAGGCCAGCCAGGCTGGCAGGGCACCCAGGAATTGGCAGCACCCTGCAGCCGTGTCACTTGGAAACAGTCGGGTGGCTGGAAACAGCACCGAAACAAACCATTGCACACCCTGGCCCCTCCCTAACCTTGTGGAAGGCACAATTTGACTTCTGGGGTCCTGCACGTTTATCTAGTGAGCTAGTCTAAATTGCCTAATTGGGCTAACAGACCCAGTTACCAAAAAAGCTAAATAAACCTACTCACCCTAAGTACTTTCTCATTCTGAAGAATGTTAGCCTCGGTCAGAGATGAGGTATTTTCCTTGTTTAGCTGCCGTTATTGTTCCTGTCTGACCATTATGAAGTCAATGGCCCTGATCTAAGTTACAGGCCCTTCTTTGCCTAACTAAAAACTGAGAAACCGGTAAAGAAGCAATTCCTGGTTCTCATTACGGCTCCCGATTGTCTCTGGCAAGATGGATACTCAGGTGGTGTTTATCTATTTGAGAAATATTGTATTTACCTAGACTCTCTTAAGCGTCCATCCTCAGCACCAATACATCTGCTTAATATGCTCTGTTTATTGCTTTGGTGATGGATACAACCATTAGGTGCACAGCATGACAAATGTACATTTGGACCTTGTGAAAATGATGTCAGGCTTTTTATCATGAATTTTAGTTGTCTGTCTGCCTGTGCCGCTACTCACAGCCAGAGTGAAGAAGCAGCGTGCACTGATGTTAAAGGCAATACCAAAATAAGAAAAACATTGTTTTTATAAAAACAAGTAGAAGTGAAAGAGAATGAAATGAAAGTAACTAATTGTGAGAAAAAGTCTCAGAGAAACTGAAGAGCAAATATTTAAAAAATCCAAAGGCTTGGGAGATTAATGTAACCACTACAAAAAGA